>NC_135810.1:49886145-50556505 GCF_964213995.1 Mustelus asterias
TCTTCTGAGGAGGTCAGTGCGGTTTTTCGTTGTGGCGCGTCGGAACTGTCGATCGATGAGTCGAGCGCCATATCCTGTTCTTATGAGGGCATCTTTCAGCGTCTGGAGGTGTCTGTTGCGATCCTCCACATCCAAGCAGATCCTGTGTATACGGAGGGCTTGTCCGTAGGGATGGCTTCTTTAACGTGTTTAGGGTGGAAGCTGGAGAAGTGGAGCATCGTGAGGTTATCCGTGGGCTTGCGGTACAGTGAAGTGCTGAGGTGACCATCCTTAATGGAGATGCGTGTGTCCAAGAATGCAACCGATTCCAGAGAGTAGTCCATGGTGAGTCTGATGGCGGGATGGAACCTGTTGATGTCATCATATAGTTGTTTCAGTGATTGTTCACCATGAGTCCAAAGGAAGAAAATGTCATCGATGTATCTAGTGTATAGCATCGGTTGAAGGTCCTGTGCAGTGAAGAAGTCTTGTTCAAACCGGTGCATGAAGGTGTTGGCATATTGAGGTGCGAATTTGGTCCCCATGGCTGTTCAGTGTCTGGATGAAGAACTGGTTGTTGAAGGTGAACTTTGTGGTCCAGGATGAAGCGGATGAGTTGTAAAATTGCATCTGGAAACTGGCAGTTGTCAGTGTTGAGTACTGAGGCCGTTGCAGCAATGCCATCATCGTGGGGGATGCTGATGTAGAGTGCCGAGACATCCATTGTGATGAGGAGTGCTCCTGGTTCAACTGCTCCATGTGTGCCGAGTTTCTGTAGGAAGTCCGTAGTGTCGCGACAAAAGCTGGGGGTTCTTTGCACAATGGGTTTCAGGATGCCCTCGACATAGCCGGAGAGTTTCTCGCACAGGGTCCCATTGCCCGATACGATGGCACGGCCGGGTGTGTTTGCCTTGTGTATCTTCGGGAGGCAGTAGAGATCTCCAACGCGGGGAGTACGTGGGATGAGAGCACGGAGGGTGTTCTGAAGGTCCGGATCAAAGGTCTTGATCAGAGTGTTGAGTTGACGGGCGTGTTCTTTGGTCGGATCTGCGGGTAACTGTCTGTAGTGTTCCTCGTTGTTCAGTTGTCGGTACACCTCTTTACAGTAATCCGTTCTGTTCAGTATGACGATGGCCCCCCCTTTGTCTGCTGGTTTGATGACAATGTTGCGGTTGGTCTTGAGAGCGTGGATGGCGTTGCGTTCTGCTTGGGTGATGTTCAGGGCAGTCTTGTGAGTGTGGCTGATGCATTTGGTGTTGACGCACCTACTGTTGGCTTGGGCATACATGTCAAGTCGAGGGCAGCAGCCTTCCGGAGGAGTCCAATTCAACTCTTTCCTCTTCGGATGCACTGCGGATCTCTCTGTTGGCTGTTCCGGTTCATTGGCTGTCTCATTGTGTTCACTGTTGCCCTCTTGGGGTTTGTGGAAGAACTCCCGCAGCCTCATTCGTCTGATGAATTCCTCTGTGTCTGCTGCGAGACTGATGGGGTCTATTTTGGTGGTGGGGCAAAAATTGAGCCCTCGGCTGAGAACTTCGATTTCATCTGGTTGAAGTGTGTCGTCTGACAAGTTGACAATAGACTTCCCTGTAGTGGTACTGTTTTCTACTGTGGACAACGCCGACAGCTGCCAGTTTCCAGATGCAATTTTACAACTCACCGCACCGACCTCCTCAGAAGACAAACACGGGACACAGTGGACAGAGTACCCTTCGTCGTCCAGTACTTCCCCGGAGCGGAGAAGCTACGACATCTCTTCCGGAGCCTTCAACATGTCATCGATGAAGACCAACATCTCGCCAAGGCCATCCCCACATCTTGCCTTCAAACAGCCGCACAACCTCAAACAGACCATTGTCCGCAGCAAATTACCCAGCCTTCAGGAGAACATTGACCACAACACCACACAGCCCTGCCACAGCAACCTCTGCAAAACGTGCCGGATCATCGACACAGATGCCATCATCTCACGTGAGAACACCATCCACCAGGTACACGGTACATACTCTTGCAACTCGGCCAACGTTGTCTACCTGATACGCTGCAGGAAAGGATGTCCCGAGGCATGGTACATTGGGGAAACCATGCAGGCGCTGTGACAATGGATGAATGAACACCGCTCAACAATCACCAGGCAAGCGTGTTCTCTTCCTGTTGGGGAGCACTTCAGCGGTCACGGGCATTCAGCCTCTGATCTTCGGGTAAGTGTTCTCCAAGGCGGCCTTCACAACACACGACACCGCAGAGTCGCTGAGCAGAAACTGATAGCCAAGTTCCGCACACAAGGACGGCCTCAACCGGGATCTTGGGTTCACGTCACACTATCTGTAACCCCCACAACTTGCCTGGACTTGCAAAATCCCATTAGCTGTCCTGTCTGGAGACAATACACATCTCTTTAACCTGTGCTTAATGCTCTCTCCACTCACATTTTCATTACCTTTAAGACTTGATTAGCTGTATTAGCATTGATTAGCAGTCCAATCATTATTCTGTAAATTGAGTTTGTGTCTCTGTATGCCCTGTTTGTGAGCACATCTCCCACTCCACCTGACGAAGGAGCAGCATGCTCCGAAAGCTAGTGGCATTTGCTACCAAATAAACCTGTTGGACTTTAACCTGGTGTTGTTAGACTTCTTACTGTGTTTACCCAAGTCCAACGCTGGCATCTCCACATCATGACTACTTTAACAATCCCAGATCATACCTAACCTCTCCCAAAAGGCACCTCCAAAGAGTATCCTGGTTCTCCAAATAACTCCAGTAAGTTTAAAACTTCTCTTAAAGTGTAAAGCAGACAAGTGTGATTATGCTGTGCCTTTAAAAAATCTATTTATATCATGTTTTTTGTAAAAGGTATGTTTAACATTCAGCTGTTTTACAAGGTGCCTATTTGTCTGAGCAACAGGCAGCTCAAATGTTGAGATAATGCAGGATAATGGTGATTTTAGCTAATGGTGTGTTTGTCTAAACAGAGTTAATGCATTTGTGTTCATGTGGGTTTCCCTTCGGGTTTCAGAATAGGCTTTTGATTAGGTTGATTGACAGGGACAGTCATTGGTTGGAGCCAAGCTTGCAGGAGAGACAGTGTTTAAACAATCAGTTACTTCCTGATTCTGAAGGAAGCAAGAGGTGTCTTTCTATTACTCTCTCTGGAGATTGCTTTTTGGGGCTGTCTGAAGACAGGTGTCTCTCTCTCTCCAGAAGTATTCAGAAAGCTCTCAGACTGTTAACAGGTTCAAGCATGAGCCAGGGTTTTGCTAACTGATTTTGAAGAGGAATATTGCTTGCATTGGAGCCAAAAGAGATAGGTTAGTAGTTAAGAATTATTTCTTGAATTGTTCAAATGTTAAATTGATTCCTTTGTTATTCTTAAACTATATTGTCAAATTAAATTTGCTTTGCTAAAAGCTTCCGAGTGTGTCAATAGAATCACACCTGGAGTGAAAAACCATATCCTCACATTAATGCCAAAATAGGAAATAGTTGGGGTGTAATCTTAACTTCAGAATATTCCTTGGGGTTTTGGATCCGTACCCTAACACAAGTCATGTTTTGAACATATCACCAATGAAAATAGGGTCCTTTTGAAGGCAGCAGCACTTTAGCTGCCTTCCTGAGCCAGCAATGTGCAAACTACAACCCTCCCACCCACTCGTTTCCTCTCCCCAACATCATGTTCCTCTACCACCCCACCATCATGAAAATGGTAGGTGCTAAGTTCAGAGGTGGGGCTTCTGGAATCAGGGAATCTACACCATTTTGGCTTAGCTGAAGACACTACTGTCCCTGTAAAAATTCAGGTCAAAGTAGAAGGTAACAAAAAAAAGATAATTATTGGCTTCAGGATTACTGTGAGGATGGTAAAATGGCAGAAGCATGGAAAATGGAGCTCACTGCAATTAAGTGTGAAGTCAAGAGCAATCACTCTTGCCTCACCTGTAGAAACTAGCTCCTTGATCCCTGTTTAGACCAAGACTGGGAAGAGGTCTTGAGTCAAGCAGTTCTGGCGGATCCTAAACTGAGCATCCGCGAAGAGGTTATCCCTCAGTCAGTCCTATTTAATGCCACCTTCCATCACCTTGTTGATGATTGAAATGGGGTAACAATTAGATTAGATTTGGACATTTGTTTTTTTGGGATAGGACGTATCTGGGCAATTTTCCACGCTGTCGAGTGTTGCTGCTTACACAAGTTTACGTAAGATATACTGAGCAAAAACAGACTACTAGGCCCAAACAGTCCGTGCTGTTGTTTATGCTTCCCTCAAGCCTCCTCACAACTTTCCTCATGCAAAATGACCATCATAATGATCTATGCAGAAAATGTCTGCTGCTTAGGCAACTTGGGTGTTGTTAAGTTGCAAAGCTGGAGTCTGAGTTGCGGACATATAAATCAGGAAATTAAAGGTGCACACAGCAATCATGGGGACTTAGACTGGGGAACCTACTTAGCACTAATGATGAGGATGAATTCCTGGAATGTACACACAATGGTTTTCTAAAACAGTATGTTGAGGAACTAACTGGCTATTTTAGATTTAGTGTTGTGCAGTTGGAAAGGGTTCATTGCAAAGGAACTTTTGGGGAAATGGGGCCATAATAAGATGGAATTTTACACAGTTTGGAAGTGTTGCAGTTCAATCTGAAGCTTGAGTATTCAATCTAAACAAAGGAAACTATGAAGATATGAGGGACAAGTTGGCAGAGGTAAATTGAGGAATTACATTAAAGGTTATGACGGCAGGCAGGCAATGGTTAGCAGTGAAACAATTAATTCATGATTTGTGACAAATTTACACTTCTTTAAGGTACAAAAGCCAGTAGGAAAAATGATCAACCATGACTAACAAAGGTTTGATTTCTATCAAATCACAAAGAGGCATATGAAGTTGTCAAAAAAGTAGTACGCCTGAGGATTGGGAACATTTTAAAATGGGGCTGAAAGTTCATAAATACCGGAATCTGATTATCTCATCCCAGAGCATTGAAAGAAGTGGCTGTGGAGGCAGTGGGTGCATTAATATTCACCTTTCAAAATGCTATAGATTCAGAAATAGGGCCAATGGATTGGAAGGTAGCAAATGTGACCCCTCAATTTGAAAGAGAGCACAGAGTGCAACACCTTTTTTGGATGGTTTTCAGAGATGGGTAGTGACATCTCTGGTCTCAAATGTGCTCTTTTGTCTTTGAAAGATGGCGTGGTAGCTTTTGAATCCACCAACCAGGTGTCAGTTATCCTCGTCAACCGATTTCAGTCTTTCATTGTTCATTTTGAAACGAAAAGTCAGTTCCCGAAGATTCCACACCAAGTACAGTTTATTTTTAAAAGTAATGAATATAACATGCCTTTACTGGGCAAAGTCCAATGTCGGCATCTCCACATCTTTGCTGGGCATGACAACGTTTTTTCTGGATTGTTGCAAGGCTCGACAGGCAGGCAGACCCTGACAAATCAGGTGGACATGGACAGCAACAAGTGTCAAACGAGATTTTATACTGAATCTAATTTATTTTAATATTTTTGGCTTGTGCTTTGGAATTAATATTGAAGCAATTTTCAAATACAAGAGAAAGATTTGTTGTATATTTTGTTACTGTCTTTATGAAGTTATTTCTATTTCGTTACAAAATTGATTCAATTAATGTTTGATTGTAATTTCTAGTTCACTTTTGTTTTATGGGTTGTTCTATTGAATAAAAACAGTCATTGCATTTTAAATTAAAATTAAGTTTACAACACTGATTAATGTGCCACAAAAAGCTGAACAGACCCAAGTGGAATTCAGTTGGGGTTCCCTCATAAGTTATTGCAAGACTCCAGGGAGCCTGGTTGCTAACTAGATTATACTACTTTCAAAAGAAGCCAGCAAGATAGGAATAGTTTAAAACAAAATTTATCATGGTGGCACTGACTCTCACTGTTCAGGAATCGGAGATTATTACTTATGTATAACACTTGCGGTTCTTTGATAACTTTATTTTATTTTGACACTTGAGCCTTGAATGGATGGCCTCATCTGACCTAACCGCTTAATTGAGCAGTGACCTAATGATGTCAACTAAGTAATCCTTTTCTTGGTTTATACCAACTTTGAGCTACTGTCAAGAACAGGGTTTGTCTTATAATTAAGAGTGCCTGCTGAATATTCTGGAAGAGTTCAAAGTTATTCATTTTATTCAATGTCTCTGATGAACTTTGAAATTACCATTTTTAGTGCAGTCCAACCAGTCCCAAAGCTGCTTCAGGTGGCAGGGATAAGTGAAGCAGACGTGCCTTCTCTGGGACTCAAACATTTATCAGGGCTTCAAAGAAATGCATTGAATATAGATCCAAAATCTCAGCAACACATCAAGACCTGCAATAAAAGATCTTGCACTGTCCTCTCTGTTGTATTGATCTTTTTATCAGTTCAACTGGTCACAGTTCCGAACTCGTCAGTACAGCATAAAAATCCTCACTGCTGAATAAACAAACTGAGTGGAATAGCATACATTTTGTGAAATCAAAAAGTATATGGTCCTGACACATTGATTGTTTGTTCTTGTATAACATAAGAATGAGGGGAAATCATGGATTGTCAAATGTATCATCAGCTGTTGAACCACACATGATCCAAAGTCAGTGTCTACCCACTGATGCAAGGGGCAGAGAATGTCCCAGTATGAACAATATCATTTGTAAGCAATTCACTCCAACGGTAAACTTGGTTTGCAAATCTTATTGGTTAGTGTTGTATATTAATTACCAGATATGAATCACCACACATTGCCAATGCAGGGCCCAAGCTTGACATTGCTGCCATCTGCAGGACTGACACTGAACCATGAATCTTAAATTAGTGCCCAAAATAAAATATTTACAGGAAGTACTTAAATATTCCAAACCAATTTATTAATTTAAATACATGCAGAAACATAAACATTAATCCAACATTAGCGGAAATTCAAATTGAGTTGCAGAATCAAATTGCAACTCAGTAAAAACAGTAAAACACAAGGCTGTTCATGAAATACAAAACAAAGCCATACCATATCATCCGTCAAGGTTTTGATGTTCAAGTTCTGCAGAAAAGAGAAAACAAATGATGACATATTTATCCACAGAATAATAGACATGCACAAACGGTCGCTCACTCAAGAAATACAGAGAATATGATGGAATATAATTAACTTTTGAACAGTATTCTTGTTTTTAACCTGCTCATTTTTTAAAAAAAGGTTCAGTTAAGAGGTTCATAAGTCACTGCAGCAATAAATAAAATGTTTGCGGATTCATAGCAAATTTGTAAAATAGTGACTGAGATCTAAGTGGCGGTTGAATAGTGTAATTTCTGTGGAAGGGACAAAGTTGCTTCTAAATCCTGGCACGGGCTCAATGCTAAAGGTGGAGCGGAAGCTTTGGTCAACCAGGTCTTTGAATAAACCAGAACCTGATTTTTTTTAAATGGATTGCTAAGTGAGTGTATTGTCTGAGAGAAGATTTTAAGCCATATTTCTGGGAGTGGAGTTTAGACACCTTCATCTGACCACAATCTGAATGGGGGGGGGATTCGGAGGAGAAATCTGCAAACATTGACATTGTATGTGGTGATGACGATTGTAGCTTCAAATGTATTTTGTCATTCGTATTAACCTTAAACCTCTATGTTAAGCTAAAGCAGTAGAGGAGTATTGCATTATAATCCATTTTCAAAAAATGTTTAATAATTTTTTCCTTTTAAAAATTAATTAGTAGTCCTGTAACTAAGATTCCTGCATGTTTGATAAAACAAAAAAAACTTACGATCTTTTGAGCCAAGATTCTTTTCTGGGATCCTTCTGTCCAGTTGTAACATCAACTGGGATCCTAACACTGTGTAAGGCTTTTTTTAAATTCTCCTTTTCTTTTATGAAACTGGTGCACATTTAACAACTGTTCCAAGACTTCTTGTGCAGTGTTTAAATTTTAGACAATTAATACTCCAAAGCTAGGAAGTAGACAAGGCGGCCAGACCTGTCAGGACTTGGCATCACAGGCAGTTACTGTTCACGTTGGAAAGGCATGGAGCTTCTAAGTGGGATTGGAAATGGAATTTTAACTTCAAATTTAAACTGCCTTAAAGGAAAACTTTTATTTTGGGTAATTCAACTAACCAAATGCCAATTAAGGCGTGTAACATCCTAAGACGTTGCTCAAGCACATAATGGGTGGAATTTTACCAGCACGTCCGCCCGAGGTTCATATGATCCCACCTAAGACCAATGGAGAATGCTGTTCTGAGCCTTGCCCACCCCCAAAATCGGGGCGGGTGTGCTGGTAAAATTCCGGCTAATGTGTCTTTGAAAGTTGGAATTGCCAGTCTGAAATGGTAAAAATAGGAATATTTGATATTGATAGATCATGTTGTATTCCTTGTACAATATATGCACAACACCTCTAGTAACAAGCCTTTTCCCCCCCCCCCCCTAAACTTTTGACCAAGGCCTATGGTGGATTATCACCAATTTTTATATGGGGAAGTACCCATCTAAAAATAAGAAGAATTACTAGTTACTTTTAGAAAACCTTTTCCTTGTAATTCTCACCAATCGATCTATCCCAACTTTTCCTGGTTTTCTGAACAGACCTCTGCTTTGCCTTTCTTCTCTACTCACGGAGTTTCAGATTTTCCCTAAAATCTTCTATGTGAGAGCTCTCTGGGTCTTTGGTCCTTCCACTAGTTGCTAACTAGTTTATCTATAGATCTCTAGCCACAGCTATCTGAAACCTTTACTCCATTACTATGAGCACACCTTGAGAGATGCATTCTCTCCCTCTCCCAGTCTTCAACTGCCCTAACTCCTAAGATGTGCGGGTTAGGTTGATTGGCCAGGTTAAAAATTGTCCCTTAGAGTCCTGGGATGCGTAGGTTAGAGGGATTAGCGGGTAAAATATGTGGGGGTAGGGCCTGGGTGGGATTGTGGTCGGTGCAGACTCGATGGGCCGAATGGCCTCCTTCTGCACTGTAGGGTTTCTATGTGTTTCTAACTATTTTTTGGGGTGCAGACTACAAAACAAAGGAAACGGCTGTCTCCGTTCCCCCCCCCCCCCCCCCCCCTGAATCCAAACTCTAGTTAATCATGAAATCAGTGGTCTGCATTCTGAAGCTTTTTAACCATGGAGTCAGACAGTGTCTGAAATCTAATCACAGCTTCCTTGTTAGCGCAGAGGCCTTAAATTAACCCTACCTGAAACCGCTCCGATAAAGTCATCCAGACTGGAAACATTAGCTCTGTTCTCTCTCCACAGATGCTGTCAGACCTGCTGAGATTTTCCAGCATTCTGTTTTTGCTACCCAAAACTACCTGATTCCAGAAGTTTACCCAATCAAATATAAATTATTTAAAACTAACGGAACGCAAAATTGTTTGGAGATACAGGTCAAGTATCCTTCATCCTTCAAATGTGCAAAGCCAAACACATCAAAATCCACACTATTTTGATCCTCATCGACCATTAGTGTGGGAGGTCTCATTGTTTGGCTGCGATTTTTGTGGTGAACGTGTCATAAAGAAACTTTTTCAGGTACCCTGTATTTATTATTGTGATACATCTTTCTTTTTAGCCACTTTATTTAATTTGGACTGTAGCTAGATCCATCCTCGCCCAAATTAAGTTGCCCCTCCACCAACTGATTATTTTTACTCTGGGTTTCTCCTCGCCCATTCCCATAATGAACCTAAACCTTATGATTCTGGGAACGCTATCCCCTAAATGCTCCCCTCGTAATGCTTGATCGACTTGACCCATTTCTTCCTCCAGAAGCAGATCCATTATTAGTTATGAAGTTGATAACGATTTGGGACTGTAGCTTTAGAGTAAACTGGTGTAGGAAAGTTTTTTAATTTTGATAATTATTTACAGTTAGTTTGTAGTTTAGATATGGGCATTAGTCAAATAATCTAAGTATGTCAACCCAATATTATTTTTATTCTGAATTCAGTGACATTAGCTCATCACATGGCTTGGTCTTAGCATCACACTCATACTTGACGAGGGAGAAGAAACATAGCCAGTGATGCTAGATGTCAAGGTTAAACAACTATTGGGAGTGTAACCATCCATCTCCCAGGCAATTAAAATTATCAGATGCATTCTCTCAATTCAAAAGACTTATTGTGCAAAGAAAGATGTTAAAACATTAGCTTTGTGCATTAAATTAGTGCAGTTTAACTTCTAATGTTTAAAAGAAGTCAACTTCTTTCATAGTATATCATCATCTTTGACTTCATAAGTTTAGAATTAAGTTCTGTGATTAGCTTTTGTAACTCTTTAGTTCTTTAAACTTTCATTACTTAGGAATATGTTGTATTATATTTAGCACATCAATCAATTGCAAGCACTGATTTTACATAGATTTTGTGTAACTTTAAAATTTACAAAGCTATTTTGTATTTTTAATTGACTTTGTCAAGCACCGTCAGATACTTAGCAAAAGCACATTGATAAGTGTTTTAGTGAAGTTCCACAGCACATGCCGATATCGATCAATCAATTTCAACATCTGGACCGATGAATTTAGCCATATGAACGGAGTGGAAATGGAGGGATACAAAAGAATGGTCTAGTTTGGACCAGGGAGCGGCGCGGGCTTGGAGGGCCGAAGGGCCTGTTCCTGTGCTGTATTGTTCTTTGAATCCATGTACCCAAACATCACATTCTGTCTTCTCAAACAAAAGCGGATATCAAAACCATTCCATTTATGTCGGATGACTGGCTGTGTCGAGTTTGCACGCTCTCCCCGTATCTGCATGGGTTCCCATAGAATCCCTACAGTGCAGAAGGAGGCCATTCAGCCCATTGGGTCTGCACCAACCACAATCCCACCCAGGCCCTATCCTCGTAATCCCACATATTTACCACTAATCCCTCCGTCCTATGCATCCAGGAACACTACGGGGCAATTTAGCATGGCCAATCAACCTAACCCGCACATCTTTAGAGTGTGGGAGGAAACCCACACAGACACGGGGAGAATGTGCAGATACAGACAATGACCCAAGCTGGGAATTTAACTGGGTCCCTGGGGCTGTGAGGCAGCAGTGCTAACCACTGTGCCAGCCCTACCTCCAGGTGCTCCGGTTTCCTCACACACTCCAGAGATGTGCTGGTTAGGTTGATTGGCCGTGCTAAACTGCCCTTTAGTGTCAGGGAGATTAGCAGGATAAATACGAGGGGTTACAGGAGTAGGCCTGGGTGGGACTGTTGTCGGTGCAGGCTTGACGGGTCAAATGGCCTCCTTCTGCACTGTCGGGATTCAATGATTTCCTATACAAATTCTATATAATTTCGAAGTACTACCCACTTTGCAATCTTCTTTATTAGTATTAAGGATTATAAACAACTTTATCACTCTATCCTTTTCTTTTAAAACAAAGTAACTCATTCCAAGTAACAGAGATTAACTACAAAGTTACAAAAACAACTGTAATGAGAGGGATGGACCCACATGGGACAATGGGAAATGACATCAATAGATGATCATCCTCAAAAACCAATTAGAAACTGATCATGCACCACCTATAGGTTGATCACACACGCCCTTTAAGCCAACTAGGAAACGGACTAACCATATTTAGGAAAATCAGAATGCAATAGCATGGATCACATTGTGGGTTGTAGCTTAGAAAGAGTTCACAAGCAGCAGCTTTCACAATGCAGCAAGTTTGAAACTGAAGAGCCTGCTGTCCACAAAAGAGGCTGAAGTAATGGGACAGAACAAAGACGAATGGTCAAACTGCACCCAAGGCTGAAACGGAAAGAAGAAGCGTAGTACATTCACCAAGTCCTGACTTTTTTGGGTAAGTATTAATCTACAATTTATTAAAAATTTCTTGAATTATTTCACCTGTTGCCTATGTGGTTAAAGCCTTAAATGAACACAATGAGAATGCAAGTTCAAAGAGTACCTAGAAGGTACACAGGGGAAATCATGTGATCCGCTTGTTAGAGATTGAAAGGAGACTTAGATTATTTTACTGAAGTGGTGGTGTGACGTATTTATGCTTAGAGACCATGGCAGCAGTCTCTGAGTTTACAATGAGTAGACTCTAAGTCTCCCAAAATCCCAGAAGGAAGCTGTAGACATCAGGTCATAAAGAAAATTGTGCTATAAACTGACCATTTACTTTTAAGATGAGTTGGGGGGGATCAAGAATAGCTAATTAGCATTTCTACGTGGTTACAAAGTTAACATGTTCCAGTTGCCATGAGAAAAAGGGCAAAGAATATTTTTGAGATCAGTTTACAGGCTTCCCTACAAGTCATGTGATTAGCATGAAAAGATTAGCACTGTTGCATCACAGCGCCAGGGGCCCGGGTTCGATTCCCAGCTTGGATCACTGTCTGTGTGGAGTTTGCACGTTCTCCCTGTGTCTGCATGGGTTTCCTCCGGGTGCTCCAGTTTCCTCCCACAGTCTGAAAGACGTGCTGGTTAAGTGCATTGACCCGAACAGGCGCCAAACAGTGGCGGAGGGGAATTTTACTTCATTGCAGTGTTAATGTACGCTTTACTTGTGACGAATAAAAATAAACTTTAACTTTTTTTTTTCAATGAATATCACAGACAGCCAGCAATTCTGCATGGTCAGTGGAGGGAAGATGTTGCCTGGTTCGCAAGCTAGATGCAGAGAGAGATAATCTCTAGTCAAAGTAACACATCCTGCAGCAATCTCAGGATTTCGGATTTATCCTGTCATAGCCAGGGAGGCACAATCATCAGTACAGCCTTTACTGCCTGTGGCAGATTTAAGGAACTTGCCAAAATCTGAGGAAAGCAGCTGGAGATGGTGACTTGAAGTTATTACCAGACGGAATGGGGCAGCATACAGAAACCCATTGGAAGCAACGATGGACTGTAATTTAGCCCAGAGTTCGATGGGTGTTAAGTATATAAGAGAAAATTCAGGTTCTGTAGTTGAACAGGCAAGGTTGCCTACAAAAAGAATATGGTGTTTCATCAATAGCGATTTGTTTCTTAGTGACTTGTTAGTGAAAGTTTTAGAAGTTGAAATCTTGCGTTCATGACTGCAAACAAAAATTTCTTCACAGAAGTTATCATTTTCTTCATTGATCAGTAAAGTTTCCTGAACAGATCCAGAGAATTCTCTTGGAACACACCACAGAAACTGTTTTCCCTCTTTGTCCTTTAAACACTTAAATTACCCTCATATAGAATGTAATAGTAAATCCCCCATTACTGCAATTTTTGCACCTCCCCACAAATTCATTCATTCTCTATCTTTCACACAAGTTGGATGGCCCGTACAGAACTGTAAAAGCACCTTAAGATATAATAATTTATTTTATTTAGCCACTTTTCACAAAGTTGCGCCTAAACTACTACATTCAATTCTCAAACAGTTAGGCACTGACTGCCCCCTGCTGGGATGTTTGAAATTATTTTACAAATTGAGAGCTTAATTTGCAACTGTTTCCAGGCTGCTCAGTGACACATCTTGCCAGCATCAACCAATCTAGTGGAACTGCAGTCAGCTGTAATCTGGCATTACATTAAACCCAATAAAGACAGCATTTGTAGGCTTTTCAAAACCATATATCATTTTGTGAATGCATATATATGTATACATGGCTGCTTTTCACTGAAGTTTGAGGATTGTTCAAGCTTGTGAAACTCAGTCGTGGGAACCAAGCTCAAAGGTTTCCCATTCTAACTTCATAAATTATGTTCCCAACAGCCCAAGAATTGTAGGCCGCAAGCAACTAATAAAACACAATCATTTTCAGTTTGTGTAAAATCTCCGAAGCATCCATTCACAGAAACCATATCCAACCTTAGTTCAATTGACAGAAGAAAATATGGGAAAGGAGAACATTGGGTAACCAAGGGCAAATTTTAAAAAAACACTTTTAAGAGTCATTGATGAGGAGCTAGCCAAAGCAATCTGTTATCCTTGGTGTATTACACTGCTAGCACAGTCATTGGAAACCGTATGGGTCTCAGTGAATGGACGTGAACTCCATCACAGGCACTATCCTGAATGATTATAATGCTTGCATTCAATTTAATACTTGAAATCTTATTTTAATCAGCAAGGAAGAGGAACTTTATGGTTATGCCAAAGCAGCTATATCTAGAAAATAACCGGCTGCTGCATATCACAGATCCTCAAATGAAATGCTTCCCAGTTGTCAGGAAGTTAATAAATAAATACGATTCACAGAAATAACAAAAGCCCAGTTTCAGTCAAACTCAGTGCAGAATTAGCTGACCTTTGTTCACAGAATGGGTTCCATTATGGGCCCCCAACACAGCTGGGTGAGCAACAGGAAAAGAGGGTTCTGCTCAAGGTTAACAAACAACTCTTGCAGGACACATTACCAAATTTCATTACTAAGACTCATACAAGACTAACAGCCATATTGGTCTCAAAGGGTGACAAGTTTCCATCTATACACCAGAGAACTGGAACACAAAAATGTGTAAACAGAATAAAAACTATGAGCAGGATTACATTCCCTTCAAAACAAACATTGAAGTATTTATGACGTTGATTTATTAAATATCAAATTATGATCCTGAGATAAATTAATATGGCACTTATTATATACATGTATTACACACTTCAGAAACAATTTGGAGAGGTCACATGATGTGAGCGCAGGAATGGCTGCCTATCCGTGAGCTCTTGTGCTCCTCATCTTTTAATACTTTCATTTATCCTGATGCACAGCCCATAAGTACCTAATCTTGGAGTGAAAGTCCCTGAAAAATTTCTGGTTACATTTTGGGACAAAGTGCCAAGTAAAGCCATGAAAATCCTCGATGCACAGAAGCAGCCGGGATGGAGGTGAGCTCTCGTAATGACGATTTGGTCAGGTGAGCGAGCTCTCAACCCAGCACATCGAAGACACTGTAGATGATGACTGTCAATATGGTTAAGGTTAGGGATGACAAACTGGGCTTTTTGGCACAGAATTTCAGAGCTCATATTGCTGAACTGCAGAGTAGCAATAAGAATCCTTGATGGAGCAGAGGAAAGAATCCTCATTGTTGAGAATGCAACTTCCTCAGTTGAGGCCCATTTTCAATCCTTGGAAAAATCAGCTAAATGGTACATCAGATATCCTGATTTACTTGGAGAGCTAGGGCACTAATAGGAGTGTCCATGTGACCGGCTTTCCAGCAGGAACTGAGGGCAAGCTTCCAGCTAAATTTTTTGTGAACTGGTTACTAGGTTTTCTTAATCTCAACACAAAAGCTGGGTATATTAATCTTGAAGAGGCATGTTGTATCCCATTTCTGACCCCACCTACCAGAGCACTGAGGTGAATTTCATCTGTTATCCTTTGAAAATCGAGCAAGTCCATTCGATTATAATGGAATGCATCCCTCAGCATATTTCTATAATACTGCAAGCTTAAGACAGAGTTGATTCTACTATATCCTCATTGTGCCAAGGGTGCAAGGTGGCACAGGGGACAACCTATGTCAAAATTAAATCAGAGTGGTTGAGAGCACACTGGTCAGGTTGCATGGCACTAGGGCTGTACGATATTTACCTATTTTTCTTCTTACCTCCTCATAAATGCAAGAATGATATACCATGTGACAATTCTTTACTCTTGTCATGGCTAATATGAGTAGCACAGTAAGAAGTCTCACAACACCAGGTTAAAGTCCAACAGGTTTATTTGGTAGCAAATACCATAAGCTTTCGGAGCACAGTGCATAATGGTGAGGCCTAATACCATAATACCACAAGCTTTCGGAGTTCACATCATGTGACCTCTCCAAATTGTTTGAAATATGTAATGCATGTATATAATAAAAGCTTATGCTGTGCTCCGAAAGCTTATGGTATTTGCTGCCAAATAAACCTGTTGGACTTTAACCTGGTGTTGTGAGACTTCGTACTGTGCTTACCCCAGTCCAACGCCGGCATCTCCACATCATAATATGAGTAGCGCCATTGCAGGGAAGTGGGTGGGTGATTTGGTGTAGAGGTTGCAGTGTGGCCCAACAAGTCCTCCACCTGGTCAGGAAATCCCCTTTGAACTATTGGTGTTGCATAGTTTGTTCCTGTATTTCTGTTATTTTGGGGTCAAAGATTCGCTGATGAACTCCTGTAAAGGTGCAGACAGAACAGGTATCCTGGGAAAACACATTGGTTTGTATCAGTGGTGCCCCTGATCTAGCTGGAGATGGGAAAAATGCTTGATGCATGCCTAATCATTTTGCGAGAACCTCTGGCTGATCAGTCTTTTCTATGCCTGTGTCAATATCCTAAATTCACCTTGGCTGAATATGCAGTGGCTACTTGGAAAATCCTGGAATAAAAGTTACCTTGTAAACGAAGGCATGCACTGTTATGCCACATACTCATTGCTTTATTTTGTTATCTTGCTTTCTCCCAATCTTTGAAACATCCTTTCATTGTTTGCATCTTTGGCGGTGTCATTTGTAATGAATAATCAGAACCAACTGCATTGGCGCTGTCTTGTCTCTTTCTGTACATGTGGAAAAATTATGCTATACTGTACCATTCCTTGAGGGTTTGTTACATTCTTTGTAAAAGTGGGAAAAATCTTCAATAAAAATATTTGGAAAAAACAACATACATATTGTGTAATCTGCAAACTTAGTATTTAAATTAGAATGTATTTTGCTTGAAGAATTTATGAACTATGACAAAGGATATCAGTAGAAATACTTCAGGAATTCTGCTGCCCAAATTAACTATCTTTTCACTATTTGCAATCCACAAATACAAGCTACTATTTCCCCGGTCCACAAATTGCAAGTATTGAATTAAGTGCAAACAGCATAAAATAATTATTTAGGATAGTAGCTGCAACAAGGTTTGCATCCATTCACTGAGACCCATAACTTTTTGACAACTGTGTCAACAATGCAATACTCTCAAGGGTGACAGGTTGTTTCGGCCAACTCCTTACCTCCGACTTTAAAAACAAATATGCTTTTGGATATAGAGTACGTCTTTTGAAATTGGTCTTAATGATTTCAGAAATCATGTCTCATTCAATAAGGCACTAGACATTCAAAGCATATTTTACACATAATGCAATTATTACTCCCACTTGTAGTCCCTGTGCTACTACTCTCAAATCAACTGGATTTTGTAAATCTTACTTTTATGTTAAAGACATCCATGGCACAGTCTTCAGAAAAGTTAGTTGAATCAATTAAATTAGGCCTCGCCATTATGCATTGACATTCTGGTCCAAAATAAAATATTCAGCTAGTCAAAGGGAATTAAAGGTGAATACGATATGAATGTTTCATACTTTCTGCTCAAAGTGACAGTAAAATGTGTCTTTGTTTAGTTTTAGGCAACATTTAAACCAATTATTAAACAGCTGGTGGTGAAAGGATTGGTGGCATAGGCTTCATGGTGTTCTGGAGGCATATTATAATCAATGAGATGGCTCGGACATATAATCATGGGCATAACTGAGATATTGCTCAAGACAGATGAAAAGTATCCATTACGAAACAAGATGTTGAGCAAGTCATGTTGAAAAAAAAAGGTACTTCAAACACTTAAAATTCATAAGGAAGAGGTATTGCAAAGGATGATTATACTTCAAGGTTGATCAGGGACCAGGGCCACATGGGGAAACAGTGGAATCAGCAGCGGTGCCAGAGGATTAGAAAATGCAAATATTACACCCCACACAAAAAAGGGTTTAAAAAAAATAAGCCCAGCAACTACAGGCCAGTCAGTTTCATCTTGATGATGGGGATGCTTGCATTTGTTGAGGGTAAATTGTGTTGAACTAATTTGCTGGAGTTTTTTGATGAGGTAACATAGAGGTGATGAGGGTAATGTTCTTTATGTGGTGGACATGGACTTCTAGATAGCATATCATAAAGTGCTTTGCATTCCTGTGCGAAGTTATAGCTAATGGAATAAAAGGGATAGCAGCAACATGAATAGGAAATAAGAGTAACAGGAAAAAGAGAGTAATGGTTATTTTTGAGACTGGAGGAAAGTTTGTCGTGGAGTATCCTAGGGGTCAGTGTTGTGACCCTTGCTCTTCCTGATATATATATTAATAACCTGGACCTTGGTGTACAGGCACAATGTCAGAATTTATATGAAATTTGCAAGTATTGTGAACTGTGAGGAGATCACGTCTAATTTCAAAAAGGACATAGACTGGTTAGTGGAATGAGTGGACAAGAGGGAGGCGGGGGGGGGGGGGGTGCAGAGAAGTATGAAATTGTGTTCTTCCAAAATGAACAGAGAGTCAACATAAAATAAAAGGTACAACTTAAAAGTGGTGGGGAGGTGGAAGGGTGACAGAAGCACAAATCAGGTGTACATGTGGATCAATCATTGAAGGTGACAGGACAGGTTGACAGCACCATTAAAAAAGCATACAATATCCCAGGCTTTATTAACAGGGGCAAGGAAGTTGTATTAAATTTGAAGAAAACATTGGTTCGGTCTCGGCTAGAGTACTGCATCCAACTCGGCACCACACTTTCGGAAAGTTGAGAAGGTATTAGAGAGAGTGCAGAAAAGATTTACTGGTGCTGTCAACCTGTCCTGTCACCTTCAATGATTTACGAAAATAGTCTCATGAATGAGGACCTTCAGTTACACAGATAGGTGGGACTGTTACCCTCGGAGAAGTGAAGAGTTGAGAGAAGATTTGTCACAAATGTTCAAAATCACGAGCAGTCTGATAGAATCCCCACAGTACCAGAATGAGGCCATTCAGCCCATCGGGCCTGCACCAACAATAATCCCACGCTATCCTCATGACCCCACATATTTACCCTGCTAATCCCCCCCGAAACTAGAGTCAATTCAAAATGGCCAATCGACCTAAAACAAACATCTTTTGGACAGGAGGAGGAAACCGGAGCACTCGGAAACCCACCCAGACACTGGGAGAACGTACAAACTCCTCACAGACCCAAGCCGGGAATCGAACTCGAGTCCCTGGCGCTGTGAGGCAGTAGTGCTAATTACTGTGCCACCCTTAAAGGTGGTGGTGGCGGGGGGGAAACGACACAACAGAAGCAGAAGCCAGGTGTGCATGTAGATCATGTTGATAGAACAGACAGGGGAAAACTGTTCCCATGGGCAAAAGCCATTTTGCGCACTAAGTGGTTAGGATCTGAAATACACTGCCATTGAGTGAGGAGGCAGATTTGATCGAGGCACGCAAATAGAATCCAAGAACCCCAAAAGTGCAGAGCCTGCAACAACATCAAAAGGGAACTGGATTCTTATCTCGAAGGAAGCCTGTGCTGGACCATGGGGACAAGCCTGGGATACTTTTTATAAATTCATAGGGCGGCACGGTAGGACAGTGGTTAGCACTGCTGCTTCACAGCTCCAGGGACCTGGGTTCGATTCCCGGCTTGGGTCACTGTCTGTGTGGAGTTTGCACATTCTCCTCGTGTCTGCGTGGGTTTCCTCCGGGTGCTCCGGTTTCCTCCCACAGTCCAAAGATGTGCGGGTTAGGTTGATTGGCCATGCTAAAAATTGCCCTTAGTGTCCTGAGATGCGTAGGTTGGAGGGATTAGTGGGTAGATATGGGGGTAGGGCCTGGGTAGGATTGTGGTCAATGCAGACTCAATGGGCTGAATGGCCTCTTTCTGTACTGTCGGGTTTCTATGATTTCATGGAATGTGGGCTTCATTGACTATTTATTGCCCATGCTCAATTGCACTCAAAGGTGGTGGTGAGCTGCCTTCCGGAGCCGTAGTGCAGATACACCTACAGTGCTTCTAGGGAAGGGAGTTCCAGGATTTTGACCCAGCAACAGAGTGATATATTTCCTCGTGAGCATGAGTTGTTTGAAGGGGAACCTGCAGGTGGTAGTGTTGCCATGTGTCTGCTGCCTAATTGGCAATGGTTGTAGACTTGGAAGGTACTGCAGAAGTAGTCTTGCTGAGTTCCTGCAGTGCATCTTGTGGATGGTACAAACTGCTACCACTGTGTCGGTGGTGGAGGGAGTGAATGTTTGTAGATGGGGTGCCAATCAAGCAGGTTGCTATGTCCTGAATGGTGTCAAGCTTTTTTAGTGTTGTTAGAGCTGCACTCATCCAGGCAAGTGAAGAGTATTCCATCACACTTCTGACTTGTACCTTGGGGAGTCATGAGGCAAGTTACTCGCCGCAAAATTTCTCGCCTCTGATCTACTCTTAAAGCCACAGCATATATATGGCTTGTCCAGTTCAGTTTCTGATCAATAGCAACCTCTAGAGAATATTGTCAGCGATGGTAATGCCATTGAATGTTATGGGGCAATGGTTACATCCTCTCTTGTTGGAGAGTCATTGCCTGGCACTTGTGTGACAATGTTACTTATCAGTCCAAGCCTGGATATTATCCAAATCTTGTTATATTTGTACATAGTTTGCTTCACTGTCTGAGGAGTCGCAAATCGTGCAATCACCAGCCTGTGCAAGCATCAGCAAACACACACAATTCCACAAGAACCTCTTCTGACCTTATAATGGAAGGAAGGTCATTGATGAAGCAGCTGAAGATATTTGGACCTAGGACACTACCCTGATGAACTCCTGGAGTTATGATTGACCTCCAACACCACAACCATCTTCCTTTGTGTCATGTATGACTCCAACCAGTGGAGAGTTTCCCCCAATTCTGATTGACTTCAGTTTTGCTAGAGCTCCTTGATGGCAAAGTCATTCTCACTTCATGTCCGGAGTTCAGCTCTATTGTCCAGATTTGGACCAAGGTTGTAATGAGATCTGGAGCTGAGTGGCCCAGGCTATACCCAGTGAGCAGATTATTGCTAAGCAAGTGCAACTTGATAGCATTGTCAATGACGCTGGGTAAATTAGACCTAAAGAGAGCCAGCACAGACATGATGGATAATGACTTTGTATGCTGTTAAAAATAGTGATTCAGTGGAGGCTGAGTTAACATGAATACTTGACGTCAAATCATCGGTAAATTTGATCCACATTTTGACTTGTGTCAAAAGCAGGCTGCTTGCAAGTTCAGACTTAAAAATCTTTAAGCTGTATTCAAAAATGGGCATTAAAGTGATTCCAAATATTCAAGTAATTTTAGTGATCTTTAAAAGCATATTTGTGTTTTCTATTAACTTCACACCCATATAATGTCTTACAAACGTGGAGTGAATGATGCCCCCCAAGCTATTTGTGGCAGAAGATAGACTTCACTCTTGGGAACATAAGAACATAAGAAATAGGAGCAGGAGTAGGCCAGCAAGCCCCTCAAGCCTGCCCCGCCATTCAATAAGATCATGGCTGATCTGAAGTGGATCAGTTCCACTTACCCATCTGATCCCTATAACCCCTAATTCCCTTACCGATCAGGAATCCATTGATCTGTGATTTAAACATATTCAATGAGGTAGCTTCCACCACTTCAGTGGGCAGAAAATTCCAGAGATTCACCACCCTCTGAGAGAAGTTGTTCCTCCTCAACTCTGTCCTAAACTGACCCCCCTTTATTTTGAGGCTGTGCCCTCTAGTTCTAGCTTCCTTTCTAAGTGGAAAGAATCTCTCCACCTCTACCCTATCCAGCCCCTTCATTATCTTATAGGTCACGAGAAGATCCCTCCTCAGCCTTCTAAATTCCAACAAGTACAAACCCAATCTGCTCAGTCTCTCCTCATAATCAACAGCCCTCATCTCTGGTATCAACCTGGTGAACCTTCTCTGCACTCCCTCTAAGGCCAATACATCATTCCGCAAGTAAGGGGACCAATACTGCACACACTATTCCAGCTGCGGCCTCACCAATGCCCTGTACAGATGCAGCAAGACATCTCTACTTTTATATTCTAGCCCCCTTGCGATATAGGCCAACATCCCATTTGCCTTCTTGGTCACCTGTTGCACCTGCAGGCTGGGTTTTTGCGTCTCATGCACAAGGACCCCCAGGTCCCTTTGCACAGGAGCATGTTGTAATTTTTTTCCATTTAGATAATAATCCAATTTGCTATTATTTCCTCCAAAGTGAATAACCTCGCATTTGTCAACGTTATACTTCATCTGCCAGATCCTCGCCCACTCACTCAGCCTGTCCAAATCTCTCTGCAGACCTTCTACGCCCTCCACACAATTCACTTTTCCGCTTATCTTTGTGTCGTCTGCAAACTTTGTTACCCTACACTCAGTCCCCTCCTCCAGATCGTCTATATAAAAGGTAAATAGTTGAGGCCCCAGTACCGATCCCTGCGACACGCCACTAGTTACCATCTGCCAACCAGAAAAGCACCCATTTATTCCAACTCTCTGCTTCCTGTCGGATAGCCAATCCCCAATCCACACTAACACCCTACCCCCAACTCCGTGTGACCCAATCCTCTTCAGCAACCTTTTGTGAGGCACCTTATCAAACACCTTTTGGAAATCCAAAAACACCGCATCCACCGGTTCCCTTCCATCAACTGCACTAGTCGCATCTTCATAAAAATCCAACAAGTTCGTCAAGCACGACTTTCCCCTCATGAATCCATGCTGCATCTGCTTAATCGAACCATTCTTATCCAGGTGGCCTGCTATTTCTTCTTTAATGATGGATTCCAGCATTTTCCCAACTACAGACATTAAGCTCTGTATTACTGTATTAACGCTCCCTCCAGTGACAGAAAGCTAGAGGTTCAGTGACCATGTATAGAAATGTAAATTGTTCCAATCCGTGACAAACTTATCTAACCACAGTGTGAGAAGGATGGCATGAGGAGGGAACGGAATGGCATGGGGTGGGGATAAGTACCGTTACAATAAAGATAATTTCACCATAAAAATTATGCAGGTGCTTCCAATGCCCTTTCAGTTAACCTCCAGAAGTTCCAGCTGTCAGCAACTGTCTAACTGTCAGTGTCAACCATCTTCATATCTGGCTTGCTGGTGTTCCTGTAGCAGAGGTATGAACACTCAGGAACTTGTGACCCAGTAGACCATACAGAAGGCTTTTGGGTATATAACCATATAGCTATCATCCATCCAATCCATATAGCCAAGCCAGCATCGACTTTATTGGTATCACAAGGAGTGTCTGCTGCTGGAATTAACACACTCCAGGAACTTATTGGTGACACAGCTTTGCCAAGAGATGCTGAAGATACACCCGAGAGAGCAAAGGTGGAAACTGTTCAACCTTTTCCCCTGCCTGACACGTGTTGTCCAGGTCTCACCACTGTACTGAAGTGCACAGAGAACACAGGCTCACAGTGTGACGTGTCAAGTTGCTGCTGTTTCACACACACTGACTCAACTTGAACTTAACAGCTGCTTTTGTGATGCTTGTGTTCATTGCCACATCAAGTGACAGATTGCTGGTGATTGTATAGTCTAAATATGTGTCGCTATTCACAATCTCCAGCATCCTAAGTGCTGGTTACATACTTGACCCGAACAGGTACCGGAGTGTGGCAACTAGGGGAATGTCACAGTAACTTCATTGCAGTGTTAATGTAAGCTTTACTTGTGATTAATAAATAAAATTTTTAAAAGACAGGACAACAAATCCAAAATTCTGACAAATGTTTGTACAGGAAAGATCACCTCCAGGAAAAATGTAAATTTTGGAATTCTCTGTTTTAGCTGCTATCAGCATAGAATCCTTACAATACAGAAGGAGGCTATTTAGCCCATCAAGCCTGGACCGACAACAATCCCACCCAGGCCCTAACCCTGCAACCCCACCTATTAATCCTGCTAATCCCCCTGACATGAAGGAGCAATTTAGCCAAACAACCTAACCCACACATCTTTGGAGTGTGGGAGGAAACCCACACAGACACAAGGAGAACATGCAAAGGGCGGCACGGTAGCACAGTGGTTAGCACTGCTGCTTCACAGCTCCAGGGACCTGGGTTCAATTCCCGACTTGGGTCACTGTCTATGTGGAGTTTGCACATTCTCCTCGTGTCTGCGTGGGTTTCCTCCGGGTGCTCCGGTTTCCTCCCAAAGATGTGCAGGTTAGGTTGATTGGCCATGCTAAACATTGCCCCTTAGTGTCCTGAGATGCGTAGGTTAGAGGGATTAGTGGGTAAATGTGTAGGGATATGGGAGTAGGGCCTGGGTGGGATTGTGGTCAGTACAGACGCGATGGGCCGAATGGCCTGTTTCTGCACTGTAGGGTTTCTATGTTTCCACACAGAACAGTCACCCAATTGGAATCAAACCCAGGCCCCTGACACAGACAGCAGTACTAACCACTGTGCAGATGAGTCTAAGACTCGAGGCATAAATGTGACAGCCAGAATCATTCTACAGCCCAAGTGATGTCTGTTGATGTTTATGTTCCATAGGGATAAATAAATGAGGATCCTATCAGTAGATCCATCTATTCCATTCTCTCTTGTATGGTTACTCCTCAAATTTCATCTACATTAGTTGTCTCAACAACTGCTTATGAGAGCACATTCCACATTGTTACTGCTTTTCTGATAAGAATGTTGTTCTGAATTCCCATTACATTTCTAAATACTAAGTGCACAGCAAGGTCTCACCCCGTAGTCAGAGCTGGGTGGAGTAATTGCTGTCAAAGTCAGCTGACGTCTCAATATAAACAGAGAAGGAGTGAAAGAGACACAGCGCCTTCCTCCAGACATACCGCCACGTCACTGAATTTGCAGATTAATCCAGACTAATAGGGCTCAGGAAACTAAAAATAAAATATCTAATGTACCAAAGCATCAATGCGACTTTTTTTTAAAAAACGAGTAGTCTTAACTGCAAAATAAAAATCACATCAAGGAAAAGTGCAGGGTGCAAGCTGTCTCCCGCATTTTTGGATCGATACAGGCTCCTGGCTTCACCTGTACCTTGAAGGAAGCCGCGTGGCTAAATTTTCCACTTTTAGTTCGGGTACCATTAATATCTGCAATGTCCAAATACAGATCATTCCCCAAAACAAAACTGCCCGACGTGAGTGAGACAAAAGTTTGATAAGTACTTACGAATTTGTTCTTTCTCTCAGTGTCTTCACGTTGCGGCCCGAGGGCAGCGTCCCTGTCGCAGCGAGCAGCTGCCAATGTCTTTTTCTGATGGCCATTGCTGTCCCCGCAGTGGGGCTGGCGATGATATCGATCCATGTTTACTTATATCGCTGTTATATTTTGAAGAATACCCCCTCCCCGACCTACTGAACTCGGCTTAATCCGGTTCAACCTCGCTGATCCGATCCGGGAAAACGCCACGGCCGGGGAGAAATGAAACTGAAGCTCCGGTGTGACAACAGCCCTCACACTCCGTGAAACTGCCCTCACACCGGCCGTTTCGGTGCCAGTCAATCCGCCCAGGTTAAAACTATGAATGAAGAAACTTTCACTCGCTTCCAGTTCGCGCCTTTTCCCCCCAATCGAAAGCAAATAACCCGCCGCCACCGTTTGAACCAATCACATCAGTCGCAAGGCTGACCAATCGGAAAGCAGGCTCGGCTGGGCTGCTGGCGCCATGACGTCATGAGCTAACGGTCGCCGCTCGCGCTCTGTCAGGAGGTTGAGGTGAAAGTTGTTGTTGGCTCACGGAGCCGCCTTCCCTTTTAATTGTGCCTTTCTTTTCCTGGTCAACCCTAAAAAGGGATCACCAAAGTGTCCTGGATGCTAATAATAGGAAAGCTATTTCCTAATCGTTTTATTTTGTAAATGGAAAACTAAACTCCGTGGCCTGGGCACCTCCCTCTGCGACTGGATCCTGAATTTCCTAACTCACAGACCACAATCAGTAAGGATAAGCAACAACACCTCCTCCACGATCATCCTCAACACCGGTGCCCCACAAGGCTGTGTTTTCAGCCCCACACTATATTCCTTCTACACCTATGACTGTGCGGCCAAATTCCCCTCCAATTCGATTTTCGCGTTTGCTGACGACGCTGTTGTAGTGGGTCGGATCTCAAACAACGACGAGACAGACTACAGGAATGAGATAGAGAATCTGGTGAACTGGTGCGGCAGCAATAATCTCTTCCTCAATGTCAACAAAACGAAGGAGATTGACATTGACTTCAGAAAATGTAAAGGAGAACAAGCCCCTGTCTACATCAATGGGGATGAAGTAGAAAGGATCAAGAGCTTCAAGTTTTTAGATATCCAGATCACCAACAACCTGTCCTGGTCCCCCCCCCCCCCCCCCATGCTGACACTATAGTTAAGAAAGCCCACCAACACCTCTACTTTCTCAGAAGACTAAGGAAATTTGGCATATCAGCTACGAGTCTCACCAACTTTTACAGATGTACTATAGAAAGCATTCTTTCTGGTTGTATCTCAGCTTGGTATGGCTCCTGCTCTGCACAAGACCGCAAGGAACTACAAAAGGTCGTGACTGTAGCCCAATTCATCACGCAATCCAGCCTCCCATCCATTGACTCTGTCTACACTTCCCGCTGCCTCGGCAAAACAGCCAGCATAATTAAGGACCCCACGTATCCTGGACATTCTCTCTTCCACCTTCTTCCTTCTGGAAAAAGATACAAAGGTCTGAGGTCACGTACCAACCGACTCAAGAACAGCTTCTTCCCTGCTGCTGTCAAACTTTGAATGGACTTACCTTGCATTAAGTTGATCTTTCTCTACACCCTACTATGACTGTAATACTACATTCTGCACTCTCTCGTTTCCTTCTCTATGAGCAGTATGTTTTGTCTGTATAGCACGCAAGAAACAATACTTTCCACTTTATGTTAATACATGTGACAATAATAAATCAAATCAAAAAGGTAAAATGACAACAACTTGTACTTCAAAGAACCTTTCAGGTCATAAAACATCCCGAGGCGCTTGGCAGGGTCATTATTAGATAAACTATCATCACTGCAACATGGCAGGACTAAATGGCCCAAATGTTGCAGTCTCGATAAGAGCAAACATAGGAATTAGGAGCAGAAGTAGGCAAATTCAGCCCTTCGAGCCTGGTCAGCAATTCAATCAGATCATGGTTGATCTCTCCCTGCTCTCAAATCCACCTGCCTACCTGTTCCCCATATCCCTTTAACCCAATTTTTATGAGAAATATATCTATCTCCTTCCATTTAATGATTCAGACTCCAGTGCGCTATGGAGCATAGGTTCCTCCTCATCTCATCAGGGAAGTTTGCTGCTGTTGATCTCAGTGTAAAGCAACATCCAAGGAGCCAAAATAACAGATGAATCCAGAGTTGCGGTGAGCCAGATATAGCTTCATGGGAACCCAGGTTCACAGTTCTGGCAGGAGCTGTAAGTACATGAACTTGGACTCGTTGCCCTGTACTTACAACGTTATTTAGACTGAATTATTTAGGTCTGGATGCCTGCTCCGAGCACAGTTTTTTAAATTAGGAATGTCAAAACACTCCTAGTGCAACTCTTCCTTCCCCACTCCCATCCATCCCAGCGTCTCCCCATCCCAGCTTCCCACCCTACCCATCCCAGCTGATGGTCACACAATGTTCAGAACCATTCATGACTCCTCAGATACTGCAGCAGTCCTTGTCCAAATGCAGCAAGACCTGGACAATATTCAGACTTGGGCTGAGAAGTGACAAGTAACAAATTGTGCCACAAATGTGCCAGGCAATGACAAGAAGGAATCTAACCATCTCCCCTTGACATTCAATGGTATTGCCAGTGCTGAATCACCCACTCTCAGCATCCTGGGGTTACCATTGAACAGAAACTGAACTGCACCAGCCATATAAATATTACTGCTACAAGAGCAGGTCAGAGGCTTGAAATCCTACAACAAGTAACTCAACTCTTGGCTCTCCAAAACCTGGTCACCATCTAAAAAGCATAAGTCAGGAGTGATGGAATAATCTCCATTTACCTGAATGAGTGCAGCTTCAACAACGTTCAAGGAGATTTGATGTGGAGATGCCGATGTTGGACTGGGGTGTGCACAGTAAGAAATTTCACAACACCAGATTAAAGTCCAACAGATTTATTTGGTATCACGAGCTTTCGGAGCACTGCTCCTTCATCAGGTGAAGGATGTAGTGACACCACATGGACAGGAGTGCTTCACTACCACTTTCTCAAGGGCAATTAGGGATGGGCAATAAATGCTGACCTAACTAGCAACACCAACATCCCATGAATGAACGTAAAAAATGTATCCTAATTGTTAATGCTGTTATGATATGGCAGGTGGCAAATGCCAAGCTCTCCAAGTCCCAAAGGGAAACTTGAAAAAGCTCACAATGATTTGCAATTTGTATTTTATGAGCAGGTATCTGAAGTCAGGAGAAAGAATTTCAACCATTGTGAAGATTTTGAAAACTAAATTTCAACATTTATTGATAAAAACGAAAAAATAAACAAGATTACATTTATACAATCTACATTACTTCTATAAACATTTCCCAAATAGTTTTTGTTTAATTAACTCAGAGCTAAACATCCCTTGTCGAGAACAGTCCTCATAGATTTTAATCTATGAAAATTCCAGGAATATTACCACAAGTCCCCTGTTGCCATAGGGGAAGTCATATGCAGGCCTTTCTCTCCCTTTCATCTGATACTGCGAGCCAAACTTTGTATCAAAACCTTGCAGACACAAACATTTTTTTGAGTGTACCAACAGCTGCTTTTGTACAGGTCTGTTTCCAGCACACTGCTTCAGATTCCCGTTACCACACCACTTAATACAGTCTTCAACCTCTCTTTAATCTAAAACTCCCGTCATTCTACATTCCCTTAGAATTTACAGGTCTTTCATGTTATGTTCTTGCCCCTACATTTTAGGTCAAAATAAACTTACCACTCTGCTCCATCCATTTATGATCGGTCAATTATAATGTTCCTTTTAAAATACAATAGTTAACTTCAAGACACTTGCCTTATCTTCTGACTGTAGATTTTCATTCATGCTGCCCACTGGTACTCCATCTCAGCTGTGCTCATATCCACTTGTAAATATTGAAAAATATAATATTCTATCACAGAAAACAGAGGCTCAGGATAATCTAACAATGATTTACAGCAAATGAGCCAAATTTAATTTTTCATTCACTGATTTCTGTCCAGTTTTCCGTTGGAAATGTGTAAATCGATGTGTTGGATTTATTGTTAGATGTTCCTTCATCGATAGACTTATTTTGTTGTACCTCTAAGCCCATTTAAGAGCTATATGCTGAAAGAGATGGTCAAAATGTTCCAGGATGAAGATATAGCTTAGATTTAGTGGGACAAGTAAGTGGTGTTGGTTTTTGTAGCAGTGGCAGAGTTCTAGTGTCTGATAATGTTGGGGAGTAGCCAAGATACAATCTGCATTGGGGGTTCTGGAGGTGAGAAGCACTCTCATGGCAGTCTTAAGCTTTTGCAGCTCTGTGGAACTGGTCCATGACTTTGACAGTTTTGCCATGTACATTGTAAGGAAATGGTACTTTTAAGCCAATGTTTGGCATTCTGAGAAAGTTCTGAATGTTTCTAATTTAAAACTGGTTTCCAATTTAAAATCTGCTGCCAAATTAAGCTAAACATATTGTGGTTGCAGACCTTTAGACCAGTATGTCATAGAATCATAGAAACCCTACAGTGCAGAAAGAAGCCATTTTGCCCATCGAGTCTGCACCGACCACAATCCCACACAGGACCTATCCCCATATCCCTACATATTTACCCGCTAATCTCTCTTAAGCTACGCATCTCAGGACACTAAGGGGCAATTTTAGCATGGCCAATCAACCTAACACGCACATCTTTGGACTGTGGGAGGAAACAGGAGCACCCGGAGGAAACCCACGCAGACACGAGGCGAATGTGCAAACTCCACACAGACAGTGACCCAAGCCGGGAATCAAACCCAGGTCCCTGGCACTGTGAAGCAGCAGTGCTAACCACTGTGCTACCGTGCCGCCCTGTGAAGTATGTGTACAGATGACAGTAAAGTGAAAAAGACAGAACTTTAAAAAACAAGATTCCAGAAGAGGTGTTTTTCCACCTTTATTTAGGAAAGGAAAGGAGACCAACATTTTATTTATCCATTCATGGTACATGAGCGATGCTGGATGCACTTATTGCCCATCCCCAGTTGCCCTTGGAGAGCAGTTTAGAGTCAACCACATTGTGGCTCTGGAGTCACATGTAGGCCAGACCAGGTAAGGACTGTGGATTTCCTTCCCTAAAGGACATTAGTGGACCAGATAGGTTTTTCCGACAATCGACAATGGTTTCATGGTCATCAGTAGATTCGTAATTCTAGATAGTTTTTAATTGAGTTCAAATTCCACTACCTGCTGTAGTGATATTCGAACCCTGATCCCCAGAACATTTGCTGAGTTTCGGGACGAATCGTACCACTAGACCACCACCTCCCCAAAGCTTCATCAAGTAAATTCAGTTCTGAACATCATCATCTGTGTCATGTTATTTTCTATTCAGTAATGCCTGGGAAACAAAGTGTACCACAGAATAAGGCACCTTATTTGGTTACTCCAAGGTTATGCACACCTTAAGCAGGATTTACAATGTAAAAAATAAGTTATATAACATCCATCTTCCAAAATCAGAAGTATAGCTTTGAAATTAGAAGGTGAAATTGTGGCTTCAGGTCTTTGCAGTGAAGATGTTTGCTAGCCACCAATTCTATCCTCCTCCCATCACTGTTTCAGACTGTTCATAATCTTGGTGACCCAAGCTAAGCTGCCACCCTTATTTCCTCTCCATCATCTATTTCCACAGCTGTTCTCTCTTCCCCTGGTCTCAGCTTATCTGCTGCTGAAATCCTTTTGTCTACTTATATTGCCTCCAGATTCAATGATTCCAATACTCTGTTGACCAACCTCCCATTATACACTCTCCATAAAATTAAGCTCATCCAAACTCTGCTGCCTGTATGCTCACTCACACCAAGTCTCATTCAGTCATTACCTCTGCGCCTCACTGACCTACACTGGATCCCAATCCAACAATGATTTGATTCAACGATCTAGATCATAAGTTCTAGAATTCCTTCCCTCAACCTCTGCCTCTACACTTCTCTCTTTAAGATACTTCTTAAAACTTACCTTAAAACCTGTCTTTGACCATGCTATTGGTTACTCGCACTAATGTTACCTTCTCGACTTGTTTACTGTCCTGTGAAGTGCCTTGGGACACATTAGTACATTGAGGCGCAATATAAATTCAAGCTGTGGTTATAAATGGAAGTTGGAAATACCAATAAGCCGATACATTGCTAAATGGACAATGTACAAAGACAGTGGAGAACCATGTTCATCTCCAGATAATCTAAAAGGATAAGACCATAAGACCATAAGACATAGGAGCGGAAGTAAGGCCATTCGGCCCATCGAGTCCACTCCACCATTCAATCATGGTTGATTTCAACTCCATTTACCCGCTCTCTCCCCATAGCCCTTAATTCCTCGAGAAATCAAGAATTTATCAATTTCTGTCTTGAAGACGCTCAACGTCTCGGCCTCCACAGCCCTCTGTGGCAATGAATTCCACAGACCCACCACTCTCTGGCTGAAGAAATTTCTCCTCATCTCTGTTCTAAAGTGACTCCCTTTTATTCTAAGGCTGTGCCCCCGCGTCCTAGTCTCCCCTGTTAATGGAAACAACTTCCCTACGTCCATCCTATCTAAGCCGTTCATTATCTTGTAAGTTTCTATCAGATCTCCCCTCAACCTCCTAAACTCCAATGAATATAATCCCACGATCCTCAGACGTTCATCGTATGTCAGGCCTACCATTCCTGGGATCATCCGTGTGAATCTCCGCTGGACCCGCTCCAGTGCCAGTATGTCCTTCCTGAGGTGTGGGGCCCAAAATTGCTCACAGTACTCCAAATGGGGCCTAACCAGTGCTTTATAAAGCCTCAGAAGTACATCCCTGCTTTTGTATTCCAAGCCTCTTGAGATAAATGACAACATTACATTTGCTTTCTTAATTACGGACTCAACCTGCAAGTTTACCTTTAGAGAATCCTGGACTAGGACTCCCAAGTCCCTTTGCACTTTAGCATTATGAATTTTGTCACCGTTTAGAAAATAGTCCATGCCTCTATTCTTTTTTCCAAAGTGTACAACCTCGCACTTGCCCACGTTGAATTTCATCAGCCACTTCTTGGACCACTCTCCTAAACTGTCTAAATCTTTCTGCAGCCTCCCCACCTCCTCAATACTACCTGCCCCTCCACCTATCTTTGTATCATCGGCAAACTTGGCCAGAATGCTCCCAGTCCCGTCATCTAGATCGTTAATATATAAAGAGAACAGCTGTGGCCCCAACACTGAACCCTGCGGGACACCACTTGTCACCGGTTGCCATTCTGAGAAAGAACCTTTTATCCCAACTCTCTGCCTTCTGTCTGACAGCCAATCGTCAATCCATGTTAGTACCTTGCCTCGAATACCATGGGCCCTTATTTTACTCAGCAGTCTCCCGTGAGGCACCTTGTCAAAGGCCTTTTGGAAGTCAAGATAGATAACATCCATTGGCCCTCCTTGGTCTAACCTATTTGTTATCTCTTCAAAGAACTCTAACAGGTTTGTCAGGCACGACCTCCCCTTACTAAATCCATGCTGACTTGTCTTAATCCGACCCTGCACTTCCAAGAATTTAGAAATCTCATCCTTAACGATGGATTCTAGAATTTTGCCAACAACTGAGGTTAGGCTAATTGGCCTATAATTTTCCATCTTTTTTCTTGTTCCCTTCTTGAACAGTGGGGTTACAACAGCGATTTTCCAATCCTCTGGGACTTTCCCTGACTCCAGTGACTTTTGAAAGATCATAACTAACGCCTCCACTATTTCTTCAGCTATCTCCTTTAGAACAGAAGTAACCAATAATATAACAGCTAACCTATTAGATTAGGATGGGATGTACTCCAGGTTACTGTGGGAGGCGAGGGAAGAGATTGCAGAGCCTCTGGCGATAATCTTTGCGTCGTCGATGGAGACGGGAGAGGTGCCGGAGGATTGGAGGATTGCGGATGTGGTTCCTATTTTCAAGAAGGGGAATAGGGATAGCCCAGGAAATTACCAACCGGTGAGTCTAACTGCAGTGGTTGGTAAGCTGATGGAGAAGATCCTGAGGGACAAGATTTATGAACATTTAGAGAGGTTTAGTATGCTCAAGAATACTCAGCATGGCTTTGTCAAAGGCAGATCGTGCCTCACGAGCCTGGTGGAGTTCTTCGAAAATGTGACTAAACACATTGACGAAGGGAAAGCGGTAGATGTGGTTTATATGGATTTAAGCAAGGCATTAGATAAGGTCCCCCATGCAAGGCTTCTCGAAAAAGTGAAAGGGCATGGGATCCAAGGGGCTGCTGCCCTGTGGATCCAGAACTGGCTTGCCCAAAGGAGGCAGAGAGTGTGTATAGATGGGTCTTTTTCTAATTGGAGGTCGGTCACCAGTGGTGTGTCCAAGGGATCTGTTCTGGGACCCTTGCTGTTTGTCATTTCCATAAATGACCTGGATGAGGAAGTGGAGGGATGGGTTGGTAAGTTTGCCGACGACACGAAGGTTGGTGGGGTTGTGGATAGTCTGGAGGGATGTCAGAAGTTACAGAGGGACATAGATAGGATGGAAGACTGGGCGGAGAAGTGGCAGATGGACTTCAACCCAGATAAATGCGTAGTGGTCCATTTTGGCAGGTCAAATGGGATGAAGGAGTACAATATAAAGGGAAGGACTCTTAGTACGGTAGAGGATCAGAAGGAACTTGGGGTCCGGGTCCATAGGACTCAAAAATCGGCCCCGGAGTTGGAGGAGGTGGTTAAGAAGGCGTATGGTGTGCTGGCCTTTACCAATCGAGGGATTGAGTTTAGGAGTCCGGGGATAATGATGCAGCTATATAAGACCCTCGTCAGACCCCACTTGGAGTACTGTGCTCAGTTCTGGTCGCCTCATTACAAGAAGGATGTGGAAAAGATTGAAAGGGTGCAGAGGAGATTTACAAGGATGTTGCCTGGATTGAGTAGCATGCCTTATGAGGATAGGCTGAGGGAGCTCGGTCTTTTCTCCTTGGAGAGACGTAGGATGAGAGGAGACCTAATAGAGGTATATAAGATGTTGAGAGGCATAGGTCGGGTGGACTCTCAGAGGCTTTTTCCCAGGGTGGAAATGGCTGCTATGAGAGGACACAGGTTTAAGGTGCTGGGGTGTAGGTACAGGGGAAATGTTAGGAGGAAGTTTTTCACACAGAGGGTGGTGGGCGAGTGGAATCGGCTGCCATCAGTGGTGGTGGAGGCAAACTCAATAGGGTCTTTTAAGAGACTCTTGGATGAGCACATGGGACTTACTAGGATGGAGGGTTATAGGTCGGCCTAAAAGGTAGGGATATGTTCGGCACAACTTGTGGGGCCCGAAGGGCCTGTTTTGTGCTGTAGTTTTCTATGTTTCTGTGTTTCTATTAGAAAGAGAAGATTATACATATAATGCTCATTCTCAAAAGAAGATAATCTGAATACTCAAATGATGGAAATTTACATGAAAAACATTGAATATATCTGTAAGCTGAACCTTGTTAAGCTATGCTGTACTTTTGAACTTTGAACATAACTGTTAAATTGTTAAGTAAAACCCAGTTAATGACAAAAAGTCAAGATATCTTGAAATAACTGTTGTAACAATGGTGATTTACACTTTGTATGATATGTATATGTATACATTTCCAACCATCAGAATACTTAGTGCCAATTCATGTTTAACCCTATCATGTTAATTATGCTATCATAGGATTAAATAAATAAAGCTGTTTTAATTAATCCATCTCTTTTGATTTTGCTTTTGACGTTGTAAGCAGAGAATTAGGTTCACTTCGTGCTGTACTGCATCCTATGGTGATTGTTTTGTATAATTTAATAAACTTAACATGTTTCAAGTTTATTTATTAGTGTCACAAGTGGGCTTACATTAACACTGCAATGAAGTTACTGTGAAAATTTCCTAGACCCCATACTCCAGTGCCTGTTTGGGTACACTGAGGGAGAATTTAGCATTGCCAATGCACCTAATCAGCACATCTTTCAGACTTGTGGGAGGAAACCAGAGCACCCGGAAGAGACCCACTCAGATGTGGGGAGAACGTGCAGACACCGCACAGACAGTGACTCAAGCCGGGAATTGAACCCAGATCCGAGGCACCATGTTAACTACTGTGCCACCGTGCGATCCAAAAGTATACCAATATAGGCATTTCATAAGCTAGACTGTGAATGTTAAATTCCCGTCCAATTTTCCAATGAATTTGGATGAGGATAAGAGTGTAAAGATTCACTTAATGGTCCCAACATCGTATTAATTATGTTTTGATTTCAGATACAATAGAATTTACTAGATTATGTTTCAACTTTATTTTTCAGGATGTTGTAAAAATTAGTCTGTTACACATACATTATCAGTTGTAATGAATCATAAAATCATACAGTGCTGAAGAGGCCCTTTGGCCCATCGAGTCCACCCCGACACATTAGAAACACCCAAACTCCCACCTAATCCCATCCACCAGCATTTGGCCCATAACCCTGAATGTTATGACATGCCTAGTGTTTATCCAGGTACTTTTTAAAGGATGTGAGGTAATTCGCCTCTACAACCCACCCTGGCAGTGCATTCCAGATAACCACCACCCTCTGGGTAAAAAGGTTTTTCCTCACATCCCCCCCTAAACCTCCTGCCCCTCACCTTGAACTTATATGCCCTTGTGACTGACCCTTCAACTAAAGGGAACAGCTGCTCCTTATCCACTCACACCTCGATCAGGTCACCCCTCAGTCCTCTCTGCTCCAATGAAAACAACCCAAGCCTCCCCAACCATTCTTCATAACTTAAATGTTCCATCCCAGGCAACATCCTGGTGAATCTCCTCAGCACTCCCTTCAGTACAATCACATTCTTCCTATAATGTGGCAAACAGAACTGCACACAGTACTGTAGCTCTGGCCTTGCCAAAGTTCTATACAACTCCAACATGATTTCCCTGCTTTTATAATCTGTGCCTCAATTGATAAAGGCAAGTGTCCCATATGCCTTTTTCACCATCCTACTAAAATGCCCTTCTGCCTTCAGAGATCTATGGACAAACACGCCAAGGTTCCTTTGTTCCACAGAACTTCCTGGTGTCCTACCCTTCATTGAGTACTTCCTTGTCGAATTACTCCTTCCAAAGTGTATGACCTCACACTTTTCAGGCTTAAATTCCATCTGCCACTTATCTGCCCATTTGACCATCCTGTCTATATCCCGTCTGTAGTCCAAGACACTCCATCTCACTGTTAACCACCCGACCAATCTTTATGTCATCCGCAAACTTACTAATCCTACCCACACACACAGTCATTTATGTCATTTATATAAATGACGAATAATAATAGTGTCATTCATTCCCATAAGCAGTCTTGGGAATTAACCGTCTGCCTAAAATCTGTTTGTATGATGGGATACTCTATATTGCTACTGTATTGCAACCTGAAATGGATATTTGTGACTTTCACACTTGTACATCTTCAATCTTTCTCAAAGCAGACAGAAGAAACGCTTGGTGAGGTGAAGCCACATTAGAATCATCAAGCTGGTGTGCTTTGGAGTAATGTGAAAATAATGAACAGCTGCTATGACTGAGCTGAATTTATTCAATCCGTACAATTTATCTTTGTGTCAAAAGCTACATATGGAGATTGTGTGATTTGATAGCAATGTGAAGGAGGAATCGAAGGTTTAGCAAAACTTAAGAATGAAATGTGGCAGCTTTAATAAATGTAAATCTGTACAGGCACATGATACAATGCACATGTTTTTGTGTTAAAAAATCATTTTATAAAATATATTAAAGGTAATATTCATTTTCACTGTGTCCATATTAGTGTTTGCAATGTAGTGGTAACAGAGAGTTTCATAACTCTCGCCCAAACATTTGGAAAGCAATTACGATTTCATTCTACAGCTGTGCAATGCTGTTGGATTGCCTTCAGGTATTGGAGAGAAATTTCCAAGATTGTTTCCAAAATTGTCTGAAAATTCTTTGCTCTTCTCTCATAAAACCATAGAATCCCTACAGTGCAGAAGTGGCCATTCGGCTCATCGAGTCTGCACTGACTCTCTGGCAGAATATCTTGATGTGGAGATGCCGGCGTTGGACTTGGGTAAACACAGTAAGAAGTTTAACAACACCAGGTTAAAGTCCAACAGGTTTATTTGGTAGCAAAAGCCACACAAGCTTTCGGAGCTCTAAGCCCCTTCTTCAAGTGAGTGGGAATTCTGTTCACAAACAGAGCATATAAAGACACAAACTCAATTTACATGAATAATGGTTGGAATGCGAATACTTACAACTAATCAAGTCTTTAAGAAACAAAACAATGTGAGTGGAGAGAGCATTAAGACAGGCTAAAAAGATGTGTATTGTCTCCAGACAAGACAGCCAGTGAAACTCTGCAGTTCTAGGCAACTGTGGGGGTTACAAATAGTGTGACATGAACCCAATATCCCGGTTGAGGCCGTCCCCGTGTGTGCGGAACTTGGCTATCAGTTTCTGCTCAGCGACTCTGCGCTGTCGTGTGTCGCGAAGGCCGCCTTGGAGAACGCTTACCCGAATATCAGAGGCCGAATGCCCGTGACCACTGAAGTGCTCCCCAACAGGAAGAGAACAGTCTTGCCTGGTGATTGTCGAGCGGTGTTCATTCATCCGTTGTCACAGCGTCTGCATAGTTTCCCCAATGTACCATGCCTCGGGACATCCTTTCTTGCAGCATATCAGGTAGACAACGTTGGCCGAATTGCAAGAGTATGTACCGTGTACCTGGTGGATGGTGTTCTCACGTGAGATGATGGCATCTGCATTGTCAACTTGTCCGACTACACACTTCAACCAGATGAAATCGAAGTTCTCAGCCGAGGGCTCAATTTTTGCCCCACCACCAAAATAGACCCCATCAGTCTCGCAGCAGACACAGAGGAATTCATCAGGCGAATGAGGCTGAGGGGGTTCTTCCACAAACCCCAAGAGGCCAACAACGAACACAATGAGACAGCCAATGAACCGGAACAGCCGACAGAGAGATCCGCAGTGCATCCGAAGAGGAAAGAGTCGAATTGGACTCCTCCGGAAGGCCGCTGCCCTCGGCTTGACATGTATGCCCAAGCCGTCAGGAGGTGCGTCAACACCAAATTCATCAGCCGCACTCACAAGACAGCCCCGAACATCACCCAAGCACAACGTTATGCCATCCACGCTCTCAAGACCAACCGCAACATTGTCATCAAACCAGCAGACAAAGGAGGGGCCATCGTCATACTGAACAGAACGGATTACTGCAAAGAAGTGTACCGACAACTCAACAACGAGGAACACTACAGACAGTTACCTGCAGATCAGACCAAAGAACACACCCGTCAACTCAACACTCTGATCAAGACCTTTGATCCGGACCTTCAGAACACCCTGCGTGCTCTCATCCCACGTACTCCCCGCGTTGGAGATCTCTACTGCCTCCCGAAGATACACAAGGCAAACACACCCGGCCGTCCCATCGTATCGGGCAATGGGACCCTGTGCAAGAACCTCTCCGGCTATGTCGAGGGCATCCTGAAACCCATTGTACAAAGAACCCCCAGCTTTTGTCGCGACACGACGGACTTCCTACAGAAACTCGGCACACATGGAGCAGTTGAACCAGGAGCGCATCTCGTCACGATGGATGTCTCAGCACTCTACACCAGCATCCCCCATGACGATGGCATTGCTGCAACGGCCTCAGTGCTCAGCGCCAACAACTGCCAGTTTCCAGATGTAATTTTACATCTCATCCGCTTCATCCTGGACCACAACATCTTCACCTTCAACAACCAGTTCTTCATCCAGACACACGGAACAGCCATGGGGACCAAATTCGCACTTCAATATGCCAACATCTTCATGCACAGGTTCGAACAAGACTTCTTCACCGCACAGGACCTTCAACCGATGCTATACACTAGATACATCGATGACATTTTCTTCCTTTGGACTCATGGTGAACAATCACTGAAACAACTCTATGATGACATCAACAAATTCCATCCCACCATCAGGCTCACCATAGACTGCTCTCCGGAATCGGTTGCATTCTTGGACACGCGCATCTCCATGAAGGACGGTCACCTCAGCACCTCACTGTACCGCAAGCCCACGGATAACCTCACGATGCTCCACTTCTCCAGCTTCCACCCTAAACACGTTAAAGAAGCCATCCCCTACGGACAAGCCCTCCGTATACACAGGATCTGCTCGGATGAGGAGGATCGCAACAGACACCTCCAGACGCTGAAAGATGCCCTCATAAGAACAGGATATTGCGCTCGACTCATTGATCAACAGTTCCAACGCGCCACAGCGAAAAACCGCACCGACCTCCTCAGAAGACAAACACGGGACACAGTGGACAGAGTACCCTTCGTTGTCCAGTACTTCCCCAGAGCGGAGAAGCTACGGCATCTCCTCCGGAGCCTTCAACATGTCATTGATGAAGACGAACATCTCGCCAAGGCCATCCCCACACCCCCACTTCTTGCCTTCAAACAACCACACAACCTCAAACAGACCATTGTCCGCAGCAAACTACCCAGCCTTCAGGAGAACAGTGACCATGACACCACACAACCCTGCCACAGCAACCTCTGCAAGACGTGCCGGATCATCGACACAGATGCCATCATCTCACGTGAGAACACCATCCACCAGGTACACGGTACATACTCTTGCAATTCGGCCAACGTTGTCTACCTGATACGCTGCAAGAAAGGATGTCCCGAGGCATGGTACATTGGGGAAACTATGCAGACGCTGCGACAACGGATGAATGAACACCGCTCGACAATCACCAGGCAAGACTGTTCTCTTCCTGTTGGGGAGCACTTCAGCGGTCACGGGCATTCGGCCTCTGATATTCGGGTAAGCGTTCTCCAAGGCGGCCTTCGCGACACACGACAGCGCAGAGTCGCTGAGCAGAAACTGATAGCCAAGTTCCGCACACACGAGGACGGCCTCAACCGGGATATTGGGTTCATGTCACACTATTTGTAACCCCCACAGTTGCGTGGACCTGCAGAGTTTCACTGGCTGTCTTGTCTGGAGACAATACACATCTTTTTAGCCTGTCTTGATGCTCTCTCCACTCACATTGTTTTGTTTCTTAAAGACTTGATTAGTTGTAAGTATTCGCATTCCAACCATTATTCATGTAAATTGAGTTTGTGTCTTTATATGCTCTGTTTGTGAACAGAATTCCCACTCACCTGAAGAAGGGGCTTAGAGCTCCGAAAGCTTGTGTGGCTTTTGCTACCAAATAAACCTGTTGGACTTTAACCTGGTGTTGTTAAACTTCTTACTGCGAATATCTTGCCCAGGGCCTCTCGCCCACCCTATCGGTATAACCCCACAGATTTACCATGGCTAATTCATCTAACCTATAGATCTTTAGACACTAAGGGGCAATTTAGCATGAACGATCCACCTCACCTGTACATCTTTGGACTATGGGAGGGAACCGGAAACCCATGCAGACACGGCTTCATCATGGGGGTGAAGTAACTGGTGACGTGACAGAGGAATTGTGATGGTACATTTAAGTTGGCCACAATTTTACCGGCTCACCTCACCAATCGATGTGCAAAGCAAGTCAGTAAAATCGCGTGAGAGCCGAGAAATCAGGATCACACCCGATTTCTCAGCTCTCGCGATCTTGCCGGAAGCGGATTTCTGGTGGGGTCAGCCTCTCGCTCATTTCTGGCGGGAGGCTGAATAAATAATCTAAATTATCTAAAAATCTAATTTCCATCTGTTTAGCGAGTCCGGCACTCAATCATCCATGCTCATTTGCTTTTGTGGCCTTGCCGGAAGAGGTTCACTCTAGCAAGGAAAACACCTGCTCCCCATAAACGGGGCAGCCTGGCACTGCCCACCAAATTGGTGGTGGAGGAAGGGGGGCCTGGTGCCACTCTGCCTGCGATCGGTGAGGGGGGGGTCACAATCCATCTGGGCAGCAGGGGGATGGCGGGAGTTATATTTTAGGGTGATGTGGAGCTCGCGATTGGCTGCGGGCCCCCACAATTGCAGGGGAGGTGTGGTGTTGAGGATGGTTCCAGCAACAAAGGCCTGACAGCTCTCTCTCTCTGCCAGAGCACTAGAATTGCGAATGTGCTGCCACAGAGGTCTGCACATGCGCAATAGCACCATCTACTCGTTGATCAGGCTTGCTGGTGAGTTTAGTCCCGCCCACTGCCTCTGGTCACCAGAAACAGTCTAGCCCATTTCTTCATGCACTATGTGCACAAGATTGGGAATAAAAGCTCGCCAATGGATCTGCAAATCTCCCATTTTCACTCTAGCTGGACACTTAGAACTTTTCTCATAAAATTCTGCTCAGAAAGTCATTGATGGCATTGGAGGAGGCCATTCAGCCCATCCAAGTCCATGCCAGCTCTCCATGAAGCAACCCAGTCAGTACCATTACCCTGCTCGATCCTCAAAGCAGTGCAAGTTTATTTCCCTCAAGTGCCCATCAATTTTCTTTTTAAAATCATTGATCATCTCTGCTTCTGCCACACTTATGGGCAACGAGTTCCAAGTCACTACCACTGACTGCGTAAAAAAAGTTCTTCCTTACATTTCTGTGCTTCTCTTGTCCAAAATCTTCAATCTGTGTCCTCTCCTACTTGTACCATTGGCATGGGAAAACTGCTTTTACCTTATCCAAACATGCCATAATCTGTACTTCTCTATCAGATCTCCCTCAATCTCCTTTGCTTCAAGGAAAACAACCCTAACCTCGCCAACTTTAACTTGTGGCTAAAATCCCTCATCTCTGGAATTATTCTGGTAAGTATCCTCCAAACTCTCTCGACGTCCCTCATATCCTTCCTCAAGTGCAGCGACCAGAACTCCAGTTGTGTCTTATCAAGAATTTTCAAAGATTCAGCAAAATTTAACTTACCCAGGGCCATAGCTTCCAATTTCCTAAAGTTAATTTTATAGCCAGACAAAAGACTAAATCTAGCTACCACATCAATAATAGCAGAAACAGAGACACTTGGTCTAAAAACAAACAGCAACACGTCATCCTCATAGAGCAAAATTTTAAGCTGCATACCTCCAATAGAAAACCCACAAATCCTGGGGTCACTTCTGATGGCCTCTGTCAGAGGTTCAATAGCTAACGCAAACAGTAAAGGAGATTAGGGGCGTACCTGCCCAGTCCCTTTCTGAAGGCCAAAATGATAAGATCTATAACCATTTGGACGACTGCCAGTGGGTCCCTGTACAGAACCTGTATCTACTTCATGAAATCCCCTCCCAATCTGAACTTGTGAAATGTATAGAATAGATAGTCCCATTCCAACCGATTGAAAGCCTTTCAGCATCCAAAGAGATCACTAACCCATCTATAGCACGCTTTTGGTAGTCCTGAGTAATATTCAGTAATCTCCTGACATTATTACATGAATTTTGGCCCTTGATAAACCCAGCCTGTTCAACCTGGATAGTCACAGGAAAGAGTTTTTCCAGACGTTTAACAAAGAAATGGACTGATAAGAAGTGCACTGTTGAGGATTTCTGCCTGGTTTTAGCATTGATAAATATTTGCTTCTCAAAGTGACTGTGGTAGCAGACCTGTTTCAAATGAATGATTATACATGCCAATTAGTGGCTCTATTAACAAATCCTTAAATTCCTCGTAGAATTCACATCCAAAACCATCAGGACTGGGCCTCTTGCCAGGCTGAAGCTCCTTTAGGGCAGAAGCTACCTCTTCTCCGGAGATAGGAGCATTCAAATCTACCCTCAAGTGCTCCGAGATAGAGAGAAGCTCACGGAAAAAAAATAAACGTTAAATAAGTGCCAGAGCCTCATCAGCTTGATCGATTAATATAAATTGACATAAAAACCCTTGAAAAGTCCCATTAATATCCACAGCCCTAATCTCCTCCTTCCCTTAGAGTTCATGACCGAAGCAATCGCCCTAGAGTCCGATTTATTTCTAGATCAACTCGGTTTATTCCCAAATTGATACAACTTCTGCCTAGCAAATCTTAAACTCTTCTCAGCATGCTGAGTTAACAAGGAATCTAATGCCACACTTGTTACACCAATTTCCTTCAACATCGCATGATTAGGACTCTTATCATATTTCCTCTCTTGCTTGGTCAGCTGGATTTCAACCGGCACTGCTGCTCTAGCAACTTACACTTCTTGTTGGTCGAAAATGAGATTATCACACTCGCAGCAAAGGCCTTACAGGTCTCCAAAAGGATTGAGGGACTTGCATCAGAAAGAGAATTAACTGAATAAAAAGTGTCAAATTTAGTCCTAAAGTGCAAAATAAATTTATGGTCCCTGACTAGAGACGCATCAAACCTCCAGGATCTAGACTGAGGGTGCCCCCCTCCCCCAAGAAGAAATTCGAAAAAGACTAGAGCGTGATCAGAATTCACAATATTGCTGATTGTACAGGAATATCTTTGGCATGAAAAAATAATCAATCCTTGGGTGATACAAATAAGGGGCTAAGAAAAAGGTGATTTCTTTAACCTTGGGATGTAAAGGTCTCCACATGTCTAAGTAGCTGACCTGTTGCGGAGGGATGTTCCTTTTTATTAATGGGACTATCGGCGAGTTAGCATGACAATTAAAATCACCATCAATAAAGGGGTAATTGCACGCCAATTCAGCAAAGTCCATGAAGACCATAGTGACAAAATCCAGGAAATAGTTTGGAGGTCCATAATCAATACATTTTTCCCATATCAGCACCTGAATAACTACATACCCACCCCCTTTGTCTTTCACACAGCTCCCTAAATTATAAAGTAGATTCTTATTAACCAACACTGCTACCCCTCAACTGCTGGTCAGGAAAGAAGCAAACATTCACCTGCCCACCCAGTCCCTCCTCAGGTTGAGGTGCACCCTGTCATCCAGATGAGTTTCTTGCATCAAAGTTATGTCAACTTTCTCCTTAAGAACAGACAAAGTCTATAATATGATTATGAATTCCCCATACGTTACTGGAACAAATCTTTAAAATAGCTACTGCCATTGTTTATTCAGCCACAGAGGATATAGGACATGTGGACAAGTATAATGGTGGTTGGATCAACAAGGATTTTCATGCCACGCTTGGGCACGCACCAAAGAATACTTCCCCATCTCCAGCTGCACTGGAGGCACCATTGGTACAATACAATGTATTTTCCCAGGATGTATATACAGTTTGTTGGTAACATTACTGGAGCCAGAGATTTTATAATCCCAAAACAACAGAAATACAAACAAACATGAGCCCATAAATACTGGGGGGGGGGCATTCCTCACCAGCTTTGAGGATGCATGGGGTCTTAATACCTCCATATTAAACCACTTTCCCACCTCCCTGCTCATTTTAACCATAATTGGGCTCAAGAATCAGGTGAAAAAATATGCCATTATTCGTGCAAGGATTATAAAATGAAAAGACAAAAAAAATCACACTGCCAGAGTACGATACAACCTACACAGCGCACTCCTCAAACACGAGTGGTACATTGCAGGTTGCAGTCCATTAAGGACAAATGGATGTCCCTGGATTCAACAGGATAACAGGTGAAAACTTGCCGCAGTGCTCTCACAGGATTACCCCTATCAATGTGATAAATCACATGGGTTTGAGTTTAAGAGTCATGGGGTTATGCTGCAACTGAACAGGACCTTGGTGAGACCACATTTGGAATATTGTGTGCAGTTCTGGTCACCTCACTATAAGAAGGATGTGGAAGCATTGGAGAGAGTGCAGAGGAGATTTCCCAGGATGCTGCCTGGTTTGGAGGGTAGGTCTTATGAGGAAAGATTGAGGGAGCTAGGGCTTTTCTCTTTGGAGCGGAGGAGGGTGAGAGGCGACTTGGAGGTTTATAAGATGATAAGGGGGATAGATAGAGTGGACGTTCAGAGACTATTTCCTCGGGTGAATGTAGCTGTTACTAAGAGGCATAACTATAAGATCCATGGTGGGAGATATAAGAGGGATGTACGAGGTAGGTTCTTTACTCAGAGAGTGTGGAATTAACTGCCTGCTGTGATAGTGGAGTCGGACAATTTAGGAACTTTCAAGCGGTTATTGGCGAGGCACATGGAGCACACCAGAATGATAGGGAGTGGGATAGCTTGATCTTGGTTTCGGACAAAGCTCGGCACAACATTGAGGACTGAAGGGCCTGTACTGTGCTGTACTGTTCTATGTTCTATAACAGGGTCAATTAAAAGATGATGTTACGGGGGATAAATTCAAGGATTACCAAGGGTTAACCAAGAACTGCAGAATACAACTCAAAACAAGATAACGGGTGAGATTTGCCTCAGGCACGATCATGTATCTGAGCTCTATCAATATTATCAAAAACACATTACAGGATAAATACAAGGATATAGTTATAGGAGGTACATTCTAGGATTAACAATAAACTGTGGATCACAACTGTGAATCATTGCCTTCTGTGGAGTATGAAAAAGCCGAAACCTCAGCAGCACTGCCGAATATCTTAATTGATCCTTCGAGAGTAACCCTCAGGAAAGCAGGATAATGTCGGGCATACTGAAATTCAGAAGCCGCCAAATGTTTTCAAAGCTCATTAAACTCCCTACACCTTTGCTGTATCACCACCAAGAAGTCTTGAAAGAACAAGACCTTCATAAAGATCATAGAGCCATGTCTGACCACGTCTGGCAGCTTCCAATACTCTTTTCCAATCCCTGAAGTTACGAAAACATATGATAATAGGCTGTGGATGTTGGTTGTACTTAGGCCCCATGGATAGGATATGATGTGTCCCCTCAAGCTTACTTTGCCCAGCCTTTGTGTTGAGGTTAAAAGAACGTGGTGGCCATCTTAAAAAAATTTAATGGGAAGCTTACCCTTACCTCCCTCTGGAAAACCAATCGCATGGATATTCTTCCTCAGACCCCAGTGCTCCAGATCCACCAGGAAACCTGACATACCATGAAGCTGATTCCCTAAGGGCAACAGGGCCTTGACCAAAGAAGCAACATTCTTGACACTGAGGATTCTATCTTCCCTTTCCCTGAGTCTCTTATCGGCATTCTACAGTTCATCAGAGTGAGCATTGATATTGTGTCAAAACGCTCAGTTTGTCATCTATAACGTTAATAATATTGGCAGTTATCACCTGCAATGCCTTCGAGAATGCCGGACTCAGAGCCTCCTCCTTAACCAAGTCGTCATGTTGAAGGCCAAGCTCCACCCCAGATGCCACTGACTGCTCCTTTTTACTGAGGATTTGTTTGCTACTGCACCAAAAATATTCCAAAGACATGACACAGAGTATTCACTCCAGGATATGGTGATTTTGAGCTGTGCATCAGGATGAAAAAAAGGATTAAAAAATGAGCAGCGCCAGAGCTCACGGAAATATGACTATTCTCGCTCTTGTATCATGTGACACCAAACCTCGATTTTGTTAATCAGCCATCGTGTGGTATGTTTTCAAACACTTTCTTAAAATCTTTACAGGCAACAGCACTACATTCCCTTCATCTACTTCTCTGTTACTTCATCAAAATATTCAATTAGTGGAGCACAATCTGCTTTTTACAAAGCCATGCTGGCTATCCTTAATTAACTCAAACTCTAATAGTGTAGCACCCTCAGGCAATATCAAGACTCTTCCGACTTCGTCAGGAACAATCGGTATTTAATGATAAAGAGAAATCAGGTACAGGGGTTTGGCAGTCCATGGCTTGGGGCAGAACCCCAATTCTTACATGCCTACTACATAGTACTCGATGATTCTGCATGAGAAAGGACTCCACCTTCTGGTATGATCACTCACTCTCAGTTACCATTGGTCCCTCAAGCCAGGTAACCCTCTTCTGCTGTGCTGTCTTAAAGAGATAGACATCACAATCATTACATCCCTTCCCCTTTAATTATTCTGCACAAACATCAAAATTGATTTACTCAAACCCCGCATTCTGAATACACATTATACACAGAAGTTAGACATTTGTAAATCGATGTAGCAATTGTTCAATGATGAGCTCTTGATGCTTGCATTTAACATAATACTTCTGCGAGTAGGCTTCAACTGTGCACAGTTTCAAATATAATCTTGGAAGGGATTCTTCCAACCAGGCTTTCTGAGTTCTGTCCGAGAGTGTGTGATCAAAAACTACATACTTTACTTTGCAGGCGGTGTCACTCTCCAATCCTCCGTGGATCCTATTCTCTGTCAAGAAGAATACAGTAAGAAGCCTCACAGCACCAGGTTAAAGTCCAACAGGTTTATTTGGTAGCACAAGCCACAAGCTTTTGGAGTGCTGCCCCTTCATCAGGTGAGTGGGTGTTCTGTTCATAAACAGGGCATATAAAGACGCAAATGCAATTTACAAAATAATGGTTGGAATGCAAGTCTTTACAGGTAATCAAATCTTAAAGGTACAGACAATATGAGTGGAGAGAGGGTTAAGTACAGGTTAAAGAGATGTGTATTGTCTCCAGCCAGGACAGTTAGTGAGATTTTGCAAGCCCAGGCAAGCCGTGGGGGTTACAGATAGTGTGACATGAACCCAAGATCCCAGTTGAGGCCGTCCTCATGGGTGCGGAACTTGACGATCAGTCTCTGCTCAGAGACTCTGCGTTGTCATGTGTCATGAAGGCCGCCTTGGAGAATGCTTACCCGAAGATCACACCCAGACTTCTTGCCTTCAAACAACCGCACAACCTCAAACAGACCATTGTCCGCAGCAAACTACCCAGCCTTCAGGAGAACAGTGACCACGACACCACACAACCCTGCCACAGCAACCTCTGCAAGACGTGCCGGATCATCAACACGGATACCATCATCTCATGTAAGAACACCATCCACCATGTACACGATACATACACTTGCAACACGGCCAACATTATCTACCTGATACGCTGCAGGAAAGGATGTCCCGAGGCATGGCACATTGGGGAGACCATGCAGACGCTACGACAACGGATGAATGAACACCGCTCGACAATCACCAGGCAAGAGTGTTCTCTTCCTGTTGGGGAACACTTCAGCGGTCACAGGCATTTGACCTCTGATCTTCGGGTAAGTGTCCTCCAAGGCGGCCTTCATGACACACGACAATGCAGAGTTGCCGAGCAGAGACTGACAGCCAAGTTCTGCACACATGAGGACGGCCTCAACTGGGATCTTGGGTTCATGTCACACTATCTGTAACCCCCACGACTTGCCTGGACTTGCAAAATCTCACTAACTGTCCTGGCTGGAGACAATACACATCTCTTTAACCTGTGCTTAACGCTCTCTCCACTCACATTGTCTGTACCTTTAAGACTTGATTACCTGTAAAGACTTGCATTCCAACCATTATTTTGTAAATTGAGTTTGTGTCTTTATATGCCCTGTTTGTGAACAGAACTCCCACTCACCTGATGAAGGGGCGGCGCTCCGCAAGCTTGTGGCTTGTGCTACCAAATAAACCTGTTGGACTTTAACCTGGTGTTGTGAGACTTCTTACTGTGTTTACCCCAGTCCAACGCCGGCACCTCCACATCAAGAAGAATCCCTGCAGCTACCATCATCACACTACAACAGTCTTATATCTTGCCAGCTCATTCACCACCTTGGTCTTTGTAACTTGCAAAGGAAATGGCCGTGGTACTCTATTTCTGATACTTCCGTCATGTGAAAAAGTTCCTTCTCTTTCTAGCATTTCTATTCAGCATCTTTTCTTCAACCATTTTATCATACTGGTTCTTGTGTTTTTCTATGAATGTGACCATTTCAGCAATCTTGTCCTGGCGTATAATCTCAGTTTCCTCCTCTGCCTGAATTGCTGCTTTGTCTAGCTCTCCAGCACAACTACCACAAGAGGGTGGCTTCATTTTCCACTCTCTTCCTTTCATCTTCTGCTTAAACCCACCTTCTGCATTCTCCCCCACCTGTAATTTTGCTCTCAGCCTCTGCCAGTTGCAGTTCGGTCTGAGCCAGTTCCAATAATTGTTTTTTCCTTTCCCTTGATATTCATCTGAAATTCTTTTTGATGAACTGACAAGTTTAAATGGCTCCTCTTCGTTAAAAGAGTTCTCTGCATTATTGTAGTTTTCAGCTTGTTTCTGAATTTATCTCAGCTTTATTTCCCAACTGTTGCCTATCCAATCTCACAAGCATGATTTGTTAATTCCAATGATTTAGTTGTTCTGCTTGGTTTCAGATTCTCATTCTCAGTATGTGCTGGTTTGATTCTTAGCCCATTGCTCTGCTTTTGCAATCCATTCAATTTATCCATTTCTGAGTTTCTTTCAAGATGAACTCAATAGTCTCTTCTGACATTAGATATCAATCTCTCCCTACTCATACGCTGCATATTTACTAAGAATTGCTATATTCCTTTGGTTATAGTTGCAACAAACTTTACTTCTACACTCAACATTCCTTCTTTCTTGTTATTTTTATGAGACACTTCTCCTGAATTGTTAACTTGTTCAACAATTGTGTTCTCTCTTTGCTTTTGTCCATTGCTAAGTCCTCTGCAGCACCCACAAACACAGGACAGTTTCTGCCCCTCTGCAGAATGCCAATTTCTCCAGCTCATTGGTGTATTCCACACAACTGGTAGTTTGATCATTTGATTGGATCTCTACATGATTTCCGATATGGCTCTGGTGAATAATAGCTCTCCTTCAGCAGTATGGTAATTCTTGTTGTAGATGATGCAGGATATCCTACATGAGTACTGTGAATCAAATTTCACTCTGAGACTAGCAGTTCTCTCACCTATCACAAAACCGATAGCATCCATTACAATGGGACTTCCTTGGCCCCTCTCGAGTTCCACGCTATGAGTTCTGCTTGTGCTTTTTCTCTCAACCCTTTTTACTTTTATCATATCTTCTTGCTCTAACTTTAGTTCCATCATTACTTGCTGGTGAATGTTGTACTGTTTTTCACTGGCCCTAATAGATTTCCGAGCTACTTACAACATTTTCATTGTACATGTTTTTTTGGGGTTTTGTTTTTCTAGGTTTGATATAGATGGGCTGCTTCTCCTTTAGTTAGGGTCACAAACTTTAACCTCCTTTTTGAATTGCTGTCGTTCTCATTGAAATTTATCCGACTATTTTCTCTTCACTCTTACCTCTTCCTTTGGTGTGGCTTAGCTTACTTTTGACTGACTACAGCTTTATCATTTGCTTGCAGTTTATTGATAAAATTTCGATGGAATTTCTCATTACAATGCAACAGATGAGAGAGATGCAGCTGAGTCTCGCTGCCTTCAGCTCTTCAATTAGTCACACCGAGGGTTTTCCATTGTCCTCTGCCTGGGTTTTCACTAGGGTTTCCCAATTGCAACCATCCCCCCCAACACCAATTCAGGGTTTTCATCATGCTACCCTTTCTGGGTTTTCTCAGTGCTTTCCCCTTCTCTGGGATCTACTGGTGCTCTACCCTCTCCAGGGTTTCTCAGCGCCCCCACCCCCACCCCTTCTCCGAGGTCTTTTGCTACTTTGAGTCTGGAATTGCCTTTAGCTTGAGGCCTTAATTTCCTCCACTGACATCTTGGGTGGGATTTTCTGGCCGCGCTTGCCCCAAAACCAGAAAATCCTGCCTGAGGTCAATGGACCTTTGCACGGTTCCCCCCCCCCCCCCCACCTCACCCCACCCACTATGATTCCCATGGTAGACGGGATGGAAAAAAATCCTTGTGTTGCTTAGAATTTTATTAGAATTGCTCAGTATCTGGGATCTTCTCTGATTTTCATGTCCCTTCTTATGGGTGTTGCATTAAATATTGTACAACTTAAAATGCATTACCGCTTTAAAACCAAAACAGCTGCCCGTTCTGACTGTATCTGTGCTTTTCCCGTACTTTGCGCGGAACGGTCCATTCTTGGACCCTTTTTTAACTGCTTAACTTTTTTCAGCTGGTGGAAGTTTGCGACCTCAACTTCTGCAGTTTTCCCTTTTTTTGGGCTGCCTGCAGATGTCCTTGTTCTTCCATCTTCCATTTTTGTCAATTTCATTCCTGCTTCGTCGAGATTGCTTTCTAAAAACGTTTTCAGCTTCTTTATTTGTAACAGATGAAGGTCTTAACCTCTTCGAGAAACTCCCAAACCTGCTGCCTGCAGCCCCCCCCCCCCCCAGTGCAGGGACTGCTACTCGGGACCCCCCACATTTCCCGTGCTTGAGGAGAGCTCCGACAGCTCCTTGAGCCAATTATTCCCTTTTACTTCTGAACATGTTAACTGTAACAAATATTTTCTTTAAAAAACTTCCCAACTTATTTCTTCCTTGTTCCTGACAGGCAAAAAAAAGTGCCTTAGTTCCAGAACTTGCGACCTGAAGCCCCTTAGTGCAGGGATCACTTCCCAGACCCACCCACAGGCTTTGTTCAGATCGGAAGATCTGAGCTAACCTCAGCATCTCATTTCCCTCCACTTCTGCAATAAGCACTGCAACTCCCCATGGATCTCTTTTTAGCCTCTGAACCTATTCAACAATTCTCTGCCTTCTATCCAGATTTATTTTCTTTCAAACCTGAAACACAAATCTGTTTTCTTTGTTTTTCTTCTCCAGAAAAAATCTAGTATTCCTGAAGGCTAATCTCTCTGCATTTTAATTTTCTGTGTCTTTCCAAACCTCGACTCACCGGGTTCACTACTTCGACTGCCCTTCAGTGACTGGCACTACCTCCACAACCCACACTGAGTCTTTTCACCCTCAACCAGCCACTTGGACAAGTATCTCTCTTTTCCAAATTTAAATTGAATCGGATGCTGACAGGTAGGCTGTGCCAGTGAAATTAAGATGTGGAAATGCTGGTGTTGGACTGGGGTAAACACAGTAAGGAGTCTAACAACACCAGGTTAAAGTCCAACAGGTTTATTTGGTAGCAAACGCCACTAGCTTTCGGAGCGCTGCTCCTTCGTCAGATGGAGTGGAAATCTGCTCTCAAACAGGGCACAGAAACACAAAATCAAGTTACAGAATACTGATTATTAGTTATTATTAGTAATTATTAATTAGTAAGTATTAGTAATCAATATTCTGTAACTTGATTTTGTGTCTCTGTGCCCTGTTTGAGAGCAGATTTCCACTCCATCTGACGAAGGAGCAGTGCTCCGAAAGCTAGTGGCGTTTGCTACCAAATAAACCTGTTGGACTTTAACCTGGTGTTGTTAGACTCCTTATCATTGAAATTAATCCATCTCATCACCAATATGTAAGAGCATGGCATACCTTGAGCAACATCAAGATACTTCAAGCTTTGTTAGGAACAATCAATATTTATTGATAAAGAAAAATCAGGTACAGGTGTTTGCTGCCCTGGGGCAGAGCCCCAGTTCTTACATTCTTACAACGTGGCTGCTTGATGATTCTGCACTTGAGGACTCCACCCTCTGGTGTGATCACTTGGTCTCAGTTTCCATTGGTCCCTCAAGCCAGGTGACCCTCTGTTGTACTGTCTCAAAGAGTCAGATACCACAATCATTACACTCGCCAAGTGCTTGTTGATTATCTTTTCCTGATTAAAATTTCTAAAAACTTATCATCCAAGAGGTCCTGGATTTGATTCCCCTAACTTCCGTGCTTTTTGGAATGTACCTAGTTTCCACTTGAAATACCCCCCATTAGTTTTTCCTGCCAATCTTTGGTTCAATTTTACCTGGGCTTGTTTTCTTCGCATCACATTGAAACTCGTCTTCTCCAAATTTAAATGGTCTACTTTAGATTGTTCCTTGCTCTTCCGCATTGCCAGTCTAAAGCTGGTAATGTGATCACTTTTACCCAACTGTTGCCCCCAGACACTTGGCTCACTGGGCCTGCCTCATTTTCCAGCAACAGATCTAGCAATGACTCCTTTCTAGTTGGGCAAGAACATATTGGTCAAGGAAATTCAGGAGGTTTTTCCCCTCCCTAACCTATATGCTAACACTATCCCAATTAATTTGATAATTAAGTCCCCCAATATCACTGCTCAAATGTTCTTGCACATCAGTGATTTTCTTGCAGGCTTGCAACCTGCTCCTGGGCGTAGCAGGGCATTCTGTCCAGGCAGCGGGCGATCGAGGGGGTCGTCCAACCTGATTGCCCCGCCACTGTGGCTATATTCGCGGCCGGATGTCCCTGGAAAGGGGGCATGCAGTGTCTGAAGGCACAGTTGATGCCTTCCATGCCTGCTGGGCACAGCAGGGACTAGGGTGTATTATTGACCCCTTTACTCACATTTTAATTTGGTGTTTTAAGTTTTCTTTCTGCTTTGTCTTTTGTTTCGGGCAGTTCTCCTTTTCGGGAGCTGCCCTTTTTGAGTTGTCCCTAAGTTTAGTTGATTTTGTTTATTTGGTTTGAACACAAAAAGATGTTCCTTGCAGTCTTGCTCCTCTATCTCTCTCTTAATAGTTGGAGGCCTATAGAATGTCCAAGTAGCATAATCATACCATTTTTGCTTCTTGATTCACATCAAATGGATTCTGTTTTTCCCTCCTCAAGGATATTCCCTCTTTCCAACACTATAATGTCTTCCCTCATCAGTACAGCAACCCCTCTCTTTTTTCCTTTCCTATCTGAACACTTTATAATTTTGAATATTAAGCATTCAACCCTCACCAATTTTCAGCCACGTTTCTATTATTGCCACTTTATCATATTGTACGTGGTTATTTGTGCTTTTGCTCACCAACTTTATTCACCAGAATTAATGGGTGAGGAACTGCTTCCAAGTTCAATAAATTATAAAATTAAAATACTTGTTACAGGTGACGATCAGCTGCCAGATTGTCAAGGATATTTCTCTTCTTCAGAAACACAATAGCATTTTACTAAGCAAATTTGCCCTCAGTTAAACATGTGATCCAAAAGACACTCCCTTTTGACTCACTCAGCACTGCACTTAAATGTCAACCTGCGTCATGAGCTGAAGTCTCCGGAGAGGTCACAAGCTCAGAGGTGTGAGAACTCCCAGCAGAGTGACAGCTTCAATGCCATGTGGTTCTGGTGAAATGTTGACTTTCAGTCTCATTTTCTCATTGATATTTTCAACTGTTTATTCTCTTGTGAAAAATGGGCCAATTGGCATGATTCTGTTATAGAATGTGATGACAATGATGATATTCAGCATGGAATTTTCAATATGGTCTTATTGGCAGATTGTGCAAAACTTGATGGCTTTTTTACCTGCTATGTTGTCTAAAATGCACCCTTGGTGGCTTTCAACCTGACACCTGGAAAATAATCTGCAATGCATTGCCACAAATTAAATTTTATAAAAATAAAATCAGATTATATTGACTTCCAAATTTTCCCTAATTCTATTCAATGATCACCTCACAGCTGCCTTTGTGCTATTTACATAACTGCCAAATGCAAACCAATTATTTTTGCTCATTTTCATAATGTAAAACTTAATCATGGAAACATACTTGAGTTGGAGGCAATGTTTTCTAGATTCTTCAGCTTGTCAATTTTATCCAGTCTTTGGTAAAGTGCATTTATTTAATGTTATTGTCCAATATTTAGTTCTATGCATTCTTGGGGGATGGGTATTGCTGACAAGTTCAGCATTTATTACCAAATTTCAAAACTTTAACTTTTGTTAGACAAAGATATTAAGGAATATGGAACCAAGGTAGTAAATAGATTTTAGGTACAAATCTTTCATGATTTTGTTGAATGGTCAAATGGGCTATTCTTGTTCTCTAAATTAACTGCCAAAAATATAATTTGAGTCAAAAAAATAAGATCTAAATGTGTAAAGAGAAAAAGAGTGTGCACATCTATATCACCTTCCACAACCTCAGGGCTCCACAAATTGTGTTGAAGACAATTTAAAACTTTTAAAGTATAATTACTGATGTAATATCAGATAGGTTGCAGCCGAAGTTCACACAGCAAAATCTTACAAACTGTAAAAAAGGTAAAATCACCATTGTCCCAGATGACCATAGGCTGCCCTCCCCTTTCAGGGGGAGTGCTGAATGGTAGTGATTTAACCTGAGGATCACCACACCTTAGGCAAGGGACAAAGTTGAGAAGGTGGGTCCTCATGAATAACTTCAGCAGGTAAAGGAATTGAACCTTTGCTGTTGACGTTGCTCTGTATCACAAACCAGCCAACAAAGCTAAATTATACTGTGATAGTGAATAGATCATCTGTAGTAGTAATATGGGTTTAGGGATCATTGTCGGCCAGAATGCCACTGAACCTCTTCAAGTAGTGCTGTGGCAGCTTTTAGATCCAATTGTGAGAGCAGGAAGACCTTGTTTTAATCTCTCATTCTGGAGACTGCACTTCAGAGTGCAGCTCTTCATTGATACTGCACTGGTGTCAAGCTGCATTATGTGCTGAAAACTCTGCAGGGCAATTTAAATGCACACCTTCTTACATAGAAGCCAGAGTATTTCCATTCAACCAGGACTAACACCTAGATATAGTGGTACATACACTGTGCACAGCAAGGTATGCAGTATGTGACAAAATAGCAGATGCACTGATTCATGATGCATCATATCATGAGAGATCCACCAGTTATAAAAAATAAGTTTATGCCTCAAAATGTTCCAGAAAACTTACTCCAATTTCTGTTCATGAGCAATATCATTTGCAATGAACAGACATGTTTTTAAAAAATATAGTTGTGTCAATGTTGTGTGCTCTTCTGCAATGAAGGAATTATTTTGCATTTTTCGTGTATTTTAACTGTATAATTTTCTGAATTTGCTCTGGATGTCAGAAGCTAATATAAGAATATGAACTGATTTAGCTGATATATATTCCATAATAGGATGCAAAAAGCCAATGCAATTCATCAGCATTGTCACAAAGTCCTGTCAGAGTCATGTAGCATTTACTGTCTCCCAAGACAGTATATCCCATGCATTCTAGTTCAGAATGCCGAATAAACAAATTATGATCTCTCAGGGAATTAAAGGTCTGTGGGGAGTGGTTGGGTATGTGGAGCTGATGCAGGAGATCAAATATGACCTTACTGAATGGTTGACCAGGCTCAAAAGGTCCACTCTTTCTTCTATTTCTAATGTTCTTCGGCTCTTGTTTTGTTATGTCAGCTGTCTACATACGTAGCATGAAGCCTGGTGCAAAAACAGAAAATGCTGGAAAATCTCAGCAGGTCTGACAACATCTGTGGGGAGAGAATAGAGCCAATGTTTCAACTCTAGATGAATCTTCATCAGAGCTGAGAACAAAGAGAATCAGTGGAGATTTATATTATGAGGATGCGGGGAGGGGGTGTGGGATTGGACAAAGGGAATGTAAATGAGGATACAGAGGCTGAAAAGGTGCTAAAAAATGTCCATTAACTGATCAGAATGCGAGAATAGCAGAACAGAGGTGCAGATTGTTAAAGGACTGCCTGAGAAATGTGGCAGTTGGGGGTGGGGGTGGGGGGCAGGGGGAAAGAAGGAGAGCTGGAATGGAAAGTGGAAAAATGGAGGTGAGAAAGAAGAATGATAAATGGATAAAATGAGATGAAACAAAATGAAATAAAATAAATGGAAATGGGGTGAAGGTGGAGGAGAGAGTTCATGCTCTGAAGTTGTTGAACTCAGTCTTCAGTCCAGAAGGTTGTAAAGTGCCCAATCGGAAGATCATGAAATCCCTACAGTGCAGAAGGAGGCCATTTGGTCCATCGAGTCTGTACTGACCACAATCCATATGTGTAACCCCACATATTTACCATCTAGTTCCTGACACTAGCATGGCCAATCCACCTAACCTGCACATCTTTGGACCGTGGGAGGAAACTGAAGCACATGGAGGAAACCCACGCAGACACGGGGAGAACATGCAGACTCCACAAAGATAGTGACCCAAGCCGGGAATCGAAGCTGGGTCCCTGGCACTGTGAGGCAGTAGTGCTAACCACTTTGCCACCGTGCTGTTCCTCCAGTTTGCATTGGGATTTCGGTAGAACATTGCAAAAGGCTAAGGACGGACATCTGGACAGGAGAGCAGGGTGGTGCGTTGAAGTGGCAAACGACAAGAAGGTCAGGTCCTGCTTACGGACAGACCGAAGGTGTTCAGCAAAGCGATCACCCAGTCTACATTTGGTCTTTCCGATGTAGAGTAGATCGCATTGGGAGCAGCGAATGCAATAAACCAGATTGAAGGAGGTGCATGTGAAGCGCTGCTTTACCTGAAATGGGTATTTAGGACCTGGAATGGTGAACAGGGAGGAGGTAAAGGGGCAGGTATTGCACCTTCTACGATTGCATGGGAAGGTGCCGTGGGCAGGAGGGGAGGTGTTGGGTGTGATAGAGGAATGGACCAGGGAGTCCCAGAGAGAACGGTCCCTGTGGAATGCTGACAGGGGTGGGGGGGGGGGGGGGTGTGTGAGGGAAGATGTATTGAGTAGTGGTGTCATGCTGGAGTTGGCGGAAATGGCGGAGGGTGATCCTTTGAATGCGGAGACTGGTGGGGTGAAAAGTGAGGACAAAGGGGATCCTATCCTCGTTCTGGGAGGGTGGGGAGGGGGCAAGAGCAGTGGCCTGGGGGATGGGTTGGACACGGTTGAGAGTCCTGTCAACCACAGTGGGTGGAAAACCACGACTGAGGAAGAAGGAAGACATATTAACAGTGCTATCTTGGAAAGTGGCATCATCAGAACAGATGCAGCGAAGGCAAAGGAACTGGGAGAATAGGATGAAGTCCTTACAGGATGTAGGGTGTGAAGAGCTGTAGTCCAAAGTAGTGGGTGTTGGTGGGCTTGTATTGACTACTAGTGGACAGTTTATCACCAGAAATGGAGACAGAGGGGGTCAAGGAAGGGAGGAGAAGTGTCAGAAGTGGACCATGTGAAGGTGATAGAGGGGTGGAAATTGCAAGTAAAATTGATACATTTTTCCAGGTCTGGTGGACAACTTACAGTGTTAAAATGAACGAATAAAATTAATTAACCCATAAATTGACATACATCTCAATCTACAGATGCAAATATCTTTTTCCAACTTTTAATTTATGCATCAAGAGTTCTAATGTCATGATATTGGGGTGATTGTGGCAGTGGACTCCAGTATTAGATATAATACAATACACTATGTCTTTAATAGAGTCACATGACTGGGAGGTCAAAGGTCAGATAGCACAAGCAACTGTAGGTTGTAACAAGATTCAAAGGCCTTGCAATTGTGTTCATGTTCTGTTCTTAATAAAGTTAGTTTACAGCAATGATATTGGTCATCCTGCAACATAAAAATAGGACAACTAAGTCCAACCTTTTGAAACTCCAAGACCTCAAAATACAAACAAATATGAGCATGGATGGAATAGCTGCCAAGGTTTTCTGGTTTGAATTCCAGAACCTGCAGGCCACATGTTGTTCATGGGCTGTAGTTTGACATGCTTTTTCTTGAGAAAGATGGTGCACAGGGAAATTTGTTAAGTTCAAGTTAAACTTACTGTCCTTTTTTAAATTAGCCTGTAGAAATTACAGCTTGGTTCTGCATGTTTTCCAGAAGATCGTGCACTAACAAAAATGCGCTGCTGATCAGCCAATTTGAAAGCATCTGAAGAATGCAGCCTAACCACTAAGCAGCTCCTTAACCAACGTAAATTACATTTAAGAAATGGAGAAAAGACAGAAGACAGAAAGAAAGATTTTTTAAAAAAATATTCCAGGGATGTGGGCTTGATTGGCTGGGCCAGCATTTGTTGTTCATCTCTACTTGCCCTTGAATTGAATAGCTTGCTTGGCCATTTCAGAGGTAACCACACTACTGTGGATCTGGAGTCACCAGGTAAGGACAGCAGATTTCCTTCCCAAAAGAACATTCGTGGACCTGATTGATGGGTTTTCATGATCATCATTTCATGGTCACCGTTAGAGCTTTAATTCCAGATTTTTATTGAATTTAAAATTTCACCATCTGCCGTGGTGGGATTTGAACCCAGGCTCCAGAGGATTACCCTGGGTTTCTGGATTACTAGTCCAGTGATAATACACTAGGCTACCACCTCCCAAGATCTGTTATGTAGGGGTTCTGGATTTTGATAGAATGATAATATCAGAACCAGGATTGTGATCCCACCATTTGACAACAGTGTAGTAGAGATGACAGTGATTTGCAACTCAGGAAGGAGATCATGTTTTTTGATTTAATGGTACAAGATGCCTGAGGTTTGACAGATAGGGGTGGAATGTGAGATTTTACTCATGGAGGAATTGTTAATGTTGGACAGTGCTTACGGAGAAAAGGCTTAAAGCAGCCAGGCACATTGTGAAAGAGAGCAGGTCCTGAGGCTTGGCAATACTGAGTTGATCCTGATGTCTGGGAATATTGTTGAGAAGGACAGTTTCTCCTGCACTGGGGAGTTGTCTCAGGCAGCAGGCTCACCAAACTGATAGGGATCACAGGTGTGAAAGCACCAGGCATGTTCCTGGGTGTTTGCAACACTTGTTGGATTCCTCAGTTTGGAAGCTTTGGGGAGAAATTCCAACTTTGACAACACTGTATGTTTTGAAATGTGGCAAGACTGAGATGGATCTTTGGTTCTGGCAGCCTGGGAGAGAATTAAGGGTGCAGTAGCACTGAGGTACATACTTTATCATGCCGTATAAACCAGAAACTTAACTGAACCAGTCATTTAAATACTGTGGCTGCAAGAGGCTGGAAATTCAGCAATGGGTAACTTATTTCCTAATAGTCCAAAGCCTGCCCACCATCTACAAGGCAGAAATTAGGAGTGCGATGGAATACTCTCAACTTGGCTGGATGAGTGAAGCTCCAACAACACTCAGGAAGCTCAACGTCATCCAGGACAAAATAGCCTGCTTTATTGGCATCCATCTACAAACATTGACTTCCTCCACCAGCAGCACACCATGATATCCTCTACAAGATCCACAGCAACTCACCAAGCCTCCTTCGACAGCACCTTCCACATTCATGACATCCACCACCTCAAATAACAAGGTCATAGAATCTTGGGAACACCACCACTTTCAAATTCCCCTCCAAACCACACACTATCTTGACTTGGGACAATCACCGTCAGTGGGTAAAAATCCTAAAACTCCCTTGCTAGGAGCACTATGGGTGTACCTACATCATCGGAATTTCAGCAGTTCAAGAAGTCAGCTCTCCACCACATTTTCAAGGGCAATTAGGACTGGGAAACCAATATTGGTGTTGTAAATGATGTTCAAGCCCATTAAAGAATATTTTAAAAAGTAGCATTTGTGAAGAAGGAGATTGGCCAATAATAATCAACTCTTGCTTATTTTCCCTCAATCTGATCCCTACCAACCTCAGCCTATTCCTACTGTGAGACCCACCCTTGAACTTCAAGGCTATTATATATGATGATATGATAAGTCATTATTAAGCACTATACAATATTTCACTATGCCCATACCTTCCATACAGAATCATATGCTGTACAAGCAGGTTGGACAATACGGAAGCTCCGATGCACAGACCTGTGTGCTGAAAGTGCACCAAGTTCAAACCCCTGATTGGGTTTTTTATAGCTGTCAGGACTAAAGCGCTGCGCTGAAGTGCCTCAAAGCAAAGTAACGGGGCAGCTCTAACTTCGCTTACTTGCCCTGATGATATTTGAGTATTTATACCTATTTATTTGCTCACTTTTTTTCTGTTCGAACTGCAGCGAGAAGAGGCAGCAGACATTCTTTAGGTAGATCATTTTTTTAAAAACGTGTGTAAAAGATCTTTAAAATATATGTAATGAACAGAAAGTGAAAGAAAGGTGTATTTTTTTACAATTTTGTCATGACATACTGTTAATTGCATGAAAAAGTACTTTCATATGCAACAAAATGAGTTTGAAGTGTCTCCAGTAAGTTTCAGCTAAAGTTCATTTCGATTTTGTGATGTATTTTAAGCAGTAGTGCTTCTCCCAATTTTAAAATCTCCCTGATGTAATGTTGATTCTTAGAAGCCTTTTAAGATATAGGGTGAAATGAGTTCTAGATTTACAGTGGGAAGTATGCAACTTGCCTATTTCAAATACTTTAGAAAAATGTATTCCTTAAGGTAACATATGCAAGCCTCATGTGAGCCGATGTGAACTATCTCTCTGATAGGTACTGCAGAATGTGGAGATGCCGGCGTTGGACTGGGGTAAATACAGTAAGAAGTTTAACAACACCAGGTTAAAGTCCAACAGGTTTATTTGGTAGCAAAAGCCACACAAGCTTTCGAGGCTCTAAGCCCCTTCTTCAGGTGAGTGGGAATTCTGTTCACAAACAGAATTTATAAAGACACAGACTCAATTTACATGAATAATGGTTGGAATGCGAATACTTACAACTAATCCAGTCTTTAAGAAACAAAACAATGGGAGTGGAGAGAGCATCAAGACAGGCTAAAAAGATGTGTATTGTCTCCTGCAGAATCCAGTGCAGATTGAAAATCTTGAGTTATGTTCCATCACTGCTGGTGCATCACACTTTTAGCTTGGCTTCCTAAAATCACTGAAGTTCTTTTGAGGCTTCAACGGAGGTGCAGTGATCATGAGAGAAGAGTCAGGTTACATGTAAAATTTACAATTAATATGTCCAAACCCTTCCCTTTCTCCTCCCTTCCCCTTCCCTCCTTTCCCCTTCTCCTCCCGTCCTTTCCTCTCTCCTCCTTTCCTCCCCCTTCCCTCCCCACCCCACCTTGCATCCCTCCCACCCTAAACCGCTTTCCTGAAAGACAACAGAACCATTGTGATAAAGTGAAAACAATATTTTATTGATCATTGTGTTAAAGTGAAAAAATATATTTTATTGCAAGAAATTTGGAAAAGATGAGAATTAAATGAAATGTCATACTGCAGCTGCTAAAGTTAAATGTTTAGTTAAATGTTAAGATGGTATCAAAGTTTTGTATCGATAATGTTATTTTTGTTAATAAATGTTTTCCATTAAACTTTACAAAATTCTACAAATGCTTTATTAAAACATCAAATCACAACATTTAAATTTGAGATAATTATAAATCATTAACATAATCGAAGTAAACAAGGCAGAAGGATACTAATGATAAACACAAAGGATCATAGAATCCTACAGTGTAGAAGGAGGCCATTTGGCCCATCGAGTCTGCACTGTAGGAGACCTACAGATGTTAATAGATTTTTCAAGGATTTGTTAACATTGGAAGATACGCAAATTGACCTTTCTCAGAATGTAGTGGGTTGTTTTATTTGGAATGTTTTTGATTGTTTTAGAATGTTGTGGATTGTCTCAGCTACTGTGGTGCAATTTGTCACAGTTGACAAAATGTGAGCAGAGTTTTCAGAGCAGGTTGTTGGCTGTGGATTGGCCTGAAGCCTCCTCAGTTAGATGGAAGCTCTTAATAAAAATATTTATTGTTTTCAGCTTTGTACTTACAGGGCATCAACCAGGCAAGGAAAAGCCTCAAGGAAAAGCTGCATAAATGTAATAACATTGAGGTAACACTGCATGGAAGAGGTAAGTGCTCTACTGAGTATCCCCTTCAATTGCTTCCTTTGTCGCTCTTATTAATTTTTCCTCAGGTTCATTGGCACTCACCAATACTTAAGTATCAAAAGGAATTCTGCTTCTTGTTTGGTTTCTGCACATTTTTGGGGACAAAATAAAAGACTGTTTTCTGGCCTTTAGTGCCTCCACAACTGTAGGTCGGCAGAAGTAACATATTTGGCGATGTTCATCTGTTTGTCTGCAAATCATTTATCTCAAAATTAATGGATGAATTTCAACAAAATTCGGTATGTAGATAGGGCATGGGCCACGGAAGAATTGATCAGTTTTTGGCAAAGTTACAGATTGGTTGCTGGAATTTTCAAATGATCCGTCAATATTGGGAGATAGGGTGAATTTACTTTTTTTTTGGAATATTATGGGTTGTTTTATTTGAAATGTCATTGATTATTTTAGAATGTTGTGGATTGTCTCAGTTACTCTGGTACAATTTGTCACAGATGTCAAAATGTCAGCAGAGTTTTCAGAGCAGGTTGTTAGATGTGGGTTGGCCTGAAGCCAGCTCGGTGAGATGGAAGCTCTGAATAAGGAGACTTACACTGCTTGGAAGAGGTAAGTGCTCTACTGAGTATCAAGGAAGTGTTGTGTAATTGTAATAACATTGAGTTAACACAGCATGGTGGACGTATGTCTTCTTAATTGTTCATTGTGTAATCTATTGAAGCTATGGGCTCTACTTGCAATTATATGTTAGTTGTGATTATTATTGTGCAATCACCTTTGAAGGATCTTTCTCCAATGCATGGTCATTTACTGGCGCAAGAGTCACTTCACAGCCCCCTATCAGTATCTGCACTGTGTGATAGTATTCTCCACCCTTTTACCCTTTTCAGCGAGGCAATGGACCTTGTTTCTTGGCCTTTATCTTGAACAGTCAACCAATATTCAAACTTGTTCATAGTTTTTCTTGCATGTTCCACATTTGTGAATCCCTCAATTCACTCAGCCCCACTGGAATTTATGACATGCATGTGTCCACACTCGATATTCCAACTTTGGATGTGATAACTCTACCCAATGTGTCTGGATCACTTACCTCTTAATTATCCAGCCCATGGTTTACCATTTTCTATTCTATCTCAGGATCTCCATCATAAAATGATATGAGCACCTGAGGAACGACCACTCTTAAAATTGTTCACATTTTGACAGCTGTGACAAATTGCACCACAGGTACCTTGATAGTTCAGCCAACTGCTCAAAATCTAGGATTTGGCAATTAATTTCAATTTGTGAAGAATGAACCTTGACCGTTTGATTGTAATGTTTTAGAAATACTGGCCGCGATTCTCCCATTGCGACCCGCAACTTTTCTGGTGGAGTAGTGCCGGGAGATGCGCGTGTCGGCCATTTCGCAGGTTCCCCGCCAGCTTTTACGATCCGCGTGCATCTCCCAGCCGGAGAAAAATGGTGCCGCCGGGAACCTGCTGAAAATCGGCGGGCCGCTGGTTAGCATGAGTTTACATATCATGCCATTATGGGATCCACATGGCAATCTCGGCCCACGTCTGCGTCTCCCACTTCTTTGGTTTGATGTAACTTTGGCGAATCAGACTAGCTATTTAAAAGTCTCAACCTGGCGTGGCAGCCTTGAACTGGCGTGAGGAGGTAAGTGCTGCTAGCGCAGCACGGGTTATGTTGCAGGCAGGCCCTGGAGATGCCTGGTGGCCTTCCTCCTGCTGCCTTCAGATGTTGGCCCGTGGACCAGTGATATCTGGAGTTGGTTGTGGGGGGCGGAGGGCGGTTGGGTGGGCTTTTATTTCCTCACAGCTCTCTGGGTGAGGTTCTGTCAGGGAGTCCCACTCACTGCCACTTCCCCCCGCCCCCTGCCAAGCAGTGCTGTCGCGCACTGTGGGAAGCAACCTGAAGGGTTCCAGCTACCCCCACTCCTGGGCAACACTGTCACGCAGTGTGGGAAGCAGCCTCAAGGGCTCCCGCCCCCCTCTCCCCCCGGGCACCACTGTAGCACAATATGGGAGGCAGCCTTGAGGGCTCCCGTTCACCCTCCCCCTCCACAGCACTTTGCAGTGGCATTGTCTTGCCGCAGAGTGTGGTCAGGGGCTCGACTAAATGCTGATGTTCCAGGGTGGGGGAGGAGTGTACCATGTGCTGACTGAGGGCTAACCAGATGAAGCAGCTGCTGCTCCAGGCCGGGGTGCAGAGGTTCAGATATGGACTGCATGGAATCTGCTGTCACTGGGCACACATCTGCTGCTGATTTGCAGTCTATCCCTGCCCTGTGACACGGACCAGCAACACATGCCTGTTACAGATGCTGCAGTTGCACACATAGCAATGGCTCAAGGGTGCACATTGCCCACGTCTGCACACCGACCTGCATAATCTGTGCCAGCATTTGTCAGGATGAGAATCTCACACACAACCCTAATCGGGCCACGCATGGCACTATGGATTGTGTGGTGTTGCCAACTCCCACAAGTTGGGGTTCTGGCCTAAGGGAGGGATTGGAGTGGTGCTGGATCTATGCAGCCAATGAGAATAATTTGTCATTCTATGCTCTTTCCAAACCCCACTGTACAGATGGACCTTGGTTTGCTTGATCTGGAGGCGAGCAGGGATGGAGGAGGAGGAGACGGCGACTCAGGAGGTGGCGGGCGTGGAGAGACCACTGCAAGAGCAGCCACCACCAGAGCCTCAGGAAGGAGGGCAAGGCGCTGCTGCTGAGGGCCAGGAGGTGGGCGAGCAGGCTCCTGAGAGAGTGCACAGAAGGCGGAGGGTGCTGAGGGCAATGAGGTACAGGCCCCACAATTCCTTCGAGGCCCTCTCGGAGGAGATGTATCATTGCCATGCCATGTCCAAGACCACAGGCGACACATTTCTCACACCTGACACCTCAGGAGAGCGGTGACCACCCGCTCCCTGTGGATGTGAAGGTGACGGCAGGCTCAATTTCTATGCCTCCTGATCATTCCAGGCTCCCAGTGGCGACCTAGCTGGGATCTCCCAGGCCTCCGTGCACAGATGTGTGCGGCAGGTCACAGATGCCCTGTATGCCCGGCCAGGGCAGTTCATTAATTTCGATGTGGGCCGTGCACTGCAGGAGGCCTGGGCTCTCGGCTTCGCTTCCATTGCCGGGATTCTGAATGTGCAGGGTGCAGTGGATGAGACACACATCGCCTTGCGGGCCCCCCATGCAGGGCCACAGCGATTTTTGAACCGGAAGGGATTCCACTCCCTGAACGCCTAAATTGTCTGCGACCATCAGCTGAAGATCATGCAGGTCGATGCACGCCACCCAGGGAATGTCCATGACCGCTTTGTGATCTGGCAGTCGGACATCCCTGGGCTTTTTGAAGACCAGCTCAGGCTCTCAGGATGACAAGGGTTACCGGCTAAGTTCATGACTAATGAAGCCTGTGCGGAGGCCCGAGACCGAGGTGGAGACCTGTTACCACGAGGCCCATGCAGCCACCTGGTCTGTCATTGAGCGGTGCATCGGCCTGCTGAAGATGCGGTTCCGCTGCTTGGACCACTCTGGGGGGACCCTCCAGTATGATCCTGTGTGTGCTTCACGCATCATTATCATTTGCGGCACGGTAGCACAGTGGTTAGCACTGCTGCTTTACAGCTCCAGGGACCTGGGTTCGATTCCCGGCTTGGGTCACTGTCTGTGTGGAGTTTGCACATTCTCCTCGTGTCTGCGTGGGTTTCCTCCGGGTGCTCCAGTTTCCTCCCACAGTCCAAAGATGTGCGGGTTAGGTTGATTGGCTATGCTAAAAAATTGCCCCTTAGTGTCCTGAGATGCGTAGGTTAGAGGGATTAGTGGGTAAATATGTAGGGATATGGGGGTAGGGCTTAGGTGGGATTGTGGTCGGTGCAGACTCGATGGGCTGAATGGCCTCTTTCTGTACTGTAGGGATTCTATGATTTGCTGCGCTCTGCACAACATCGTCCAGCAGCAGGGAGACCAGCTGGAGCAGGAGGAGGAGGAGGAGGAGCAGCGGCGAGGTTGGCGTCCCGCCATATGAAGAGCTGGAGGAAAGAGGGCGGGCGGCGATGGCAGGTGTCCGGCAAGGAAGGGCAGCGAGGGACATCTTGATTGCAGCCCGCTTCACCCCAGCTGGTGCTGTGCAGTGAGGGGGTGCAACCACCACATATCCACCACACCCCAGGAGTAAGTGCAGCCGCTATTCCCCCTCCAAACCGACCTGGGCCCTCAAACCACTACATCACCCTTCCTCTGCTCCTGTTATCCCATCACCGTATTCCCCATAAACATCCAACCCTATCAATGTGCCTGAGCTAGCAATGGTTGCGAGCCTTGGTTGAAGCCTGGAGGATGATGACGACTCACTGTTGTGCACACTGGAATCCTGCTCCTGGTGCAACTCAAGTCTGACTCCTATCTGTACTCCGAATGCACACTGCCACCTTGGCCCACGTAGCCGTAAGGGTTGGGGACACATTTTATTTGGCCAAGAGAGGCGGGGGGGCGGGTGGCGGGTGGGCGGGTGGCGGGTGGCACTTGCACCAAGGGTCTGGTGACTGTTGTAGGGCAGGCATGTTGCTGAGTTTGCTAGGCTCAACAGACAGCACCTCTATATTTGGGAGTCGGGAACACTGAGCTGTGGGTAGGGGGGGGGAGAATCAGAGACACATTAGTCACAGCATGATATGCAATTAACAGTTTATTGTGCTCTTAACATAAATGATTACCAAACCCTAACTAATGCTGACCTTCACCCGTGCCATCTAGTGAACAACAACTTTCTAACTTTGTGCTGTCTACTGCTTCTTCTCGGTGCTACCCCAGGATGCACATCGGAGGTGGAGGTGTCCAGCTGTGATGCACGCCCCATTGCCTGTGATGCTCTTGGCGGACATCCACTGGGTGGCCCGGACCTGGAAGGCCCCAGCTGACTTGCGGATGACATTGCTTTGGTGCCACCCTGTTCATCTCGCTGGCCCTGAGATGCCCCGGTGTGAGGAACAGGGGAATCGGAAGGTCTCAGGACGTCCAGGATCTCCTGGGTGGAAGCCCTTCTTCCTCCCTTGGGATACCCAGAGGCCCCGGGGGCACTCTGTGGGATGCCAGGGTAACTGGACTGAGCTCCAGAAGCTCCGGCATCACCTGGCTCTGCCAGTTCTGGAGGCCTGGATGCGTCTGTCCCATGATGTGTGATCCCTTGGCCCTGGCTCTCTGAGACTCGGCCAAGCTCCAGAGCCCCTCCACTACAGCATTCTGTAAGCAAGCCAGGCTCTGCAGAACCTCAGTAGTAGCCCACTGAGCCTGGGCTAAGTTGTCAAGGCTCACAGCGACGGCCTGCTGTATCTCCAGAATGCCAGCAAGAGTCCCAGCCCTGGCCAGCAGTGTCTCCCACATGCCCCTGACACCCATGGCCATTGAATGCTGTGCCTCCTGGATGCCGGAAACACACTTGCCCGTAGCCCATAGCGTCTCCAGGATGACCTGGACCCTGTCACCCATGAGGACAGACCCCTGAGCCTGACTTTCCACTGCAGTCACCACCCTTGCAGTGTTGGTCTGGGTCTCACGCTGTGTTGGCACCATCTCCTGCAATGGCAATGTGTTTGACTCCCCTAAACAGCCTTGCAGTCGCAGCATGGTTGCTGACAGCCCTTCCACAACTCCCCGGGTTTCCTGATGCATCTCCGCCAGCCTTAGGAGGAACAAATCCAGAGGCCCAGCAGCTGGCTTGGGGACAGCTGAATCCTGGCCTCCGGCAGACCTCTGTCTGCCCAAGCCCTCGGATGTGCCCGCCTCCACCCGATGTGCATCAATGGCTGTGATGTGCTCACCAGTTCGTGACCCAGAAGCCTCAACACTAACAGTACCCACCATGGTGCTCGTCTCTGTGTTGGTGGGTTGTGTGGTACATGCCGGTGATGCTTCAGTGGTGCTGCCCTTGGAGGATTCCTCAGTGCCTCCCTCCGAGGTGTCAACCAGGAGGTCGTGTGCAGTTTGCTTCAGAGCAGCAGGGGTGGTGGCAACACCCGAAGGGCCGGGTTCCTCTGGGTCCAGAACTGTAACAAAGAACACACATTAGGGGGAGGGAGGCAAAACATTCCATGCAGCTTCGCACTGACTCAGAGGAGGACCAAGGTTGAGGGTGCGCTTCTGCGCACTTGCATGCTGTATGTCAACCTGGCTGTCGGTGACCATTCGGGATGGCCCATCACCCCCTGCCAGCTCCATGGCACGCTCCTCCATGCTAGTCAGCTGCTGCAGATCAGGCACACCACCACCAGTCTGTGTCATTTCCCGTGCGTTGTGGATGTTCTTTTCCTGTGGGAACATAAGGTGGATAGCAAGCATTAACATATTGCAGTGCATGGTGCGCAAGGCATTCCTGTGTCTCGGGCGTTGTGCTGGCAGTTTCGCGGAAAGCAGTCACCACTGAAGGGTGCTCGTTGAGGGGTGAGGGGAAGGGGTTAGATTCTGATCCTGGGGGAAGGGTCACTTGTTGCATGCCCCTCAGGTGTCCAAGCAGGGTTGGAAATCCATGCCAAACATGTTCAGGGTTCCAAGTGGGATGTTCACTAACCCTTGCTGCTTGAAGAAGATCGTACATTTTTTTCCGACACTGCTGGCCAGAGCGCGGTGTCGGGCTCCTGGCATTCACCGTTGCTGCCATCTCCTCCCACAATGCCGTGGCAGATGCACCCTTTGGGTGAGGGCCTAGCCGGGGAACAGACGATGACGCCTCTCCTCCAAGGCATCCAGCAGGTGCTCCTGGTCGGCCTCTGAAAATCTGGGAGCAGGTTTCCGCGCAATCATCTTTGTGGCGTGACTGGCTATGTGTCCATTCCTGTAGCTTATATGCAGCTCTGGCCTATTAGCGGGTGCAGGTGCAGTGAGTGCGGCCAGTCAAGGGCCCGTTGGCAACAAATGCTTGTGAGAGATTTTGTAGGCTGCATTCAGTTGAGTGTCATGCAACCCTCAGGGTGCTGATTGGCTGCCATTCAATAGGCAGGTGTGTCCAGGGGGTGCAATACTCAGGGCTCCTAATCGATTAGCTGCTGTGTCCCGGGGGTGGGGGGGGAGTGCAATACTCAAGGCTCCCATTCAAGAAAGGGAATGATCACAAGCTGGAGTTGAGCATGTCAGCACAACGCTAGTTCTCTGCAGGGCAGCACTGAGGACAGTATGCTCAAGGGATGGAGGGATTGGGTACCCACATTATCCGGATCCATGGGGGCATGAGGTGAGCGGGCAGCCATGTCTGTGTGTGGCTGGAGATGGGGGGGGCCAGCGAAGAGGTCAGCGATGTTTGTGTGGGGTGGTTGTGGGGGCCAGCAATGTGTCGGGGGGGTTGTAGGGACCAGTGATGAGGCCAGCGATGTCTGTGGGGTTTTGAGGGCAGTGATCTGGATGCTGGGAGGTCTTTTCAGCGATCTCCCAGCAATGTGCGCATGTGCGGGTGCCCGCTCATCCCACCGATTTCAGGCTCTTTGGCGCCTATAGGTCCCGCTCCCCAGGTTTTTAATGATATTCACGACTGGGACCTCTGCAGCCCATAGAGTGCGGAGATTCAGATGAGAAGCTGAACTGAGAAAACAGTCGGGATCTAGAACAGTTTTCCCACCAATTCAGCGCTTTTGGGAGAATCGCAGCCACTGTCTTACAATCATAATTGTTTACCTTGCCAGGATCTTTCCATTCCCTATGACCCCTACTTTTATTGTACACCAAATTGTCTGAACTAACCTCTAACTCAGAAGGTCTGATACAGTGCCTCACAGCTTTCTGAACTTTCTCAGAGACCTCACTCTTGATGAAAGTCCATCTTCTTGCATATAAAGCATTCAGATGTGCAGAAAAAAATGAGTTGTTGTGCCCTCTGGAACAAGGAGGCTTTCAAAAACACAAGAGACAATTTGGGACTATGCAATTAAACTAATCGATAGGCACTCTACCCTCTAAACATCTGGAGTTAATTTTTTGCATAAACCTCCCATTCCAGAGCAGTTGTTAATTTGATGTGTGGTTAATCAGCTAAACGTTTAAACAACGTTTCATCACGGCATGATTTTCTTCACAAAGCCCATTGCTGAGGAAATTTCAGCTGTGTATTCATGACCACGATGTTCATATTTTCACAAATGTCTCTGAACTTGGCTGTGGTAATGAGGCAAGGGAGGAGGGATGGTGGTGGTTAAAGGGGGGTGGGTGGAGATTGGCAGTCAAAAATTTTCTCCAAGTTTGGTTTCTATCATTTCTCCATGGTTTTGTCTATAATAAGCCTTTTGCCCTACTAAGTATTATTATAGAAAGATCACATCTGGTTGGCAGGTCTTAAAAATGTACAATAAAAACATTTCTGACATTATCCCACAGCTTGAGATTCTTGGTAACAACCTCATTAAAGGCACATGCCCAATGGAAGGTTTACATGGCGGCATCCTCTGATAATTTTCATATATTTCAGACTTCTCCCTCATCTCTTCCATCATTCTTATGTACAAGAAATAAAATAAGTAGTGAAGTATTTTGTGAGATGGATGTCCATTAGTGGGATGGTGCTGTTGGTTTGAACCTTCTGAAAAAGATTTTGAATGAAATTTCCAAGAAAAGTGATCTGTTAAATGGTTGCTAAATCCATTTAAATTGCTATTGTGATCATAAATTAATGAGTTGTTAAATATGTTTAAATTGCTGGAAAAACAACATTTCCTTCAGCCTTTGTAGAGAAAATGGAGCATTCCATGGTGACACATGGAATTGATGACACAATGATTTCCGGATTTTGAAATGGTCCAGATATTGGATGCAGGTGTCAATAACTATGAAGGCTGAAGGAAATAATTGTTTCCCCAGGAATAGAAGATAGATTTTCAAGATAGAAGAGGGTCCCCTGCTCCAAGAAACGAATATCAATAAGAACCAAAAGCCTGTCCATCAGAGACACATTAGTGAAATTCAGCACTCATCCTGATCCAGGGATCTAGAATTGAATTTTGTCAATTGTTTATAAAGTCTGTTAAAACCTATTATTTTTTCGTCCATGGAATGATCATGTAGTTTCCTAAATCCATCAGAGTCTGACAATAATTCATAGGCATGTAACTGATCACCTTGCTTGAAAATCCAAGAATGTTCAAAGAAGGTCCAAAACTTCAACACTGTCCCACTGATGGACATCCATCTACAAAGTACTTCACTTCTAATTTTACTTCTGGTAACATTAAGGCCATACCTTGTTTCCTCTTTGGTCAGGTCACAACCTATACTCACACATCCACTCCTTTCTTCCAATGGTCATATGATTTAGACTCTGAGAACATTGGGGGTAATCATATTCTGGCAATTAACAATTATTTTCTGCCATTTTTCTCAATGGCTGTAAGGTTTTCTGCCCATGTTTATTTCTCTTCTTTCAAGGGCTACTGCGCATGTACCGATCTCCGCTCTGACAAATCAGTGCATGCGCAGTGGCCCATTCAGCGCTATGCTGCCAGCCTCTCCAGAAGGAATACTGATTTTCAATGTGAATCACGCTAGGGCACTCTGCAGTGCACAGAGTGTGGGAGATTCATTTTGAAAATCTCACTAAAATAAATTGGCAGGAGTTACTCCAGTTTTCACACAAATTCGGCTCTTTGAACGCTTTTGGGAGAATCGCCCCTTTTGATTTGTGGGAAACTGATTCTGAGCATAGGATGATGTGGGGCTACCTTAATTCTATATGATCATAATAAATCAAATTGCTTTATTACTTGGGAGAACAAATTTAAGGAAGTAATCATGCTAAAACAACTCTGTTATTGTAAACTAACTTTTCTTCATTTTCTCAACAAAACCTGTTAATTAAACTAAAGGTAATTAAATGACAAAGCAAATGAAAGGAAAGTTCTTTTCCCTTAGTTGACAAAACTGGAAGAGATACGATTTAAGTGAGAGCCATATGTTGTATGTATTATGTTAAAATATTCACAAAGGGCATCAAATTTAATCGACTGATAAATACTGTGTGATTTTTTAAAATTTAAAATCTCCGAGGCACAGGAATGAATAGGTTACAACGCATTAACAAATTGAGTTAATCAAATCAATCAGTCTGGTGGGATGTGAATAATATCATAAATTACAATCATGAATTTCAAGCAGTTTATAGCTATCAGCTGAACTCCAAATGAGATTACATATTTGATACAAGATATAATACTTGACACTTTTTTATATGGAGGTTTTATTCTGACAAGTTTGTGTGCAACAAACTGTATCATTGCAGATGTAACTGTGTGTACATTCTTTGTGGTTGGGACATAATAATGTTCACACTGCTGGATAAATTATTGTGACACTAGTATGATAAGATTATCAAAAACAACCTGCAAGGTGGTTTGCGGTTGAGATATTCTAGATTCAGATCTCACATGACATTGCTTGCAACAAATCAGAGGACATGATGTTTTGTAACAATAGAGGTGTTATGAATAAAATATAACGGAGAAAGTCACAGTAAGTGTGTTATTTACAGAAGATGCATACGAGAGGCAGTAATTTTTAATATTATTACCAGCAGATCATTGTTGAATTGCTCCCAGTAATTTGGGGGATAAATTGTTTTAACAAAATATAATGAGGAAAGTATTACAATAAATAAATATGGTGCTGACAGGAATTGGGTGCTATAGGTAAAGTCCATGCCTGCCGCACTGCAAATAAGAATGGAGGATTTGGTGTTCCAGCCAAAACTCCATTCACTGCAGCGGCACAGGAGAATCCCTGCCGCAGATGACTTCGGAGGTTTTCAGCGAAAGTTTTTCATGTATTACAAGCAGATCTCTTGTGGTGTTGCACGAGGTCTTTGAAATATGATAATAACACAAGAGGTTGGACCAGAGACATCAATTAACAGCACTGCTAGTGAACCTGAAACCTCGTAAATCGTGCATGGGATCACCAGACTCGGAGAGTGAGTTTGGGAGCGCTGGAAAGAGAATGTAAAGTGGGCTGGCACTCTAAGTTTCAGTATCAATTATAAATTAAATCTCATCTGAGAACCCAAAAGCAGAAACAAGGTATGCAAAATATTTTTGAGATTTGCTAGTTGTTGTTCAATTCATCGGAAACCCCTGAACTCACTTTGAATGGCTGTCAGTCATAATGAATAGCTGTTACCCTTCAAATTCTGCAAAATCTATGTGCAGCCTCTGCCACACTCGAGCTGACTATTTCCATGATTGCAAAAGTACCCATGGTGCCTTCTTCTCTATAGCTTGACATACTCTACACTTATTATATGTCCTTCTCTAACCCTGGTCACCAAAGATAGCTTCTTGCTCAACTCTTTGTCAGTCACATCCCTAAATGTTGATCACATAGAACACAAAGCAACTCAAATTAGGAATTACTACTCTGGCTCCCCTGGACACTCATTCTTATGGATAAAAATTGGTCTGATTTCTAAACCACCATCTTTGTTCATCACCCATTTACAATGGAGTCGTACACCCTTACCACAACAGGATCCCTTATGTTGTTCTACTAATGTCAACTGTTGTAACTGGCAAGTCATCCATTTGTGGTAAGAAAAGACATATTTCCTGTTGGGCCCTACTTCTGAGGGGGTTGGTAGTCTAGACATTTCATCAGCAATACCGTGATCTTCCAATCATCTGTACTTAAGGCTGACCATACAAACAGGCAAAATCTTTATATTTGGGCTGCAGCTGAAGTGGGTACTGGAGACTCTGGAATCAGAATAGTTTTCAGAGGCTTATGATCGATTTTGATTGTGACATTATGACCATAAAAGAATTTATGAAATCTTCTTCCTCCAAGAATCAAGAACAATACTTCCTGTTTTATCTGAACAGAAATATGCTCAGTGGCGTTGAAGGTGTGAAAAGCAAATGCAATTGATCTTTCCTCACCACTATCCAACACATAAGAGTGCACAGCATCTGCTCCATGTGGAGAGGTACCACATTTTTAACAATCTCTTTTGGCCATTGTAAAGTACAAGTATTGTACCCTCTACAAGTTGAATTTTACACAAATTGAATGTTTTTTCACACTCCTTCGTCCAATTCCATGGAACATCCTTCATCAAGAGATCATTCAATGAATACAGTAATTTGGTGTGAATTTACCACAGTAATTTGCAAGATCCAAAAATGATCTGAGCTCAGTTCTGTTCTGAGGGTGTAGCACGTTTCTTATTGCTTGAATCTTACTCTTGGTAGGATGTAACCCATCTTTGTCTACCCTGTGACCCAAATACTCTACGGAATTTTGAAACATTTCACATTTGTATGTCTTCACCTGAACTCCATGCTTTTCCAAATGTTGGAGCACCTTTTGATCTGTCATCATTAGTCTTCTTGTTCGGAGATGAAATAAGTATATCGTCCAAATATCACACCAATCCCTCAATTCCTTGCAAAATTTGGTTCATCACTCCTTGGAAATTCCAGGAGCTGAAGAAACACCAGATGGCAGTCTATGAAACAGCAATACACCCATATGTGTATGGATCATCAAGTATGATTGGACTCATTATCTAACTCAAGTTGCAGATAAATATCTGTCAGATCTAACTTTGAAAAAAATCTGGCTTCCTGACAATATTGTTCACCGATCCTCCACATTTGGTCAAGTATCAGTGGATTATATTTTAGGACCAAACCAACAGTTACCTGGTAATCACCAGATATTCTTACCTTCCACCTGGCTTTCCAATTTAGAGATAATGTTCTCAGTCTCAAGTCTTTTCAGTCTTGCTCTACCTTCTCTCTTAGAGCATAGGGTATTGGACAGGGCCTGCAATGAATGGACCTTGCATTTCTCTGAACCCTTACGTTGCCCTTTACCCTTGAATTGGTTTGCTGGTTTCACAAAACACCTTTGGGCAATTGTTGATTATGTCACCTTGCAATGTGAAATTTGCTTCAACAGGGAAAAATAACTTGTTCCAATTAACTTAAGTACTCCTAACCACTTTCTTCCTAACAAGTCTGGTTTTTCACCCTTTACCACAATAATGGGCAACTTTTCATATTTCTCCCTGTATGTGACCAGAACCGATAGACTGCCAATGTTGGAAATTTTCTCTCCTCCATAACTGTGCAGCTCAATTCCAGATATTTCCAGCTGTTGACTTAACTTTTTACAATACGTTTGATTCATGACAGCAAGGCACTTTTGGAAGAGGAGCAAGGAAATTCTGCTGTGCTTGCTGACTTTTTCCCCTCCACAAAGCTTAATGGACCTTGGGCTTAATAAATGGTGGTATAGAGTACAAAAACAGGTAGGTTATGCTGAAACTTTATAAAGCTCTGCTTAGGTCACAACCACAGTATTGTGTCCCATTCTGGCCACTACAATTTAAAAAGGATGTGTGGATCCTTGAGAGGGTGTAAAGAGGGAAATTACTAACTAGTTAATAAGCTTTTAGACAGAATACATAAAGCACTGACAAGACTATCAGTAGAGTCACCGAGGTTTACAGCATGGAAACAGGCCCTTCAGCCCAACTTGTCCATGCCGTCCTTTTTTTTAAAAACCCCTAAGTTAATCCCAATTGCCCGCATTTGGCCCATATCCCTCAATACCCATCGTACCCATGTAACTATCTAAATGCTTTTTAAAAGATAAAATTGTACCCGCCTCTACTACTACCTCTGGCAGCTTGTTCCAGACACTCACCACCCTCTGTGTGAAAAAATTGCCCCTCTGGACACATTTGTATCTCTCCCCTCTCACCTTAAACCTATGCCCTCTAGCTTTAGACTCCCCTACCTTTGGGAAAAGATATTGACTATGCTCCTCATTATTTTAAAGACCTCTATAAGGTCACCCCTCAACCTCCTATGCTCCAGAGAAAAAAGTTCCAGTCTATTCAGCCTCTCCTTATAACTCAATCCGTCAAGTCCCGGTAGCATCCTAGTAAACCTTTTCTGCACTCTTTCTAGTTTAATAATATCCTTTCTATAATAGGGTGACCAGAATTGCACACAGTATTCCAAGTGTGGCCTTACCAATGTCTTGTACAACTTCAACAAGACGACCCAACTCCTGTATTCAATGTTCTGACCGATGAAACCAAGCATGCCGAATGCTTTCTTCACCACTCTGTCCACCTGTGACTCCACTTTCAAGGAGCTATGAACATGTAGCCCGAGATCTCTTTGTTCTGTAACTCTCCCCAACGCCCAACCATTAACTGAGTAAGTCCTGCCCTGGTTCAATCTACCAAAATGCATCACCTCGCATTTGTCTAAATTAAACTCCATCTGCCATTCATCAGCTCACATGCCCAATTGATCAAAATCCCGTTGCAATTGGAGATAACTTTCTTCACTGTCCACTATGCCACCAATCTTGGTGTCATCTGCAAACTTACTAACCATGCCCCCTATATTCTCATCCAAATCATTAATATAAATGACAAATAACAGTGGGCCCAGCACTGATCCCTGAGGCACACTGCTGGTCACAGGCCTCCAGTTTGAAAAACAACTCTCGACAACCACCGTAAAGAGCTAAATGATTCTTGAGACAAAATTAATAAGCTAATGAGACAAATAGTTTACACATATGTGGATGCAGTAAGAGGATTAAACAAGTAATTATGATTTTAAAACATATATACTAATATTTTAAATGTATTTTAAGAGTTGTATAAATCATTGCTCACTTCAGCTGAAAGCAGGTTACTGCAAGGGATGGTGGTAAAGGCGAACAGTTCAGAGCCAAAGGCTTGGAAACCCCGTAGTTAGCGAAATTCATATCAGAAAGTTTCTTATGAGGGAACACATATTGCAACATTATGAATAAGTTCATTCATTGTCTAGACTCAGGATAAGGACGTGCCTGGATTCACGATCACGTGTGTATCCAGGTTGGCAATGATCCGGGGAGAAAGTCCACTTTGATCTCTGTAGCAAGCGTCTAGGGTAACCAGACAACCAGGAAGTGACCTTGGCCAAGATGGGAGTTAGCATCAGGATTAAATGGACGGATGAGATATCATCATGCTGGATGGTAAAATGCAATTAGCTGAGGTGTATGTCAGGGATTATTATTGATGTATGCTTACTGAATATAATTAATTTTAAATTAATATGAGGTGGGAATAATTGATAAGAAAAACCATAATTGATCTGCTTTTGATTGTATACATTAGATTCATCAGAGAGGTTCTGTTGCTCTATCTCAGAGCTACTTAACCCTTTTGGTGATCTCCGAGCAGCTGCTTGTTGTGTTTTTGTTTTGAATAAATGTTATGTCTTTATGCAGAGATATCTGTCTCGTGAGTTTTGTATTGTCGATAGTTAAAGACAGTACTGGCCATCTCAATTTACCCCACAACAGGGTGTCGTGGAGATTCCGCAGAATAACTACAAGCTTGGGCAGGAGAAGCTGATATTGTTCTCCTTTAATGACAAACAGAAAGGAAAAGGTGGTGGAGTTGCATTGTTGATTAAAGATGATATTGATACGCTATTGAGGAAAGATTGAGGAAGCATAGATGATGTGGAATCTGTATGGATCGATTAAGGAACAACAAGAGGCAAAAAACATTTGTGGGGTTGGTATGCAGACCACCAAACTGTAGTGGTAATGTTGGGAAAAGCATTAGACAGGAAATCAGAGATGCATGTGTTAAAGGAACATCTGTGATTATGGGTGACTATAATCTGTATATAGATTGGGAGAATCAGATTAGTCACAGTTCAATTGAGGAGGAGTTTCTGGAGTGTATATGGGATGGTTTTTTGGATCAATACATTGAGGAACCAACAAAGGAACAGGTCATTTTGGACTGATAAAGGATTAGTTGGCAATCTAGTTGTGAGAGAACCCTTGGGGATGAGTGACCATAATATGGTAGAATTCTTTCTCAAAGTGGATAGTAATGCAGTTGATCCTAACACCAGGGTCGTGAGTCTCAATAAAGGTAACCATGATGGTATGAGACATGAATTGACCATGATGGACTGGGCAACATTACTGAAAAGAAAGACAGTGGACAGGCAATGGCAGGCATTTAAGGAACCAATTAGTGAACTCCAGAAGTTGCTAATTCCTATTTGGGCGGTACGGTGGCAGAGTGGTTAGCACTGCTGCCTTACAGCGTCAGGGGCCGGGGTTCAATTTCAGCCTCGGGTAACTGTCTGTGTGGAGTTTGCACATTCTCCCCGTGTCTGTGTAGATTTCCTCCGGATACTCCGGTTTCCTCCCACACCCCAAAAATGTGCGGGTTAGGTGGATTGGCCATGTTAAATTGCCCCTTAGTGTCAGGGGTATTAGCAGGGTAAATCCAGGGGGTTACGGGGATAGGACCTGGGTGGGATTGTTGTTGGTGCAGGCTTGATGGGCAGAATGGCCTCCTTCGGCACTGTCGGGATTCTATTTGGCGCAAGAATGGTAAGGGAACTGTGGCCAAACCATGGCTTACAAAGGGATATTAGAGATAGTATCAGATTAGAGGAAGAAGCCTACAAATTGGCAAGAAAAAGCAATTGGCCTGAGGGTTGGAAGCAGTTTAAAATTCAACAAAGAAGGGCCTATGGATTGATTAAGAAGGGAAAAATAGAGTATGAAAGTAAGCTAGCGGGGAACGTAAAAACTGACTGTAAAAGTTTCTATCGGTATGTAAAGAGAAAAAGATTGATTACAGTCAGAAATAGGAGAATTCATTACAGGGAATAAAGAAATGGCCGAGGAATTAAATTCATACTTTGCTTCAGTCTGCACAAAGGAAAACATGAATAATGTCTTTAGAGCGGAGGAGGATGAGAGGCGACTTAATAGAGGTTTATAAGATGATGAGGGGGATAGATCGAGTGGATGTCCAGAGACTATTTCCTCCCCCTAGCTGTTACTAGGGGGCATAACTATAAGATTCATGGAGGGAGATATAGGAGGGATGTCCGAGGTAGGTTCTTTACTCAGAGAGTGGTTGGGGTGTGGAATGGACTGCCTGCTGTGATAGTGGAGTCAGACACTTTAGGAACTTTCAAGCGGTTACTGGATAGGCACATGGAGCACACCAGAATGATAGGGAGTGGGATAGCTTGATCTTGGTTTCGAACAAAGCTCGGCACCACATTGAGGACCGAAGGGCCTGTACTGTGCTGTACTGTTCTATGTTCTATGTAACAGAAGTTCTGAGAGAAACAAGTTTTAGTGAGGAGCTGAAGGAAATCAGCATTAGCAGAGAAATGGTTTTGGGGAAATTGATGGGATTGAAGGTGGATAAATTTCCAGGACCTAATAATCTTCATCCCAGAATACTTAAGGAAGTGGCCCTGGAAATATTAGATCCATTGGTGGCTATGGTCCAAAATTCTCTGGACCCTGGACTGGTTCCTACAGATTGGAGGGTAGCAGATGTAAACCCACTGTTCAAAAAGGGAGGTAGGGAATAAACAGGGACCTTTAAACCAGTGAGCCTAACATTGGTAATGGAGAAGTTGTTAGAGTCCATTATCAAGGATTTTATAACTCAGCATTTGTAAAGCTGTGGTATAACAAGATAAAGTCAGCATGGATTTACAAAGGGGAAATCATGTTTGACGAATCTATTGGAATTCTTTGAGGCTGTAACTCGTAGAGTTGACCGAGGAAAAACAGTGAATGTGGTTTATTTAGACTTTCAGAAGACTTTCAACTAGGTCTCACATAACAGACTACTATGTAATGTTAAAGTGCATGGGATTGCAGGTGATGTCTCGAGATTTTGATTTGATTTGATTTATTGTCACATGTATTAACATAGTGAAAAGTATTGCTTCTTGCACGCTATACAGACAAAACATACCGTTCATAGAGAAGGAAATGAGAGAGCGCAGAATGTAGTATTACAGTCATGGCTAGGGTGTAGACAAAGATCAATTTAATGCAAGGTAAGTCCATTTAAGAGTCTGACAGCAGCAGGGAAGAAGCTGTTCTTGAGTCGGTTGGTACATGACCTCAGACTTTTGTATCTTTTTCCCAACGGAAGAAGGTGGAAAAGAGAATGTCCGAGGTGCCTGGGGTCCTTAATTATGCTGGCTGCTTTGCCAAGGCAGCAGGAAGTATAGACAGAGTCAATGGGTGGGAGGCTGGTTTGCATGATGGATTGGGCTACATTCACAACCTTTTGTAGTTCCTTGCGGTCTTGGGCAGAGCAGGAGCCTTACCAAGCTGTGATACAACCAGAAAGAATGCTTTCTATGGTCCATCTGTAAAAGTTGGTGAGAGTCGTAGCTGACATGCCAAATTTCCTTAGTCTTCTGAGAAAGTAGAGGCGTTGGTGGACTTTCTTAACTATAGTGTCAGCATGGGGGGACCAGGACATGTTGTTGGTGATCTGGACACTTAAAAATTTGAAGCTCTCGACCCTTTCTACTTCATCCCCGTTGATGTAGATAGGGGCATGTTCTTCTTTACGCTTCCTGAAGTCGATGACAATCTCCTTCATTTTGTTGATGTTGAGGGACAGATTATTGTTGTTGCACCAGTTCACCAGATTCTCTATCTCATTCCTGTACTTTGTCTCATCATTGTTTGAGATCCAACCCACTATGGTGGTGTCATCAGCAAAGTTGAAAATCAAATTGGAGGGGAATTTGGCCACATAGTCACAGGTGTATCAGGAGTATAATAGGGCGCTGAGAACACAGCCTTGTGGGGCACCCGTGTTGAGGATGATCGTGGAGGAGGTGTTGGTGCCTATCCATACTGATTGTGGTCTGTGAGTTAGGAAGTTCAGGATCCAGTCGCAGAGGGAGGTGCCGAGGCCCAGGCCATGGAGTTTGGAGATAAGTTTTGTGGGAATAATAGTGTTGAAGGCTGAGCTACAGTCAATAAATAGGAGTCTGACATGGGTGTCCTTGTTATCTAGATGTTCTAGGGTTGAGTTCAGGGCCAGGGAGATAGCATCTGCTGTGGACCTGTTGCAGCGGTAGGCAAGAAAGCTGGTTAACAGAAAGAAAGCAAAGAGTTGGCATAAATGGGCCTTTTTCTGATTGGCAGGCAGTGACTAGTGGGGTACCGCAGGGATCTGTGCTAGGACCCCAACTGTTCACATTGTATATATTATCTCCAAATTTGCAGATGATATTAAGTTGGGTGGGAGGGTGAGCTGTGAGGAGGATGCAGAGATGCTTCAGCATGATTTGGACAGACTGAGTGTGTGGGCATATGCATGGCAGATGCAGTATAATCTGGATAAATGTGAAGTTATCCACTTTGGTAGCAATAATAGGAAGACAGATTATTATTTCAATGGGTGCAAATTGAGAGAGGTGATATTCAGCGAGACCTTGGTGTCCTCCTGCATCAGTCGCTAAAAGTAAGCACGCATGTAAAGTATGTTGGCCTTCATAGCAAGAAGGTTTGAGTATAGGAATAGGGATGTTTTACTGTAATTGTATAGGGTATTGGTGAGGCCAAACCTTGAGTATTGTGTGCAGTTTTGATGTCCTTATCTGAGCAAAGATGTCCTTGCTATAGAGGGAGTGCAGCGAAGGTTTACCAGGCTGATTCCTGAGGTGGCAAGTCTGTCATATGAGAAGAGACTAAATTGGTTAGGATTATATTGACTGAAGTTTAGAAGAGTGAGAGGCGATCTCATAGAAACTTATAAAATTCTAACAGGGTTAGACAGGGTAAATTCAGAAAGAATGTTCCCAATGGTGGGGGAGTCCAGAACTTGTTTGAGGATAAGGGGTAAACCTTCTAGAACTGAGGTGATGAATAATTTCTTTACCCAGAGGGTGGCAAATGTATGGAATTCACTACCACAGAAAGTAGTTGAGGCCAAAATGTTGTCTGATTTCAAGAAGAAATTACATACCAGTCTTGGGGCTAAAGGGATCAAGGGATATGCAGGGAAGGGGGGGGGGGGGGGTGGAAATTAGGATATTGAATTTGATGATCAGCCATGATCATAATGAATTGTGGAGCAGGCTCGAAGGGCTGAATGGCCTACTCCTGCTTGTAGTTTCTATGTTTCTAAAGAAGATTAAAGGGGGATTTGATGGGGATATACAAGATTAAGGCAAGTTTAAGTAAGGTAGACAAAGAAAAACTCTCCCATTGGTTACAAGGACTGAGGGACAGAATTTAGGCAAGGGATGCATCGGGGATGAGAGGAAAAACCTTATTATGCTGTGAGTGGTAATAACCTGGAACTTGCTGCTTATGAGTGTGGTGGAAGGGGAGATGAACAGTTATTTCAAAAGGAAATTGATTGGGCACTTGATGGAAATAAATCTAATCTGGAGTGTGGGAATGGGACTGGATTGCTTTACATTATTCAGCCATCGTGAACACGATGGGCATAATGGTCCCCTTTTGTGTTGTAATGATTGTGTGACTTTGCCAACCTCACTACAAAAATGATCCTACTGTTTATATGGAATCTTGCTGCATGAGAACATTACAGTGGCCACACTTCACTGGCTGTAATGCCTTTGGGATGACTTGGGATTGTAGGTAACATTGAAGTTAGGTGGGAAAGGAAACAACTTTCTTACAGGCACAAGTCTAACCAAAGTAAGGTTCCAACCTCAGGTCTTTATTTCCTTTTGTACTTTACGCACCAACCCACTGAAGAACAGCTTCTTCTCTGCTGCCATCAGACTTTTGAATGGACCTACCTTAAGTCTCTACACTCTAGCTATGACTGTAACATTATATTCTGCATCCTCTCCTTTCCTTCTCCCCTGTGTACTCTACGAATAGTATGTTTTGTCTGTATAACGTGCAAGAAACAATACTTTTCACTTTATCCTAATACATGTAACAATAATAAATCAAATCAATATTGGAAACAAACGAAAAAAATCAGCCTCATACTTCAATTTTGGAATAAACTGTGTCCACGGGTATGAAAATGATCGGGTATGAAAAGGAGGCGATGGCCTAGTGGCATTATTGCTATACTATTAATCCAGAAAATCAACTCATATTCTAGGGACCCAGGTTCAAATCCTGCCATAACAGATGGTGGAAATTCAATTCAATAAAAAAATCTGGAAATAAGAATCAACTGATGATGATGAAGAAATCATTGTCGATCGTTGAAAAAACCCATCTGGTTCACTAATGTCCTTTAGGGAAGGAAATCTGCAGTCCTTACCCGGTCTGACCTACATGTGACTCCACAGCCAGGTGGTTGACTCTCAACTGCCCTCTGAAAAAGGGCTACGAGGGATGGACAATAAACGCTGGCCAGCCAGTGACGCCCATGTTCCAGGAATGAATACAAAAAAGATCTGAGCAGCCTGAACTTTCACTTTCTAATTGATCAGAATATGCTGCTGATTTATTGAAGTCAGGCCCCGCCCCTCCGCCCTGGGAACTTCGGCTAATTTATGAATGGCGGCGGCGCGCCGCTTTCTCCTCTTGCTGATCGGCTAACCTCACTGTCAATCATTGCTCGCGACGTGGCGGTTGGCGCCTGCGTGTCGTGACGGGGCTCCCAGGCGGGCGGCTGGAAGCTGAGGCCTGAGCGTGGAGGAGCGAGGCGTCCGGCTTTGACTATGAGGTTCGCCCGTTTCTCACTGGGGAGCTTCCGTGGTGATCCGCAGCCCGATTCCCTTTCGTGCGTCGGCCGCGTCGTGTTCGCTGGAAGGGCGGCCGAGTGAAGATGGCGGACACGGGCCTGGCTCTGGCCCAGGAAGGCTGGTGAGTGGCGCTGGAGGGCGGCTGGAGAGGGAGGGGTGTCCAGTGACTCAGCCCGCAACGCTCGGAGGTCCCGCTGTCACAGCGTTAACATTAGAAACACCTCTGCCAGGTTGATTGCAGCTGGTCGCATTGGTACACTAGGCCTCGCCCCAAACGTGTTCATGTGGATTTTTATGCTCCCGCTGTGTCTTTTATGTTATCCATGCGTTAGATGACTAACTTAGTTTTATATCCAAGAGTGTTTGTTCTCTTTTTCTCCTCCTCACCCCCATCATCTTTATGAGCAGTTTTATGCCTGTGATCTTCACTTGCTCGGTTCTCGAGTTATAATGCTGCTGAATCCGGGCTGTACAATGTGATCCTAACTTGCATAAATGGTGACAGTGGGATTTCTGTTAAGCGGAAAGGTGAAGTGACTAATATTGGACGTGTAGCTGGCAAGCTGTCCCCTTTCAGAGTTGCAAAGTTTTGAGTTTAAGGACTTTAGATCCTTACTGTAAGATGTGTAGTGCTGCTCTTTGCTGTTAACTTAAATCAAGCACGGTTGAATCCTTTGACCACATTGTTATAGCTAAGACTGCCTATCTCCACCTCCATAGCATTGCCCAACCTTGCTCCATCTCACCTTATCGGCTGCTGAAACCCTCCTTCATGCCATTGTTACCTCTAGATTTAATTATTCCAGTGTATTCCTGGATAGCCTCTCTCTACTGTCTAAACTTGAGGTCATCCAAAACTCAGCTGCCCGTCTCCTGTACCAATTCTTGTGCTCCTATTATTCTGTGCTTTCTGCCTTACATTGGCTGCCAGTTAAGCAACATCCACTTCAAAATGTTCATCCTTGCTTTCTGGTCCTACTGCTGTATCGTTGGTGGCTGTCTCTTGTGTTATTGAGGCCCAGTCTCTGAAATGCCACCTCTATGTCTCTCCCTTTACTTCGTTTTCCTCCTTTAAACCAATCCTTAAAAATTAATTCTGGGGCAGCATGGTGGCACAATGGTTAGCACTGCTGCCTCACAGTGCCAAGGACCTGGGCTCAATTCCAGCCTTGGGTGACTGTGGAGTTTGCACATTCTGCCTGTATGGGTTTCCTCTGGGTGCTCTGGTTTCCTCCCACAGTCCAGAGGTGTGCAGGAATTTATTGACCATGCTAAATTTCTCCTTAGTGTCAGGGTGATTAGCAGGGTAAAAACATGGGGTTACGGGGTTAGGCCCTGAGTGGGATTGCTGTTGGTGCAGGCTCGATGGGCCATCTGGCCTCCTCCTGCACTATAGGGATTCTTACTGAATAACTCAAGTTGCTCTATGTCGTGCTTTGTTTTATGATACTCCTGTGAAAGGCCTTGGGAAGTTTCATTACACAAAGGTGCTAGAATAAGTTGTTGCTGTTTTGGCATAAGATGGACAGTGAAGATCCATGAAAGAGCAGGGAGTTCTTTATTTCCTGAGCTTTGAATTTCCCTCTTTAAATCTCTGCACTTCTTTCCTCCTGTTCAAACTTTGAGTTACCTGCTCTAATCCTTTGGTTTAGTGGGAACTTTTTATCATATTGGCTGTGTTATAAAGTGCTTTGGGATGTTTTGCTACATTATGCTGCATCTCCCTGATCTTTTTATTTTTGCCCTGGTGTGCAGTTCATTAAGAAGCTTTTGTATATGTTAGTTTACTTGATGACAATTGGAAATCAAAGGAATTCATTACACAAGAAGTCTGTGGTATTGCTTAGAGGTGTGACCAGGCACTAGTTTTTTCTTTGTTCCATTTTTAATCCTTTTGAAAATGTGTAAAACAGTAACATAATTCAAAAATACAATGTTTAGATCACCGACCTGTCAGGATCATTGTTTATTTCTCTTCTGCATCACAACCTATTTGTTTTAAGAAGTTGTCTGAGATGGGGAGATGGTTTTGTCTGGTTGATTCATGTATTTTTGGTTGCTATTTGCTGGTTTTGTTAGTATGCCAAAAAGACGAATACGAATTAGCTTTATATAGCATATTTACATAGTAAAATGTCCCAAGGTACTTAACAAGAGCAATAGCAGTAAAGACGTTTTAGACAAGGTAGGAGCTATTAAGACAGGTGACCAAAGCATGCTGAAAGTAGTAGGATGCTGAAACTAGTGCCTGGTCACACCTCTGAGAAGTTTCATATGCAGTGAATTATGTAATGATCATTGGAAATCAAGGTAAGTAAACATAGGTAAGAGCTTCTTAACAAACAGCAACAAATAACTCTTTTAAGTCTATTTGTCATGGGCCTGGTTAAGCTCAAAATGCATGCCGGAACAAAAATAACCAGATCTTCAAAGGGAAAAGTGAGACAGACATATTTCGGGAATTGATTCCACCAATAGATTAAAATCTGGGATGCTCAAAATGCCAGAATTGGAGTAGTGCATAGATGTTGAAGGCTTATCAGGAAAAGGTCACAGTGATAAGTAGAGGATTTGAAGACAAGAATGGGAATTTTAGAATTTTGACTTTGTCAAATGGAGCCAGTGAAGATTAGCAAACACAAAGGATAATGTGTGAATGAGTTTGGATGGGATGAAAGATTGGACAGCGGAGTTTTGGATGAACATCAGTTCTTGACAGCTGGAGATGTGAGGTAAACCAGAAAAGTGTTGGAATAATTGAGTCCCGAGGCAAGAATGACATAGCGACAAGTTTCAGCAGGAGATGTGCCAAGGCTGTGTCCGAGGTGGAAGTAGTTCAGTTATGTGGACAGAAAGTAAACTTGGGGTCAAACGCAACAGCAAGGTGGTGAGTGGTCTGGCTCAGCTTAAGACTTCTGTCAAGGGAGAAAGTAGTGTACAAACAATGGAGTTTGTGGCAGAGACTGAAAACAATGGTTTCAGTCTTCCCAGTATTTATTTTGTCGAAATTCCTGCTCATCCAATATTGGATGTTAGACAAGCAACGTTAAAATCGGTGACACTGGAGGGGACCATGGAACTGATGAAAGAGAGGTATACGTGAGGAACCCAAAGTGTTATCGGATGATATCACTGACAAGCAGCATATCAATAAGAGGGGAAAGGGACCAAGGATTAATCCTTGGGTGTTGCTGGAGATTACAGTGAGAGGTTGGAAGAGAAATTCTTGCACATGCACCTCAGGCTGGGATTGAAAAGAATGGAACCAAATTAGGGCAGTTCCATCCAGCTGGACAATGAAGAGGTATTGGGAAAAGTTTGTATGTTTGACTGTGTAAATAAGTTAAAAGGGATAGTTTAGCACATCGCGGAGGGTGACGTGCCTGATCAGAAATCTGTCTTGGAATACAGAAACTGATCCTAAGTGTGAAGGTGATGAGCAAAAATGGACTTGTTCATGACACTTGAGAAAGCAGATGCTGAAGGGGATGTCATTACAATAAATAAAATATTTAAGAGTACAGGTAAAACTGAACCCATATTATAAATGTAAGCTAAGAAAGTAACCTCTTAATGTAAGTTGGTTGAAAACAATTTAAAATGCAACATCAGCCAAATGTTACAACGCTGTGCTATACAGAATATTAATTTGTAATTTAATCAGCTATATATGTAGTCTTTTTTAAAAAGGAAAAATGCGCTTTTGCGAAACAAAGAACACAGATTTGAAGTCGCTGCTACTTTGCACACATTCCATTTTATGGAAATCCCAATGGAGAGTGTGGCACCCCTGGAGGTGCAAACAGCTCCTTCCTCTATCATCAAGATGAAGGATGGATTATTCAGGAGTTTATGGTTGTGACAATTTTAAAATAGTCACCTCAATTATGAAACAATGACTCGAGGGAAACTGTGCAAGACATGAGCTAGTCCTCTATTTGGAACATCCAATGGAAATGGAGATAGGTCGTGTGATATCACCTTTTTATGGATTCTAGAATTGGGATCCAAGCACAGAAGAGGGAGCTGGCATCTCCTTTGCTCCCTTACAGCATTTCATCTCAGTCAGCAACCTGTTTTGCTGAGAAAAGTGTATGCGTTCCTGCAACAAACAAACTCCATTAAAAAGCCATTGGATTTTCTACAAATGTTTCTCAGAGAAAAGGATCACAACCATGACTGTGAAGAATCAATACCTCTGGGTACAATAAGTGATTATTTATTGACTTTTTTAATTTGCACTTTTAACTTGACCAAATTTTGCTGACAGTCTGTGAAGATAATTTTATTTTGCATGTTTGAATGAATGTTTGCGACCATCAGTGTGAAGTAGGGCACATATATGTACATTTTTAACGTTTTGCTTGAGTGCGTTTTACTTCAATAAAACTAACTCCTTATGTGTTTAACTTAAGAATACCTGTGTGGTTTATTTCTTACAAGACTGCATACAGTCAGTGAAATTGAAACTAACATCAGTCCAAACTGCACGTATTAATGTTTTGCAATGATTTCAGTCATGCAAAAAGAATTTAAGTGTCTTCTTCGGGCTAATGACAAGCCTGAAGAAGACACTATGTGCAAAAGTGAGCATTGTATTCCATTTGTGTGAGCAAACCAGTCTGCTGCTTTGTCCCTAAAGGAGAAAGCAACTTTTTTGCTGCTGTATCTTTCCGGCACTGAGTGATTTTTGTTTCTTCTTGACGCAAAAGTCACACACCTGAATATCGTTATACCCTACGGCATGATAACCTGCAGTAAATATTGGATCGTAACTGCCAAATACTTAAGGAAGATATACCCAAATTGGAGTTGTCAACTTTGTTCACACAAAGGATTTTACGAAGTTGCAATTGATCTTGTGTACTTAGAAACATAGAAAAACTACAGCACAAAACAGGCCCTTCGGCCTCACAAGTTGTGCCGAACATATCCCTACCTTTTAGGCCTACCTATAACCCTCCATCCTATTAAGTCCCATGTACTCATCCAGGAGTCTCTTAAAAGACCCTATTGAGTTTGCCTCCATTACCACTGACGGCAGCCGATTCCACTCGCCCACCACCCTCTGTGTGAAACCCCCCCCCCAACATCTCCCACGTACCTACCCCCAGCACCTTAAACCTGTGTCCCCTCGTAGCAGCCATCCCCACCCTGGGAAAAAGCCTCTGAGTGTCCACCCGATCTATGCCCCCCCAACATCCTACACATCTCCACCAGGTCTCCCCTCATCCCACGTCCCTCCAAGGAGAAAAGACCGAGCTCCCTCAGCCTATCCTCATAAGGCATGCCACTCAATCCAGGCAACATCCCTGCAAATCTCCTCCGCACCCCCTCAATCCCTCCCACATCCCTCCCGCAATGAGGCGACCAAAACCGAGCACAGCACCCCAAGTGGGGTCCGACGAGGGTCCTATACAGCTGCATCACTATCCCCGGACTCCCAAACTCAATCCCTCGATTGATAAAGGCCAGCACACCACATGCCCTCCCAACCACCTCCTCCACCTGCGGGGCCGATTCCAGAGTCCCATGGACCCGGACCCCAAGGTCCCTCTGATCCTCCACAGTACCAAGAGTCCTTCCCCTTATATTGTACTCCTTCATCCCATTTGACCTACCAAAATGGACCACTACGCATCTATCTGGGTTGAAGTCCATCTGCCACTTCTCCGCCCAGCCCTGCATCCCATCCACGTCCTTCCGCAACTTCTGACATCTCTCCAGACTATCCACAACCCCACCAACCCCTGTGCCGTCGGCAAAACCCACCAACCCATCCCTCCACTTCCCCATCCAGGCCATCCACGAAAATGACAAACAGCAAGGGCCCCAGAACAGATCCCCGGGGCACACCACCGGCGACCGACCTCCATTTAGAAAAAGACCCATCCATACCCACTCTCTGCCTCCCTTGGGCAAGCCAGTTCTGATTCCACAGGGCAGCAGCCCCTTGGATCCCATGCCCTCTCACTTTTTCTAGAAGCCTTGCATGGGGGACCCCATCGAACGCCCCGCTAAAATCCACACAAACCACATCCACCGCTTCCCCCCCCCCCCCCCCCCCCCCCCCCCTCGTCAATGTGTTTAGTCAAAGGCTCATAACTTATTTTCTTGGAAAATTAATAAAATCCACAGGATTTATTACCAAAAACTAAAAGGAATCCAAACCACCATATAGTGGACATATTTGATTTGCTAATAAGTGTCTTGAGCATGAATTGCTGGCTGACAATTCTGCTTTGTTAGAGGTGGTATTTTTCTGCTGAAATGTTGACCTGATATCTGCCTTGTCAGATGGACGCAAATGTTTCATTGGCACTATTCGAAGATTCAGCAAAAACTTTGTCAGCTGTGTCTTGGCTAATATTTATCCCTTGCCCAACACCACTAAAACAGCCTATCTTAGGAACTCGTTGCTATTTTTGGAACCATGCTATTTGCAAATTGGCTGCCATGTCTCCCATGTCACAAAAGTGACGACAGTTCAAAAATACTTCATTAGTTGTAAAATGGTTTGGGATATCCTGCATTGTGAAATGCATATGTAAATGTACATTCTTTCCTTTTGACAAATGTGATGTGATATGTGCTGTGAAGTAGTGAACAATTCTTTATTAGACTGAATGAAAGAAACAGTGGAGACCTCCAGGGTTCAGTATTATGACTACTGGTCTTTGTGGATTTATGACTTAGGCAGTTAAATTCAGATGGTTCAATGCTTGGAAATGTTACCAACTACACGGAGGACTTAGATTGGTGAAATGCGCAGGCATATGCAATTGAATGTAGAGCAATATGCAGTGATGCATTTTGGATGGAAAAAATCAGGTCAGCAGTAGGAACGAGCGGTTTCAATTATATCATGCCAGAGAAAATTGGGAATCCCAAGTTCGAGAGCATAGGGGAGGAAAAATGTTGACCAGGTCAAATTGTTGAAATCTGACATGGTAGCAGTCCATTGTGCTCAAAGATTGCAACTCTCATTGGAAAGAGACCTTGATAACTAGTGTCCCAGATAAGCATTGGTTACTTAATGACAGTGCTCGTGGACTATTGTTTCCTTTTTTTTTGTAGTGTAACTTGCCTCTTCAGTCTTGATGTTGATATTGGAAGAGAATCGAGGGACTGCTGAAACGTTGGAGATGTAGTCTGTTATATGGAACAAATTCTCACTATTTATTGTACAGAAGTTGATCCCATTACATATTTTAAAGAACAAAGTTTCTTCCAGTGTTTCAAGTCAGGTCCAGGATGTGTAAGTTTTCAGCTGGTTGAAAATCAGCTGGCTGCTTCCCAAACGTTTGAGTGAAGAGTTTGCACCTGAGGAACGCTAGAGCATCAACATGTCGTGTCGACCAGTTTGCATCATATCTTCAGTCAGTGATGCTCACTGCATTTAATTAATTGTCAACTCATTTTGACCCCCTTGGTTTAACTTTGCTATTTGAGTTAGTTGTTTAAAAATTTAGTTTGGACAAAAACCCTTTGTGAAAAATTTAGTAGCGTTGAACTTTTGGAATGCACTTGATTGGAGCTGCACCAATTTCGCTTTGATTTTTACTTTTAGCTTGAAGGCAACCGTTTGTATATTTAAACAAGAGCAGCTACAGAAAAAATATCGGAATATGTATGTGTTGTCTGATCATGAGCCCCTGTTTGTCCCATGATGTTACTGTGATAAGTTTCCTGCAAAAATTCTGGTCCGTTTTCAATTTTGAGTATTGCACATATAATATATTATTCTTACTTGAACAATAGTTGGTAGGAAATATTTAACAGTTACAAGTCAAATGGACAACCAATTTGTTTTTAAATGTGCAAGTATGTTTTCAGATAATTGAAATATCCTGTGTTCCAAACTATATTAAGCTCTTCCGTTTATCTCTAATGCAAATTTAGCTCAGTGGTAGCCCCCTCACCTCTGAATAAGAAGCTTGACTTGAGCACGTGGGTTCAGATTTTGTGTGGGTCATGATGACAAAACTGTCAGAGTTTGCCATCACCCAAGGGGGAGGGGGGGTGGAGGGGAAAGAGACAGGAAAATCATATTTCACGATTTGAGTTTTTTGAGGATTGAACATGTAGAGTGGAGTATCATGTGGGAAATGTGAAGTTGTCCACTTTAGGAACAATAGGGAAGCAGAATATTATTTAAATGGAGAGAGTGCAGAATGCTGTGGTACAGAGGGACCTGGGTATCCTCATTTATGAATCACGCACTGTTGGAATGCAGATACAGCAAATGTTTAAGAAGGCAATGTTAACCTTTTCGAATATAAAAGTAGGGATGTCTTGCTACAGCTATACAGGACATTGTTGAGACTACCTAGACAACTGTGTACAGTTCTGGCTTTTATTTAAAGGGGGGGGGGGGGGGGGGCGGTGGGGGGAAGATACTTGCATTGGAGGCAGTTCAGGGAAGGTTCACAAAATTAATTTCTCAGGTGAGGGGTTTGTCTTGTGAGGAAAAGCTGTGCAAGTTGAGCCTGTACTTATTGAAGTTTAGAATAATGAAATGTGTTTTTATTAAAACAAAAGATTCTGAAGGGGCTTGACAGGGTAGATATTGAGGATGTTTTCCTTGGTATCGAAATCTAGGCTAGGAGGCACAGTTTCAATAAAAGGGTCTCCCATTTAAGGTGGAGATGAAGAGGAATTTCGTCTGAAGACTGTTAATCTTTGAAATTCTTTTCCTCAGAGCTGTGGAGGCTGGGTTCTTTAAATAGATTCAAGGCTGAGTCAAACAGATTTTTGATCAATAGTGGAGTTGAGGGTTATGGGGGGCATGGCATGAGTTTGAAGCAACAATCAGATTAGCCATCAATTTGTAGAATGACGAAGCTGGCCGAATGGACCAAAATGCCTACTCCTATTTCTTACATGTTATGTAATTTCACTTAAACTGGTAAAAATTTGGGAGTCAGAACATGCACTGAATAATAGGGATACCCAGAAGTTGCTCTCATTGATTCCATGTACCTCCTGAGGATGTATTGTTGAGGTTCTCCAGAGTGCAATCCCAAAGCAGTCAGTGAATTGATGTAAGCTTCCACTTTTATGCTGGTTAGTCCCGTGTTGAAAAAGTTACACCTTGTTGAATGTGATATACCCAGGCTTTAAATGTTATACTAACTTGATAATTACCATCAAAATGTGCTCACTGGCCTTGAAAGCTAATTTTATATTGTGAAATGTCAGATGTCAAATTTATCCATTATGATCAACATTTTATCAAGTTTACAATAATGTAAGTTTCATCTTAACCCAATCAGTCATTTTTAGTGATGCTTCATGTGCTACTTGATGGGTATTCCAGTCCAGTTAGTTTCATAATATTTCTTGTGGATGAAAATGGGAAATGTCCTTGGTGTGGAAAGCTAAGAAAATAACGAGGCTTGATGAAAATACTTTGTTGAAACACTGGCTATTTTGAAGGGAGTGATATTTGATTCTATTTGTCAAAGGTTGGAATGAGGTTGTGTGTAAGGGATATACTGAACTTCATTCATTGTGGAATAATAGACACTCTCAGTGAGTCAAGTGTGAGTGAAAGATTATGGATTGAGCTTATCTTGCAACAAAAGCTTGAGGAAAAAGAAATCTCTAAAATTTGAGTGAGTGGATGCAAGTCATCAATTGCTTGATTGACTAAAAAAGCATATACCAAGAAATTAGGGACTTGAGAGAAGTTTTGCAATGTAATGCTTTGTATAGAATACGGAGGGCTTTGATTAAATTTGTTTTAAAATTTTATACATATTAACCTTAATCTTTAGAGAATCCTGTTAATTGCTTGATTGTAGGCAGGAGTTATGCATTAACTGGGCATTCAGCTGAGTCCCCTGTAATTAGTTTAATCATAATGACACAAGAAGGCCATTTGGCCCATCATGTCTGCACTAGCTCTCCAAAGGAGTAGCCATTCCTCTGCCTTTTCTCCATACCCCTGCACATTGTTTCTCTTTAAGTAATCATCTAATGCTCTCTTGAATGCCTTGGTTGATCCTGCCACCATCACATGTCCATGATGTGGAGATGCTGGCGTTGGACTGTGGTAGGCACAGTAAGAAGTCTCATAACACCAGGTTCAAGTCCAACAGGTTTATTTGGTAGTACGAGCTTTCGGAGCGCTGCCCCTTCATCAGGTGAGTGGAAGATTGGGTTCACAAACAGGGCATAAACAGACACAGACTCAATTTACAAGATAATGCTTGGAATGCGAGTCTTAACAGGTAATCAAGTCTCCACAGGCACAGACAATGCGAGTGGGGAGAGGGTTAAGTACAAGTTAAAGAGGTGTGAATTGTCTCAAGCCAGGACAGTTACTGAGATTTTGCAAGCCCAGGCAAGTCGTGAGGGTTACAGATAGTGTGACATGAACCCTAGATCCCAGTTGAGGCCGTCCTCATGTGTGCGGAACTTGGCTATCAGTTTCTGCTCGGTGATTCTGCGTTGTCGTGTGTCTTAAGGCCGCCTTGGAGAATGTTTACCCAAAGATCAGAGGCTGAAGGCCCTTGACTGCTGAAGTGTTCCCCAACAGGAAGGGAACACTCCTGCCTGATGATTGTCGAGCAGTGTCCATTCATTCGTTGCCGTAGAGTCTGCATGGTCTCGCCAATATACCATGCCTCAGGACATCCGTTCCTGCAGCGTATCAGGTAGACAACATTGGCCGAGTCACAAGAGTATGTACCGTGTACCTTGTGGATGGTGTTCTCACGTGAGATGATGGCATCCATGTTGATGATCCGGCATGTCGTGCAGAGATTGCTGTGGCAGGGTTGTGTGGTGTTGTGGACACTGTTCTCCTGAAGGCTGGATCATTTTCTTCTGGACAATGGTCTGTTTGAGGTTGCGCGGTTGTTTGAAGGCAAGTAGTTAGGGTGTGAGAATGGCCTTGGCGAGATGTTCGTCTTCATCGATGACATGTTGAAGGCTTCGGAAAAGATGTCGTAGCTTCTCCGCTCAGGGAAGTACTGGACGATGAAGGGTACTCTGTTCGCCGTGTCCCGTGTTTGTCTCCTGAGGAGGCCTGTGCGGTTTTTCGCTGTGGCGTGTTGGAACTGTCAATCGATGAGTTGAGTGCCATATCCTGTTCTTATGAGGGCATCTTTCAGCGTCTGTAGATATCTATTGCGATCCTCCTCATCTGAGCAGATCCTGTGTATACAGAGGGCTTGTCTGTAGGGGATGGCTTCTTTAACGTGTTTAGGGGAAAACACGTTAAAGAAGCCATATCCTACGGACAAGCCCTCTCTTTAACCCTCTCTCCACTCGCATTGTCTGCACCTGTAGAGACTTGATTACCTGTTAAGACTCGCATTTCAACCATTATCTTGTAAATTGAGTCTGTGTCTATATATGCCCTGTTTGTGAACCCAATCCTCCACTCACCTGATGAAGGGGCAGCGTTCCGAAAGCTCGTGCTACCAAATAAACCTGTTGGACTTTAACCTGATGTTGTGAGACTTCTTACGATCACGTGTCCAGGCAGTGCATTGCAGACCTGAGTCCCTGATTGTGTGAGAAAGTTTATTCTCAGATCACATTTGCTTCTTTTGCAAATCACTTTAAATTTGTGCCCCCCTCATTCTTGATCTTTTATGAGCGGGAACAGTTTCTCTCTAGCTATTCTGAGAACAGTCCCAATCCCTCCAATCTATGTTCAGATTTGAAGTTTCCCATCCCTGGAACTATTGTTGTAAACCTCTTCTGCGCTCTCTCCAATGCGTTCCTATAATGTGGCACCTCAAACTGTTTACACTGTTCCAGCTGAGGTCCAACCAGTATCTTGTGCAAGTTCAGCATAATTTTCTTCCTCTTGTCCTCTCTAGTACTAATAAAGCCCAGAATACTAAAGGCTTTATTAACGGCCCTCTCCACCTGTCCTGTTACTTTGTATGATCAATGCACAAATACTCCCTGGTCCCTCTGCTCCTGCACTCCGTAAAGAATTTGACCCCTTGTTTTATATTGTCTCTCCTCGTTCTTTCTCCCAAAATGCATCACCTCACACTTCTTGGTAGTGAGCCTCATCTGCCACCTTTCTGCCCATTCCACCAACTTTTCTGGATCCTTTTGAAGTTCTGCACTCTCCTCTTCACAGTTTGCAATACATCTGCAAACTTCGAGATTGCCCCCTGCGCTCCAAGATATAGATCATTAATATAGATCAGGAAAAGCAAGGGTCCCTGAGGAATACCATTGCAAACCATCCTCCCCAAAAATATTCATTGACCGTTAATCTCCGCTTCCTATTATTCAGCCAATTTTGTATCCAAGATGCTATTCTCCATTTTATTCCACGAGTGATGATGAGTATAAATATGCAGAGTAAGACTCTGTATATTGGGTTCGGAGGTGTGTACTTGTCATGTGTGACTCTGCCAATAAATGTAAAAGTGTGTATAGATTGGCGCTAGTTCTATTGTTCACTTATTCTGGAATAAAACAAATGCTTTAAGTGATCCTCTGAAAGAGTGCTCCATTATCAGTGCTATCTTATTGCAGATTTTTTCAACACCATCTTTTCAGATGGGTAAAGGAGATGCAGTGATACTTTTTCAAATGAGTTCTTCTGGGATACTGCCAAAATTGAGTCCTTCATCAGTATCACCAAACTAATTGATCATTTGTTACATTGCTGTGTGTAGGAAAATTGTAAATTGGCTGCTGCGTTACCTTTCAGAACAAGTGGCCGTAATACATGTATTTTCATAAAGCTTTTGGGATGGTTGGAGGTTATGAAACATGCTTTGTGAATGCAGGTTCTTTCTTTTTGTTAGGTATCTTTCTCCAGAAGGAATTGAAGCTTGTACTACTACTTCCGTTAAAGTTGATGTGAAGGATATCATCCGTATTGCACTGAATGTAAGTGACTTACAGGCTCATTCTCTTGATGTTTATCTGTTTCATTCATATTATATCAATTTGTTTTAACTGTTCTTGTCAGTGAGGCTATATATAAAATTATTCACATGCTTTTGCTTACTTTCTAAGCTTCAATATCGTTTGTTTTACATCTCAATTTTAGCTCAGTATATTTCTTGGACTGCAGCAATTGTAGTTTGTTGCTTGTATTTTAAGAAATTAAGTTTACCAGTACGTGTGCTGATTTAGTATACGCAATTAAGCATTTACATTTTTTTGTTAACCAGTTGACCATCAGAGCCTTCTGCTTTCTCTGACTAGACACGTATGGTATATTAAAATTAGGTGCATCTGCAGCACCTGTTTATAGGTGTTTTCAAAGCTAAAAATATGCGACGTGCTGCAACTTTGTAGTGAGATCATGCCACTGTGTGATTGTGCAGTCTGCCAACTGGCTCAAGATATGCTTTGAAGATTTTTTCACCCATTTTTCTTCTTAGTAATTGCAGTTTGTAGGGAATGCTAAAAACAGGTTTTAACAAAAGTTCATTGTGTATTTCATTCAAAGTGGGGTAAATTAATTTATTATATTGTATTTTTGTCAGTTTATTTTTAATTCAAGGCTTCAACCTCCCAAAGTCTTGGACTTGACGAAGTACTCCTTTGTCAAAAGTTCAGAGAGCTTTCAGTCACACAGATAAATTGAGAAATTTCCAGCATGAAATCTGTGCTACAACAGGCATTGAAAGTTTTGACCACTTATCCTGTGAGAGATATAGTTACATTTTATCCAAAATTCTTGATTGAATTTGAAGCTTTGCCTTGGGCAAGTGATCCATTTCATGTGTGTGTTTTATTTGAGTTTTTCTGTGGTGAATTGAAGACTGCACAGCAAAAGCAACACACAGAATCAGTAACAAATGTAGTTGTGGGTTCTTGGCTGAGAGACATTGAAGCCTACTCATGTCATCTGAGAATATGATCGTAATTAGACTCCAGACAGTACACCTGAATGTAGCGTTGATCTATATTGTTTTAATAAGAAGTTTTTAAAAATAGGTTTCTGTTAATGTCTATCCTGAAGTAGTTATGTGACTTGAAAACCAAGAGGAATGTCTAACCTGAGTACAATATTCTTTTCATTATTAGAACCTGGAAAGTAAGTGGGTTTGTCTCTCGAGGCTTGTAAAATAGCTGATGTGATGTTTCATAACATGACTTGGGAGGAATACAAAATATAAGAGTTATTTACTTCAGCTAGTGCCTTCTGGTTAGCTACATGGAGTTTATGCAAAGGTGAAAGCAAAAGAGAAAATGCTGGAAAATCTCAGCAAGTCTGGCAGCATCTGTAAGGAGAGAAAAGAGCTGACGTTTTGAGTCCAGATGATCCTTTGGCTTTGACAAAGGGTCGTCTGGACTCGAAATGGCAGCTCTTTTCTCTCCTTATAGATGCTGCCAGACCTGCTGAAATTTTCCAGCATTTTCTCTTTCGGTTTCAGATTCCAGCATCCGCAGTAATTTGCTTTTATCCAACAAAAAGATGAAATTGGGGCTGTGTTAGGCCAAAAATGGTCTTTGGAGCCAGCACTGCCATTAATAAGATCATGGCTGATCCTTGACCTCAACTCTTTCCACTCAATTCTCGTATCCCGTGATTCCCTTACAGTCCAAAAATCTGAGCCTTTAATGCAATTAACAAGTAAAAGTTCACACCTCCTTGGAGTAAGAATTCCCATTGATTCACAGTCCTCTGAGTGAAGAAAATTCTTATTAGTTCAGAATTGCTGTTCCAATATCCTGTAACTATGTTCCCTGGTTTTAAGCCCTCCACAGTCCAACGCCGGCATCTCCACATCATTTAAGCCCTCCAACCAGGGGAAACATCCACTGAGAATCTATCTTGTAAAGTCCTTCGAGAATCTTCGAAAGGATTTTTAAAAAATTGTTCATTGGATGTGGATGTCGCTGGCTAGCCCATCCCTAATTGCCCTTGAGGGGGCAGTTAAGAATCAACCACATTGCTGTGGGTCTGGAGTCACATGTAGGCCAGACTAGGTAAGGGCACCAGGTTTCCTTCCATAAAGGGCATTCTTACTCCAAGGAGGTGTGAACTTTTACTTGTTAATTGCATTAAAGGCTCAGATTTTTGGACTGTAAGGGAATCACGGGATACGAGAATTGAGTGGAAAGAGTTGAGGTCAAGGATCAGCCATGATCTTATTAATGGCAGTGCTGGCTCCAAAGACCATTTTTGGCCTAACACAGCCCCAATTTCATCTTTTTGTTGGATAAAAGCAAATTACTGCGGATGCTGGAATCTGAAACCGAAAGAGAAAATGCTGGAAAATTTCAGCAGGTCTGGCAGCATCTATAAGGAGAGAAAAGAGCTGCCATTTCGAGTCCAGACGACCCTTTGTCAAAGCCATGGGTTTTTACAACAATTGACAATGGTTTGATGGTCATTAGACTTTTAATTGCAGATTTTTAAAATATTGAATTCAAATTTAATCTTCTGCTAAACCTGGGTCCCCAAAGCATTACGCTGGGCCTCTGCAATACTAGTCCAGTGACAATACCACTACACCACTGCCTCACATCTTTAATTCTTCTTAACTCCAGGGAGTATAGGTCCATTTCACTCAATTTTTCCTTCAGAAGACAATCTCCTTTGCCTGGAGGCAATCGAGTGAATATTTGCACCCTTCTGAGACAATCATACCCTTTTTGGCATGGAGACTAAAATTCAATGCTGCACTGCAGGTTTGGTCTTTATTGATGAGTTTGGATTTAAATTAGAACTTTTGAATGGGAAAAAGTCATTACGTTCAATAAGTTTGGCTCCCTCTTCAGAGATCAATCATATATCTGACCATAAGGGCGGCACGGTAGCACGGTGGTTAGCACTGCTGCTTCACAGCTCCAGGGTCCCGGGTTCGATTCCCGGCTCGGGTCACTGTCTGTGTGGAGTTTGCACATTCTCCTCGTGTTTGCGTGGGTTTCCTCCGGGTGCTCCGGTTTCCTCCCACAGTCCAAAGATGTGCGGGTTAGGTTGATTGGCCAGGTTAAAATTGCCCCTGAGATGCGTAGGTTAGAGGGATTAGCGGGTAAATATGTGGGGGGTAGGGCCTGGGTGGGATTGTGGTCGGTGCAGACTCGATGGGCCGAATGGCCTCCTTCTGCACTGTAGGGTTTCTATGATGATTTCTATGATATCATTCAATTATTCAGCTGAAATTCTATCAGTTGTATTTGAATCCATTTATATTTATGTTTTCATGACTTTCCCTGGTAACTTACCAAGTGGCTTGCCCTTTTAGATGGAAAAGGCCTTTTTGTGTGACTCATCTTACTTTTAACTTGTTTCCTCTGGAATTTGAATCTGTCACTCGTACAAACAATTTCCTGCACAACTTTATCAGATTGTTTCATAATCCTGAAAATTTAAAATTGAGGGAATTATGATCTCTTCTAGCTTTCTTAATCCTGCCTTCTAACAACTCAAATATCCGATTCCCAGAATCCTCTTTGCTTGTCTAAACTTTCCAAGGCAAAGAAAAATTTGGTTCATCTCTGGAGTTAGGTTCAGTTGTAAAGAACAGTCCAGCCCACTGTGGAGCATACTTGATGAGATCATTGGTTGGTGAATTGAGTGGAGGCCAATATGCCCAATTTATTCTAAATTTGTTTCAATGAATGGGAACAAAAGAACATTCAATTGGAGGCACTGATTCTTGAACGCTATTGTCTACACTCTCATCAAGTATGGTGCAACACTGGGAACAGAGAGTCTTGAGAAGAATAACAAACATACTTGTATCAATACTTGGAGAAATTAAAACCAATTTTTGAAAATAACTAGTTCAAATTGTTGTTGCTGAATTCTGTTTTCAGAACATGAACAAGTTATGTTACATTACTTTGATACTATCTTTTTTGTGTGCAGTTTTCTAATTTATATCAATATTTTGTTTTCAGAGTGACTTAAGAGCCATTGGCAAGAAATTTCTTCCAAATGAAATCAATAGTGGACGAGTGGACCAGGTAAGAATGAAGAGTAGAGTACCTCCTTTGACCAGGGTGTGGTTTAGGGAACTTACGGATTTCGATACCAATCTATTGTTTCTACAAACAGCATTGCATTCCCCCCCTTTGCTGTAGATGGTATTTTCTAACATAGGGATAATTTTAGAAGTTATTGCTAATAATGTTATAGCAAGGCACCTCAAAAACCAAGGCAATCGGGCAAAGTCAACATGGTTTTGTGAAAGCAAAATCATGATCAGCCAATTTATTAGACTTCTTTGAAAGAGTCACGTGCTGTAGTTAGATTTCCAAAAGACATTGCATCAAAGGTTATTGCAGAAAATAAAAGCTCATGGTGTCGGGAGTAACATATTGACTTGGATAAAAGATTAGTGAGCTAACAGGAAGCAGTTGGATCGAATGGGTCAAAAATGGCATGATGTGCCACAGGGATCAGCCATTATATAAATGGCTTTGATGAAGGAACCAAAGGTATGGTTGCTAAATTTGCTGATGATACAAAGATAGGTAGGAAAGTAAATTGTGAAGAGGCATGAGACTATAAAGGCCCATAGATGGGTTAAGTGAGTGAGCAGAGATCTGGCAAATGGAATATCATGTGGGTAGGCAGTGTTACTGTCGCTTGACTCATAATCCAGAGACCCAAGGTAATGCTCCTGAGGACCCGAGTTCAAATCCAATCATGGCAGATGGTGAAATCTGAATCCAATAAAAATCTGGAATTAAAAGTCTAATGATAACCATGATGCCATTGTCAGTTGTGGCAAAAACCCATCTGGTTCACCGATAGTTGTCCTTTGCCGGTCTGGCCTATATGTGACTCCAGATCCACAGCAATTTGGTTGACTGTTTAAAAAATACCCTCCTGGGATGGGGAATAAATGCTGTCCCAGCCAGCGATGCCCATATCCCGTGAATGCATAAACAAAATGTGCAATTCCTCATTTTGATAGAATCACAGACAAGCATATTGGAATGGTGAGAGATTGTAAGGTCTGAGATTCGGAGGATCTTGGTGTCCTGGTGCATGAATCACAAAAGGCTTATATGCAGACAGCAAGTAATTTGGACAACTAATAAAATGTTATTGTTTATTGTGAGGGGAATTGATTACAAGCAAGGAGTTTATGTTTCGCTTGCACAGGGTATTGATGAGACTACATCTGGAGTATTTTAAGGAAAGATATAAATGTAAATCTCTGTTCAGAGAAGGTTTACTAGAATTTACCAGGAATGGGTGGGTTGTCTTTTGAGGTAAGGAATACTAGGCTAGACTTGTATTCACTGGAGTTAAGAAGAATAAGAGGCGACTTGTTCAAACTGTTAAAATCCTGAGGGGGTCTTGACAGTGTGGATATGGAGAGAACATTCCCACTTGTTGGAGAATTTAGAACCGGGGTCCCTGTTTAAAAATAGGAGGTTGCTCATTTAAGACAGATGAGAGTTATTTTCACTTGAGGGTTGTGAGCCCTTGGAAATCTCTCCCTCAAAAGACATTGGAGGCAGAGTCTGATTTGATTTGATTTATTATTGTCACATGTATTAGCATAGAGTGAAATGTATTGTTTCTTGCGCGCTGTACAGACAAAGCATACCGTTCATGAAGAAGAAAACGAGAGAGTGCTGAATGTAGTGTCATAGCTAGGGTGTAGAGAAAGATCAACTTAATGCAAGGCTGGTCCACTCAGAAGTCTGATGGCAGCAGGGAAGAAGCTGTTCTTGAGTCGCTTGGTACGTGACCTCAGACTTTTGTACCTTTTTCCCAACGGAAGAAGGTGGAAGAGACAATGTTCGGGGTGCGTGGGGTACTTAATTATGCTGGCTGCTTTGCCGAGGCAGCGGGAAGTGTAGACAGAGTCAATGGATGGGAGGCTGGATTGTGTGATGGATTGGGCTACATTCACTACTTTTGTAGTTTCGTGCAGTCTTGGGCAGAGCAGGAGCCATACCAAGCTGTGATACCACCAGAAAGAATGCTTTCTATGGTCCATCTGTAAAAGTTGGTGAGAGTCGTAGCTGACATGCCAAATTTCCTTAGTCTTCTGAGAAAGTAGAGGTGTTGTTGGGCTTTCTTAACTATAATGTCAGCATGAGTTGACCAGGACAGGTTGTTGGTGATCTGGTCACCTAAAATCATGAAGCTCTTGATCTTTTCTACTTCGTCTCCACTGATGTAGACAGAGACTTGTTCTCCTTTATGCTTCCTGAAGTCGATGACAATCTCCTTTGTTTTGTTGACCTTGAGGGAGAGATTATTCTCGCCGCATCGGTTCACCAGATTCTCTATCTCATTCCTGTACTCTGTCTCGTCATTGTTTGAGATCCGACCCACCAAGGTGGTGTCGTCAGCAAACTTGAAAATAGAGCTGGAGGGGAATTTGGCCACGCAGTCATAGGTGTATAAGGAGTATAGTAGGAGGCTGAGAACACATCCTTGTGGGGCACTGGTGTTGAGGATGATTGTGGAGGAGGTGTCGTTGCCTATCCTTACTGATTGTAATCTATGGGTTAGGAAGTTCAGGATCCAGTCACAGGGAGGAGCCGAGGCTCAGGCCACGGAGTTTGGAGATGAGTTTCGTGGGAATAATGGTGTTGAAGACTGAGTTGTGGTCAATAAATAGGAGTCTGACATAGTTGTCCTTGTTATCTAGGTGTTCCAGGATTGAGTGCAGGTCCATGGAGATGACATCTGCTGTAGACCTGTTGCGGCGGTAGGCAAACTGTAGTGGATGCAGGTAGTCCGGGAGGCTGGAATTGATACGTGCCGCGATTAGCCTTTCGAAGCACTTCATAATGATGGATATTAGAGCCATCGGCCGATAGTCATTAAGGCACGCTGCTTGGTTTTCCTTAGGTACCGGGATGATGGTCGTCTTCTTGAAGCAGATAGGGACCTCAGATTGTTGTAAAGAGAGGTTGAAGACATCTGCGAATACCCCTGCCAGCTGATCCGCGCAGGATCTGAGTGCTCATCCAAGTACCCCATCTGGGCCAGTCGCTTTCTGTGGGTTGACCTTCGAGAAAGCTGCTCTGACATCTGCAATTCTGACCCCCAGATACAAGTTCTTCCAGGGTGGAGGGCATGCTCTCGCTGACCTCTTGATCAAAATGCGCGTAGAAGCATTGAGCTCATCAGGGTGGGGTATGTTGGAGCTGGCGATTTTACATGCCTTCATCTTGTAGCCTGTTATGTCTTGCAGACCTTGCCATAGTTTGGGGGGGTGTGGCTACCTTGGGTCTCTAACTTGGTCTGGTACTGTCTTTTGGCATCTTTGATGGATCTCCTTAGATCGTATCTGGCTTTCTTGTATAGCTCAGGGTCGCCTGACTTGGACGCCTCAGACCTGGACTTCAGCAAGCAGAGGATATCCCTGTTCATCCATGGTTTCCGGTTGGGGAACACACGGATTTGCGTTTTTGGCACACAGTCTTCTACGCACTTAAGAATGAATATTTTTAAAACAGAACTCGATCGATTCTTGATTGGTGGTGAAAGGCGAGGCAGGAATGTGGGGTTGAAGTTAAAATCTGACCATGATCTAATTGAATGGCTGAGCAGACTCGAAGGGCCAAGTGGCCTGCTACAGGAATATTATACTGTGACATGCAAAATTTGCTTTCAAAGGGACACTGTTCAAATTGATCAATAAAGATTGCCTCAGAATTTATAAGAATTTCTGTATGATGAAAGAACAAGGCCGATCTGGTTCACTGACATCTTGGTGGGAATGTGAAAGAATGAGATGGAGTTCCAAATTGGAGATACTCGTTACCTACTTCTGTTGGAAGGCATAGATACGTCCAAGTTGCTGTTGTAGAATCCACGGTCATTTGTGAGGAAACATTTTGTGACAAATCTTGCTGTCATTCATGCTGGTGGGATCTTCTGGTCCTGCCACAGTGTGCCCCAGCTGTGAGTTTCCCAGTAGCGAGGAGTGCGTTCAATGAGAATCCCTGTTGATCATAGAATCATAGAAACCCTACAGTGCAGAAGGAGGCCATTCGGCCCATCGACTCTGCACCGACCACAATCCCACCCAGGCCCTACCCCCATATTCCTACATATTTACCCGCTAATCCCTCTAACCTATGCATCTCAGGACACTAAGGGCAATTTTAGCATGGCCAATCAACCTAACCCGCACATTTTTGGACCATTTGTTGATGGTGGTGGGACTAAAGTTCCTGCTCCCAGCAAGTGGCATGCCACCTCCTGTTGCCGCCAAACACACCGCAGAGGGGGGCGAAATATTCTGCCCTGCATATCAGAAAGCAGAAGTCATTGTAAGTAATCTATTTGTGTTGTTGGGTATTAGAAATAGAGATTTAAGTGGTGCTTAATTTCGTCATTTTGTGCAAGGAAAGGATAAAACTCCAGTTAGATTCATGTTAAATAATGGAGACCCTTTGATTATATTTTGCTGGGTGAATGATGCCAACTAACAAAAGCAATTTGCTGAATTGTTGAATAGGTTCTCATGGGATATTAACAGTGGTCTTTGTGTGCAATTTTCTTTCTCTTGCACTCTTGTTATAATTCCCTTGAATTGTACTATAAAATCAATTATACCTGTAACGTTCGTCTACCCGTCTGCTATTTGTGTCAGAAGTCCATGTTGTGTGATTGACATGTAGTCTTGGCTCTTACCACTTGTAACATCAACTGTTATGATGCTAACACTATAATCCCTCCTCCTCAAAAGAAGAAAAACATTTTGAGATGGGATTTATTTTGTTTCAGTAGATTGTGCACTGACATTTTTGGTTCGCATTTATGTATGCAGCAGGAAGACCTGAACTTGGGCAAAGATATAGGCTGGGATTCTCTGTCCAGGCTTGCTCCAAAACCAGAGAATTTGGCCCGAGGTCAATGGACCGTTGCATGTTCCGCCCCGCTGCCCATTACAATTCCCGTGTCGGGCAGGATGGGAGAATTTACCCCATAATTTTTCGATACAGTCTCATTGTTCTGTTTTGGAATAGGAAGTCTAAACTTATCTTTTCCACTGTGCTTTTCTTTGGAATTTCTCACAAAGGATGGTAGGAATTTGGAACACTCCACAACAAGTTAGTGTGAGAAACTTTAAATCTGAAGTTAAAACACATTTATTGTATGGAGTCATTGGGGTCAATTGGCCCTTCAAACCTCACCTTACTTTCCATTGAGTAATCCAGTCAATCTGCTGTTCAATTTTCTTGGCTCTGCAAGTTAATTTTGTTCAAGTACCCATCCAATTTACGTTTGAAATCATTGCTTCCACTTTCACCATCCTTGTGGACAGTGACTTCCAGGTGTGTTTTGAACAAAAGGTTCTTCCTCATGTTTCCTCTGCATCTCCTGCCCAAGACCGTAAATCTGTCTTAGTCCTTGTACTGTCAGATAATAAGAACAGTATCTTATCTCCTTGTCTACTTTATCCAAACCTGTTATAATTTGTACACCTCTGTTGAAATCACCTTTGGCCCAAGGCGAAGAATCTCAGCCTCTCTCAAACGATGTAACTGAAATGTACTGTCTGAGTCTGTGGTGGAAATAGCTTTAGTCGAAGCTTTAATAAGTAAATTAGACTGTTGTATGTGCAGGGTAATGGGCAGAAAGTGCCATTCTTATGCTAAGTGAATTGCTCATTTGGCGAGTCAGTACAGATGTGAAATGCCAAATGACGACCTGCGCTGTAACAATACAATGATTCAGTAAAATTCCACATCTCTGGAATTAATCTTGTAAGTCTTTGCTACACCCTTCCAAGGACCCATGCATCTTTCCTATGGGGAAGTGTGGGGATCCGAACACGATGCAGCACTCTAGTTGCGTCCTAACAACTTTATAAAGCTTCAGCATAAATAACTTGTCTCTATCAATGAAGCTCGAGATCTTATTTGATATGATCTCCTATGTAAAGTAATTTTAGCAGAAACTTGATTACTCAAGCTATATTTAACAGCCATGATGGAAAATTAAATGTTACAGGAATAAGCTTCAGTGTATTGAACGGCTTTGACACCTATTCCTTTGTTTTTCCGTCCTTTCAACATAGAATTGAAGCGTTTAATGTTTTTTGACTTTTGTACACTATAGGCCTATTTTTGAAATCTCGGGCCCATCTTTAAGAAGCTTTATCTTGTCCTCGCATTTTAAAAAAGGTTGTAAAGGAGAATCTCTGTGTATTGACACCTTTTTGATATAGTATTTCCAACCGTGGAGCTTTAAGATCCAGGAAGTAGTAAATTTGTATGAAATAGAGAAAATACTGGCAGCACTCAACAGGTAGGTAGTACCTGTGGGTTTTTGTCATTCATTGCTAAATGAATAGAGTATAAATATAGGGAAGTGTTGCTGCAACTCCACAAGTCACTAATTAGTGAGATTGTACCTGGAGTATTGTGTACAGTTTTGGTTCCCTTATTTAAGGAGGGATGTCGTTGCATGGAGGCATTTCAGAGGAGGTCCACTCAGTTAATTCCAGAGATGAGTGTGTCTGAGAAAGAGAGATTGAGCAGTTTAGGCCTATACTCTGTACAGTTTAGAAGAATGAGAGGAGATCTAATTGAGGTTTGCAAGATGATAAAGAGGATTGACAGGATAGTCATAGAGAGGATATTTCCTCTCGTGGGACAATCTAGAACGATAGCTCATAGTTTTAGGATATGTGGTCGCAGATTTAAGACAGATGTGGCAAAATTACTTCTCAATGGTGGTCAATCTGTGGAAATCACGACCACAGTGTGTGGTCAATGCGGGGACATTGAGTAATTTTAACAAGGAGATGTACAGATTTTTTTAAAGTCATGGGTGACAGGGTCATGGAGAATGGGCAGGAAAGTGGAGTTGAGGCTGAAATGAAATCAGCCATGATGGTATCGGATGGCGGAGCATGTTCAAAGGGCTGAATTGCCTACTCCTGCTCATCGTTCTTATATTCTTGTGAAAGAACCAGAATTATTGTTCCGGGTTGGCGCTTTGTCAGAACAGTAAATTTGTGCTGTTTTATCATTGCCACTGGCCGATGCTGTAATGTACAGTTTGCCCAGTCATGTATGGGTTTTCCAACCACTGAAACATTCTGGACACTTTTGTGTTTCTCCTCACAGACACAGCTGGAGCCACTGCCATCTTTGCCTCTTTCTCTCTCTCTCTCCTCTGGATCTTCCAGTGGCTATGCCAAGATTTAAACTCTATTTTTCTTTTATATTAAAATAGTAAGATTATTGTACCTGGGAGAGGAATGAGAGGAAACTAGATAATTTTAAAAGAAAATGCACCTCCGTGCATCCTCCTCAGCAGCTGCCAGAAACAGCCCCCCCCCCAATAAAAACAAATCTAAGAGGATAATAATTCCAAAGGGAGGAAAGAAGTGTCAACTATCGATTGACTGAAGTTCTGAGATTTAGATCTGAATAGAACTGTTTCCCCCTCTTTTTTTGTTCTCTTCCACTCACCAAAACCTTTTAAAAAAAACTTATTCTCCTGTCTCTCGCCTGCTATCTGTTTTAGTTCCTCCGATCACAGGTTCCCTCCCTCCTGCTCTTGCTGCTCCTCCAATCGTAAATTTTTGATTCTGGGGAGGAGCAAGAAGTGGAGGAAGGAAACTTGTGATTGAAAGAGCTTGAGGAAAGGAACTTACAATTGGAGGAGCTGGAGCAGCAAGTATTGGAGAGGCAAAATCTCTGATTGAAGCAGCAGCTCTCCACATATTCTGTGTCTCCCAAGCTCACTTGTTCTTCCATTCACACTCGGCATTGTTTTCCCACTCTTAATGAGACACCTGTGCCAGCAATTATTCATCCCTATTTGGACCATGGAGGAACCATAATGTTTGTATTATTTGTATGGAGGCGACCTTTCTGCAACCATCTTTTGCTTTTTTCATGGGCTGATTGGGATGTTTGAAGGGTGAATTTGCTTGCTGGCCCCTTGTATTTTGAACCCTAGCCCTCAATGTACTCTCTGAACTGTCAATTTGGTTTGTCCCATTTATACATAGGTTAAAATTGCTCATGTTAATTGCAATACCTCTCTACAAGCTATTGTTAGTTTATACTTTGTCCTATGGTGAAGATTTTGTTCAGGGACCTCTCAACTGTTTCCTCCGGTGACTTCCTTTCTTTGCGATTTCCCACCTGCATCCAATTTACTCTACATTTGGCTCTTCAGAGTCAAGATCATTTCTTGGAACTGCACGGATCACATTCTTTATTAATATAACTACCCCATTTTTTTTCTTTTCCTTCCTCTCATTCTGAAATGTGAAATATCCATGATTGTTCAAGCCCCAGCCTCTGGTGGGGATCCAGAGATGATTGCCTTATGTGGTTCTGCCTTCTAATTTTGCTTTTAGCTTCTAAGAACCTCTTGCCTATACACTTGGTACGCATGTAGGCCATGACAACTGGATCCTTCCCTTCCCATTCCAAGTTCCTATCCAGCTCTCAGCATAAATCCTTCACCCTGGGACCAGGCATGCAATACAGCGTTCAGAACGCTGCCTTTTGATGGCAATACACAGCATCTAACGCTCACCATCATGGTGCTGTCGTCACTTTGCTCATCCTCCCTGCTCTCATCCACGAAAACTGCAAGAGTACCGAACCCTTGTCAAGTGCAAGGGCTTTCATTGCCACCTCCTGGATCCCAATTCCTGCATCACTCTCGGACACACCAACCTGTCCCTCACCATTGACCAAATCTGAAGTGCCTAACCGAAGGGGTGTGATCACTTCCTCGAACAAATTGTCCAGTTAACCTCCTGTTCTCTGAAACATCACAGTGTCTGAAGCTCAGACTCCAGCTGGTCAAGTGTGGGATCAAACTACTTGAGCTGTAGATGTTGCTGGACATGAGAGATTGCTGATCCTGTCTTTGGTTGTTGTTCCTGCTGCAAGCAAGCTGTCGAGTCTTCAAGCGAAGGCTCAGCCTGTGTCCGGGCTGGTAAGCTGGCTGACTTCCCGAGTAATGGTTCTATTGTTTGAATGCTTAAATTTTTAGAAGGAGAGTTGGTTTTGAAATAATTGGGCAATCCTTAAGATCAGTGATTGTTTGTTTCCTTAGTTTTCATGGAAACAGCACCTCAATTCCCTTTGCCTGAAGTCAGGAAATTTCCAGGAATAGTGGTATGGAGATTGTTACATATAGCATTCATTGAGAGAGAGTAGAACTATAGTTAAAATAAAGATTATAGTTTGCTTCAAGAATGACGGGAGGACTGTGTGAAACAGAGTTGGACCGGACCTGGAGAAGGAAGAAGGTTGTTTAAAATATCTGAGGTGGAATTTGATGGAGGAACAAATGGGGGGAAAATGATACCATTTGAAGTAGTGTTTTGAAATGAATAGAAGAGTTCATAGTCTCTTTCTCCACTGTAGGAATTCTATCAGGCCCATCAAGCCTGCACCGATAACAATTCCACCCAGGCCCTATAACCCCACATATTTACCCTACTAAGCCCCTAAGGGCCAATTTAGCATGGCTAGTCGACCTAGCTGACACACCTTTTGGACTGTGGGAAGAAACCGGAGCACCCAGAGGAAATCCAAGCAGATAAGGGGAGAATGTGCAAACTTCACACACTCATCTGAGGCTGGAATTGAACCCGGGTTCCTGGCATTGTGAGGCCACCGTGCCAGCCAAATTATATTAACAATTGATGCACTATTTTGTTAAATCATTCTGGTATTGACAATTTCCAATTGTAGTTAAGTGTCAGTATACTGATATTTCTATGATTCTAAAATTTATAAGTATGAAACAGTATAATTAAGGGGCAGGGTATTGAATTCAGAATATGTTTCTGTGTAAGGGTGTTCCTTTCTATCTGTTTTTAATGGTGATTGTGAATGTATCTATTAACTGTTTGGTGATTGTCAATGAATGTGTTGCTGAGGATATTCTGCACAAAATATGTTTGCATCTTGCCTACACCGCCAACATATTCTACAGCATTTTTCAAAATACTTTTCGGAGACTATAGGCGGCGCTGTCTAGTGCAGCATGTATTGCCCATGGGAAGATAGTGCACTGCTGCCTCAAATAGCAGCAGACCGTATGGTACATCCACAGTGCTGTTTGGGAATTGCAGGCTTTTTACCCAGTGTGGTATAATTCCAAGTCAGGCTGGCATGTGGCTGAGAGTCTTGCAGGTGGTGATGTTCCCATTCATCTTTTGCCCTTGTCCTTCAAGTTGGAATAAGGGTGAAAGCTGAATTACTTTGTTTGTCTCACGTAAATGATAATGTGCACATGATGAAGAGGTTACAGAGGTGTAATTTTATTTTAATTATTTGGATGACTAGTATATCATACTCAGACACCTGCTTCCTATCATTTGAAATTCTGAATTTTAGAATGTTTGCCGAAGCAAAAGGTCTGAGCTTGACCTGCTGTTCGATTGCATGCATTCACCTGATGCTATACAAGCTATAGAGTTATAATAGTTGAAATTGTTCCTGCATTCCTTTTAGAATTGTACTGAGAGAGATCAGGGCTGTTCCTCATTGTTTTTAAAATAATGGATTACCTATTTAACACAAAAATGAGGTGAAATTTTTTGAGCATCATGAGTCTTTGGAACTCTCCATGAGAAGGCGGTGGAAGAGGAGTCTCTGAATATTAAGGCAGAGTTGGATAGATTCTTGGTAAGCAAGGAAGTAATAGATTATATTGGGGATAGGTGGGATGCAGATTCAAGGTTACTATCAGATCAGCCATGATATTAATTGGTGGAGCAGACCTGGGAGGCCAAATGGCCTACTGCTGCTCCTTGTTTGTATGCTTAACCTGATCAACCGATAAAAGTGCCCCATGTGAAAAGGAGGCTATTAACCCACTTTAATAAAAAAGGAAACTTAAATTAAAATGTGATTTCCAATGTTAATGATGCACCCCGGCGCTCTTGGTTGCAGAAGGCCTCAAGCGTAATGGTGGAAACTGCATGCTCCATCTCCAGTTAAACCTGAGTGTGAACATACAAAAATCATTGAAGGTGGTAAAGCAGGTTGGAAAAATGGTTAAAAAGGCATACAGAATCCTGGGCATTATAAATCAAGGCATGGAGTACGAAAGCAAGGAAGTTATGATAAAACTTCATGAAGCTCTGATTTGTCCTTGACTATGGAATTGTGGTCAATTCTGGGTGGACCATTATAAGAAGGATGTGAAGATTTCAATGAGGGTGCAGGATAGATTCATGAGAGTGGCTTCAGGCATGAGGGACTTGTTACATGGATAGATTTGAGAAACTGAGGTTGCTCTCCTTTAAGAAGAGAAGGTGAAGAGAAGATTTGATGGCATTGTTCAAACATTCTGTCGGACAATACAGCATGATATAGATAGGCTGGAAAATTGGGCGGAGAAATGGCAGATGGAATTTAATCCAGATGAATGCGAAGTGATGCATTTCGGAAGAACTAATGTAAGGGGGAGTTATACAATAAATGGCAGAGCCATCAAGAGTATAGAAACACAGAGGGACCTAGTTGTGCAAGTCCACAAATCCTTGAAGGTGGCAGCACAGGTGGAGAAGGTGGTGAAGAAGGCATATGGTATGCTTGCCTTTTTGGACGGGATATAGAGTATAAAAGCTGGAGTCTGATGTTGCAGCTGTATAGAACGCTGGTTAGGCCACATTTGGAGTACTGCGTCCAGTTCTGGTTGCCGCACTACCAGAAGGACGTGGAGGCTTTAGAGAGAGTGCAGAGAAGGTTTACCAGGATGTTGCCTGGTATGGAGGGTTTTAGCTATGAGGAGAGATTGGGTAAACTGGGCTTGTTCTCCCTGGAAAGACGGAGAATGAGGGGAGATCTAATAGAGGTGTACAAAATTATGAAGGGTATAGATAGGGTGAACAGTGGGAAGCTTTTTCCCAGGTCGGAGGTGACGATCACGAGGGGTCACGGGCTCAAGGTGAGAGGGGCGAGGTATAACTCGGATATCAGAGGGACGTTTTTTACACAGAGTGGTGGGGGCCTGGAATGCGCTGCCAAGTAGGGTGGTGGAGGCAGACACGCTGGCATCGTTTAAGACTTACCTGGACAGTCACATGAACAGCTTGGGAATGGAGGGATACAAACGAATGGTCTAGTTGGACCAATAAGCGGCACAGGCTTGGAGGGCTGAAGGGCCTGTTTCCTGTGCTGTACTGTTCTTTGTTCTTTGTTTAAAATCTTGAAGGCTCCAAGTCAGAGTTGGGGGAGAGAGAGAAATTTCTCCTCTTTCGTAATGGTCTAGAACCAAAAGATACAGATTTAATGGGATTGGCTGAAGGACCAAAAGTGACATGAGAAAAAATGTTTTCACACAGCCAGTGGTGATGCTCTGGATTGTACTGCTTGAGAGGCTCGAATCAATGGTGGCTTTAAAAAAGGAATCGGATAGACACTTTTTCAAAAAAAGAAAATTAACTTGGCTGCAGGAAAAGAGAGTGGAGTTAGACTAGCTGACTTGCCCTTGCGGAGAGCCAGAACAGAACCAATGGGCTGAATGTCATCCTCCTGTGCTGTGTCACCTTTCATGATTCTATGACCAAAAAATAAATCTTGTACCTTTTGATCTTAGGGGCATTATTTTTAATTTTAATGTTCCTCAAAAAATTAAAAGATGTTGGGCATTTTCTGTTGGTGCTGTTATAAGTCTTCAACAAATCTGACTGGAATGAGATAAATGGCAGAATTGCTGCCCATTGCAATCCCTTCTTTGTATGTTCAGTTCCATATCCCCTCGGTTGTCTTTTCTTCCCTTGCTAAGTTAGCTCCTAACTTAGACAGCAGGCAACCTGTTCCTTTGCCTCTGATGCTTAGTTGGCTTCCTTCAAAGTGTGATAGTGCATTGACTTGAGCTTTGGTTGTTGTCTCTCTATTGCCTCCCTTTGGCTAAATGATGCTCATGATTTGCCCAGTTAAATTTAGAAAATGTCCAGGAAATTTCTGCCAAAAAACCTGACTCTTTTCATGCTGCAGAGCATTTTAGGGTGCTGGTGATCAAGTGCAGTAATTTACCAAAATGCTTAGTTACATTTTCACCACATTTTATTATTGAAAATTTTGTTTGTGGGAAATCTTCATCCATTTAATTTTGTGGGTTTTGTTGTAATTATTGCTTATTGGATCTGCCAGTTTAAAAAAAAAAGTTTTCACATGAAAGTAAAACTTAATCTCTTCCCTTTTCAGTCTTTATGGACCAGTGCAGCTTTGCAAAGGGATGTTGGGAGATTGGGGGCAGAGGTGGCAGGAAGGGGATGAGCAACCTGCACTCTAAGAATAAATCACTTTTTAAAAATTCAGTTTTTCAAAGCAGTTAATGAACATATCTGCACTCTGTTAGAAATCCCAAACTATAATAGATCTAAGTTAAGCCACTTTACTGATTGAATTTGTTGTGCTGTTTTTGAGGTTTTTAAAAAAAAACACATTGAAAAATGTCAACATTACAAGGAAATGTGTTTTGTACTTCTATTTCAGGTATCTTAAATATTATCATTATGAAGTAGCTTTTTTTATTGATGCTATGCAACTTTTATTATATTTGCTGCTGCTCTTTGCATGAAGATTTAAATCTGTTTAATGGGTGATTGAGTGTTTCCAGTATTATTCGAGTTCACACTTATATTAACGTGCAATTTATGTTCTGAATAAGATAATTATTCTTCCATAACATATTTATTTCTAGCTTGAAGGTCCATGTGTCTTACAACTGCAAAAGATCAGGAATATATCTGCTCCAAAAGATCACGAGGAGTCGCAAGCTGCACCAAGGATGTTACGTGTGCAATTGACAGATGGGAGTGTGAATTGCATAGGAATAGAGTTTAGTCATCTGTCTAAAATCAGGTGAATTTTGCAGTTCTTTAAAAAATGGAACAATTTTGTAATTGTAATGCATGAAGCTAAGCTTTTGTTTGTTTATACATACATTTGGTGCTCTCAATAGAGTGGTATAGAATAAGGTTTATTTTCTGGTCTTCAATTTTTAAGTTTTAAAAATCCAAACAATTCAGTTTTCATCCAGATTTTTCCTGACCTAGCCTGAAGTATTTATTTATAATATTCCCTATACTATTTGACTAGAAAGCAGAGTATCTCTTTTTTGTCTCATTGGCCCCAATTTCTCCTGAATTTCTCCTGAATTTACCAGAACATACCTGGATCTTGTAACAGAGTCACAGTGGGTGTTCTTAATGTGAGGCTAGCATGAATTACATGATTTTACATTTTCAGAAATTTACTGTAACAAATGACTAAAACCACTGCTAAAAACACTATATTTGTAACTTGATGGAATGGAATAACCCCCTTAATGTTAGCCCGACTGAAGAATGCAATTCACAGGAATAAATTATGCTGTCTTTTACATATATATTCAATTTTCCCAGAATCGGTTCAAAATAATTCTTTGCTACCAAGGGTTTATTTATGTTTTCTTTTTGCAACATGGTAACTTACAATCTGAATTGTCTTTCACAGTGAAGTTTCTTTTCCTGGAGATTCTCCCTCTAGCCCAAACTATTTACTTTCTTAGCCTTGTTTTAACTCTCCATGGATTTGGTTGTTTCAACCCGAGAGCAAGCTTTCAACAGCCTTCATGAATATTGAACCAAAGAGATTTTTCTGGCCTCCAGATCCTCTTTCTCTTCTGGATCCAGGTAGACTCAAAACGCTGTCTCTGATTTTTGAGAAAAGACTGCAGTCTGATCTTTATGATGGCTTCTTCTGCACAATTCCTCATGGCAAATGAATTCATGTGGGCTTTGTATGTAGGGAGAAATATTAATTAGCTCTCTTTGCGAACCCAATTCTCTCTCATCTTGGAGCTAACTTGTCAGTTTAAAGCACAACCATTTTCAATCCAACATTCTCAACACTTTTGGGACTTTGGAGACACCTTCAGAACAGATCGCATGATCCCCTTCATTTTACCTTCAGCTTAATAACAGTCACAAAATTCAACAGTCCTAGAAACCTCATAATTGTGACAAAAGCTTTAATCAACTTGAACACCTCAATTAGACCATCCTTATGATTAGTGTCCAGAATTGTCTTCCACAAATGTCCTAGACTCTGCAAAAAGGAGATTAGATTTAGTAATTATGAATGAGTCAGATTTAGGTCATAGCCTAATGGTGCGTATGCATTTATCAAATAACAGTCACATGATCAAGGGAAAACCCACACTCTAGCATGTCATGGGCAGAGCAGAGTGATCCTATATCCAACGGATAAAATCCAAGTTCTGTAGTTCAGTCACATCCAGTTGTGAATGGTGGTGGACAGTTAAACCACAACCAGAGGAGGTTTCACGAATATACCCAAAATCAATGATGCAGGTGGTGGGGGAGCCCAGCATGTAATTACAAGAGAGAAGTCTGACCCCCCCCCCCCCCCAACCTGTGCCCAGATCTCCAGAATGACATGCTAATTTGTTTTGCCCAATGTAATTTCAATAAATGGCTGAAGGCACTGGGTGCAACAAAGGCTTGGGCCCTGATAATATTCTAACTATGCTCCATAACTAGTCGTGCTCTGAGCCAAGTTGTTCTAGCACTCCTATGACGTTGGCATCTAACAGTAATGTGAAAATTTGCCAAAGTACATTCTGCCACAAAATGCGTGTCAGATCCAATTTGACCAATTACTGCCCTACCAGTCTACTCTGGATCATCAGCAAAATGATGCAAGGTGGAGTTGAGGGCTATCAAGTGGCACGTATTCAGCAATTGCTGCTCACCAATACTCATTTTGGATTATGCTAGTCCACTTGGTTCCTGACCTCAATATAGCCTTGGTCCAAGCACAGGTAAATCCCAGAGGTAAGATGAGAGTGACACTCTGACATCATGCGGTATTTGACTAAGTGTGGAATCGATGAGGCCAATGGGAATTGAGAGGAAAACCCTCCACGGGTTGGAGTTATTCTTAGCATAAAAGACGATGGTTGTGGTTGTTGGAGACCAAGTATCTCAGTTCAAGGATGTTGTGCCTTCGGACCCTGTCCTCGATCCAGTCTTCAGCTGTTTCAGTAACCTTCCTTTCAATGCAAGGTCAGAAGTGGGAATGTTCGCTGGTTGTATGTTGCTCAGTGCTGTTTAATGATGCTTTGCTTCTCACCCAAAATGCCTATAGCTATTACTAGTGCATTTCCAGGGTTCAGCTACCCATTATTTATGTTCCAATTTTGTTTTCTTCTTTGAAAATCTGTTGTGCTAAAAAGACTTTTATCCCCATTCTGCCAATTTTAATTCTTCCGTTGTACTGAGGCGTATGCCCATTATCTAAATTGTTTTTGAAATCTGTTATTCATTGAGTTTGCTATTTGTGTCACCATGGACTGATTCAGTTCCATGAAGGCTGAGGGAAATGGCTGTTTCGCCAGGGATTTATTTCGAAGTAGTAGACGTGATCCAGCATGGTTTTTCTCTCTGAGAAATGAACACTAGTTAGACAAGCAGCTTGTTCAAATGGAGCAATAGAGTACTTTAAATGCTGGTACTAATCCAGGGACTCCCAAATTGAATTTTGAGAGTCTTTTAGTTAATCTATTAAAGCCTATCATATAGTCTTCCATGGGATGACCATCTGCATTCTGGAATCCATCCAAATCTGACCATTCTTCAATAGTATTTAACAAATCAGCTTTCTTGTCAATTTCCTGGCCTCCAGTATTAAGTCCAAGTCTGCACTATCTGGCTAAGAGGCATCCATTGCACAAAATACCTACTTTATTTCTAGTAGAAAACGACAATACCAAGGCTGTACTCTGCTTTCTCTTTCAGCTGTAACTAATGTCCATGTATCTACTTCTTCCTTCCATTGGTCATAGGGTTCACAAGAGGATGTTTGATAGTGTACAGTTGCTTTCTGCTTTTTTTTAACCTTGGTTACAAGGATATTAGTTTTATGTCGGAGGAATAATTTTTTTAGCTTTTTGAGCAACCATTTTTGAGGTACAAAAACAGAGAATGCTGGAAAATCTCATCAGGTCTGACAGCATCTATGAAGAGAGAATAAAGCCAATGTTTTGGGTCAGGATGACAGAGAATAGTTAACATTGGCAGCATTTTGACTTCATTTTTCTGCTACCATGTTCTCACCAAAGAGCCATTTAGTGAAGAGTAGAACTGCCACTGCTTTACACTTTATAATTTTTTATTTACAGAGATATGTATTACAAACATGCCTTATCCAACACAGTTTGTCTGTCCTTGGGATCAGAAGTGAATCCCCAGTGAATGTGTACACATGCTTACAATTAATTGCAATTAATATGGAATTATAGACCCTGCGCTGGTAGTTTGAAGGGTCAATATAGGGTAATATAGGCTGCTGGAGTGCAGCCATTTGCCTCCTTTTCACCTGTTAGAATATTGCTTCTATCACCCAAGAAGATTAAGTCAGTGTAAGAAGGTAATGGATAAGAATAAATGCCGAAGCAGGTCATTGTCTGATTTTGTCATTAGTAAAAGGTGTAGAATTGCAATTCTCTGATTTATTCGCTAGTCCCCAGACCTACAAAAACAGTACTAAAATACTGTGACTGCTGGAAATCTGAAAGAGAACTTGAAAATGCTCCCAATACTCAGCAACATTTGTGGAAAGTGACACAATTAGCATTTCAAGTCTGATCTTTCATCAGAATGGCCCCTTAACCAAATTGATTTTTGCTTCCTGCATTTGGACAGGTGAATTTTCTAAAGGTCTTCTTGTCCATCTTAGAACTTGTAAAAGCATCAGCCTTTTTTTACTGTTTGCTTCTACAGCCCATTGTTTGAACTAGCTCTGCCTAAGTTCCACAAACATTATCTTGATTTTAAATTTGTACATCCATTACTCAGTGGCACTGAATGTTTTGCCACTGTTTTGTGATTGCATGATACATTTGAGGAGAAATGGACAAGACATTGTTTATACCTCATCTTTTGCAGGGGTTCTTTCCCCTGCACAGAAGGAGGCTTAGAGACTGCATGCTACACCAGTTCATTCTGTTAATAAGAATATTGGCATTAAAACTTGTATACTTCACAGCCCATGTGAAACTTAATAGCATGAGAGATGGGATTTGTGCAAATTCCCTTTCACTGTATTTGAGCTAATTATTTTAGACTTTTATTTGTACTTCAGTATAATTTATTTCCTTAATGAAGCTTCTTTGTTTTCTGTTAGCCTCAACACCCCACCTGGCACAAAAGTGAGATTATTTGGAACTGTTAAAATAAGGAATGGATTTCTATTGTTAAATGATGCCAACATTTTTGTCCTTGGTGGCGAAGTGGATCAACTCATTGAAAAGTGGGAATTGCAAAGGGTGAGAACACATTATTTTCAATTCAAACCACACTACAATACCTCAGTAAGCTTATGAATAATTTTTGCTGAAAAGTTGCGATTAAGCAAGTTCAAATGAAACTATTAATTGTCTAAATTTAATGGATAAAATTGAACATTATTCATGTTTCCTATGTTTTCCGAACAAATCATAATTGCATTTTACAAAAATAATACATTGTTGGATTTGTGTTATGTACTGAGGAAAATAGAAATTGTTTTTGGTGCAAAATCTATAAAGTTCCTTAACCAAAACCGTGCAGCCTGAAATTCTCCTATGAAAATTTGAAATGACTGGCATGGTTCAGTTTAGTGTTGGGCACCTATTGGGACAGTCATTTATTGCAGACAAATGTTTGGCTTAAGGAATAAAAAGCTACCATTTTGAGGCTGTAAGTTGCTCAGTGGGAATCTGATGGGATCCTAGCTTATGCCCGTGTCCCCCTCCACTAGCATCTTCTCAATCTCAACTTTGTAATTAACGGGAGATGTTGACAGAGATGAGCTATTGTTCATATTTGGATGGAAGATTGGAGAATGTTCTTCAGTAACAAATTATTGACAATTACAAGTAACAACCATGTATATTTAGGAATGGGAATTTGACTGACATTCGTTTTGATTAGATCATTTGGTGCAGTTGGGGAGAAGGAGATTAAATGCTGAAGTGGTATATATGTGTTATGAACTCCCTTATGTTTCTCTGGGGAACAAAAAACATTTTGTTGAAACTTTCCATCTAGCACTCATCATGAAAATCGCACAAATACCTTTGTCAGGGGAAAAAAACTTCATACTGTATGAGAAGGGGGTTCTGATTGGTTGGCAAGTGGACTCTGGTAGAGGCATGGCCATGGTTTGCACAAATTGATGGTGACTGACGGTTAATTGCCAAGCATTATTTGAAATTTGAACCATGCAGTTAGACCCTAATCAAGGCATTGCCTTGGAATGAACCAGTGAATGACTAGCACTTAATTTGCTTTGTTGAAACTGGCACAATGTTTACATTCTTCCTGTCTGCAAAGAACAGGGCCCTGTGAATTAATATATGTAGTTTCCAGTGCACTCAAATTCTCCACACTGTGAGCCCAACTGGCAATCTTAAATTGTTTGTTAGCATAATCTTTAGCACACTGAGGATTATTTAGCAGATGTTGTCCAAGTGTGGAATCACATCTAATGCTGGACACTTGCAAACACTGGCCATTGGGTATGGTCTGTACTTTGCCTGATGCAACCAGCAGAAAGGACATGCTACTTGATGGGATGCATCAGTCTGTGGTAAGTATGGCCTCTGTCATCCTGACACTGAAATTTGTATACCACATTATTCATTTGTGCAATAGGCAGAATGTCTTATTGATTGATGGCAGCATCCAGTTAGTGGTGAACGCCACTCATGTTGCTACTGCATAGAAGCAGTGTGAGGCAGCTGGCTTCAGCTGTTGTTCAAATTTCTGAGATACCTTGCCCTTCCATGGTAGTCTGAGGAAGACTGGGTACTTTTTTGAGCCAGATATGACCGCCATAGGTCCGTTTATGCGTGTGTGCGATGTACTGTATAAAATTATCTGATCAAGGTAGCCATTATCCCACACATTGCCTTTGAGATGCCCTATTTCAGCATTAAGTTTGCATGGTGAGAAAATGCTCTGCCACTATTTATGAGATTGATGATCAGGCCAATCTTTGGACCTGTTAGAATCCCAACATGTTTATTAATCGGTAAAGGTAGGTTTGCAGTAGACTGTGGGAGTACATCAAGGAAAGGGAGATAATTTGACTGCTCCATTGCAGATTTACATTTTTAAAACTTATCAACAAATTGGAAATATGCAAGGACTAGGTTAAGTGTTATCCATCGAAGGCATGTTTCTCATGGAACCCAACCAAGCTGTTTGTGTGAGCTGGGTCTCGAGCAGATCCCATGGCAAATCATGTATTTGGGCACACATGGTGTCGTTAAAGCTGAACTTAGCTGCTTGAGTTACTGAATTCATAAACTTGATGAGCTTCATGCAATGGTGGCAGGTCTAGATTGACATGATATAGTGCTGCAGCACAAATCTCTATTGCTTCCATAAGTGGAATTTGGTGAATAGACAAGCAATATCAAATGACCACATGGACACAGCTATCGATATGCAAGTCCTGTATGGTCTTCGCAAATGTGATGGAATCCTTCACCATGTATGTGGAAAAATTTGTTCAAAGCTGTTTGAAACAATTCGCCGATCCATTTAGCCAATTCATGCTGTGCGGAGCTGGTCAGAAATAATATACGGTGTAAAGGCACATCATTTGTGTGTCTTGGGCAGTTCATGTATACGCTGATGCATTGAGCCGTGAGGATGAACTCTGTCATATGTATCACGTGGCATATCATCACTCATTCACAAGTCCAGCAAGCCTTTTTTAAAGTTTACTTTTGAGCAAAGCTGTCCAGTCATTTTGAGTGGCGGATTCAATGGATAGGAATTTGGAATCGTCATTAAGAATGATGTGCATTTTTTTTGATATAGTCATGACTGTGATGGATGAACATTGTTGTCCCAATGTCAGATTTGCTGATGTGCATGTCCAAATTGTTCTTAAGGTTGCATTTCATAGGAAATGTGTCTTCAGTGGAATGACACCTAACATTTGTATATTTCCGATATGTGGATTGTCAGTTTGCTATATTTAAATCCACAGCAGCATGTAATACTTTTCCCGCATGCCTTTAATGGGCTCCATTCTGCGCTCAAATTCATCTTTGAAGTGGAGCAGTCAAATGAACTTCCTTTACTTGACATTCTCGTTGAGAAATCTGTCAGGGGGTTCTCTATCACAGTCCAGTGCAACCCTGTTTTCACTGAGTACACATATTGGGATTCTTACAGTTCCATGTACTAAGAATGGACTTGTCAGAAACCTTGTAAATAGGGCCGGACCCATTTGCTCACCATGCAAGCTTGATGCTGAAATGGGCGCATCAAAGACATCCTGACTACTCCTGAGTCATTTCATACTGTTGATAACGCAAACTCATGAACAGGTCAAAGCTGCCATTTTCAGCCCAGACTACCTTGGATTACCCTAGAATGGCAAGGTATCTCAAACATGTTAAACAGGTGAATCTAGCTATCTCTCAGTGCCACTATACAGTAATAACGCAAGTGGTACTCCCCACTTATAGGATGCTGCTGTCAAGCTGAAAAGATGTTTGCCTCTCTCTCAAATTAGTAATGTAGTATATAAATTGAAATGCCAGGTATGTAGGTTGTACATCCCAAAGCTAATGGTATTTGCTACCAAATAAGCCTGCTGGACTTTAACCTGGTGTTGTTAAAACTCTTACTGTGTTCACCCCAGTCCAACGCCGGCATCTCCACATCATCCCAAAGACAGGCAGATCGTACCAAATAGCATGTCCCTTTTGCTGTTTGCAAAGGGCAAAGTACATACTGTATACAACCAGCCTGTCCTTGCAAAATACAGTGTCCAACATTAGCTGTGATTCTGCGATTGGACAGCATTTGCTAAATAACCCTAATGTGTTTAAAAATTATGCTGACAACCAATTTAAGATAGTCAGTCCAGCTCGCATTCTGGATCATTTATGTGTAGTTGAAGCTCCATGTATTAATGCACTTGGCCCTGTTCTTTGCAGACAGAAAGTACACACATTGCACCTGTTTTAGCTAAACAAGTGATAGCCATTCGCTGGTTCATTCCACAGGGCACTGCCTTGACCAATCAGAGTTAAGCTGTCTACTTTAAATTTCAAACAAAGCTTGGCAGTTAATTGTCACAGTAAGAAGTTTAACAACACCAGGTTAAAGTCCAACAGGTTTATTTGGTAGCAAAAGCCACACAAGCTTTCGGAGCTCTAAGCCCCTTCTTCAGGTGAGTGGGAATTCTGTTCACAAACAGAGCATATAAAGACACAGACTCAATTTACATGAATAATGGTTGGAATGCGAATACTTACAACTAATCAAGTCTTTAAGAAACAAAACAATGTGAATGGAGAGAGCATCAAGACAGGCTAAAAAGATGTGTATTGTCTCCAGATTAGACAGCCAGTGAAACTCTGCAGGTCCACGCAACTGTGGGAGTTACAAATAGTGTGACATGAACCCAATATCCCGGTTGAGGCCGTCCTCGTGTGTGCGGAACTTGGCTATCAGTTTCTGCCCAGCGACTCTGCGCTGTCGTGTGTCGCGAAGGCCGTCTTGGAGAACGCTTACCCGAATATCAGAGGCTGAATGCCCGTGACCGCTGAAGTGCTCCCCAACAGGAAGAGAACAGTCTTGTCAGTCAGTCATCTACTGGTGCATTCTCCAGAGCGATGCCTCTACCAGAGTTGCCTTGCCAATCGATCAGCGCTCTCTCCTCATACAGTTTAAAGTTATTGTTTCCCCTCTTGTTTGTTTTCTTGAGATTGTGCTGATCGGTGCAAAACAAAAAGCTTTGACAAATGTGTTTTTTTTCCAGCAATATTCGAGTTCTGTACGACCAAATGATTATCCTTTATGGTGTTTTAAGTTCAATTTTCTTTTCAGTGGTTGAATATTTTATCACATTTTGCACATTATTTTAGTACAGCTCGTTATCACGGTTACTGAGACTGCCTTTTTTTTTTGTTCAGCTGTCCATTTTCTTGCAAAGTGATTCTTCAATATCTTAATGTAGCCTTTGACTCAGCAAACAATGCCATTGATTCATTAGAGAAAATTGACACTTGTATTTTTTTGTTTTACGTTTCTTGAATGTTAAATATAATCCTTTTTTTAAAAAAAATGAGTGTTCTTGTTTTTTCAGAGTTTGGCAAAATATAATCGAAGTAATATTGGAGCTGAAGGTGGACCTCCCCCTTTTGTCCCTTTTGGGCAGGTATGACAAATTCAGCATGCTTCTGAGTGGATTATATTTTGTGACAGAGAAAGACTTGTATTTATATTGTGCTGTACGTGTTCTTTGAGGATTCCAATGGATTTTTCAGATTTGTACTCACTGGCAGCCAGTTATCCATTGTGAAGTCCTGCAAAGTCAAACAAATTTGCAGTTAATTTGTTTTGGTGATGACAGTTGTGGAGTGAATATTGACCAGGGCACCAGGAGAGTTTGTTCTTCAAATTGTGCCAATTAAATGGGCAGACAGGACCTCAATCTGACATCTCACTGGCAGTGAAATCTTAGCTTATTTTTGTGTTTAAGTCGTGGGACAAAGCTCAAACCAATAATTATTTTAGTGGGGCCCCTGTACTGTCAACTGAGCCAAAGACATTCAGAATTTGTTTCCCCTTTCAACAAATTCAGAAGAGCATATGAAATGGGAGACATGGACCATATGATTCTTCAAGCATATATTCATGGCTGCAAATCCACTTGATTCCTTGAAATATCAAAAATCTACTTTAGTCTTAAATGATGCAGCATTCACAACTCTCTGAGATAGAGAATTCCAGAAATTTCACCTGATCTTAATTGGAATGGTAGCATAGTGGTTATGTTACTGGATCAGTGATGCAGAGACCTAGACTGATGCCTGGTCATCTGATCGCTGCATGTGTTGCTCCTCAGCCCACCCATTTTAACTGTTGCATCAATGGCCTCAACTACTTCATCAGGTCAGAAGTGCTGATGTTCACTGTGCAATGTTGAGCACCATTTGTGACTCCGCATACTGATGCAGTCTGTGTCCATATGCAGCAAGACCTGGACTGCATTCAGGCTTGGGCTGAATAATGGCCAGCAACATTCTTGCCAAACAAGTGCCCAGCAATAGCCATCTCCACCAAGAAAATCCAGCTATCTCCCTTTGACATTCAGTGGCATTAACATCACTAAATCTCCCCCTATCAACATTTCTAGGGGTTACCAGGGACAGAATTGGACCAGTCACAAATACTGTGACTACAAAAATAGGTCAGATACTGAGAATTCTGTGGTGGGTTACTCACCACCTGACTCCCTAAAGCCCCTCCACCATCTACAAAGTACAAGTCAGGAGCGTGATGATGGATCACTCGCCTGGATGAGTGCAACTTCAAGTGAAGAGAAAGAACACTCAGTTGATACATCCACCATGCTGTGTTAACTTTATGTTAAACTACGTTATGACACTTATACACTTCTAATTGATCTATTGCTCCAGAAACATTAAGTTTTACCCTGTTTGGGTGATGCTATATAACCACAGAACTGAAAAAATATATTTTTATTAAGAGCTTCTATCTCACTGAGGAGGCTTCAATCCAATCCACATCCACACTACACTGAAAATCATGTTCACATTTAGACAACTGCGACAAATTCCACCACAGCAGCTGCGACAGTCCACAACCTTCAAAGTAAAACAACCCACAACATTTTACCAAAAAGTCAGATCACTTTTTCTTCTAATATTAATGGATTCTTTAAAAAGACTTATGGATTCCGGATCTGTATCTTTGTCAAAACTAATCCATTCTTGGGCGGCATCCTATCACTGTACTGTGCTTTGTTGAAATTGTCCATTAGGTTTTCAGATGGCTAAATCTGAAATGGAGAGTGGTGAATGAGTCAGCTTAAATTGCTGATATGACTTAAGTCTCAACCTGCACACTTGTACGTTACTTGGGTGAGAAGGTTAAACTTCTGAATGCCTCTTTTACCCTGTATTGTTAGCTGTACGATTCCCTACAACAGTGGTCAGAACCACACATACTTCCCTATTTGCCCATACTTATTTGCTTCGAGCTTTTCATCATCGGTGTCAAGCCTGCTGAGCAGTGTAATTTGAGTAAATCAGCTGGAGTGTCAAAACAACAATGTTTGTCCAAAACCTCCCAGCATTACAGCAAAGGAGGACCAAGAAACTGATTAGAGAAGAATAGAATATGAATGTAAACTAGTAAAAAAACAAAAACTCTTAAAGCTTACATAGGTATGTAAGAGTGAAATGGTTGCCTAAATAAATGTGGGTCCATCACAGGCAGAGTCGGGAGAATTTATAATGGTTAATAGAGAAATGGCAGAGAAGCTAAATGATTACCTGTATCTGTCTTCACTGAGGAAGATGCTATAAATCTCCCAGAATTATAGGTCCAAGGGACTAGGGAGAATGAAGAATGCTGTTAATGAGAAGATTGTTTTGGAGAAATTAATGGGACTAATAGTTGGTAAGTCCCTGAGACATGATATTTTAAATCTGAGAGCAGTGGTGTGCAGTCTGCGGCCCGGGGGCCACATGTCACCCATCTGAGTACTGAGTGCGGCATGAGATGTGGAGTGAGACATTTTGTTGACCATTGCCCACGTGCAGAGTTGCCACATTCTGCTGATTTCCATCCACATTTTTTTCCTTCCAGTATGACTGAAATGATATGCACGTAAAGCAAGGAAGGGCAAGTGAAATGAGGTGCATGCTGATTGCACACCACATTGACTGGGAGAGCTGTGTAAATATTTATTTTGTTTCTACCAATTGAAATTGATAGTTCTATTAATATACAAGTGAATAAGCATTTTCTATAACTCATTCTGGGACATTTGGCATGTAATAAGTGTACTTAATCTTATTCATGGGGTCATGGTTAGTGAAAAATGCCTGATTTCAATCTTGCGGCCCACTGATGCAAAGGAGGGCCTACGTTACTCATCACTGTCCTAGTGTTGAAGAGGTAGCTAAGGAGATAACAGATGCGTTAGTGATCATCTGCTAAAATTCAGTAGATTCCAGAATGGTCCCTGCAGATTGGAAGGTAGCAAATGTCTCACTATTTGAGAGGAGAGGGAGAGAGAAACTATAAACCAGGTAGTAATAGTCAGCATTAGGGAAAATGCTGGAATCTGTTGTAAAGGACGTAATAAATGATAATTTGGGCACAGTCAACATGGATTTTTGAATGGGAAATCATGTTTGATGAACCTGTTGGAGTTTTTGAGGATGTTATTAACATAATTGATGAAGGTGCTGTCATGAACTTGGGTTTTCAGAAGGCTTTTGATAGTAGATTGATTAGCTAAGGTAAAGCACATGGGACATGAGGCAATATATTGGCATGGATTAAGACTTGGTTAATGGGCAGAAACAGCTGTAGAAATAAACAGATCATTCTCACATTGGCAAGCTGTGAACAGTGGGGTACTGCAAGGATCAATACTTGGGCATCAGCTGTTCACAATATATATGAATGATTTGGATGTGAGACCCAAACGTAATATTTCAAGGTTTGCGGATGACAAAGCTAGGTAGGAATGTGTGTTGCGAGGAAGATGCTAAGGGGATTTGGACAGACTTAGTGGGTGGGCAAGAACATGGGAGATTAAATGTAATGTGGAAAAATGAGAGGTTATCTGCTTCGGTCAGAGGAACGGATGTGCAGAGGTTAGAAAGTATACATGTACAAAGGGACCTGGGTGTCCTCGTCAATAAGGCACTGAAAGCTAACACGCAAGTACAGCAAGTAATTAGGAAGACTGAGTATGTTACTTTATTGCAGAAGATTTGAGTACAGGAGTGGTGAAGTCTTGCTTCAATAGTATAGAATTGTGGAACTGTGGTGGAACAATAGTATAGGACTGCACCTGAGTGACACTGTGCAGTTTTCATTCCTGTATCTGAGAAAGGATATTATTGCCCTAGGCATGCAATGAAGGTTCACCAGATCTGTTCCCAGGATGGCAGGGCTGTTTTATCAAGAGAGATTGGAGAAACTTCGCTTAACCTACAAAATACTTAAGAGCGATAAACAGGTCAGATTCGGGTCAGATGTTTCATCGACTGTGGAGTCTAGAACTCAGGAACTAAATTTCAAAATAAGGGACAAACCACTTGAGACTGAGATGAGAAGAAATTATTTTACTTGAGAGATGTGAATCATTGGAATTCTCTACTCCTGAGTGCTGTGGAAGTTCAGCTTATTGAGCATGTTTAAAGCAGAGATGGACAGACTTCTAAATACCAGTGACATAAAGGGATTATGGGGATCGTGTGGGGGGAGAAAAGCATTGAAATGAACGATGAGCAATCGTATTGAATGGTGGAATAGGCTCGATTTGGCTGCACCTCCTCCTAAAAGAGCTACCCAGCTCGTCCCATTTTCCAGCCCTTTAAAGTATGTATCCAGCTCTCCTTTGAAATCTCCTGTGGATCTGCCTGCACCAATCTCCTAGGCAGCACATTCCAAATCCCAACAACCCTTGAGTAAAGGTTTCATCCCATTCCTCGTTCCCTTGATGACCGTCTTCAAGCTGTGACCCCATGTCACTGAGAGAACAACTTGTGGAAACGGAATATCCTTCTTTACCCTGTCAAAATTGTTCATAATTATGAACACCTCACTAAGATAACCTCTTAATCTTAAGATAAAAGCAAAATACTACAGATGCTGGAATCTGAAACAAAAAGAGAAAATGCTGGAAAATCTCACCAGGTCCGACAGCATCTGTGGAGAGAGAATAGAGCCAACGTTTCGAGTCTGGATGACCCTCATCAGCTGTGAGATTTTCCAGCATCTTCTGTTTTTGTCATCTCTTAATCTTCGCTGCTCCAAGGAGAATAAGCTAATTTTCTCTAATCTTTCCCTGTTTCTAAAATTCCTCATTCGTGGTATCATTCTGGTAAATTTCCTTTGCACTCTCTCTAGGGCTTTAACATCCTTCCTTAAATGTGCCCAGAATTGAACACCGTATTCCAGATATGGTCTGACCAATGGTTTGTCGAGGTGTAGCATAACTTCCTAGCTTTTATACTGATTGCCTCTATTTATAAACTGCAGGATCCTATAAGCCTCCTGAACAATTGTTTCAAATTGCCTGACCACCCTCTGAGAACTGTGCACTTGAACCCCGAGATCCCTCTGCTCCTGTACTCCCCTCAAAGTTGCACCATTCTACCAAAATGCATTACCTCACATTTTGCTGCATTGAAATTCATCTGCCGGATGTCTGCCGGTTTGGGCAACTTGTCAATGTCCCTCTGAAGTCGTTCAGCGTCATCCTCACAATTCACTATTCTCCCAAGCTTGGTACCATCTGCAAATTTGGTGATTTTGCCCTCAAAACCCATCTCTAAATTGTTTATCAAAATCAGAAAAAGCAAGGGCCCCACACTGATCCATAGAAAACACCACCTTCAGCTTGTCTCCAATTTGAGAAATGTCCATCTATACCTACCCCTCTGTTTCCTATCTCTTAGCCAACTTCTAATCCATGCTGCCAAGCACCCAGCAATCCCAAATATTTCTAATTTACTAACCAACGTGCCATGTGGCACCATATCAAATGCTTATGAAAATCCAAATATGCAACAGCTATGGCACTACCTACTTCAGTGGTTCCCAAAGGGTGCGGCGCGCCACACTGGTGCGGCGAGAGAGGTTGGCAAGTGTGGCGGGAAGATTCAAGGACAATCAAAGAAACATTTAATAATGGATAGATGTTTTTATGTAGCTGCATTGTTTTATACTTTCTGGATGCCCCATGATCATATTATAAAGTAGTTGTGTTCTATGTTATGAATCAAGCACTGCTAGGAGTTGTTTTTTTTTGTTTTTGAATGTATTTCTTATCAATAAAAGATTCGGTGTGGCGTGAGCAAATTTTTATTCCGAAAGTGCAGCCCAGTGAAAAAAGTTTTGGAACCACTGCCCTACTCTCATCCACTGCCTGTCTAGTTCTTGCCATATTTTTCCAATTTATTTTCCTTTGCTACATAGAGTGCTTTTAACAAAACTGTTCACTTGATTCTTTTTTTCCTTTAACAAATTTATTTTCAGTAACAGAAATAGTTCTGGCAGGAAAGAAAGTTGCTGCACCTTATTTGTATTAATTGCAAATAACTTGATTTTTTTCCAGAAATGTTTAACTCGTGACCAAGTTGATAGCAGAGACCTTGATAAAAGGAAAACACTACAGGTTGCCAGCACAAATAAAACTGGGGGTGATGATGAATTTGAAAAGCAAAGGACTGCTGCTATTGCAGAAATCAGCAAGAACAAGGAGGTAAAGTATCAAGTTCTTGAAGAATGAATATTTTCTGCAGTTGATTAAGTGATGAAATAAAGTATTCCAAAATTGCGATTGAAAGGAGCTGCGGAATCAGGCAGTTTTGAGATGTTTGAATATATTTTGGGAGGCTAGACATTTCCTTGGAGAGTTGTGCTTTTGTTATGAGCTCACAGCTTACTTCAGAGTATCAGTTGGAACTTTAGTTGCTGAGTTGTCTTCTGTTGCACTTGTTTTTGTTCCTTCCAGTTGACTGCAGCCCAGATCAACAAGTCCTTCCTCTTCATTTTGACTCAACCCACAAATAATGTTAACAATTCCAGCATCTTACCATAGCCCTTTCAGATTTCTCTTTTGATGTGCTAACTTTGCCTTGCTCCCAGTCCTGACTTTGCTACCTGCTAGGCTAATTTCATCCAAATATTCCTCAGATACTGGTTGTCTGCTCAGATTGGTCTATTAATGGTTTTATTTTTGGCAAAAGGAAATGTTTCAAAGTCTACCTCCAAGCCTCCGTGAAGGTCTGCTTTGTTGGCATCAACACATGGGAGTCAGATGCCCAGGTATGACCATAATGGTGATACGTCATCAAAAATGGTGCTCGACCTTCTAATCAATAAGAACAACCACTGAGTGAAAATATCGCGAGAGACAGAAAGAGAAGGCAGTTTCTTGGAGACAACATTCTGCTACCACTTCTACGAAACAACAAGCAGTCTTTACTGTTGGAGAACCTAGAGGGGTTCCTAAGCCATTTGCAATTCACAGCCAACAGTGACATTTCATTTAAATCCAGCCATTCACAAGGAACAAGCGATTGCGGATTTATTTAGATATTTTGTTCCCCTAACTTTATTGCAATGTTGAAACAGCAGCCATACTACTGTTAATAGGAGGATCACAAGTGATTACAGGGAATGAGCATGATTTTGGGCAGGTTGAGATCCTGCAGCTGTAGATGACTTTGGGTGAATTGGAATGGAATAGGAATAAGTCTAGATGGACTAAATTTTAAGATTCTGTGATCTGGGCTTTTTTTTGGATTATGTCATGGACAAATGTGGACTGTAATAAAACTGTTTCCTGGGAAAACAGTCTCCATATTTTAAAATCACAATTTGCAGTGTCAGCGTTACTATTCTAGCCACACCCACCTGCCTTTCATATCCCTTTGAGAAATAGGAGTAATGCTTTTCTGCCCTTCAGAGCTTCAGAAACAGAACTCCGAGTACCTGTGTTATAGATTACTCGGAGTTCCGAGTCTCACTCACTACATGCATGTGATGGTCTGGAGCTATTGGTAGTTATGGCACAGACTCCAACTTTTTATTCATTATATGGCTAACTAGGAATCTCTCCTGCATTTTACCTTTGTTCCTTCCACCAGCAACACCCCCACCCTCCAGCCCTGTTGACATGTCTCGGAAGAATTTGCAGATTGGTAATCATGAATACACTTTTCTTGGCCATCAAGCCCTGGGTTGGGACTCAAACCCAAAGCTTCTGACTCAGAGGCAGGGTGCTACCCGATACACCACAAGAGCACCCTCAAAACTTGTGTGCATGGCCAAATGTATTGATACCTGCATGGATGGCCAAATGCTTTATTTCCAACAGGGAAACTGAGTGTAGCTTTCTCGTAATTTGCTTTATTGGAATGCAGTATACAAAGGTTTATTTATTTCTCTAACCAGTAGGTAAACAAATTTTATTCAGTTTTGTACCCGAAGTAAAAATGCAACTTATTTACCAGCATCCCAAAAAACCTGTTCAGTAATTCGATTAAAACTTCTTTCCAAATGTTCCTGTAATTCTGTGCAACTCTACAAACCAACACACCTTGTTGCTCCCAGCATGCATTCAGACTCGCTATTAGCTGTGCCACAGGAGACCTGCTAGTGTAAACCCACTATCCCACATGTTGCCATCTAGAAAGATGGTATAAGCCTCGAAACGCCTCTAAGAAAGATAGCCATGGATTCAATTCCCACTCTGGCGATTTGTTCTGAGGGTGGGCTGACATTTCAGTGTGGGATTGAGGGAATGCTATACTGCCAGAGCTGTCAACCTTTGGACGATATGTTAAATCAAGGCTCGTTCTGATGAGGTGAATGTAAACGTTTCCATGTCACTATTTGATCTCAACCCTGAAAGCTTTCTCTATGTCCTGGCCAAAGTTTATCCTTCAAGACAGATTATCTGGTCATGATTCTCAAAGCTATCTGTGGGACTTTATAAAATTGGCTAACATATTTGCCTTTCTCTCGACTACAATTGGATCTTGTATAACCCTTTTCATACCAAATGTCCTTAGATACTTCCAAGAGGTGTGTGGGAGTGGGGGAAGGAATAGACACCTGTCTGATGGAGATTTATAAACATGAACAAAAACTTGTTCAGAGATGGGTTTTATTAGCACAAGGTGTTCAAGTGACAGAAGCATTTGTGGATGAGTTTCCACCAGGTGGAGCCGATGCAACTGAAGCCTAAGTTGCCAATGATGGGTCAAAAGGGAGATGTTTGTGTAAGATATTGCAGTGAGAAGAACTGCAAGTTTATTTTTCAGGGTAGGTGCTGTTAGCGCTGGAGGAGTTGATCCAGATGGGGAGCAGGGTTGTGTGTAGACAATAGGAATTCCAATGTGAGGATTAGAATAGTGACTGGACTGAAAAGAAAAGTACCTCCAAGGCTTTGGGACTTTGAAGCTGTGAGACTGTCAAGATGTTAAATAAATGCAAATTTATTCTTTCTTAGGATGTAGTAAAATGAGCAAGTATTATTAGAATGATATTCTGGTCGTGCTTTATTTTAACACTTTAAGTAACTAGACATGAAATGCAATTTATTTTTTCAAACACAGCATGTTATAATCTGAAATGCAAAACCCGAATGGAAGCAATCATAACTTTCATAAGCAAATTGAATACATGCATGAAAAGAAAGCATTTAAAGATCTGTGGGGCAAGCCTACGGAATTAGAACTAATTGGGTAGCTTGTTCGAGGAGCTGGCACAGCCACTATATGCTGAATAGTGGCCTCCGGTATCATTCTATTATCCTATAGGACAGATGGTGTGAAATTGGTTACTTGCTAAAATGTTGGTCAACTTTTTAACAGTGTAAAGAATATGGAAGGCAGTGTATTTGCAATTCACTATTTAAGGGTAGATGTATTATTTCTGTGTACTGAATACTTCCACACATACCAAACAGAAAATTAGTAAACGGTCACAATGATTTTAAAAACAGCTCAACCAAACTAAAAGCTTCATGACATGTGGAAATGAGAAGTTATTCTGCAAGTGCAGTAGAACGTGGATTTATCCTAAAAATAGTAATACTTGTTTGGAAGAAACCAAGATCTATGGTGCAGTTTTCCAGAAGTAATGTATTTAGAAATTACTGGCAAGAGATTCGAGGCCCTGAGATTTATTGGTAGTGGGATTTGTCCTGCAGAAAGTTTGGCACTTGGTGTGCACCATCAAAATCTATTTATATATTTAACTGAGAGAAATTTACAGTATTATTGATGGTTTCATGAATGTCAGCTAAGATTTGTAGCTGTGTTTAATCATTTGTGGTTGTGAAGAAATGTTTGTGCTTTACTGCATCGGTTATAAAGTATATGAATATGTACTGTATGTAACATGGGTTACTGCAGGTCAAATTTTTAAATACATACTTTTCAGGTCCTGGTGTCTGCAATTAAATGAGTACGGTCAAAATATATTAAGTTTTTATATCATGAATACCTTTTCTTGAAACCAAGGCAAAGATATTTGGTGGAGGAAGCAATGTCCGGAGCAATTTGAATTCAAGTGGCACAGGCAACAGGAACAGGGATGCGTTCCAGAAGACCCGAGAGGAGAAGTGTATAAGGGCAGATGGGAAACCTGAAGGAGTGTATCGAGAATTGGTAAGCTTTTAGTTTTTATACCATTATGCATTTACTTTATCTTGTGATTAGGTTGGCTCTTCACTTTCTTTTGGACCAGTCCTTCGCATTTTGCTATGTATTCACGATGGCAACACATCCTGCCATCTGAATCCTGAAGGCCTTCAGCATACTTGGAAATTTTTTGATCAGTATTTTATCACCCAATTATAAACTGCTGAAAAACTTCTAACATGAGAGTAGAAAACATTTTAAAATATTTCTGACACTTTGCTACACTAGTGGAAATGTATGCAGTTGCATTACTGTTCACCTCCTTTCACTCCACAAGCAAGTGTGCTAATTAATCCAGGTTCGTATTTCCAAATGTTGGCTAGAGACCTCTGTAAAAATGTATGTGCAACTGGAAGAGATGGAGTGGACTCAGTTGTGATTCTGCTGTTGTTGATTATTCAACAGGTATGTGTTTGACTGTGGAGAATCGGCATGTCTCTAAAAGTGCCTTCACACTACCAATTATAACATTTGCGTTTTAGCTTAACAAAATTGCTAAATTTGTGGAGCTTAATCATATGTTAAAGTCCAACGTTACACTGCAACAGAGTAACCTGTTTATCAGAGAAATGAGCTTTGTTTCAGGATTAAATAATGTTCTTTCTCCCGAATTGGGCTATCAGTTGCAATGATGATGCAACACACAGCTACCTTACACCAATGCTATAGTTTTAATGTATGTATTCATTGCTGCTTGTGAAATTCAATCTGAATTTTGTCTTTGGACAGGTGAGCTCAGTGTAGAAACTTGTTTGAGTGAACAGGGCAAACAATTCTACCTCCTTAACAAGATTGGAGGATTATGAAATAACAGTAGGAGGGTTGAAAAGGATGTGTAACTTGAATTGAGTGACTTCAAAACCTTGGATTTTGTGATGGTGATGATGACAGAATTGTCAACATTCATTGTTACTCTGAAACTAACAGCAACTTCTGGAGTCTATGCATGTACAGTTAATTGCAGAAATCTGTACTTGATCATAGGGTGCGCTGCTTAAAATCCACACACTGCAATTTGGATATCATTGAACTGATAAAACTTTTCGCACTATAATGTGACTTTTTTAAAAAAAAATCCCTTTTGCCTTGTACATGAGATGTAACCGGATTTTTAATTATGTACTAAGTTTTAACTGCTGGTAAATGCCCCTCTGTCCCAGAAATCTAATTTTATCTTAATGTATGTCATATTTTTCCATTCTGAACTTGGAAAATAAACCATTTTTTTTTTTGTTTTCTCAAATTTGTTTAATATTTTAACATCTAATGAGTGTCCCAGACATCAGTTTTTTTCCCCATGCTATAGATATTAGGCTAATTGCCCATCATTTTGTGTTCTCCCACTCCTTTCCACTTTCTTCGAGCGGTGCTGTTTTCAACCTTTGAGACCATGAGCACCATTCTAAATATATCCAGTATTCTGGAGGATCAAACCAATGTATCCACTGTATTTATACCCTCCTCCTAAAGACCATAAGATTGCACTATTGGGTTCCAGGGCTTGTCAGTTTTTACCCCCACCAATTTCTCCAGACTACTAATACGAATATTCTTAAATTCCACATTTTCACTAGTGAATGGAACAGGAGAAAAAAAAATTGCAAACTGACATCACAACATTCTGTCCATTCCCCACTACTCCTGGAATGTGTTTTGTGCCTTTTACAGTGAAGAGAGATGTAATATATTTGCTAACTGTCTCTGCCATTTCTTTATTCCCTTAATCTCCTGCCTCTGCCTCTAAGGAATTCAGATTTACTTTGGCTAGTCTCTTCCTTTCTTAATACTGACAGAACTTTCAGATATCCCAAGCTGGTTTACTGTCATATTTTCTGTTCTTCATAAATTTCTTGGTTATCCTTTGCTGCATTTTAAAACACTCTGTCCTCAGTCTTGCTACTCTTTTTGGCAATTTAAGTCTCTTCCTTAAACTTAATACTATTTTCAACTTTTCTTGTTAGCCATGGTTGCAACAATTTTTCCATTGAGTTATAATTAAGGGAATGTACTTTCGTCACACATTATTTATTTAAATACAGCCACACCTTGTTGCAACTACCAGACCTGTACTGTTACTCAGTATAAGGTGTGTGACTAACTCTTGGATAAAACTGTCCCAAGAACCTTTCTTCCTTATTGCCACGTAATACCACGTAGTCCTTTTGGCTACAGCTCAGCTACTCTTGAGTTTGAATTACTTTGAAGAAGACATTATTTGCCGATGTGATTGCCTGGGATTTCGATGTTCTCTGCAAACATTCAGATGCTGCAACAATGACACACCACCTGCACTGCCACCCTGCCAAACCTTATTTTATTCACTTATTTAATTCCAGCCTATGTATTTGGTCAACTTTGCTTTTTTATGTTAAATTCATTATTTTAGCTCGTTATAAGTTATAGGTAGATTAACTTATCTCTGTAACTTACCCCCGCCACCTCCTTATGTTGTGACGTCAGTTTGCAATTTTTTTTCTCCTGTTCCATTCACCAGTCTAGGTGGCCATACTTCATGAGCAAGCAGGCTAATGTGTCAATCTTCCTTGGTGGACAGCACCCATGTCTGAGTCAGAAAGTTTTGGGTTTGAGTTTCACCCAGACTTGAGGACAAATTCTCAGTTGACTTGACGCTCAATGCCATACAGGGAGAGTGCTGCACTGTTGAAGGTGTCATCTTTAGGATGATGCTTTGAACCAAAGCCATCTGTCTGCCCCCTTGATTGGATATAAAAGACCCCACATGGCAGATAATCCCATGGCACTAACCAATGCCTCAAGCATTAAATAAATCTCATCATCATCATCACATCTGGAAGGGAGATGCTGTTATGCTGTGCTTCCGATAATCTTCATGTATCTGAAATAGGCAAGCAAAGTTTACCTACAAAAAAGGACATTACACAACTAAAGGGACTGTGTGCCGCATTGGCTTCAGACTTAGCTTTTGAAAAAAATAACTAAGCGTGCTACTCAGAAATTTCCAAGCAAGTGATCTTGTCACACCTCTGCAGCTTTGTTCAGAATTTTGGATACTTCTGTTGATCTCCACTCCCAATTCCTCAAATAATGAAACAGTCCATGCCCACAAGCTGCAAGATCTGAGCTACAAAGTGGCAAGCAACATTTGTGCCACAGAAGTGCTGGACAGAGACCATTTTTAACAAGAAGCAGCTTTTCTACCCCCATTGATATTCAGTGGCTTTACCATCACTGAATCTCAAACCCACAGTAACTAGACCATTCATGCTGCTGAAATTCAGAGGCTGGGTATTCTGTCACAAGTGGCTCACTTGCTAAATCCCCAATTTGTAGGTAACATTTATACGGTACGAGTCATCGAAGTAATATTTGCAAGATATACTGCAGCAAGACATCAAGGTTTCTTTGATGGAATCTCTCAAACTTAAGGCTTCCACTGCTTATAAGGACAAATGCAGCAGGCATATTAATAATGCCATTCCCCACCAAGCCCCCACTTGGTCATATATTGCTAACAGCTTTGAGTGAGCACCTCCGCCCACAGACTGAAGCAGATCTTCACTATATCCATCTCCGGGGGAAACCTAGGGTTGGGCAATAAGTATTGACTATCAGTATTGCCCATGTCTCGAGAATGAAGTAGAAAAGAAACTTTTTGTCTGAAGCTTAAAAGTTGCCTTTTGGCAAAGTGTGAACACGTACAAGTGACTTTACTGTAATAGGTGACATCAGTTCAGCAGCACTTTCATGTTATTAATTATATTTACGCTGTCATTCTTGTATTGCGTTCTTGTATTTACAATGAGTGAGGTGAGACGCTTGCTCAGTATAGCCACATGGCTAAACTTAAGATTGGTCTTGAAGACTTGAGTTGAGGAATAATCCGAGACAATGTGTCATTCTGAATATCTACTCTGACCTTTTGATACAATAGATTTTTATTCTGAATTTCACATTTTTATTTGCACATAATGTGAAAAACACACTCTGTATTAAAAATGAACCCTACATACAAGGTCCTAAGGCATGGGGGTAATCTTTTACATGCATTGACAGCATCCAGTTATACTCCTCCACCTTTCTCAACTGCCATTGTCAGTTCTTGTCTGATATTTAATTTTGAATGTAATTTCTTCCAGCTTAAAATTTTAAAAATTGAAGTTATTGCCTTTCCAAATCTCTTCCTGTACCTAGCCTAGTGATGTCCTGAGGCAGGCTTGTGTTTGTTTCCATAGCTAGTATTTCATGCAACAGACTACTAACTAGTCTGTCACCAGGGGCTTAGAGCTTGAGGGGTGCTTCTCTCCACCCCCCACACACTTGAAACTAATCACGCTTACAAATGCTCAAAATGGAACATGTAGCAGAAGAGGAAAATACTGAAGAAACTGGAAATCTGAAACATAAGCAGAAAATGCTGGAAATACACAGCAGCAAAGGTAGCATCTGTGATGAGAGAAACCAAGTTGCTACTTAAGGTCCATAATTTGCACCAGTTCTGATGAAGGGTCAGTGATGACTGCATAGAGGTCTCCAGACCTGTTGAGCATGTCCAACATTTCCTGTTTCTGTTGGAGTGAAAATAACTCATTTTTCCAGCTCTTCAAAAAGCAGTCAGACGACTTGTGAGCCTCTCATTCCCCTTCAGCAGGAATCCAGAAGCAGCTGGGTGGAAGCCAGGCCTAATGCCATACTATTGTCAAGGGACCAGGGGCCACAGAAGCCACGGACTCGAGAAAGGACTTGGGACGAGAGGTCAGAAAGCCATGGGCCTTGTCGGGTTAACTAGGCACTTTACTAGATCTGAAGAGTGGAGAAAGCAGTACCCAACAAGACCGAAACAGAATAGTCCACAAGGTAACCAAGAAAGGAGGGCTCAGGGAATCAGCACATCCCTACCGGCTAATGATTGCTAATGTTCAGAACAACAGCCATCATTGGCAAAGTAGCCTATGTGGCAGGTTGATTGCTTTAGATACTGACTATCTAGATCATGGGCATCCCTGAGAGCACAGGTACTGTAATTTTGCGCTTTGTGCATCTTGCTTTCCCAGACCTTGCTGCCTCTGCTGCAGTCCATTTCCTGCTGAAACTGTGTTCCATGCATTTGTTGCTTCCAAGCACCGTCTTTTGCATGTCTTTTTGGCTAACCTATCCTTTCCCTTTTATAAACATCAGTTCATCTCAGCCTCTACTGCTTATGCTTTATCTCACTAATCTATGTCTTGTGTTTTCACTGATCCATGTTGGCCTCCAATGTCTCGGATACTAAGTGCTTGTGTTTAAATCACTCAGTGATATGTCCTTGACTTATGTTTATAACCTCCTTCAAATTCTACCTACTGAGCTTGACCCCCTGCTCCTCCCAAAACATTGGCGACTGTGCCTTCAGAAGCGAAAGAGCAATGCTCTGGAGTTCCTGCTCCAAATGCCCCCAGTTGTAGACTGTCCTTAAAATCCACCTCCTTGACTAAGCTTCCTAATATCTCCTCCTTTGGCTCAGTGTCTACTTTGATTCCATATCCATGAAGTACTTTGAAACTTTTAAATAATTTTTCTACATTGAAGATACAGTATGAATGCGAGTTCTTGTTCCTGTCACCTTTTCACAATCATTCAAGTTAAGGTGTTTTTTTATTTGAAAAAAACACAATTGACATCCTCTTCCAGTTGAAAGCATTTGACACCTTGGCTCCTCCCTCTGCTTCAGTTATTTTTATTTCAGTATTGGTCATTCACATAAGAAATTCTTTGATAACTACACTGAGTAATTACAATGGTGATGCTACTTTCACAACCTTTAAACATCTGAAAGTACTTGTGTGTCCTAGTTTCTTTCTCCATAATATTGAAGAATTTCTTCCTGGCGGGCAAGAGCAGATCAGAGGCTAAAAATACTGGGGTGAGTAACTCGCCTCCGACTCCACAAAGCCTGTCAACCATCGACAAGGTGTGTGGATGGGTGCAGCTCTGACAACACTCAATAAGCTTGACACCATCCAGGACAAAGCAGCCTGCTTGATTGACACCACATCTTAAAAACATGCACTTCCTCAACCACTGACGCTAAGTAGCAGCAGTGTATGCTATTCTACAAGACGCACTGCAGAAATTCATCCAAAGATCCTTAGACATCACCTTCCAAACCCAAGACTACTTCCATCTAGAAGGACAGGGACAGCAAATACATGAGAACACCACCATGTGCAAGTTCTCTTCCAAGCCGCTCAACATCCTGACTTAGAAATATATTGTCGTTCCTTCACAGTCACAGGGTCAAAATCCTGGAATTTCCTCCCCAACGGCATTGTAGGTCAACCCACAGCACATGGACTGTAGCGATTCAAGAAGGCAGCTCACCACCCCCACCTTAAGGGCAACTAGGGATGGCAATAAATGCTGGTCAGCCACTGGCGCTCATGTCCCACGAATGAACTGAAAAAAACTGTCAGTCATCTGGTGAATTTTCTTCTGTTTTCCCCTTGGGCAAAGTGTCCTGAGGAGTGGAGTGCAAGATAAAAAGCTTTGATATGTCTTTAAAATTATGAAGGGGTCAGTTGGTTAGATATAGAGACGTTTCTACTTGTGAGGAGTCCAAAACTAGGGGACATAGTTGTGAGAGTCATAGTCCAGTAAGAATATTTGTCAACCTGGAGTATGATGAGCATGTGGAATTGATACCACAAGGAGTAGTTAAATCAAATAACACAGGTGCATTTGAAGCGAGGATAGATAAGGATGTGGGGGGAAAATGGGGGAAAAAGTTACGCTAATAGGCTGAGCTGAAACAGGATGAGAGGAGGCATATGTGGAGTATAAACACAGGAATAGATCTCGTGTGATGAATTGTCCATTTCTGTGCAAGGCCAGCATTTGTGGCTTATCACTAACTGTTGTCAAAACAATGTGTTGTTTGTTCCTGGGCCTCTGTTCGATTACATGAAATTTTCTTTTAAAAATCTATCATGGACTTTAGCACTTGATATTTATTGTGGATAGTGTGATTAAAATAAGATTGTTTTGTTTCCTATTATCAAGGTTCTTTGTAATTCAGTCACTCGTCTTAAACACCTGGCTACAGATAGAATCTTGTCCAAGCTTGACTCAGTGCAAATATCACACATTTAGTTGGTTTCTCTTTCAAGTTGTGCAGATATCCAAGCTACTTTTGAACAAATGCAAGTTATATTATGATCCCCGTAGAGACTCAAATATTTTCAAAAAAATTCTCAGCACCCAAAGGACAAAATTTCATGTTTTAAGACATGTACTGTAGCAAACTAAAATCAATATAGATCAAACATTACTTAACAGCCGCTAATACACCAAACTAAAGAAAAGGTGTTTTCAAATTAACTAATTAGCACATTCGATATGGGTTGCAGCTTGGTGTGACAGGGGTAAGTGAAGCTGCTGAAAAGTTTGGATTAATTGGGACTCAACCTTGTCATACATCTAGCTCTGGTGAAGGGTCAATCTGACTCAAAACGTCGTCTCTATTTTCTCTCCACAGATACTGTCAGACTGCTGAGTTTCTCCAGCTGTTTCTGCTTTTGTTGCAATTTTAACTGTCTTTCAAAAATCATTTCACTCTGTCTGAGTATTCCAAACTGACTTCCACAAGTTGACTCGTTGTTTTTTGAATTTCCAAAAGTCCCTTCTGTTCCATCAGCTTCTTTTCAAACAGAGGAACAGATCGCAAAATCATGCTTGATTGCTAACACACAAGAACAGACTTTCTCTGCTCTTCAGAGCTGTAGCTACATTGTCTTTCTCTCTGTCTACCTCCTAAAAGCAGCTGTTACTTTGCTGCTCAAGTTATGAAAAATATCACTTAATTTTCAGAAGAGTTGAAAGAATGATTCAAATCTATTTTAATTAAGTAATTGGTGATGTAGTGCAATATAGCACTTGTTGAACATTAATGATCCAATATTTTATGTCCTTTAATGAGATCGTTTTTCTTGTAGGTTGATGAGCGAGCTTTACAGCACATAACTGAAATGGGTTTCAGCAAGGAGGAAGCAAGACAGGCCTTAATGGATCACAGCAATAATTTGGAAAATGCATTAAATTTTCTTATCAATAGCGTCAAAACACCACCAGCTATGCACAATCCACCTGCAAGAGGTAATGTTAGTATGTGTGAAAAAAAGCTGAAATGTAATTGAGGGCTGCTGAATCCACATGAACAATTGTATCAGCATTTCATATTTTTAAAAGATTAACATTTTGTTTGACACATACTTCAAAATGATGTGTATTCATCAAACACAGCTCTACTTCCTAAGGATATGGCTGGTATCAATGCTCATATCATCAAACTGTCTCTTCCTCAATTATTCTTTCTGATATTCTCTTTTTTACTTTGTTACATATCTCTTCATCTAAAAATTGGGGGGAAGAAAGCATGAATATTAAGAAATAATATTGAAATCTGGGATCTTTTACTTTGCTAATTTTGCTTTTGATATTTTAAAAATGTTGATATTTTAAAAATTTTGATATTTGTGCTACTTCGGTAGAATTTATAAACTTAGGAATTTTTCTGCTTTGGTTTTCAGCAATACAAGAATGTTTAACCAAAATATTCACAAAATGAGAAAAAGATCATGTTGGTGGGAGTTGTGTGAGTTGATGGTAGGGAACTGGTGGGGTAGATGTGTGGATTCTAAAATGTAGAAGCTCTGAGCATGGTTGCTCTAACATAGAGCAGACCACATGGGCTCATGAGCTGTCTGTATGGTTTGGGTTGGATTTTGCTTTCATTTCATCATAAAATAAAAGTAGCACAAACAAATATTTCCAGTATTTAGGAAGCTGAGAATTTTCAGGGAGACTTGGAATAGATAGCAGTTCTTTTATATGCAGAAATACAGCTTCTAAGTTTTGATAGGTTTGAAATTGACCTTGAAAATCCAGACAGGTGGGGAATATATACACTCTTATTTGAGTGACCTTTTTCATATTTGTCTTCAAGCTTCCTGCAGGTTTTTGATTTGATTGCAAATGCAATTGTGGCAATTTTGATAAAGTTGTGTGTATATTGTCAAAACCTTTTTGGGCAGTTGCCAGTGTTTTTGCTTAATTACATTTTGGGAGTAAAAAAATCTCAACACATTAGTATAAAATATTTCTTCAGAGCAAATGTGAGGTAGTATGTACATTTTATTTTGGAAAGTTGTGCCAAGTTTATGGGATGAGGAAAAAAGTGCTGAGCTCAGAGTTCCAATAAGAGGTTTTTGTTGTGAATCTTCACTTATACAACTTTACTTCAGAAGTTCATTTCAAAATCCAAGTGACAGTTGAACAAAAAGATGCATCTGGGGAACTAGGAAAACAGTTGGTTCAACCATATAAATGGACATGGCAGCTGCAGAGGAAATGCTGAGGGTGATGTATTATACATAGCTATTTCAAAAACATTGATACCAAATATTGAACTTGGATGAACACTGAATTATAGTTGAACCAATAAAATATAGATTGTAACAAGTCTGGCTAAGCTGGGGCTAACCAGAACTCTAATCAAAGCATGCTTTTTGTGCTTTGGCACTTTTGGTCAATGAGACTGAACGAATTCTTCAAACACTGCAGAGAAGAGCTATGAGATGAATCCCACATGTCTGAGTTAGGAGGGCAGACTGGAAAGACTTTAGGTTCTGTAGTAAAGATGGCATGACTGGTAAATGCATCAAGCTATTTCAAATGAATTCATGACAATGGAACAAAGGTTTAAGCTAGTAGGAAGTAAATTTAGGATCCGAGTCAAGGGGTTCTGAAACAATCAATGTGTGAAACAGGCTTCCAAGTAAGATTCTGAAGCCGCAAGCTGTAGCATGTTTTAAGAATCACTTAAATGTTAGTGAGGAGAAGTGGATTGTCAAGTTGTTCTGTAAGGGTTAGTTAAAATCAATCATGTGGCCTTTCTCAATCGATCTCCTTGTACTCTAGCTTGAGGCTCCACAACCAGTAAGACAATCACTTGTATTTTCATCACAGTTCAATGAATTTCCCAATAATTAAATGGAACAGAACAAAAGTTTGGGGAAGTGACAAAAGGTAGGGTTAAGGTATATCTTAAAGGTAATGAGGAAAGCACTGTTGGGTTGAGATGGTTCATTTTGCAAATAAGTATAGAATCCACTGGAGGCCAAAGCTGATAGATCAGTGACACATGGTGGGACCTTAAGCTGCAAGAAGTGCAGGAAGCTAGTTGAAACAAATTTGTAGGCACAAAAGTTGTACTGTTGAAGGCGTAAATGAGATAAGAGGATATTGTAATTGATTGTAAAGCCCCTGTTTGAGAGCTGTGAGCGGGTTAGGTGGCCTGCTTATTCTGTTTGTCGGTGAATACTTTTTTTTATCTTGTGTCTGAAATCCAGAAAACAAGTGAATAGTTGAAAACTGGTGGATGCTGACTGATCTTTCGCTGATCATTTGATATTCTTGGATGTTACAGCTTGCCAGCCCGAAAATGATATATGCTCTGTTTTCTGTCTGTGTGGTACCAATAAACTATTGTTTCAAATTGTGTATAATTTGTACTTGTTTTCAGGCTTAATGCAGAGTGTTTTCTTAATGTATTTGTTTTTAATTGACAGATTTTCTTTTGTTTAATATTGATTAGGAAAGGGAAGAGGCAGAGGCCGATCAAGACCTGAAGAAGAAGATGATGATGTAGCAAATGCGAGACCATCTGCACCCAGCACGTTGTTTGATTTCTTAGAATCAAAGATGAGTTCATTGAGTGTTGAAGGTAGGTTTTTTTTTGCAGCATGAGGAAGAAGAATGTTTAAATTGGAAATTGCTTCTGAATTTTTTTAGTTGAAACTTCTTTGCGTTGAGGTTGAATCAAAATTTTTCTTACAAATTGATTAGATATAAATGTTGCTGGCGTGGCAAACATATTTATTGCACATGTAGATCCATTTGAGTGGAGGTAAAGGGGATTTTCACAGTAACTTCATTGCAGTGTCAATGTGAGCCTAATTGAGAGAAATAAAAAAAAACACAGCAAGGGAAAGAAGACGTTGATAGGAGTAGTATCTAGACCCCCAACAGCTTTTGAAGTGGGTTAAATTCAGCTACCAGTTTTCCATTGCACTGCCTCACGCGTGCGCTCGCGCTGCCTTGTGCGTGCACGTGCACACTCAGTCACACAAACATGTTGCATATATGAACAGGCAGTCTCACCACCCCCACCCCCAATGGCTGCCTCGGGCACAGTGGACTTTCACATGGCTCAGTTGGGTTACTAAATAAACCAACAACACCTTTCGGAAAATTGAAAGGAAAATATTTTTGTGCTGTATTTTCAGCACTTGACCAACCCCAGCTCAACTCCAGTAATGTGTGGAGGATATACTGTGATAAAGAATGAAGGTGGACCAATGTTAAGTCTTTCCTGTTTCATATTGCACTCCGTAACAAGAGACCAAGGGTGTAACTTTGCTATTTTTGTGGTAAAATGTCAGCTCAGGCAGGGAAAGCAGAGCGTAGCTCGCCGGTTGACACTCTGTCAAAAGAAACCCCAAGAGGTAGATCCCATGATGTGAAGTTCAGAGAGAGAGCCCCCCCCCCAAATTTGTGAAAGATCGCGGCGTTGCCTTAAAAGGGCGCCCTAATGTAGAAAAAAAATAGAATATAATCCACCCCCCCCCCCCCCCCCCCCCCCCTTCTCCCCGGCACGGAGTCCTCACTATGGACCCATCCCCCTGAGGGATGGGCAGATTGTGTTCGGCAGGTATATGTCTTGGGGACCTGTCGCAATTCAGGGAACACTGACATGAATGGATGGTCTAACGGGGGGGGAGGGGAAGAATTTTTTAATGTAAAAAGTCAGCTTCCCTCTTATGTCATTGGGAGGGGGCAAGGATAATAGAGCAGGGAAATCTCACCAATGTTTCCATCCCCAGACATTTTTAAAACTCTGGGGGAAGAATAGTAGTTTTTTTTTCATCAATTATCTCGACTGTAATTGATCTCACAAGAAGCAAAATAATAATTGAGGTGAAGCAGTAGAGGATTCCAATCAAAATCAAAAAGGCAGGTAGGTACCTTTTGTTCAGTTTCAAACGTGAACCGAGCAAAACTTTGAAACGTCAAACTCAAATGATTGGATTTTTTATTATGTAAATGACTGCAATTCCGATCTTCTACCATCTGAATATTAGACCAGATTAATTTAGCTGTGGCCTTGTGCACAATGTCACATGGCTTACCTGATCCTTGTTGCCAACATGAACCATGACGAGCATAATTGATGATGTGAAATCAGTTTGAAGCAAACATCAATGTTCATCTGTTTAAGCAAGGCATGAGAAGTCTAAATTGTAAATGTTATTCCCGACAACGTTTAACTGTTAGAAAAGTGTTGGTTTTCTGTGCCATGCGTTCTTTTTGAAAAATGCATTGTGTCCTCATAGTCATAGAATCCCTGCAGTGTGGAAGAGGCATTTGGCCCATCAAGTCTGCACCGACTTTCTGATAGTGTGTTGTACCCAGATCCTCTCCCTCGAACTATCCCCGTAACCCCACGTATTTGCCATTTACCTAACCTATACATCTTTGGATACTATGGGGCAATTTAGCATGGCCAATCCACCTCACCGGCACAGCTTTGGACTATGGGAGGAAACCAGAGCACCTGGAGGAAACCCACACAGACACGGGGAGAATGTGCAAACTGTGCGCGCACACAGTCACCCAAAGCTGGAATCAAACCTCGGTCCCTGGTGCTGAGGCAGCTGTGCTAACTGCTGTGCCACCATGCCACCCTCACATCTTTGGACTGTGGGAGGAAATAGGAGCACCAGGAGGAAACCCATGCAGACACAAGGAGAACGTCAACATATTGCATGTTCTAAACTAAGCACATTTGTTTAGGATGTTCAAGCACCTTTTCTGGATCTGTCCCTTGTTAGTTTACAATTTAAAGAGAATACAAATGGACTTGCCGTTCCCACAGTTAGAGCATGGGCTCAAGATCACCCTCATAGTCTTTTTCAGTGCTTATGTTGAGGTCAAGAAGTCTGTCCGGTTTCATTCCTTTGAAATGGCATAGCAGTTTGATAAAACTGTGAATGGCTTGCTCAGCCATTTCAGAGGGCAGTTAAGAGTCAACCATGTCGCTGTGGATCGGCAGTCGCATGTAGTCCAAAGAGGTGAAGATTGCAGATTTTCTTCTCCAAAGGGCAATTAATGAATCAGATCGGTTTAATAGTCACTATTGGAGTAGCTTTTTAATTATAGATTAATTAAATTTAAATTCCATCAGCTACTGTGCTGGGATTTGAACTTGTGTCCCCAGATCATTGGTTTGGGCACCTGGATTACTAGTCCAGCAACATTGCCATGACTCCTCCCCGACCCCCCTCATTTTAATTTCTTAATGAGGTCTCCATAACAATACCAAATTTTCTAAAAATAGAAATCATTAAATCATCTTGGAAATGCACCCAGAAAAACATTACCATCAGAATTTATATTTTTCTACTTTATTGAATTGTTACAGCAGGTGGAGGTGGTGATTCAGCCTGTCATATCCATGCTGTCTCTCTGGAAAAGCAACTCAGCTAGCCCCATTCTCCTATCTTGTCTTGATAGCACTGCAAATCTTTTCTCTTTGGATAATTATTCAATTCCTCCTTTAAAGCCATGATTGTATCTGCCCCACTGCACACTCAGGTAGTGCATTCCAGATCTTTACTTGCTGCTTAAAAAAATGATTTCCTCATGCCGCCTTTGGTTCTTCTGCTAATCCCCTTATATCAATGTCATCTGGTTCTCAATCCTTTCAGCTCTCAATCCTTTCAGCTGTGGTAAGTTTCATTTATTCCATTCTGTTCAGGCTCTTCATGATTTTAAATACCTCTGTTAAATCTCTTCTCAATCCTGTTGAGGGCAGGGCTGATGGTAAATGCCAAATTGTTTGAATCCCAGAAGGGAAACTTGAAACAACCACCCTCAACTGTGTTTGCAATTTATATAATTTGAGAAGAGGGTTGAAAATCCAGAATGTTATCCCTAACTCTTTTTGTGATTATTTTAATAAAGTAAACCCTTCTTAAGAAATAGAAGAAAAAGCAGTAAAACAAACTAGAAACACACTTAACTAAGACAGCTTTACAGTTCCTTTAAACAGTTGCAAACAATCTCATCTTAACTACCTTCAGAGCTAATTTTCTCCCATCTGCTCGACAACACCTTATCGATTTTAAGATCTCTGAAAATCTAGTACCTTTTATCACGCAGTACTTTTACATCACTTAGGGTTACTACTAAGATAAACTAAGATAAAATTTGCTTTTCAAATCAGACATCCTTCACGCACTACTTGTGGGAGATAAACAGCTATTCTTGACAGATCTGAACAACAGCTCCCTGCAAGGGTTCCTTGAATACTCTTTCCCTTTTGACCTCTCCCTTAACTTGCCTAATTTCATTAGAACTGCACTCTCTCAGACTTAATTAACTGTATCTCTCTATTTTAACTTTTAAAAAGTAAACTCCCTCATCCATCTTCCCTATGATGCTGTTCCTTCACACCTTGCATCTCTTCCTTTGAATCCTTAACAACCTATTCAAATCAATTCGTGCTCTGTATCCATTGTTACTAAATTTCTTTAGGTAAACATCTGTTTTCATGCTAGGCCCATTAACATATCAAATGCATGAGGTCCATTCACACAGTCACTCTATTCCTGCCTTAATTATCTTATTCACATATTCCCACAGTTTGAGATATATAACCAGAACATTACCAGCAGAAAGTATTTCAATTTCTTGGATTTCCCTGATATGTTTATATGACAGTCCTCTCCTCCAAGAATAGCCCCAGCTTACATTGGAACTAGGAGCAGAAGTAGGCAAATTAACCCCTTGGAGTCTGCTCCACCATTCTATCAGATCATGGCTGATCTCTCCCTGCTCTCAAATCCACCTCCCCTCTTGTTCAAGATTGCTCCATAAAAAGAAACATTTGTTCTACATTTACTTCATCAATCCTTTTTAAAATTTTATATACTTCAATCAGATCCCCTCTCATTCTTCTAAAAAGCTTCTCCAATCTATCTATAACTGAAGTGTTTTACCCTGTATCCTCTCCAATGTCTTTACATCCTTGTTGAAGGGCAGTGCCCAGAATTGGCGCTATACTTCAATTGATGCCAAACCAATGCTTTATGAAGGTTCACCATACCTCCCTTGCCCCTTTTGATGAAACCCAGGATCTGTATGCCTCATTAAATCACTTTTTCAACTTCCTTGCCATTGCCGGTGATTAGTTTATATGCAGTCTTAGGTCCCTCTGCTGCTCCTTTCAAATCTATTTTATATTGCCTCTCCTTCTTGTTCTTCCTGCAATGTATCACTTCGCATGTCAGTGTTATTTTCATATGCTATGTGCCTGTTCGTTCCCCCTAGCTTTACAGTATCTACTCGAAATCTATCACCATCTGCCTCAGCTCACTCTCTCCTCTGAAATTTTGTTTTGATGCAAATTTTGAGGCTGTCCTTTGTACACCCAAGTCTAAATCATTGATGTCGATGAAGAAACGCAGTGGTTCTAGCAGTGATCCTTATAAGACACCCCTTCATATATTCCTTAAGTTCAAAAAAAAAACTGCGGCTGCCACTTTTTGTTTCTTGTCACTTAGTCAACATCAAATCCATGCTCTCCCTTTTCTTCCATGGCCAAGGGACATGGGTTTGTGGTAGATCTGGGCAGCTGAAAATCTTTGCTCAAACAGCTAAACCTAGCATGAGAAGAATGCTTATTAACTACAACAATTTGCATTTATGTAGCACTTTAATCGAGAAAAATGTCTCAAAGCTTCACAGATATAATCAGACAAAAATGGATGATAAGCTGAAGAAGAGCATTTTAGGAGCATAACCAAAGAGATGTGTTTGAGGAGGTCTTGGAGAGGAGAGAATTGGAGATAATCGGGAGGTAGTTGCAATCCAAAGTGAAAGCCACCAATGTTCAAGTAAAAGGGGGTAGGGATGCGCAAGTCAGCCGAAAACTTCCATTTAAATTTAGCTTGCAGCTGACTCTTTGAAATGATCATCAAGTTGACACACCCTGATTTTTACTAAAATTATATTAAATATGAAGTCCCAAATGACACTCAACTTGGGGTTACATATTTAACTCAATTATTATATACTTTGGAGAATGGGAGTAATGGAGTGAGAAACACCTGAAATAGTGTACAAGTTTTCTGAGGTATGTTCTCTACCATGTTTATTTGTACAATGAAAAAAAAATCAAAGAAAGTGCAAAAAATACTAAATCCTTCTTTGTTTGCATTTGTTTCTTAGAGTCAAAAATGCAACTTCCACATCACCCGAACACTGATAAAGGTATTGCTGTGAAGGGCTTTCAGCAGAAGAATACCCTTTGGCATAATGATCGACCTCAAAAACATGATAGACCACCTCGTTTCCAAAAAGAGAATTTAATTGCAAGACAAGCTTTGGACAACTATGGTCCACAGCGAGGCAGAGGTCCTGAAAGACAAAACTCCACTGGATCCAGCCAGTGGATGGACGATGGGAGAAGAGGTGGCAAGCATTACACTGGGAATGAAAGGCTAAGAGACCACGAGCAACAAATAATTCACTCGGGGAATGAATCAAATAGAAAAACTAAAGGAGAGAATCAAACAAATAAATTTGGAGATGGTCCAGGCTCAGTGGAATTTAAAGGCAGTCAGAGTAAAAAAGATCAGCTGGATAACGGTAGTCAACAGAGAGCAAAATTTGAAAACCAGAGACATAATTATAGTACTTTCAATGAACGGAGAAGTATGGAACTATCTCAAGTAATAGGTAGTGGAATCTCTGGAAATGTGAAAAACTCAAGGGACTTCAGTCTACACCTTGACAACACCTGTGCTCGAATTGTTGATGCATGTAACATATCTAATGGACAAGTAGAAGACCCCTTTTTGAGAAAAAGAACAGGACCTATAAAATCAACAGAACACAGCCAGTCAAAGCTTACTGAATATTCTCAGAGCAATAATGGAATTTATGATTCGGGGTCAAAGAAAAGAACCGGACCAATTAAACCAGAAAAAACATGGGCAAAATCTTACGAAACTGATTACTCTTCTTCAGCAGTGTCAAATAAATCACACTTCAGTAATTGGAGACCAGGGGATCAGTGCTTAGCTCTTTATTGGGAAGATAACAAGGTAAGATTGGTTGTCAAGGACTTCACTTAATTGATACAGTACATTGCAATTTAAAAAAAAACCTTTGTGCCATTGTATGAAGGGTACTGAGAAATGGAAGCCTCTACCATTTTGGGTGCCATGTGTCCATATTAAATTTTCCCAAGTCAATGTAAAGTTAAAGTTTCTCTCTCTCTCTCAAACACCCAACCTAGCAGCCCCCTCCTCCTAACACACACTACCTCAATAACCACCTCCCCCCAACCACCTAAAATACGACCGAAGCAGACCACCACCCTGTTTCCCTTTGTGTGTGTGTGTCCCGCCACAGTATGGTACCACCCCACACAAGAAAAAACTAACACGGATAATAATAGATAAGAAAAAGGCCAGGAGACAAGAAGACAGCAAGCCACCGGATAAAGGCAAGGCATCACAGGGAGCAACAAGGGTTGGATGCTGAGCACGAAGAAAAGGGGACATGTCCTCTCTCTGTCCAACCCCAAAAATCTCTCTCACTCCAACAGTGTGCCCTCAGGAAAAACACGATGCATTGTAGCTTTTCTGTGGCTCCACGCAGTCTGAAAGACTGCTAATAAATAGCAGACGTTGGGTAGGATCTGCTCTGGATCAATACCTATTAACAGCTTAATTGAAACGCCTAGATTATCAATCACCTCTTTCTTTTTGCAATCAGGTCCTAAAAAACCAGTTTACTGAAGTCTTTCATCCACTTGTGGGTAAAAATACAAATGCAGACGTCAGGATGAAAGTTTAATGCATTGCCAACTGCCCTCAACACTGAGGAACACCAGAAGAGGCTGAGGGAAGATTTAATTGAGGTATATCAAATTGAGGGGCCTGGATAGAGTGGGCAAAAAAGACCTATTTTTCTTAGCAGAGATGTGTTTAACCAGCAGGTATATATGTGAAGTAACTGGTAGAAGGATAGGAAGCAAGTTTTAAGAAAAATGTTTTCACCCAGAGGTTGGTGGGTATCTGGAATTCATCACCTGAGAGGCTGGTAGGGACATAAATCCTCATCACATTTAAAATAAGTACTTAAATGTGCACTGGGCTACGGACATAAAGGTGAAAAGTGCAATAAAACACTAAGTGCTGAAAAAACTGCAGGTGTGGCAGCATCTGGAGGGGGAACTGAAGAGAAGAGAGAAATGTGATGAATATTAACCTGGAAAAAGTGGGGAAGATCAGGTCATACAAAAGGGAAGGGTTAGGGTTTCCATTGCTAAAGCAACCTCTAAGAAACTCTTTTTTCCCTGTTACGAAAGACCTTTTATGCTATCTAGTTAAAATTTCTCAAGTGTGGTCTGTTCCAAATTAACATTCTGCCCCTTTATTGGGAGAACTTTTTCTAAACTCCAGCTATCCTGGATGGGGTGCAAGAAAAAACTTTAGTTCTGACCTGTCACCCCTAGCTTTAATTACTTGACCTCAATCACAACGGACCTTGTTAACCCCTATTTTTGTAAAGTAAATGTATTGTCCTTTGCAAACTTCCTCATGTTGAAAGTGTCATTGTGTATTAAATGTTGTCCCTTTAGATTGTTTGATCAGTAGTTACTAACAATTATGTTTTTTAAATTTAAGCATAAATGAGACGTTATGCACACAATTTAAGCAACAGTTTACAAGGAACAGTTGAGAATTACATTAATCAGGTGATCCTTGAGTGGAAGGTTTGACCAATTCCTCGTATCTTGTGGTCACGTATGCTTGTATATCTGCCTCATGCCTCCTTTAACCATTTTACAGTGGAAATGAGCCAAACCTCTTTGGATACATCCTCAAAACCAGAACTGCTAATATTTCACCTCTCTATAATCATGGCAAGTTCTGTGTCCATGCACAGACCTAGGTCTCCCTTGTCTACTTTGTCACCTAGCGCAAGATTTTTCTGTTTCTTTTTTCTGATTCTATGTTTAGTGATGTAACCTATGGACCCTGGAAGATGATGAGTATTCTACCTGCAACATTTTCGTAATTCTAACAGAGGACAAGTAAAGCTGAAGTAATAAAACTATGCGAGAAAATTTAATATTAAACTTGAATCTAGCAAAGTTTAATAGTGAAAATAGAAACTACAAAAGACATTCCTATATTCAAAAGTGGGATGAGAAAAACACACTGTTGATGACTTCAAATCTCAAGCTATCTTTCCTTCACCTTTAGAAATAACAATTGGTTTTCTCAGGATAAGAAATCTTATGATATCCTACGTCTGCTAAAAGCCACAGTCCAAAAGCAGAGTATTTTTGCAGAACATTAATTCCAGCAAAAAACTTAGGCTAATTTAACTCTTACAATGTCTATTCCCTCTAAATATCCCCATAAACCTACAATCTTAGTACTGCACTATACTATTCCTTTACTCCAATTGTTCGTTTTCCAACAAACTCCAATTGTAATGCTCCTTGTTCTTGCTCTTCACTATTTTGTGATTAAATTAAGCTGAGCTTTCAAGATTGTCATATGTAGCAATCCTTTCTGCTTCCATTCTTTTGGTTTCTCCTTCCAATAAGGTTTGTCCTTAATGTTAAAATATAAATTCTTATTTGAAGTACTGCTGCATCACTTTTTATACTTGAATGAAATAGACCTTATAGGAAGAAACTTTTTTTTAGTTACCTATTGTGCTACAATATATGCTTGAATTTTTGAATTTTCAGTCATCTTTTGTGCATTTAAAAAAAAATTATCCCTGATCTGGAAAGCTCAATGAAACTGAATTGGGGTTACAATTCTTCATTAAATTTATGGATTTAACAAAAAAAGCAGACCTTATTAGCATAATGACCTGATGAATCAATATTTGGAACACTGAAATATTCTGTGTTTGAATATTCTCAAATTTCATTTATTGTCCTTTAGTTGCCCGTGCAGCTTAGACTTTTCCTATGTTTGGTGATTTCAATTTGGACATCTTCCCTTTGTTACAGTTTTATCGGGCAGTCATCAAGGCACTTCACCCTTCAGGAGTGACGGCAGTTGTTGTGTTCAGAGGCTACGGCAACTATGAGGAAGTACTTCTAAGTAATATAAAACCACTTCAGGAGGAATTCTGGGTGGGTATCTGTTTGAATCTTTATTTTGTGCTTCTGTTGTGCCATAATGAGGTTTATAATGTTGTTACATTTCAGGACTGTATTTTAATTTAGGATAAAATTAAGGGTGTCATCTGACTTGTTCTGTGGCCTGCCTAACAATAGGCCTGGATAATGTGACTATTAAAGATTCAAGGGAGGCCTGGATTGTTCAGCTGGAAAGATGATCAGACTTGGAGACAATGACAGCATTGTGTTTAAATTGGTTGGACTACTTATCTCCAAAGTCCCAGGAAGGTATTGAGAGTGTTGGGTTGTAAACAGTTGTGCTTTAAACTGTCCATTTACTCCCAAGATGAGAGAGAAATGGGGTTTGAAGAATAGCTAATCAGCATATCTAATTGGATACACACACGTGTGATTCACCCTGTCATGGAGATGGGCTTTAAGAGGAGAAGAGTTTCTAAACTATCCCTGGAATCCACAACACATGATGTGGAGATGCCGGCGTTGGACTGGGGTAAACACAGTAAGAAGTTTAACAACACCAGGTTAAAGTCCAACAGGTTTATTTGGTAGCAAAAGCCACACAAGCTTTCGGAGCTCTAAGCCCCTTCTTCAGGTGAGTGGGAATTCTGTTCACAAACAGAGCTTATAAAGACACAGACTCAATTTACATGAATAATGGTTGGAATGCGAATACTTACAACTAATCAAGTCTTTAAGAAACGAAACAATGTGAGTGGAGAGAGCATCAAGACAGGCTAAAAAGATGTGTATTGTCTCCAGACAAGACAGCCAGTGAAACTCTGCAGGTCCACGCAACTGTGGGAGTTACAAATAGTGTGACATGAACCCAATATCCCGGTTGAGGCCGTCCTCGTGTGTGCGGAACTTGGCTATCAGTTTCTGCTCAGCGACTCTGCGCCGTCGTGTGTCGCGAAGGCCGCCTTGGAGAACGCTTACCCAAATATCAGAGGCCGAATGCCCGTGACCGCTGAAGTGCTCCCCAACAGGAAGAGAACAGTCTTGCCTGGTGATTGTCGAGCGGTGTTTATTCATCCGTTGTCGCAGGGTCTGCATAGTTTCCCCAATGTACCATGCCTCGGGACATCCTGTCTTGCAGCGTATCAGGTAGACAACGCTGGCCGAATTGCAAGAGTATGTACCGTGTACCTGGTGGATGGTGTTCTCACGTGAGATGATGGCATCTGTGTCGATGATCCGGCACGTCTTGCAGAGGTTGCTGTGGCAGGGTTGTGTGGTGTCATGGTCACTGTTCTGAAGGCTGGGTAGTTTGCTGCAGACAATGGTCTGTTTGAGGTTGTGCGGTTGTTTGAAGGCAAGAAGTGGGGGTGTGGGGATGGCCTTGGCGAGATGTTCGTCTTCATCAATGACATGTTGAAGGCTCCGGAGGAGATGCCGTAGCTTCTCCGCTCCGGGGAAGTACTGGACAACGAAGGGTACTCTGTCCACTGTGTCCCGTGTTTGTCTTCGGAGGAGGTCGGTGCGGTTTTTCGCTGTGGCGCGTTGGAACTGTTGATCAATGAGTCTAGCGCCATATCCTGTTCTTATGAGGGCATCTTTCAGCGTCTGGAGGTGTCTGTTGCGATCCTCCTCATCTGAGCAGATCCTGTGTATACAGAGGGCTTGTCCGTAGGGGATTCTTGGACACACGCATCTCCATTAAGGACGGTCACCTCAGCACCTCACTGTACCGCAAGCCCACGGATAACCTCACGATGCTCCACTTCTCCAGCTTCCACCCTAAACACGTTAAAGAAGCCATCCCCTACGGACAAGCCCTCCGTATACACAGGATCTGCTCGGGTGAGGAGGATCGCAACAGACACCTCCAGACGCTGAAAGATGCCCTCATAAGAACAGGATATGGCGCTAGACTCATTGATCAACAGTTCCAACGTGCCACAGCGAAAAACCGCACCGACCTCCTCCGAAGACAAACACGGGACACAGTGGACAGAGTACCCTTCGTTGTCCACTACTTCCCCGGAGCGGAGAAGCTACGGCATCTCCTCCGGAGCCTTCAACATGTCATTGATGAAGACGAACATCTCGCCAAGGCCATCCCCACACCCCCACTTCTTGCCTTCAAACAACCGCACAACCTCAAACAGACCATTGTCTGCAGCAAACTACCCAGCCTTCAGGAGAACAGTGACCATGACACCACACAACCCTGCCACAGCAACCTCTGCAAGACGTGCCAGATCATCGACACAGATGCCATCATCTCACGTGAGAACACCATCCACCAGGTACACGGTACATACTCTTGCAATTCGGCCAACGTTGTCTACCTGATACGCTGCAAGAAAGGATGTCCCGAGGCATGGTACATTGGGGAAACTATGCAGACCCTGCGACAACGGATGAATGAACACCGCTCGACAATCACCAGGCAAGACTGTTCTCTTCCTGTTGGGGAGCACTTCAGCGGTCACAGGCATTCGGCCTCTGATATTCGGGTAAGCGTTCTCCAAGGCGGCCTTCGCGACACACGACAGCGCAGAGTCGCTGAGCAGAAACTGATAGCCAAGTTCCGCACACACGAGGACGGCCTCAACCGGGATATTGGGTTCATGTCACACTATTTGTAACTCCCACAGTTGCGTGGACCTGCAGAGTTTCACTGGCTGTCTTGTCTGGAGACAATACACATCTTTTTAGCCTGTCTTGATGCTCTCTCCACTCACATTGTTTCGTTTCTTAAAGACTTGATTAGTTGTAAGTATTCGCATTCCAACCATTATTCATGTAAATTGAGTCTGTGTCTTTATAAGCTCTGTTTGTGAACAGAATTCCCACTCACCTGAAGAAGGGGCTTAGAGCTCTGAAAGCTTGTGTGGCTTTTGCTACCAAATAAACCTGTTGGACTTTAACCTGGTGTTGTTAAACTTCTTACTGTATCCACAACACAGGCAGTCTGACAGTTTCTAGGAGAGAGGGAGCAGCGAGAGGCTGAAAATCCCTGTGGTTCTCCATGCAGGAATGTGGATGGGAGTTTGCATTTGGATTGAAAAGACCAAATAAGTGAGAATTTGAAACAAGGCTAGAAGATTTGCTTTGCTTGCGCTGTGGGGAGAATTGCAAAGAAAAACCCATGCTGTGAAAGACATTTCTGATATTAAAAGTTACCACTCTGGGAAAGGAAAAGAACAGAAATAAACCCTTGGGATCCAAGAATCACTTTGGGCTGGATCGGAAGAAATTAAATGACCATTTTAAGGGAGAGTAAAGGATACCTGTCAAGTGGGTTTTTTGGTTTTGTTAATAGTAAAAGGGTCAAGTTCTGTTTTGTAGTTCATAGTATAAGTCACTGAGAGCAATAATGTTTAGTAGTGCTTTTAGTCTGTTACAGTAAGTCTTGAAATGTGAAATCTTCTATCATTCAGCTATAAATTGAAAGTTTGAATTTTTTTTGTTAATCTATGGAGATTGTAACACCATATTAAAGCGTGTACTATTGGAAATGTTTTATCACTGTTTGAAATTTGGTCTCCAATAATTAGTAACAATAATTCTCAGAATGAGACTTAATTTTACACTTAAACCCTCAGGCTTTCTTGTCATTGCTTTTATGCGCTCTAATTCAAAAGCGGTTACCTTTTGGGTAACCTAGGAAGCTGAGAGCATGGTGTCAATACATGTGGAGTTATTCCATGTGATTAACATCTTCTATCTCTTCCATTGTAATTTCAAATGCTTATTGTGATTTAAGATTTTAGGTAATATGGGAACACACCCATTATCAGCAGGAAACATCATTTTTTGTTTATCTTCTTACTCATTGTTCAGCCAAGCCATTGGTTTTTGACCTGCATAACATCATCTTAGCATGTAGCTACACTTTTTTCATTGTCATTGTGATGTGCAAATCTTGCAATCGAAGCAACAAAAAATCTCTGGTTTCAGGTAATAGCAACATCCTCAATGTCAGTTAAAGAATTAACACTGGATAGCCCTTCTGTTCAGGTTGAGAAACAATATCAGATATGACAACTAAGTTGGGATGATAGTGAGCTGAACACATATTGAAAAGAGTGGAGAGGAGAGAGAAAATGACAGCCTTGATCCAAACAACATGAGCTGAATTCAAGCGGTGTCCAAGTGTGTCATCAAGGAATCCTAACAAATCTGAAGTTACTGGGAAAATGCTTCATAGGTTAGAGCTATAGTTAGCACAAAGGAAGATGGTTGTGATTGCTAGAGACCAATCATCTCAACCCTAGGACACCACTGCATAAGTTCCTCGGGATAGTGTCCTAGGTCCAACCATTTTTAACTGCTTCATCAATCAATTATCCCTATTGTAATATCAGAAGTGGAAATGGTTGCTGATGATTGCAGTGTTCACAATTCCTCAGATACTGAAGCAGTCCGTGTCTGCATGCAGCAAGGCCTGGGCAACATTTAGGCTTGGTCTGGTGAATGATGTGAAGGTTACTTGTCACTTGAGTGCAAGGCAGTGACCGTTTCCAACAAGAGAGAATCTACATATCTCCCCATGACATTCAAAGTGATTACTGAATTCACATACTAAAAACATCCTACTGCTTACTATTGATCAGAAACTGCTCCCCCCACCCCCCAACAAACACCTTTCCACAATTTGCAAGGTAGCATAAGTCAGAAATGTGATAGAATAGTCTCCACTTGACTGGATTAATGCAGCTCCAATAACATTCAAGAAACTTGACGCCACCCAGGACAAAGCAACTCACTTGACTGGCACCTCATCCACCAAATTAAACAGTCACTCCCTCCACCACTAACGCCTAGTGGCAGCAGTGTGTGCCATATATAAGATGCACTGTAACAACTCATCAAGGCTCCTTTGACAGCATCTCCCAAACCTGCAAAGTCTTCCACCTAGAAGGATAAAGGTAGCAGATGCATGGGAACTGCATCACCTGCATGTTCCCCTCCAAGCACACACTATGCTGACTTGGAACTTTAACACTATTCTTTTATTGTTGTGAGTCAAAATCCTAGAACATCCTTCCTAACAGTACTGTGGGTGCACCTACACCACATGGACTGTAGTAGTTCATGAAGGTGGCTTAACACCACCTTCTCAAGGGCAATTGGGGATAGTCAAGAAATTGCTGGCCTAGCCAGTGACGCTTGCATCCAGTGAAAGAAAAAAAACTTTCCTTCTAATGTGGCTTGTGAATGTCTCGTGGTAAAGCTGTGCCTTCACGTAAAACAGGTTGTCTGCAATAGATCACAATGAACTTGGACACTGTTGGATAAACACTGGCTACAACAGCAAGTCAAAGGCTGGGAATTCTGTGGTGTGTCACTCATCTCCTGACTCCCCAAAACCTGTCTGCTTTCTATTTACAAGGCAAAAGTGTAATGGAATGCACTCCACTAATCTGAATGAGTACAGTTTCAATACCACTGAAGAAACCTGACATCATCCAAGATAATCCATTCGATCAGCATCCATTCACCATCTTAAATATTTACTCCTTCCACCATCACCTGAGCACAGTAGAACAGTGTGTGCCATCTACAAAATGCACTGCAGCAACCCTTGTTAGATAGTACTTTCTAATCCATGACCTCTACTGTCTAGAAGGACAAGGGCAGCAGACAGATAGGAACACCCACTGCCTGAAGTTCCCCTTCAAGCTATACACCACCCTAACTTGGATTTATATCATTGACCCAACAACAGTGGAGCAACAAAGACCTGGAATTCCCTCGTAACAGCACTGAAAGTGCACTAACGCCACATACTGCAGTTCGTCAAGGAGGCAGTTCACTGCTACCTTCTCGAGAGTATTTATGAATGGACAATAAATGTTAGCCTTATGAGCGATGTTGCATCTAATGAATGAATTAAAAACAGCAAATGCAAATCGTACAGTTAAATATAGTGTAAAGCTGACTTCATGCTGTCTGAATTGCATTAAAAAAGTTGCAGCTTTAAAAAGGATTTCTTGTGTTGACATTTCTGATTCTTGCATCAGTTGGTTATCTGAGAATTGATAACAGAACGACAGGTGGGGCAGAGATGAATGCAGTTATGTACCATGGTTCATGCTCGTTGGATGTTGATTTATTACCAAAACTCATTTAGTGTAGTATCTGTGCTATCAGTAAAAGTGTTTTTTTCCCTTGTGTGGATTTATTTCCAAGTTCTAGAGATGAAAGGACAATGTGTTGATTTACAGCATTACCCCCCCCCCCCCCCCTCCCGCCTCCCCCATCATTGTGATGTGGAGGAAAATGTGCGGGTCGCAGAGCGAAGCATTCTATCCTATCTGTTCTTGGCCTCATCCAAAAATGTGAATGTTCAGAAGATGTCACTGAGGTTTTTTGCAAATTATCTTTAACTTGACTGTAAATTTAACTTGTACAGCACATGTTTCCAAGGGGCTCAGGAAACTGAGCACAGAAGCTGAGGCAAGCCTAAATAGCAGTTCAGGTGTGCATTTAAACTTCGCATCTGTGATACTTCTGGCTCAGTCTCTTTCTGACCCTCCACTTTCCGCCTCTCTCATTCCCCGCTTCATTTTCCCGAAACATGGCTGTGAGCAACAGCTTGCAAGATGAGTGGTAAGAGGCAGGAACAGCAATTTCCCGAGTTGCAACAATTGATCAGCATGGCATCACCAAACTAATTCATCTTCAGTTTGAACAATGTAAGAAATTGGAGCTGCTAAAACTTTAGTACCCATGTCGCACCAGTGACATAATCCATGCTAGCACTCAATCTCCTAGTTGAAATTAGCATTGTTTTGCCCTCACTTCTCATTTAGCAACTTGAGATTGTTGTTGATGCTCTACTGTCTCTGAAGCTTTTGGAGGTAATATAAAATCAAGCATAGTTTTTTTCAACTTTAATGCCGGTGATGTTTGGGTCGTCACGTGCAGTGTTTCTATAAGATGCCAAAAAAAACTATTCATATGACATGATAACGAAACTTGCTCTCTTGAAGCTTTTAAGGAATGTTTCAAGGATTATATGAATCTTTCAGCTAATCCGTCAGTTGATGGATGATGAGGTGTGGATTTTATATGCTGAATACTATTTACTTTGAGATAATCCTCAAATTTTTGTGAAGTAAACTGTGAACCATTATTGCTAGCAATATGTTCCAGTTTACCAAATGTTGCAAAAAAATTCATCAAGTTTTACAATGGTTTTTTCAAATGTAATAATCTCATAACTTCTGGCCATTTTGCACCAATTATGACTAAGAACATGTGACCCTCAAACAGACCAGCAAAATCTATATGCAATTGTTGCCATAGCACTTTGGGTCACTCCCAAGAGTGCAAAGGAGACAATGGTGGTGTATTTCTGTCCCACGTTTTCTTCAATCCAAGCATCCAGACCTGGCTCCCAAAATAGCTACATGCTAATTCATTCATCCGGGTTATACCGTGTAGTTTCATGTATTTGTTCAAGAACTCTTCCACACAGACCAGGAATAATGATCACTCAGATTCCCCACAATAAACACCCACCTTGGATGGTCAGCTCAAGCTTTCTTGACATGTAGGGTTTCAAATCCGAATGTGGACTTCAGCCATCATTCCATCACAGGATCATTTCTCTTATGTCTCTGGTTGTTAAACTTCTTACTTGAGGAGCTATCACAGGCAAGTGATCTAGCGAGGGGAAAAAAATGATATTAGCAAAACTAGTTGGTGACATCTGCTCAATAGGCAAAGGTAAGCATGATGATGCATTAGTATGGCACTCTGACCATATTTTGTCATTGGAGTGTGCAGATAAGATCAGTGACCATCTTTATAATCGACTAGCAGCTAATGATGGTATGCCTTGTATGACCCAAAAATAGTAGTTGAGTGTTGATGATCAGTCATTAATATGAAATAATAACCAAGTAAATAATTTCCAAATCTTTGCAACCAAAGACTATACTTAATTTTCTAGCTGAGCATGGGTAGATTTAGCACTAGTCAGAGAACACGGAGCAAAAGCTATTGCTCATTCTTCTCCTGAAGACATAATATGTGAAACTACTGCCCCTACTTCAATAGTGCAGTAATGGTAGGTTTGGATTAAAATAAATCCATACTATTACAAAGCATCTTTGACATTCGTGTATGCTTTCTCACCTTCTGTTTCCAGTCACCTGGCTGGTTTACACATAGCAAATTATGCAATGGCTTCAATAATGTAGGTAAATTAGGCACAGATTTGCCCATTATTTACTTATCCTAGAACGGACCTCAGTTGTGGTCACAGAGTGTGTGTCACATTTGTCGGTCATGTTGCTTCTAAAATAGCGTGCATTTTTTAGGTGCTTTATGTTGGCCTTTACTATCATAAACATTACCCAAATATTGGACTGATGCCTGGAAAATGTCACACTTTTCTTTCTTGATAGGCAGACCACTTGCTTGACTCCACTGTTGCTTCTAAATTGTTCAAATGCTCTTGTTCACTGGGCTCGGTGCGGTGGTACAGTGTTGTCTCACAGCGCCAGAGATCTGGGTTCAATTCCCAGCTTGGGTCACTGTCTGCAGAGTCTGCACTTTCTCCCCGTGTTTGCGTGGGTTTTCTCCAGTTGCTCTGGTTACCTCCCACAGTCCAAAAGACATGCTGGTTAGTTGCATTGACCATGCTAAATTCTCCCTCAGTGCACCCGAACAGGCACCGGAGTGTGGCGACTAGGGGATTTTCACATTAACTTCATTGCAATGTTAATGTAAGCCCACTTGTGACACTAATAAATAAACTTAAAACTAAATTATTCGGGTAACTATGTACACCAGAGAGGCCATTTAAAATCTGATCCATTGATCTTTGGAAGACGGCTGCTGCGGTTGTTATTTGAAAAGGCAATCTTTAATAACGAAAAAGATTTTCAAGAGCAATGAGGGTAAGCAATGGTTGAGATTCAATGTCTACATTCATCTGTTACTATGCTTGTGAAAGATAAATCTTACTGAATTTCTGCCCATCTGATAACCCAACAAACTAATCTTAATTGAAGGAAATGGATATTGATCAGCACACGCCACTGTATTTATGGTTGTTTTAAAATCACCACAAACACAAACTGAAACATCTAGTTTCATGACAGGTATGAGGGGTTACTCATTGTAACCAACTCTAACCACTGTTAACAAGATGTACTATTTTTTCTTCGACCTTGGGACGAATTGCATATAGCACTGTTCTTGCTTTGAGACTTTTTGGTTGACTATTAGACTTTATCTTGTTTCACTTGAGCCAATGGTCTCTTTGAATATTTTTTTATATTGTCTGTTTTGACATCCACCAGTCTGTTGACAGCACTCCAGTTAAGCTTTATTGTCTCCAACCATGACTTCCCAAACAGAGCTGGTAAATTACCACTGTTTATCCATTCATGTCTACGTTGCCTGTGATGTAACTTTTTAACAGCATGATCTCTTCCGTGTATGTCTTTAAAATCATATCAGCTAGTTTTAAAGGAGAATCATAGAATCCTACAGTGCAGAAAGAGGCCATTCGGCCCATCGAGTCTGCACCAACCACAATCCCACCCAGGCCCTATCCACATATCCCTACATATTTACCCATTAACCCTTCTAACCTATGCATCCCGGGACACTAAGGGGCAATTTAGAATGGCGAATCAACCTAGCCCGCACACCTTTGGACTGTGGGAGGAAACCGGAGCACCCGGAGGAAACCCACACCGACACAAGGAGAATGTGCAAACTCCACACAGACAGCGACCCGAGCCGAGATTCGAACCCAGGTCCCTGGAGCTGTGAAGCAGCAGTGCTAACCACTGTGCTACCGTGCCGCCCATAGATGCTTTAGCTTTTGTTGGTATGTATTTAAATATGCCATATAATGCCTGAATCTCATCCTGGCCTGATCAGAAAAGAACCACGGAATGCTTTTTTCTTTCTTGGTCTTCCTGCACGAGCACTTCAATCTTTAATCCTTTTATTGCTTCTCCCCATACTTCTAATATTCGAAGTGTGAGGACCGACAATGTTTTTTTTTCTAATAAGAATCTTTTCTCAATATTCTCGACAAAGCAAAATCCTGACTTGTCACCAATTTTGTTTCTGTAATGTCCTAACAATGAAACTTTATGGAAAGAGATATTCTCTGCACTGCCCAGAACAGACTGAAACTAAACGTCAGCCTGTGAAACACCCTAATGATATCACCATCCAATCATGTGACCGGCTATTAAAGCAATTGTGCAATTACTTAAATATATAATACTGCTAATGGCAGTGGATGCTTTCTAAAAACTCCATCAGGGCTCACCACAATTAACAGCCTCCTCTGTTTGAAGAAAACAAATCCAGCCTTTCCAATCTTCCCTCAATGCTGAATGTCTCCACTCCTGGCAACATCAATGTCATTTCTTTCTGTATGCAATTCTTCAGTATAACTAATGTTTTGTACAGTTCCAGCATTCCTCCCTGAAGTGTCATTTATCCCCTTTTAACCGGCACGGGGGCGGCACGGTAGCACAGTGGTTAGCACTGCTGCTTCACAGCTCCAGGGACCTGGGTTCAATTCCCGGCTTGGGTCACTGTCTGTGTGGAGTTTGCACATTCTCCTCGTGTCTGCGTGGGTTTCCTCCGGGTGCTCCGGTTTCCTCCCACATTCCAAAGATGTGCGGGTTAGGTTGATTGGCTATGCTAAAAAAATTGCCCTTAGTGTCAAGAACAAACAAAGAACAATACAGCACAGGAACAGGCCCTTCGGCCCTCCAAGCCCGCGCCGCTCCCCGGTCCAGGATTGAATCCTGAATCCAGGATCCCCGCCCAATTTTCCAGCCTATCTACATACCAATATCCTATCCACCGAGCTGTCCCTCACAGCTACGATGCTTTGTTCATTACAACCTATTAACTCACCCCCACCCCCCCCATTCCAGACCATGTGATCTCCAGGGAGAGGCGAAAACCCAGAGTGAAAAACCCCAGGGCCAATATGGGGGAAAAGAAAATCTGGGAAATTCCTCTCCGACCCCCTGATGCGATCGAAACGAGTCCATGAGATCACAATGGCCCCGATCGGAAAATGCTTCCCAACCCTAGTCATTTCCACTTCCACGAACACCATATGAATTCCCTGCCCCCGAGACAGGTTCCCAACTATCCGCAGTCTCGCTCTGTACTGGCACCAGCAAGATGATCATAGAATGAAGCCTTGAAACGAGAAACAAGGAACAATTAGCCCGCGCCGCTCCCTGGTCCAAACTAGACCACTCTTTTGTATCCCTCCATTCCCACTCCGTTCATATAGCTATCTAGATAAGTCTTAAACGTTCCCAGTGTGTCCGCCTCCACCACCTTGCCCGGCAACACATTCCAGGCCCCCACGACCCTCTGTGTAAAATATGTCCTTCTGATATCTGTGTTCAACCTCCCCCCCTTCACCTTGAACCTATGACCCCTCGTGAACGTCACCACCGACCCGGGGAAAAGCTTCCCACCGTTCACCCTATCTATGCCTTTCATAATTTTATACACCTCTATTAAGTCTCCCCTCATCCTCCGTCTTTCCAAGGAGAACAACCCCAGTTTCCCCAATCTCTCCTCATAACCAAGCCCCTCCATACCAGGCAACATCCTGGTAAACCTCCTCTGTACTCTCTCCAAAGCCTCCACGTCCTTCTGGTAGTGTGGCGACCAGAACTGGACGCAGTATTCCAAATGCGGCCGAACCAACGTTCTATACATCTGCAACATCAGACCCCAACTCTTATACTCTATGCCCCGTCCTATAAAGGCAAGCATGCCATATGCCTTCTTCACCACCTCCTCCACCTGTGACGTCACCTTCAAGGATCTGTGGACTTGCACACCCAGGTCCCTCTGCGTCTCTACACCCTTTATGGTTCTTCCATTTATCGTGTATCCCATGGGATCCAACCTTTTTCACTAGCCTACCAGGATACCAGTGTCCTGAGATGTGTAGGTTAGAGGGATTAGTGGGAAATATGTAGGGATATGGGGGTAGGGCCTGGGTGGGATTGTGGTCGGTGCAGACTCGATGGGCCGAATGGCCTCTTTCTGTACTGTAGGGTTTCTATGATTCTATGAACCAACTTATCTATCGGCCCTGCTACCTTCAGGGATCTGCCGACATGCTCCAGAGTTCCTTTGTTCCCTTACATTTTCCATATTCCTGTCATTTGTTGTAAACTCCCTTGCCTTGTTTGAAGCAGATAACCAAAAGTTTGTTCTCATTGGTTGATTTTAGAGGAGGAAAAAGTGGTGGAGATTATGAAGATGGAGAAATTTTAGGGAGGGGATTTTAGAGCTTGACAGCTGATGGCAAGGCTATCAAGGAATGTGAAGTGCAAGAGTGATTGGGGACTGGAGTGCTTTGTAAACAGAATGTAACAGTTGGAAATTTGATGCAAGTGGTAATTCAGTACGAAAGGGAAGTAGGTGCTGCTTTTCATTCCTTTTGTTTTAGCTCCAGTAGTTGGTGTTTTTCTTTTCTGTTTTAGGTAGGAGATTGTATTTTGCTATTACTTCACTTTTAAAATTTTATGGTGACTTAACTGATCAAATAATAAGTAAGGATCAATAGACATGACATGACAAATTTTGTACTGTAACTGCAACGTGGAGATTTGTGGAGAACATCCCAGACAACCATATCTGCGGTAAACGCATTAACTTGAGCAACTTTATGCTTAAAAGTTGAGCTGAAGTTCAAGCTGCAGGCATGGCAGGACATCAAGGAGGAGAAATTTACCTGGATACTTTGTTCCAGGAAGAAGTCACACCCCTAAGGATAAGAATAATTTGAGTTGATCAGTGGCCAACGTCAGGAGGGTGTGATTGTGAGTCAAGCAGGTTTGGAGATTCAGTGATGGAGGTGCTTCGGTCCTTGAGTTTGATCAATTGGGTATGGGGTACTTTTTGTGTGAATGATGGCAAGACCTGAAGGGTGCATGAGCAAACTGGCAATGGTGCTGTGGTGTGGGAAACCATGCAAGTAGGGGAGTTGGGAAAAAAATTAGTATTAATAGGAGATACTGTAGTCAAAGAAATAAATACTGTCCTGTAGCTATGACTGGGAGTTCCAAAGATTGTGTTGCCTGCCCTGTGCCACTGTTCAGGACATCTCCCTGCAGCTGGAGGTTAACTTAGAGTGGGAATGTGAAGGTTTTGTTTTAAAGTTCATTTATTAGTGTCACAAGTAGGCTTGCATTAACACTGTAATGAAGTTCACCACACTCTGGCGCCTGTTTCAGTACACTGAGGGAGAATTTAGCATGGCCAATGCACCTAAACAACATGCCTTTCAGACTGGGGGGGGGAGAAACCAAAGCACCCAGAAGAAACCCACATAAACACGGGGAGAAAGTGCAGTCTCCACACGGACAGTGACCCAAGCCGGGAATCAAACCCAGGTCCCTGACGCAGTGATGCAGCAGTGCTAATCACTGTGCCACCGGAGGATTCATTTGTCATGGTCCATGTAGGAACCAATGCCGTAGCTAGAACACTTAATGATGCTCTTCTGAGAGTGATTTAACAGTTAGGGTCCAAATTAAAAGTCCCTAAAGGCCATAATCTCTGGATTCCTATCTTAGCCACATGCCATATGATCATGCAGCTTAGAAATTGAGGTGATTGATTCAGAGTGATGCGCGAGGAAGGGTTTCAATACATAAAGGGATTGTTCTGTTCAGATGGTCTCCACTTAAACGTGACTTGGAATCAGTGCCCTGGTAAATTGTGTAACCAGGGTTAGTGGGTGGGGTGTTAAACTAAAAGAGGTGAAAGAGAAGGGGATTTAGAAATCTAAAGAGAAAAGGTAAGGCAATAGTTATTGATTTGGGTCAAGATAAACAGTGTGAGGCAGAAAATGCATCAGTATCTCAGGTGTATATAAAGAATAGTGGTTTCAAAAAAGGCTCTATCTGCCTGAAATGTTCGTCATAGGTGAACTAATGGCACAAATTAGATCTAATTGCCATTATAGAGACATTATTACAAGGTAACCAAGGGTTGCAAAATAAATAATCCCGCTTATACCATATTTGGCAAAGGAAGGGAAGTAGCCCTGATAGAAAAAGATGACAGAAGGACGGTAGTGAGAAAACATCTTGGCTCAAAAGATCACAAAGAACAATTGGTATGGGTGGAGATTAGGAACAACAGTGATCAGAAAATACTGCTGAAGACGTGATATACAGCCCCTCTCTTAGTAGTTATACCATTAGACAACAGTATATTAAAAATAATTGAAGCTGGTAACAAAGACATTGTAATAATTGTAGTGGTTGAGGGGAGTGGCGGGGGGGGACTTTAGTCTTGATCTAAACTGGACAAATACAACTGCTATAGGTGGTCTGGGTGATGAGTTTATGTCATGCTTTCATAGCAATTTCCTCGAACAATACATCATGGAACCAACAAGGAATAAAGCTGTTTTACAACTAGCATTGTGCCGTGAGGCAGAGCTAATTTGTAATCTCATGATGAAAGATCAGTTGGGAAAAAGGTGATCCTACTACAAGTGAATTCTACATTAAATTTCAGAATGATATACTCCAGTTCCAAACAAGTACCTTAACCTTAAACGAAGACAATTTTATTGGTTTGAGGAGAGAGCTAACTGCAGTTAATTTGGTAAATAGGTGAAAAGGTACGCAAGAGTGAGAATGATATCAACATCTGTGGAGTGTTCCCATTGACCAGAAATTGAATTTGACCAGCCATATAAATCCTGTGGCCATAAGAGCAGGTCAGAGGCTGGGAATTCTGCATAGAGAATTCACCTTCTGACTTCCCAAAGCCTGTCAACCATCTCTACGGCACAAGTCAGAAGGGTGTTAGAATAGTCTCCACTCGCCTGGATGCATGCAGCTCCAACATCACTCAATAAGCTCGATACCATCCAGGACAAAGCAGCCCGTTTGATTGGCACCCCACCCATACCCTTAAGCATTCACTCCCTCCACCATCAATGCACAGTGGCAGCAGTGTGTACCATCTTTCTACAACTCATCATGACTCATTAGACAGCAATTTCCAAACTCATGACCTTTACTACCTAGAAGGACAAGGACAGCTGGTGGATGGGAACATCACCATTTGGAAGTTATCCTCCAAGTGACTCACCACCTTGATTGGGTACTATTTTACTGTCCCTTCATTGTCACTAGGTCAAAATCCTGGAATTCCTTTCCTAACAAAACTGCGGGTGTTCCCACAACACATGGAATTCAGAGATTCCAGAAGGCAGCTCACCACCACCTTCTTGAGGGCAATTAGCGATGGGCAATAAGTGTTGGCCTTGTCAGCAACACCCACATCCCATGAACAAACGAAAAATAAATTACAGAAACAATTCAAGATGTTCAATGATATAGTCCATATAATATCTATTAACTCTGAGGCAAGTTGAGAATATTGTTTGATTAATTTTATGATGTTCCAAAAAATATGATAGACTGAAGATTGGGAGCGTTTTAGAAGCTAACAGAGGGCAACCAACAAGTTGTTTAAAACAGAAAAAATCAGAATAAGTGTGAACCAAACAGGAATAGAAAACATTGTAAGAGCTCTTGCATATATACAGGAAGGAAGACAGTAGCTAAAGTATATATTTTGATCCCTTTGTGTCAGTTACAGGAAAAAGTAACATGGGGAATGAGGGAAGGCCAGGCACGTTGAACATATGTTTGTCTTCACAAGAGATGAAACAACTTAGAATAACGGATTAACAAGAATCAGGAACTTAAACATTTTTTCTGCTGATATTAATTTCAAGGGCAGTTAGGGATGGGCATTAAATGCTGGCCTAGCTAGCGACACCCACATTCCATCAATGATTTTTAAAAAAATCACATTTGGAAAAACATGATGAAAAACCCACAAATGTTTAGGACCAAATGGCCAACAACAGTCCATCGTTTATCAGTGATGTTTACGTTTAAAGAATAAATCATCAAATGTTCTAGAATGCTGTGCTTGTTCTAAATGGACATCAATATTTGTTGGATGCATACTGACTTGCCAATGTTTATCACTCTTGGGCATTGTAGTTGCTGAAATAATTAAAAATATGGCATGGTTATATGCATTCTACTGCCACAAGTGGTTTGTATAATATTTTTCCTCTTTCAATGTTGAGACTGACTTTGGATTCCAGTTCTTCATGCGTAAGCCTAAATGATAAATGCTGCCAGACTAGTTGATTACAGCTGAGCATGATCCTGCTCTCACCAGATGTCAATGCCCTCAAATTCTGCACCACAAGCCACCTGGTAGCAGTTGTAAGTTTCTAGTTTATTCAAATAGTCCCCAAGGTCATCTTTTTATAATTTATTCATTGTGAATTTATGATGAGTTATTCCTCAGTCAGTTTGAACAAATCTTTAGGGTTCATAACATGTCATTTTTGTATATGCTGCTGCTGTATTGTAATCTATTGTTTGCAGCTTCAAATTTGTGATTGTAGTCTTGTACATTACAGGCCAGTGTAAAATAGGCCTGACTTTTGTGATCAGGCACTCTGATGAGCACTTGTTGTTTTAGCATATAGAAAATCGATGGCTGTGAGCTCACTCTTTCCTGACTTGTGATTCTTGCATGTGCAGCTTCTGCATAGAAATGCCTTGCCTTGCAATTGGCTCTTGCATTTACTTTTGTTTTTAGCTTGCGTTAAAAGCATTTTGAATCTGTCATGTATATTTAACTTTGTTACATGGCAGTGTGAATATGAAAATGTTTTGAACCCTCGTTATTGCATTGCTAATTGCTATCCTGAGAAGAACTACATTGCTGACTTGAGAGAGCAGCATTTGGGGATATAACTTTTACAAAAACAATTAGAGGTAATTACTGACAGAACTAATGGTAACCATTGGTGATGAGTGAAAGGTGTAGGGACTAATGCTCACTGCATATTAGAGGTTACAATTGTAATAGTGCAAAGCCTGAATTAAATAGAAAAGAACATTAATTCAGTAATGAAATCATTTTGTTTGCAATTTGTTATCGAGTTCAGTCTAAGGTTTTGGTGAACTTCATTATACACACAGTTTAAATATTTTGCATGCTAATTGGGATTAATTATTTTGAAGCTGTCCACACATATTCATTTTGCTGGCTGCCTAAGATTTTTTAGTACAGGCTAATGCTAATTTTTATCGGTTAACAATTTCATTCTCCCAAGTTGGGAACTGATTTGTCAAAATCTGACAGTTGCTCACTACTTGAGCTTAAATGTTGGACTAAATCACATTTAGTGACATTTATGAAATTACACTTATTTCATTTTGGATTCATTCAGTGAGCTAGTTGCACAAAACTAGCTACAACGGGTAACATTTTATTTTATTCACCATATTATAGAATGTCCTAATGGAGTGAAGGACCTCTATTGTTCGACCATATCGGAGTGTGCACCGACGATTGCAGCCTTTAAGAGATGACCCAATTTCACACCACAGCATGATTGCTCTTTAAAAAAAACTTGAACCACAAACAGTGAAAAATGTATTAAAATGTATTATCTGCAATAAAAGTTTTATACATTTTGTCACAACCTCTTCAGTTCTCTTGCAATTTCTCTTCTGTTGTGTCTGGTAACATACAAATGTATACATCATTAAGACAGCTGAGGAGTATTTACCTGAGAAAAATGTGGTTCTTTGTTTTGTATGCTTTGATAAAATTTAGTAACATGAAGTCTGAAGTTCACAAAGTTGCTTCATTCATTGGTCAGGCCATTCAATGGATCAATATTTTGATACTTGGATTGCTGTGATGTCTTGTGTATAATTAGCTAAGGATTTTTTATATAGTATGTTTTCTCTTGCTCTCGCCATCAGATCTCAAACCTGTTCTAGGGATTTGCCCTCTGTTCTTGGACAAAAATTTATCAGTCTCAGTTTAGCATTTTGTAACTAGCCGAGCTGTTGTTTATAGCAGTCTGTTCCAAACTTATACCACTGTGTGTGTAGAAATATTCCCTGATGTCACTCATGGAAGGTTTGGCTCCACCCATAAGACTGTTCTGTGGTCCCAGACCCCCCCCAACCTGGAGAAATGGTTTCTTTTTGTCCTGCCTATTCCCCTTAATATCTTAATCTTTGATCAATTCACCCTTTAACTTTCTAACATATAACCATATCTTCCTCTATCTCTTTTGTTGACTGGCTTTTTCTTTACTTCCAGTTCCCAAAACATCCAAGCAGCTGTTCCTTTTGCCATACTTCACACAACTTAACATCGGGGCATTCACCCATGTTTTTATGCACCTCCCTCTTTCAAGTTTCTTCCTCCTCTCAAAAACAATGAATTTTTGTTTGAGTACTTATCAACAAGCAACAGATATTCTTTGTGGCATCAGGTCACTCCTCATGCGAGTTGTCAAATTAATTTATGAAGGAGGTATTATTGATGATTGGTCCCATTTTCAGTTGACATTGCATGTCCACCTTTGCAGCACTTCAGGTTATTTTTTTAACAAAACGTTTTGACCCGGAGGCATTGAAACCAATTGTAACTTCATGCCAACACATTGAAAAATCAATTTGCTCAGTACAGACTGGAATTGGAAATGAGAATTTGTCTCCCACGCTCTCTCCCTTTAGTGGGTTGAGATTTTTAACCGTCTGAGCCAGAAGAAAATGGAGTTCAGGATGTTTTTTGTTCCAGATTGTGAATTACAATTTATTTCTTGGTGTCATACACAGTTTGCTATTGTAAATAATATGTTGTTAATATATTTAGTACATGACAGCATTACTTGGAAAAAACATTGTTTGAAACATTTTATTTTATATGGAAGATTATTTCTATGTGGTTTAACCATTAACCATATAACTTGCACTGCCTAATTTTCCAAATACTGAGCAAGAATTGTCTGGTTCCAGTTTAGGAAATGAATTGCAGCTTCCAAACTGCACCCTGAAACAAAAACTTAAGTTGAACTCCAGGCTTCCTGGTAGACAAGCTCAGTAATCAAACTGATGTAAGTGAAATCTCTCTGTTGTGATATGTTCTTACTGATGGTTGCAAAGAAGCCAATCAAGTAAAATTGTTTTGAAAAGAGCAATTACAGAACTGTAGTTTCTGATATCGACATGAGTTAGAGAGTAAGTAATCCTACCGAGTCAATCTGACTGAAATAAAAATTTCTTGGGAACTTTTGAGAATAACCATAAGCTTAGATTTGCAGTGATTTAAGTATCATTTTTTTTCCTCAAAACCTTCCACTTTTAAATTGTGCTCACATTGTATATTTTCAGAAAGAAATTTGGTCACAAATTTCAATTAATGTGGGCTCAGGGAAGCTTTCAACTTGGCTGCAATATAAACAGTAACATAAAATGAGTGTTTGGGAGTTTTTAATTTAAGAAATAAAATTGAGTTTTACAATGCTATCACCTAGCATTTTATAAGTTCAAATTAATTGAATTTATTCCTTTAGTTAGGAATTGGAAATGATTAAGACTGATCTGAAATGTTCTCCAGAGTGTAATCTAATGATCAGTTAAGATGAATGTTCATTCACGATGTTGCATCTGGTTCAAAATCAGTGTTTATTAATTTGTTGTTGAGTTAGACGCAAGCCACGAGGGAAAAATCAGAATCTTGAGAACTTCTACAAGTAAAATAAATCTCTTGTCTACAGCATTTAAATGAAACCTTATATTCTGTCAGCATTGATATTCTTCTGCAGTGTCAACATTCTGTATTGCAGTAGTAACTATAAATGTGTTAAATTGAAACTTGTGCTAAACAATATTTGAACTTAAAATTTGAAGAATTATTACAACTAAGTTAATCAAACAATTTGTAGATATGGTCAGACATATACTTTTAATCATCAACCGTTTCTGTCAGTGTTTTAATGAAAAAATATGAAGCAATCTGTCTCTTCCATCGGTACAATTGTTTCTCTGTATTTTCGTATCTCTGTTTTGCCTCCATTGCAATTAAATTATTCTACACTTCTCTTTCTGTAATCTAAAGTTGCATTTTTAAGTCTCTATAATATCTTCCATTCCTAACTCATTCGTTCTCAAATTCTCAAAACCGTGGAATAATTTATCTTCCTCCTGCTGTCCTCGGGTCTTTAATTTTTAAACCTAATCATTTATTACTAATCTTTTGCATTCTTTAGACTTTCGTAGAGCCCTTAATTATGGATCTTGACACTTAAGCTTTGTTTCACAGTTTAAAAAAGCCAGGAACGATAAGTCTAAACTTAATTGGAAATGCTGAACACATTATTGACAAGGCAAGGTTACCGTCAGCTCCGATTCCCATTTCACTAAATCTACAGACTCTTCTAATCATACTGGGCTCTCCAGAATGCCGGCACTATGGAAGTGACGGCTTGAGTCTCCTATCGCCTTTTCAGGTGGTTCATCAATCCTTTGGCTAATTGAAATGCATGCAGGAATTAATTTATGCATTCAACTTATTCAGTGGTGAATTTGCTTATTGATTAGCTTTTAATTCTGGACTTCTCCAAATTCTTAGGTTTTTATTGAAATGTTAGCCTGCTATTCTGTAAGCAATTACCAATGCAAAATCAGGCTGTCATTGCTGTTCTTTGGTTTTCTAACATCCAAGTATTGAACTGTTTACCACCACTGTCAAATGTACCCCAAAATATTTTTCACATGTCTATATTTGTTTCTAATTTCAACAGCCATGATTTGCGATAATGATTTCTGCAGGGCCAGCATTCTGCAGAATCCAGCATGATTGGAGTAGTCTGGCTTTAGTGCACCTCAGCCCAGCTGACAACAACTTTTTCTTTCATTTATGTATCTGACTCTTTTTGAACTGAGGAAGTGGAAGTGTGAGGGTCCATAGCCAAAGGACTCGACCAAAGTTGAAAAGATGCAGTCAATCCTTAATTAGTGAGTAGGTATTACAAAACTTAAAGACCTAAAGATTAGAGGAAGGAAGAAGATTGAGTGGTTCCAAAGTTTTGACTTGATCTTCGTTCACTTCAAAGTGAAAGTGCTGGATAGTTCTGACCCTTTCTCCTCTCACCGCTGATCACCCAAATTGTAAAATGGAGTAACGTCTTGTCCTATTCATGAGTATAAACATGTCATCTCAATAACTTGTCAGTAAAGAGAAAACTTGTGATTTTTTTTTCCTGCACATTACACATCATTCTTTTATTGCATTTGTTTTGAGAGACTGTTTAATCAAGGAGGCTGAATGTTTTCATATTTGAGACTGCCCATATCCGAAAGAAATGTCACTTCTAATTTATGAATGTTATGAGAATTTGCCTGTCTTCATTTAATCTGTTGACTCCATTACAAATGCTTAGAATTACTCTCATTTTCAGTTCACACTTCTGAGAAATGCTAGGTTACTAAAATAAAATTCTGTTTTGAGCTTTACTGTTATTTTCTCATTATGGACTTTGTTTCCAAAAAGCTAAAAACTGGGTTTTGTGAAATATATTGCATTATGAAATGAAAATAGAATGTGCTGTGAATGGATAATGGGTTCTCAACATTTGAAGGAAACATTGGGTCCCAGCTTTTTGAGGCAGAGAATTTAATACAACAAAGTGGTAAAACAGTAGTGGGTTGTGCTTATTTGTATAGTTGTCACTTCATCTTATGACAGAATTCTATTAATGCTATATCTGTACCCTGCAGTTTGGTGTCGAATGGCGAAGGTTTGACAGTTTCATGTTTGGGGTAATAGAGGAGAAAGAGGAACGAATTAACCAGAATGTGTGGGTCATTTTGTGCACTTGAGTAATGATTAGAGGGCAGCATTGGGAGAGACCATTGATCTGTCACCTTTCAGAAAGGGGAGTTTTCAGTGTTCAGATTTCCCCCCAGAAAACCACTGAGAGATGGCCTGGGATCTCTTATCTCCTGCAACTTCAGATCTGCAGAAATGGTGGAAAAGTTTTGGAAAATTGGGAGAATCCCCATGCAAATTGCATGTCCGCCAGCATTCTTTAGGTGAGCAACATCTCAACTTAATGTATAAAGTATCTTTGGAGACTTTCATGGAATTTCTAAGGGACTCTTGTTTAACACTTGGCCCTGCTATAAACCTGGAAAGAGGACAAGAGCGTTAGGGGGTTATGAACTTGCAGAATCTGCATGATGTGGAAGCCTTGGCAATCATCATTGAATTGAAACTTTGATGTAATAATGTGCCCCCATGTGTGTGCCACCTAAATGGTGCTATTTCCCAGCCACTATTTAAAGGCTTTGTCAACCTGTGCAAGGGAAGCTGAAGAAAAGCACTCTGGAAACTAGGCAAATGCAGACAATTGGAAAGATCCCTTCCAAAAGAGGGAAGGTGACCCCCAGGTTCAATTATGGTTCACTGAGTATAATACTTGGGGCAGTGAGGCAAGGAGGGTCGTTCCTTATGTATGTTCTGTCTACAAAAAGTAGGACAAATCCCATCTGGCTAATTGTGGTTCCCTCAGTCTATTCTTAGTCATCATCAAAGTGATGAAAGATGTCATTAATGTTGCTATCAAGCAGCACTTGCTAAGCAATAATCTGCTTACCAATATTTAGATAGAGTTCCATTAGGACCAACCTGTTTCAGGCCTCCTTGCAGAAATCATCCAAATATGGGCAAAAGACTTCAGCTCCAGTGGTGAGAATGACTGCCCTTGACATCAAGGCAGCATTTGACCAAGTTGCCATCAAGAAGTCCTAGCCGGGGGAGGGAGGGGTTGCACAAAGGAAGATGGTTGTGGTTGTTGAGGCCATTCATCTCAGTCCTAGGATATCACTGCAGGTGTTCTTTAGGGCCTTATCCTGCCATTTTCATCCACTTCACGTTTGACCTTCCCACCATCATAAGATTTCCTTCCTTCCTGCACCTTCAGTCCTCTTGTTGCTATGAAGGCGTGACATGGCAAAATTATTTTGCATACTGTTGCTGGTGAGTACTGCAGGGAGCCTCCAGACCTGTCAAGGTACTTGAGCATCCCAATCACCTGGTCATGTCACGCCTTATAGTGGTTGGAGTTGTATCTGTTATGGTGTAACATGGTAGTGTTCTGAAGAGGTGTCATCAGTTAAGGTTGGAGTATTTCCTGTCAGTAAGGAGCCTTGGACTTGAGTAAACTGACAATGGAATGGAAGCTCTTGTGGTTAAGGAAAGCCTCCTGGCTGATCAAAGGGTGCCATATGAGTTGCGTGTGTATGGTCTCTGGAACTCTAGTGGAAAGCCAACCAAACCTACAAACCTAAATGTTCTCTCTGTTGTATTAGTTAAAAAGGAATGTTACCATCCGGCACTGGCAAATAATGCCAGTCACTTGTCAGATGCTATTGTGACTAATTGGCTGGAACACAAATGTCGCAACCCTAGATGTACCCAATTGATATTTTGGTGATATTAACAGCTCTAAGCTGAACGGAGTCCCAAAATCATGTTGCATCTGTAATTTTTTGTCATCTCCAACTTCTACAAATTGTCCAGTCTAATCAGGTAGAGATATGGGAATATTGCTGTGTGGTTGTGCATCTACAAATCGTGCAGCATTTACACTGTGCAGAAAATTGTTGCTGCAGCAAAATGCTTGACTTTTCCTATTTTAAAAGTATAAATATGGTTAAATTATTTTATATCCAACATTCTTAGCACATGAATATTTTGTGCCATTATTGAAGCAGTATGCAAATATGTATAATTTTTAGTACTTCAAAATCTGCTAACATTGTAGTTTGTAAGTGTATCTTTACACCCACCCACACGCACACACTTTCTTTCCCTTTTGGGACTAGTAGGGAAGTGATGTAAATATTTCTGAACTGATTATTGACCTGTTGAACTGTTATGAATGCTCCTTCCAAGGCCAACAAGTCCCTGTATTGGAATTGGTAATTAGCCATACTCACGAAGGACCACAGGATAATTATAGGATAGTTATGTCAGCTTGAGGGGTTACTGCTCCACGTAAATCATGGGGCAAGGCAAAGTGGCAGGCATCCATGAACCACCACACCAGTGCAGGGATTGAACCTGTCCTATTGGTATCATTCTGCACCACATTCTGACCATCTAACCAATGGAGCTAGCTGATCCCCTCATTCTTGTGAGTGCTGTATATCTATCTATATTTGAAGTGTGCCATTTGCTTGGATGTTTGTGTGCTAGTTGCCATACTTTGCTATTGGCAAGCAGCATACCTTTTGAAATCGTTTATTGCAGAATCATGATTGGAACTGTCGCCATGAAGATTGGGTAAATATCATAGCAATAAAAAATTAGTACTGCTTTCCAAATATCTGTTCTGAAAACTTCTAGAAGTTGCTTGTTTACCCAAAATTAAACATTATTGTCTACACAGCACAAATTTGTGGCACTAGGTAAAACGTTACACTTTATCCATTCAAACACAGATACAGCCATTAACTTGAGATTAGAAATGTTATGATCAAAGACATTGGAATTTATTTTATCTTTGTGTTATACGTCACTTGGTTGGGTGCACACAAATGAAAATCTGGCCAGAGAATTACACACACCTTAAAGAATTCAAGAAGCTCCATTTTCCTTCTAATTTTAAGGGCATGAAAATTTGTGAGTTTGTGTAATGGGTGTGCAGTCATTCAGGTATGCATTATTTTTGTATGCACAACCTGAAATGTATGGGCACAGATTCTGTAGTTACTTTCCAAATGGCAAACGGATATATATTTAAAAAGGAAAAAAATCGCAGGGCCATGGCAAAAGATCAGGAGAATGGGACTAATTGAATAGCTCTTTCAAAGGCTGACACAGCCATGCTGGGCTGAATGGCCTCTTCCTATGGTGGTGGTTACACCTAATGTATGAACGTTACTGTTCAAATGGTGGAGATGAAAATCTTCTCCATTTCAGGATGTGGTTAGTGGGATCTGTATTGGAGCTTCAGCATTTTACTATTTATAAGTGACTTTGATGAAAGATTAGAGAGCCATATGTCTAATTTTGCTGCTGACTCTAAAGTTATATGTCACATAAGGTAGTATAGATCAAGGCAGAAGTGGGCATTGATTAAGTAAGAGAGTGGGAAATACTGGAGGAGATGATCAGTTTGGGAAGGTTGCGGTTGTAGACCTTGGACATAAAGATAGATCAGAGTGGTTTCGACAAGCTGTGGAGGAACAAAGATTTGGGGATTCATGTGCAGAAATGACTAAAAACAAGTATTTGGATAATTAAAAGACTAATGGAATGTTGGCTTTTAATCTGAAGAGGGTTTTTCCTACAATGGGGAGGAAGTTGTGCAAAGCTTTGGTTAGACCACATCTGAAGTATTGCATTCAGCTCTAGGCAAAGCTCTTCAAGAAAGATATATTAGTGTTGGTGCAGGTGTTGTGCAGATTCACCTAACTGATTCTTGGGCTAAAAAAATTAAATTCTGAGGAAACTTTACATAATCTTGACTTGAATTTCCTTGAGTGTGTAAGATTAATGGGGAGGCAATGGCTAGTGGTATTATTGCTAGACCCAGAAACGCAGCTAATGTTCTGGGGACCCAGGTTCAAATGCTGCCATGGCAGATGGTGGAATTTGAACTCAATAAAAAAAAATCTGGAATTAAGAATATTCTCACGGCCATGAAACCATTGTCAGAAAAACCCATCTGACTCACTTGTGCCCTTACCTGGTCTGGCCTACATGTGAATCCAGAGCCATATCAATGTGGTTGACTCTCAGCTACTCTTGGGCACCTAGAGATGGGCAATAAATGCTGGCCAGACAGCAATGCCCATAATCCCATGAATTAATAAACAGATTAAGGGGATGTCTATTTGAGGTTCTTAAAATGATAAGAGGATTATACAATAGCTAGAGGGAACTATAAGGTTAGTTAACCTGAAAATTAGGATAAGGCCTTTCAGGGATGGCGTTGGGGAAGCACTTCATACAATGGTTGTATTCTTTCCTGAACATGCATTTTGTTTAATCAGCAGGTTCCATCTAAACGGGTGTTTGATTGAGGGCCAGTTCAGATTTAGTTCTTTTTGTGTTCCTCACTACTGGGTTTTTTTTAAGTAAAGAAACTATTTGATCAAAACGAAATTGAGACCTTTCACTTGGTCCTTTTTTTTTATTTCCTAGAAAGAGAAGATTTGGAAATGCTGCTTTAGGAAGCATACCCAAGTCTAATAAAGACCTTAAGAATAACCAGTGCCATGCTTGTGATTTTAAAATCTGTTTTGTTATACACTTCTGAAGTTTGATTGCATTTTTAAATATATGCAAACAGGCAGAGGAGGAAGAATCGTTTGAGGGTACGTTAGAATTTTGTCGCGGTGGGGATGGACAGCCAAGACGTTCAACAAGACCTACCCAACGGTATTATCAACCGCCTGGAGCAAGAAAGTGATGCAGGTAAATAAATAATATTATTGGCAGACCAAAATTGGCCAGTAGGATATTATTAGAGCGAGCCTGAATGGGCTGAGTGGGATGTGCCAACACAGATAGACACATGCTGCACACACATAGGAATTAACCTCTGCTCAGTGCAGGAATAGAGTCATTTGTGATCCAACATCAAATGTACGCAATGACGAGATATATATTCATACTTTCTGCTCAAAAGATAACAACTTGGATGGGATTTTTGTGCTACGCTTGTTTATAAGTAACTTCAAGATGTTGTGAATAATGTAGTTATTACATTGGCAGTGCTGGCAAAAGTAATCAGAATATGGTGTATTAGCTTACACAAATAAAAAAAAATGCAAAATTTGATCTGTCCTAAAAAAGAATACTCAATGGCATTGTTCTAGCACAAAGGTAATGTAACCATATTGATGTTTGACATATACAATTTGCTATAATCATGGCTACAAAAATGTTTGCAACCCTCTAATGTTGTGTTTTTGAACAATTTGATGTGGAATATACTGTAGAAGTATGTTGTTCTTTCATCAAACCCAGATTCTTGCATTTGGTGTGTTTTGTGTAAACTGCATACTCTCAACTAGCCGGTGAAATATGTGCTATAATCCAAGAATTTTGTACTGAACCTTGTTGAGGTGCTGCAGATATCCCATGATACCCTTTTTGGTATCAACGATTTTGACAACACAACACATCCACCTTAGAAAGGATTTAAGCCTAAGACTCAAAGGTAAGTGTCATTTTTGAGGTAGCAGAATTAGCAAAATCACAATAATGGCGGAAGCGCATTTAGTATACAGCTTCTCAGAGATTAACTCATGTTGTACACTGATAAATGAATAACTAACCTTGTTCCTCATTTAGTAAGCAGCATCACTAGAATTATCGGCCCTGGTAACCATTTCTTCCACTTCAAGAAAATCACAAAATTTAATACCATGCCTACTTAGAATAGCATAATTGTTGCAGCTCTACATTTTAAAGTAGGCATCCATGGGGGAGAAAGCAGCAAATTACCTTTCTGGCTCTGCTTTTGGTTGTTATCCTTGTGTGAAAAATGCAGCACCATTCACATCCTTAACACCCCAAAGAGTTTCCTTTAATTACTGGCTTTTCGAATGTAGTTACTTTTTACGGAGGCAGCCAATTCGCTAAGATCTGCAAATAACAGTGAAGTAAATAGTAGTTAATCTGTCTTGGTTGAGGGATGAATGTTGGCTGAGTCACTGAGATCTGCCCCTCTTCTCAATTGTGCAGTAGAGTCTTTTCCACTCACCTGAAACACAGACAAGGATTTGGTTTAATGTTTGCTTTGAATAGTGGTGTCTCTGGCAATGTAGCATCCATTCAGTCTATCACTCAGAATTAGCCTAGATTATGCCAAGGGTTCTTGGGTGGGGGTTGAACTCAACCTTATGAAGAGAGAGTGCTACTACTGAGTCTCAAGCTGACTGCAATAGGCATTTATCCTGATCTAGAATTTTAAAAAGCATTCCCAAGTGAGGCCATTCTGTATACACTTATTCAGGCAGTATCGAAAAGGCATATAGAAGGGACTTTGTTCTGTTGATGTGCCAATTGTGTTAATCTTCGGCTTTGTATGGAAACCACTGAAGTGTTTATGTTGCTAATCCGAAGGGTGGTGTTAATACAAAGCAATTGTTTTCCAAGTTTGTAGCAAGAACGTTTCACCAAATACTTCGAGAAGCTACGAGTATATGGCTGCATCGACTGACTGCTTCAGGGTCCTTCCTGAGTTGTAACGTGTGGAATGTTGCACAGACAGTACAAATCTCCTTGAATATGGATCTTTGAGTGAATCTGGAAGAAATTCTACCAAGTCATGGGTAAATTTCAGATGGTGCCAAGAGTCTTGTAAAGTTGTTAATGGGCTGATGTAATAAATATGTTTTGTGATAAATATTCAACAGTCAAATTTCAGATGTATTCAATATTACATTTCACCAAAGTTTTGTCAATTATATACAAGAGTCCAGTTTATAGTAACTGCAAGGAAAAATGTTCACAAAGTGGCAATATACAATAGCAGTAATAAATAATCCTTGTGAAAATGAGAAAGAAACACACAAGCAGTTGTTTTGAATATTGGTCTCTTTTACTATCCAGGTTGTGACAGTTCTTCCAGATAGTTTGAACATTTTGTGTTTTGAGTCCATTGCATGTACTTCATTCAGAGAATTATTAATAAATCATAAATTCAGATTGTATGAAGCAAACCAATTGCAATACAAATTCCCATGTCAGTTACTTATATTCATCTCCTTTCATTAGTAATGGCTACTTCCTATTCATCTAATTACATATACCCTATGCCAATTTGCACATGGCTCAGGTAGTAATCCAGAGATTATTACCTTTGAGGTTCTGCTTTTAATTTAGTGCCTAGTTCCTCATACACTCAATGCAGAACCTCTTTCCAAGTTAGGCTATATTGTGACAAGCAGGCAGTGAGGGTATCTGAAAAAGTTGAAATTTCCCGAAGTTTCAGTTCCACGTGTTGTGATAAACAGCTTCAATGTTTCACAAACTTTATTCATCCACTAAAGGATCCCAGTTTGGAATAGAAATCCAACTCCTTGTCACCATGTCAATAAGTGAACGTAGTGATGATAACTTACTCCCAACTATTTCTGCTCTCTATATGCCCATTGTGAGAAAAGCAGTTACATTTTTGTTTCCCTTTCAGATTAATTATTTGGGTGCTTGATTTTAAGTAATTCTCATTGGTTGGGCCCATTGCCCAATAGTTTCAGGAATATCATTCCTTACCTTGAGGTCCAGATAAACTTGTGGTAACAAACAGCCAACCCCATCTGGTTGCCTTGCACTACTCGAGACATACCTTCATGTATCAAACCAAATCTTCTTTAAAGTAAAATATGTTGAATTTGATGAACAAAAAGTCGCAGAATATATTTACATACTGGACACAGCTCTACCTAAATCCTTCCATGCATAGCATAATGAAAGGATCAGAAGTCTTGAGAAATAAGCCAACTGTTTTAAGTAACTAAAATAATGCACAATTCTTCTCTTCCCATGAGTTATTGGGGAATTCCTAGATTTTGAAAAGCACCTTGAATTGTTGGACTAAAGATCAGGGTCTGTCTAGTTTGTTTGCTAGCATCCTGGCAGCTGCATGATATAAACCGAGAGTTAATAACTAATCATTATAATCTCTATCAACAAGTTTACTACAGACCCAGAGATGAGGCGAGGAATAGTCTCGGGGTGGAAAGCATTGCAAGGCATGAGCCCAAAGTCATCTGCTCCTCCTAATCGTGTCGCACATTCCATTTGTCGTATCTTTCACCACTCAAATGCTGCATCTCCAGCACTCTGATTTAAAATTAACTGTCAGGCATGTGCAGACCAAACTCCTTACAGAGCATTATTTAATTTTGAATTGCTTCTCTTCATTACATATACCCTACAAAACTCAGAATATTGTATCAAAATAAGTTTTTATGAGGTTGTGAACTGCAATCTTTTTTTTTGTATGTGCATCTGGATTTAAAGAGAAAGCCCCCTCCTAAAACTAACCAAACTACCGCTTTTCTTTTGGGCATAAATGCATGGTTTGTGGTTGCATTGTTTCTGCTGTTAAAGGATCAGTTAACAGAAGCTTAGGTTTGCAGTAGGTCAAAGTATGATCTTATGATTACTTGCTGAAACAGGATTTTTGGAGGATAGAGGTGGTTGGTGAAATCGTTAACTTTATTTTTGAGAGACCTGCTCTTTATCTCTTCCTGGGATATTTAGCGTTACTTGTTTCTACAGCACCCAACACCACCTGATATCCTGAAGATCTGTTTCTAAGGCTTATTTATTCACGTTCAGTAAGAAAATAGTCTCGTCATCTCAATATTATTTTGATCAGCTTTATAAACACAATATCTAGAACAAAAAGAGGATGCATGATGTAAGTTACATGAATTCTTCAAGCAAGAGCCAGGCCGAATATAATGGGGTATTCTACAGGAACAATTCTACAGACTTTCATGGAGTGGGAGCGATTATAGAAGTGATCTAAAAAATATGCAAGAACTATAGAGTAGTGACATTGGGGACTTATTGAATGGAATAATGGTGGAGTAAAAGGAGAGGATGGGGCTAATTTTCTGAAATGTGTTCATGAGAATTTCCTTGGCCAGTTTGTTCTTGTGCCTTCTAGGCATTGTTGGCTCTGGTGCCAGGGAATGAGGTGGATATGTGGGTGAATACTTTGAAAATGTGATCATTGTATCAGGGACTAAGAAGATGATGAATGCTTGGAGGCTCAGAGCTAGGCTAATGTATTTAATGAGTATTTTATATCAGTGTTCACGGAGAAAGAAGATGCTGATAAACGAGTGCAGCTGAGAAACCGAGTGAATACCTGAGATTTTGCCATTGAAAGGTAATTAGGTAACTGGTTGAATCTGGGGTTTCTCTAGCCCCGGTTCATTTTTTATAAATGCAGGGTTCTTTAGTGCAGCCAAGGCCATTGAGTGCAGCTGAGGAACTGAGTGCATACCTGAGAGTTTGCTGAGTGTGGGTTTCGGTGAGGGGCGAGGAGGTTTCTATTTCCTTTTGTTTTTTCCACCTTTCTCACTCTATAGGAATTGGTTCTTACTCTACCACAGGGAAAGGAGCCAGATGTTTGGTGAGTATCTGGTAAATGGGAAAGGTCTGTTCCTGTCCCAAGGTTTAAAATAGTATAGAAACTGGTGGTAAAGTTAATAAAATATATAAAATAGCAACATCAATATATGAATAATATAATCCAGTAATTAATTAAAATGCATTAAGGATGGCAGGACAGATGATGTGTCAAAGCTGCAGCATTTGGGAGCTGCTGGATACCAGTTTGATGCATGGCAAATACGTCTGCAGTAAGTGTTGCGCTCCGAGGATCTTCAGCTCAGAGCCGTTGAGTTGGAGGCTGAACTGCAGACATACTAGGGAAGGGAAAGTTATCTGGATGCTTTGTACCAGGAGATAGTCACTCCACTTAGGATAGTGTCCTCTGATTTGATCAGTGGTCAGGGACAGGAGGGTGTGACTGCAAATGAGACAGGTAAGGGGACCCAGAGGACAGGAGTGCAGGAATATCAGCCTCTGCAATTATCCAATAGGATGGGGTTCCCCCAACTTGTTTGTATGAATGAGGCTGCAAGGTGAAAGAGCAAACTGACCACGGCACAATGGTACAGGAAACCATTCGTGGGTGAAGCAAAAGGAATGTAGTGGGTAGTAGAGAACAGTATAGTGAGGAAAATTGATACTGTTTCCCACAGCAAAGCGCGGGAGTCCAGATGGCCTGGCGGGTGCCATGGTTCGGGCCCTTTGCTCAGGGCTGGCAAGGAACTAACAGTGAGAGGGGAGGATCCATAGAATCCGTACAGTGCGGAAAGAGGCCATTTGGCCCATCAATTCTGCACTGACTGTCCAAAAGAGCATCCATCTTTGTAAACCTGCACATTTATCATGGCTAATCCACCTAATTTATACATCGTTGGATTGTGGGAGGAAATCGGAGCATCTGGAGGAAACCCACATAGGCCTGAATTAAACCCAGGTCCCCTGCGCTGTGAGGCAGCAGTGCTAACCACTGTGCCACCATGCTGCCAATTGACATGATCCCTCTAGATACTAACAACATAGGTAGAACTCAGAAAGAGGTTCTGCATAGAGAGTACTAAGAGCTAGGCACTAAACAGAACCTCAAAGGTAATAATCTCTGGATTATTACCTGAGCCATGTGCAAATTAGCATGGTGCATAAAATTAGATAAATACGTGGATCAAAGACTGGTATGGGAGAAGTGGGCTCCAATTCATGGGGCACAGGCACCAGTATTGGTGAAAGTGGGAGCTGTAGTGTTGAGACAACTTGCACCTGAAACATACTGAGATCTGTGTTCTTATGGATTGCATAACAAGGGAAGTAGAGAGCAAGGGGCCAAATATGGCGAGACTTGGCATATCAAAGAATGGAGACGAGAAGAGAGGAAGGTCTAGGGGATTTTCACAGTAACTTCATTGCAGTGTGAATGTAAGCCTACTTGTGATAAATAAACTTTAATATTTGAGATGATAACCAGACTGTGACAGAAAAGGACAGAAGGTACAAGTCTAAGAGTAAATCAGTAGATAAGGCTAGAGGTTACAAAAATAATTAAAGGGCGAAATCTAAGGTTCTGTATCTGGATGCATGTAGCATTCAAAACAAAACAAAAATGAACTGTTAGTGCAGATAGTAGATTAACAAGAGTGATCTAAAAGCCATTACAGAGACATGACTACAGGAAGGGCATGTGACTTGTAGAAAGGACAGGACGTTTGGAAAAGGTGGTGGGGTAGATCAATTAACTAAAGACAACATCAGCACGTGCAAGTAGTTTGAATAGAGATGAGGAACGATTTAAGGCAAAAAATCAATTGTGGGAGTGGTGTACTTGCCCCATGGTAGGATGGGGTATCAAGAAAGAAATAGCTGGAACTTGTCAGAAAGGTAAGGTGATTATCATGGGGGATTTTCATCCAAATATGGATTGGAATAATCAGATGGGCAAAGGTAGCGTAGATGAAGAATTCATCAAATGTTTTGAGCTAATTTCTTAGATCAGCATGCTCTGGAGCCAACCAGGAGACAGGCTATACTAGACCTGACATTCTGCAGTGAAATAGGATTAATTAATGACCTCATAGTGAAGGTGCCCTTACGTAGCAGTGATCATAATATATTGAAACAAAACAGAGAAGGCTGGAAAGTCTCAGGAGGTCTGACAGCATCTGTGGAGAGAGAACAAAGCTAACATTTCAAATCTGGATGACTCTTCATCAGAGCTAAAGGGAACTAGAAATGGGATGAAATTTATATTGTTTTTTTGGGGGGGAGGGGTGTCAGGGAGTGGAGCCATAGAGACTGGATAGAGGGCCGGCAATAGGTGGAGGCTGGAGAGAGATTGACAAAAACGTCATGAACAAAAAGACAAAGGGACTTGGATATTACAATACAGAGTAAAATTTCAAAATTTGCCAGTGATACCACAATTGTAGTAAAAATGACACCAGTTAACTAACAGGACATAGGCGAGCATAATGAATTGACAAGCGGCAGATGAATTTATTAGAGAAACGTGAGCTTATACATTTAGCAGGAGACATATGGAAAAGCAATATAGGCTTAAAGGCACAGTTCTAAAGGATGTGCAGGGATGTAGCAATCTGGGAGTTCATAGGTATAGATCTTTGAAGGTGACAGGAAGAGACACTGATTTGCAAAGCATATGGGATCATGGGCTTCAGAAATAGAGACATTGAATAACAAACTGTCTCGGCCAGAACTAAAGTATCATGTCCAATTCTGATCACCACACATTAGGAAGGATGTGAGGATTCTTTAATCTCTGCACCTACTAATCAGAATGGCGCCAAGGATACTAACTTTTAGTTATCCAGTGAGCTTATAGAAGATAAGGTTGTTTTTTTTTTGGAGCAAAAGGAAATTGAGGGGAGATTTTGGTAGAGGTGTACAAGATTGATAGGCTGAGACAAGGTCAGTAAAGAAAAGCTTTTTCCAGTTTGCTCTTGATACAAAAATAAAGGGAAACTGATTTAAGATTCTGGCCAAGAGATGTAAGGGGGAGATGAGGAAGGACATTTTTATGTAACAAGTGTAATGACCTTAACGTTAACATTTATTTATTAGTCACAAGTAGGCTTGCATTAACACTGCAATGAAGTTACTGTGAAAATCCCCGAGTTGCCACACTCTGCCTGTGGAAGTGGTGAACTGGCTGCCTGGCGAAGTGGAAACAATCAGTAAGGAAATTGGGTTGGCACTTGCAGGACCATGGGGTTGGATGGGGGAATGGGACTAACTGGATTACCCTACAGAGAGCTGGCATGGATTTGCTGGGCCATAATGACAATGATTCATTCATCAATACAAAAACACAATGTATGGAAGAAACTAAACTATTGTAAATTTTATGAAAAGTGAAACATAAATAGTGTGGTTGTATTTATTAGTAAGCAAGCTGAACACAATGTTCTGTTTTAATCTTCCATAATTATTTCAATTTTTAATCAAAGCATTTAAAGGGCTGCAGTGACACCTAGTGGAAAAACAAAATTTACATTTGTCATGGCCCTTTGCTGAAACAATAAATAAGGATTACATTAATGGGTACGATTATTACATAAAATCTTTAGTCTGAAACTTTGTTATTTATTAAGTATGCACATCTCATTAGCCAAACAATGTTCCCTGAGAAGGCCTTAAAATGTACGTTACCAAACAGCTTGTGGTAATACATTTTGTATTCGGTAACAAAAGATTGATTTATGATTTTAAGTTATTTTTGTAAAATTCCTTCCTCTCATTGAAGTGCTAACTTCTGTGCTACAATTTCACAGGCCAGGCCTCCAGTAACATTCATAAGTGGCCATTTTTCATGTTAGAATCATAGAAACCCTACAGTGCAGAAAGAAGCCATCTGGCCCATCGAGTCTGCACCAACCACAATCCAACCCAGGCCCTACCCCCATATCCCTACACATTTACCTGTTAATCCCTCTAACCTACGCATCTCAGGACACTAAGGGGCAATTTTAGCATAGCCAATCAACCTAACCCGCACATCTTTGGACTGTGGGAGGAAACCGGAGCACCCGGAGGAAACCCACGCAGACACGAAGAGAATGTGCAAACTCCACACAGACAGTGACCCAAGCTGGGAATCGAATCCAGGTCCCTGGAGCTGTGAAGCAGCAGTGCTAACCAACTGTGCTACCATGCCGCCCATATTTTTGTTGTTCGATATTTAGGAGCAATGGTTGATTTCTCCACGTCCCCACACATTAACTTGAATTGCTGAGTGTCCTCGCTGTTACCCTGCCTGAGATGAGGAGAAATAGTGTATAAATTCTGCTACCACACCATCTATTTACCTATCGAATTATCATGCATGAATGAGATCAAATTTTAATTCATGGTTTATTGTATGGCACTTTCCAAGATTTATTACTGGCATTTCAGAATGCCATCTTAAGTTTAACCATCATCAGAGCAAGAGTAATGCTGTGAACCTTTCAGTTCATGCACTTAATTTTTAGACACTAAAGCATGCATTAGTTTAGATGAATGATAGTGATTTTTAAAACATTTTTCATTGGATGTTGGCATCACTGACAAGGGCAGCATTTAATGCCCATCCTATTTGCCCTTGAAGGTGGTGGTGAGCTAGCTGAGGCCCTGGTGTGCTTTTCCCTGCTTGGCGTAGCCTGAATTTGTCCGCCTTAACTCTCATCTCTTTACTGTTGTAATTTACTTCAGGTATCTGTGGTTTATATTGAACATTTTCAGCCTTGGAATATTAGAAGTATTTTATTCCAGGAACATCTTTGCAGCCCAAAGGCTGAATTGCAATGTGACTTGCATCAAAGAAGGTATTTGTAGACTAAGCAATTGGGTTGAAAATGTACAAGCATGTCGTAACAAAATTAGACAAATTCAGTAGGTAACAGGAAACTGGTGAATGAAATATTAAAAGAAGGATAATGGTGAATTAAAATTACAAACCAGTGCACCATTTCCACATTACAGGCAGTGAAGCACGTATACACTTCATCATTTAAGTGCTTCATCGAGGGCCTAAATCATGCGAGGAATAGGGCTACAATTTAGTCAAACATCTGAGTTGACTTGATTGCTCAGGGCATAGTGGGGGTAAATTGCATAAAGGCTTTACAAAACTTCACACATTAACTCTCGTTTGTCGGCTTTCAAACTTGTGATTATCACATTTGTTGAAGTCTTTGAAAATATTCATGCAAGCGCAGTATACATCTGTTAAGAATGTAAAAGCTTTTATTGTTTCAGTTCTCTGAAATTTGCATGACCTTGGATTATGTGGGTTAATCATGCAATGTCCTGTGAACTTGTCAGTGGTAAACAGGTTCTGCTATTGATATTATGTGATATTTTTTTGCACCTTTTGCATCTTTAATATATGTTTGCAAAAAAGTTTAATTTAAAAAAAAATCTATGCTTTTATTTGCATTGTTGTCCATCTCAGCTTTTTGTTTATTTTTTAAAAAGTCAAAAGTCACTCACTTATTTATGGAGCAGAAAGGGACCATTCAGTTCATCAAATCTATATTGACTGTCCATGGAGCAATCCAGTCAGTACCATTTCTCCCCTCTACCCCTGTACCTCTGCAAGTTTATTTCCTGAAGCTCCATTCAATTTCCATTTGAAATCATTGATCATCTTGCCTTCCACTACCTTCATTACTACTCACTGCATAAAAAAAGTTCTTCCTCGCATGTCTGCTGTATCTCTTGCCCAAAATACAAAATCTGTGTCCCCTAATCTTTATACCATCAGCTAATGGGAATGTTTTTTCTCAAGAATCTCATCCAAACTTGTCATAATCTTGTACACACCTACCAATTTTCTGCTTAATCTCCTTTGCCCCAAAGAGAACGACTCTAACCTTTCACATCTAACCTTTAGCTAAAATACCTCATCCCTAGAACCATTTGGCACATCTCCTCTGCATCTTCTACAAGACCCTCATGCACATCCTTCCTAAAGGGTGGTGACCAGAACTGAATGCAAAACTCTAGTTGTGTCCTGGTCAGAGCTTTATGATGATTCAGCATAACTTCCTTATTCGGTACTCAATAGCTCTATTTTTGAGCCCACAAACTTTACTAATAATTTCTAAGTATGTCCTGCCATCTTCAAAGATCAATGTACATGAATCCCCAGGTCCCTCTGTCCGTGGACACTTTTTGGAACTGTGCCATTTTCTCTCTATTGCTTCTCCCTGTCCATCCCACAAAAACCCATTACCTCACATTTCTCTCTTAAATTTTATTTGCCAGTGTCTGCCCATTCTGCTAGACTGTCTGTTATGTTAATGTCTATTCGTATCATCCTCACTGTCTGCCACTCCAGGTTTGGTATCATTGGCAAATTTTGAAATTTTACTCTACATTCCATTATCCAAGTCAATTATATAAATTTATCAAAAACAGCAGTGATCCCAGCATTGACTCTTGGGGAACACTATTGTCTACCATCCTGTAATCTGAACAATGACCATTTACCGTGGCACTGTTTTCTGATCTTGAGCCAATTTTTAAAATCCCAAATGGGCACTGACCTCCCATTCCATGAACAACAATTTGTTACAGTAAGAAGTCTTTCAACACCAGGTTAAAGTCCAACAGGTTTATTTGGAATCACAAGCTTTTGGAACACAGTTCCTTCATCAGGTGAGTCAGTCACCCGATGAAGGAGCAACCCGCCCCCCGCTTACTGTTTTTAAAACTGTACCCATTAAACTAGCTGTCCTGTAGTCTCCTCAGACTGACCTTGCATCCTTTCTTGAATAAGGTCATATTTGCCATTCCAACCTTCTGGCACCTACCTTGTATCTCAGGAATATTGGAAGATTTCCTGCCCCATTCAGCAACCTGAGATGCAAGCCATCCAACTGTCTTCGATTATGTGGAAATAACTTCAGTCAGCCAAGAAACGTGGATTATTGTTTTGCACCACAGGCAGTTAATAATATGGTTAGCCAGTTGAGTGAAAATTTAGTCATGTGCATCATTTGATTACTCAAGTCGATCATGCAGAATCAAAATCCACTGTGTATTGTATACGTCTACTATTAAATATCTACGTAATATTGTACCGGTTCAACTTGAGACACTTTCTTGTTTAACATGGACTCTTCAGTTATTTCTTCAAAACCTATCTTTCACTTGAACATGGATTCTAATCAGGTTAGAATCTCTGATCCAAAGAATCTCCTGAAAAGCATATTTGCATTTTGTATTTGAAATTCATTCATAATTAGCTTGCTTTTTGTTCAATATTGTTTGTGAATTTACAATGGAAGATGAAATTTGTTAGCCTGAATATTTTAGGATTTTTTCCTGCATGGTAATGTAACATCGTGAAGATCTTTTCATTAAAATATTGGGAAGTGTCATGAGATGGATGTTGTTTATTCAAGTTTCTTTTTGTCTCCCTTATTCAGGTACTTACACAAAAAGGATACAGAAGCAGAACTTGTTTCCAGCTGTGTGTTTTACAGATGTGGCAATGTGCAAAGAAGAATACTGGCCCCTCAATTATGGATTTTAGTTTCACAGTGTACAGCATAAAGAACTAATGGAATAATTTTTTAAAATTCTGTTAATAAAAGTTACAGTTCACTGCGCTATTTGTTTTTTTTATATTCAACTGTAATGTTCTGCACCCTCTACAAAGATTTGCTATAGCATCTGAATTTTGTTTGCCACCCTTTTAAAAGCAGAATGTAAAATTGTACAGCTGTTAGAAAAGTTTATCAAATATGCAAGGGGCATACACCTGTGCCTTTTCAAGATCTGATGTGAAACTATACGATAGAAAAATGTAAAGATAGGATGTTGGGGCAAGATTTAAGGAAGCCTTTGGAAAATTTAAGATGTTAATTTAAAATGACCCCTTTTTTCCTTTTTGAAGTATGGTTTAAAGAATGTTTTAAAGCATTACATTCAGTTTAACCATTTTGGTACAAAACCACCAGCCTAAAGTAGTTGAGACATTGAATTCTTAGTGTAGAAGAAACTTGTAGATTAAATTTGCTTTCAGATTATGTATTGTTAGTGTGATTATTAAATATTTGAAAACATAAGTTTGGTTTCAGTTGTAAGTGGCATTCTTTGCAACTCATTCCCCTTTTTCTTTCAAAGTGCAGTCTTTAAAGTATCATTACAATTTTCAACACTGGACTTTTAACCCGGGCCTTATGAGCTGAATGGATGATGGCCACATCCATAAAGACATGCTCAATGGGGAGCTTACTATTGGCAAAAGGCCACCCATATCTGTGATACAAGACTGTCTGCAAATGACACCTCAAGTTCACTGGAATTGTTGTCAATGCATGGGCATCCTTGCTGTTGACTGGAGTGCCTGGATACATAGTTAGCACCTAGAAAAAGCAGAGCACGAATTAAATGGCTGGATGGTGGGAAAGAGTGCCTGCAAGATGGTTAAAAACATCAGTCAATGCTATTTATTTGTGGCGACTGTAAAAAGGGACTGCCCCATATGAATTGGCCTCTACAGCCGCAACAGGCAGTTTAATACAGAAATGGCATACACCCCAACCGCAGTCTATCATCTCCTGAGACAAATGGATGCCATTGGACTTTTACCACTTTAGCTTGAGGTGTATGTATTACCAATGTATCTATTTCATATTTCGACATTCTGCAATGAAATAATCCTGAAGATTTGAGTTGGTAAAGAGAAACAAGAAGAAAGTGAAGAACAAAAATAACTGGAAGTCGGCAAAATGTTGGGATAATGGTATTGTGATCGATGAGTGAAGTTTGTACCTTTCGAGTGGTTGTTACCATGTTCTGTGATTCATGGAAATGTTTGTAGGACTTTAAATATACCTTATAAAATCCTAAATGGGATAGATTCATAAAAGATCTAGCAGCTCAAAACGTGGCATCCGTGAGATACTATGGACTGTTAGCAGCAGAATTGTACTTAACTATACTCAGCATGATGGCCTTTGACTACTAATGCAGGCGAACAACTTTGATTCAGCCAGGAGTGTAGAAGAGCTTGCCAAGAGCAGCACCAGCTATACTTAAAAATGAAGTGCCAACCTACTGAAGCTACAATACAGGACTACTTGCATGCCAAATGGCGGAAGCACTATTTAGACAGCTAAGTGGTTTAAGCAGCCTTGATGGAGATTGTAAAACAGGACTTTGAAAGCAGTAATTTCAGGATTGCTCCCAGTCCCACAGAATTAGGAGAAATAGGAGAATTGGATGATTAAACATGAGGCTGGAAAGCTGATGGAGGAGGGAAGGCATCAGATCTCGGAGGCATTATGACCGGTTCTGAGGAAGATGTATCTGTAAAGGGCGGCACGGTAGCACAGTGGTTAGCACTGCTGCTTCACAGCTCCAGGGTCCCGGGTTTGATTCCCGGCTCGGGTCACTGTCTGTGTGGAGTTTGCACATTCTCCTCGTGTCTGCGTGGGTTTCCTCCGGGTGCTCCGGTTTCCTCCCACAGTCCAAAGATGTGTGGGTTAGGTTGATTGGCCAGGTTAAAAATTGCCCCTTAGAGTCCTGAGATGCATAGGTTAGAGGGATTAGTGGGTAAATATGTGGGGGTAGGGCCTGGGTGGGATTGTGGTCGGTGCAGACTCGATGGGCCGAATGGCCTCCTTCTGCACTGTAGGGTTTCTATGATTCTATGATGAATAGTCGGATAGCCTACACCTGAATAGGACTGTGTTGAATGTCCTCGTGGGGATATTTGCTCGTGCGTGTGGGGATGGGTGGGGGGCATGGTTTAAACTAGATTGGTAGGGGGATAGAAACCTGAGGGCAAAGAGAATGGAAGATGGAGAATTAGTGACACTGAAGGACAGATGAAGCACAGGTTAAAAAGTGTACAGCGCAGGAATTTGACAGTGTTTGAAGGTATATACAAGGAGCATTGTATGTATAGACGAGCTGAGGACACAGACCTAAACATGGCAGCATAGTATCGTTATAATGGAAACGACTTGAGGGGCAAAAATGGCAGCTCAAGACCCCTGCCTGGAGTTTTGCGGCAGGATGGGGATTAAAAGGTGAGGGTGTAGCATTATTGGTTAAAGAATTAATTTATAGTTGTGAACGGGATGATATACTGAACAAAATATTGAATGAGGACATCAGGGTTGAGGTCAGAAAGGAAAAAGGGGCAGTCACGCTGCTAAGGGTGTGCTATAGCCACAAATAGTGGATTGGAGTTAGAAGATCAAATATGTAGAGAGATTTTTGAATGCAAAAATAATAGGGAATAATCGTTGAGTTTTCAATTATGATATGAATTGGGATTCAAATAGTGTGAAGAGCACAGAGGGTGTGTAATCTTTGAACTGCATTCAAGAGAACTTGTTTAGCCACCATGTAACAAGCCCAATGAGAAAGGGTGCAATTATAGATTTAGCCTTTTGGAAATAACGCTGGGCAAGTGTTGACATAGCATGGGGGAACAATTTGGAGATAATGACCATAATAGTTAGATTTAGCATCATTATGGAAAAGGACAAAAATAGAACAGGAGTAAAAGTTCTAAATTGTGGGAGGACAAATTTACGAAGCTGAGAGATTAGTTGGCAAGAGTAGACTGGATACAGCTATTAGAAGGAAAAATTGTCAAAGCAGTGAGGGGCATGCAAAGTTGAAATTCTACAGGTACAGTATCAACATGTCCTATAAGCAAAAAGGTGGTACTGCCAAATCTAGTGCCCCCTGGCTGTACATAGAACATAGAACATAGAACATTACAGCGCAGAACAGGCCCTTCGGCCCACGATGTTGCACCGACCAGTTAAAAAAAAACTGTACAGAGCATACAGGCCAAGATAAAGCAGAAAAAGAAAGCTTATGGCAGTCAGAAAAGACTTGATGCTGTAGAAAGCCTAGAGGAGTATAGAAAGTACAGGGATGAAGTAAAAATGAAAATTAAGAAAGCAAGCACAGGTTACAAAAAAACATTGACCAGTACAGTTGAGGTCCCAGAGGATTGGAGCTCTGAATGCTGTACCATTATTTGGAACAGGATGTAAGGGCTAGGACAGTCAACCTGATTTCAGTGTGGATAAATTGGAAACAATTCTGACAGGATAAACTGTCATTTAGAAGGGTATGGATTTATCAGGCATAGTCAGCATGCTTTAGTTATGGGAAGATCATGTCTTACTGACTTAATTTTTTGAGAAAGTAACAGGGAGGACTGACGAGGGTAGTCCAGTGGATATTGTCCACTTGGTTTTCAGTAAGGATTTTGACAAAGTCCCACATAGCAGACTGATCAGAAAAGTAGAATCTCATAGGATACAGGGGAAAGTGTCAGGTGGTATCCAAAATTGGCTCAGTAACCGAAAACAAAGGGTAATGGTCGATGGATGTTTTTTGGAATGGGAAAATTACTTTCACTGGTGTTCCACAGGGCTCAGTTTTGGGGCTCTTGATGTTTGTTATATATTAATGACTTGGGTAGCATGATTGGGAAATTTGCAGATGACACAAAAATTGGCCGTGTAGTTGATAGTGAAGAGGATAGCTGTCAACTCCCAAATTATATCAGTGGTTTGGTTGGGTGTATACAGAAGTGGCAAATGGAATTCAATCCTGAAAAATGTGAGGTATTGGGGAGGGAAAACAGCAAAAACTCAGTGTAAAGGGGAAGATATTGCGAAGGGTTGAGGAAGTGAGAGACCTTAGAATCATGTCCATAGGGTCCTTGAAGGTGACAGGGCAGGTGGACAAGTTGGTCAAGCAAGCATATGGAATGCTTTCCTTTCTTGGGTGAGGAATTGACACAAAAGCAAGGATGCAATGATGGAGCTGTATAAAATGCTGGTTAGGCCACAGATGGAGTTTTGTTTACAGTTCTGCTCACCACCTTACAGGAAGGACATAATTACTCTGGACAGAGTGCAGAGGAGGTTTAGAAGAATGTTGCTGAGGCTTGCGAATTGCAGCGAATAGGAGGGATTGGGTAGATTAAATTTGTTTTTCTTCGAGTAGAGGAATCTAAGGGATGATCTAATCAAAGTGTATGAAATAAAGAGGAACCTGGGGAGAGTAGAGAAGGAAAATATGTTCCCCTAGCTAAAGGGTCAATTACCAGGAGACATAGATTCAAGGTGATTGGTAGCAGGATTAGGGGGACATGAGGAAAAGCTTTTTCACTCATAGGATGGTGGGTATCTAGGATTCACTGCCTATGTTGGTGGTTGAGGTTGAAATGCTCAACTCATTGAAAAGGTACCTGGATCTGCATCAGAACTGCTGTAACCTGAGGCTACAGCCCAGCTGCTGGAAAGTGGGATTAAAATGAGTGGCTGGTGTCTTTTTACTCGTTTTTTAGCTGGGAATGGGCCAAATGGTCTCTTCCTGCACCATAACCTTTCAATGGAATCGAGCACTGAGGAGAAACTTCAAGAGGGCATAGGTTGGTGGAAAGACAGACAATTGACAGATGGAATTTAATAGAGAAGGATGAAGTGATTAATTTTGTTCGGAAGAATGAGGCAATATAAAATAAAGCTGCACCCCCCCCCCACGAGGTGGTCCGAGAGGACTGCAGTAAGTCCCAGGGCAATCAGCCCAGGATTTCATACTGACAGATTCAGACTGTCTTCTTCAAGTTTACTTATGACACCACTGTAATGGGTCGGATCTCAAACAATGATGAGATGGAGTACAGGAAAGAGATAGAGAATCTGGTGAAATGGTGTAATGACGATAATCTCTCCCTCAATGTCAGTAAAACAAAGGAGGTAGTCATCGACTCCACGAAACGTAGTGGAGGACATGCCCCTGTGTACAATGATGATGAAGTGGAAATGGTCGAGAGCTTCAAGTTTCTAGGTGTTCAGTTCACTAACAATCTGTCCTTGTCCCTCAACATCGACACTGTAATTAAGAAAGCCCACAATGCCTCTTATTTCTCAGAAGGTTAAGGAAATTCGGCATGTCCACTACGACTTACCAATTTTTACAGATGCATCTATCTGGATGTATCACAGCTTGAAATGGTTCCTTCTCTGACCAAGACCGCAAGAAACTATAAAGGGTTGTGAGCATAGCCCAGCCCATCACACAAACCAGCCTCCCATCCATTGACTCCATCTACACTTCTCGCTGCCTCGGAAAAGCAGCCAGTATAATCAAAGACCCCACAACCCAGATATACTCTCTTCCACCTTCTTCCGTTGGGAAAAAAATACAAAAGTCTGAGCTTGTGTACTAACTGACTCAAGCACATCTTGTTCCCTGCTGTCATCAGATTTTTGAATGGACCTACCGTATATTAAGTTAATTTTTCTCTTCACCCTACCTGTAACTACAACACTATATTCTGCATCCTCTCCTTTACTTCTCCCCTATGTACTCTACGAATAGTATGTTTTGTCTGTAGATGTGCAAGAAACGTTACTTTTCACTGTATCCAAATACATGTGACAATAAATCAAATCAAATCAAATCCCAGAGCCCATTCATACACACTACAGCTTTGATATTTGAGTGCACATAGGTGCCCTGTAAATTGTGATGCTGTTTTGGTCCCAAATAGCAATGAACTCCTCTGCCGCTATTGGAGCTGCAAGTTCTGGATAAATACCTTCTATAGGTATCAAGCCCTAAGACAACATTGGTGACCATGGACTTCCATGGATTGGTCCATGATTGTAGTTGGCAAAATATGGCAGTGGGTTTCCATTGCTTTCTGTGGTATGGCTGATCAGGAAACTCTCCTCCTGTAACTGTCTACCATCAGACATACTGGAAGGATCTACAGGCTGATAATTAACCTGTTTGGCCACTTCTGAACACATTTTCCATGGTCATCAGGTCCAAGGAATTTGAACTTAACAGGCACAGTTGCAGAAGTCCATATTAAATGAGCACAGATGTTTTACTCTGCAAGCTTATGATGAAAAGGTGAGTCATTTAGCAGCAACAGTGAATGTGCAATGTAATGATATGTCTTCCAAGCACACAGATTATGATTGCGGGGAAAACAGAATAGTCCACCTCAAGCCCAAGTGTGTTGATGTCAGAGGGCATTGAAATGATGTGTTCTTCCATGGATAGAATGGCGAACTCCTTGGAACATCAAACATTGTTATCAAATGAGCCCATGCAAGCCATGACCATGGTCGTGGGGTCTGCTTCTGCACACATAGTAATAGAGCAGTCTTGCGGTGGGGCCCTTAGAGACTTATAAGCCCAGTGGATATTGAGCAAGAACACCTCCACAGTAAAAGCAAGAAGTTGGGCAGTCTATTGTGTGATGATACTGTGCCTTTTGAAAATGTATTTGGGTCATGTTTCTGGTGCAGGATTTATTTTAGCAGTTTTATTATCAATGCCGTTTTGTCTATACGTGGTTATCCCTGTTGTTACTGCAGCAGCTTAATTCGTCCTGATTGCTAGAATGTTTGTTTTAACCTGGACTAATGCTGTTCTATTATTTTAGTGTTTTCCCCTGGGGTTTTGCAGAGTAAGGCTTGATTAGGTTGATTGACAGTAAAATCATGTGACTGGGCAGATCTAGGCTTACACAGAGAAATCAAGCTCAGTTTGCGGCTTGAGATCTTTAGAGAGAGGTCACTCTCTCCATTTCTCTTTTTCTTTCTCGACATGAAGACTGGGATCTGCAAGGAAAGGAGTCTAACTCTGGAGGTTGCTATATGAGAGTCAGAAGGCAGATGTCTTTCTGTATCTGTCCAGAGGGGTTAAAAGGCTGGAAATCTAGCATGCATGTGAGAAAATCTGTTTCTGATGCTAATTGGTTCTGAAGTAGGGTTCATGTCTATGTGGATATTGCTTAAATTGAAATGATAGAGATGGATAACTGTTAAGAATTACACTCTGTCATCTTTAAGTATTTTAATTGGTATAAGTTACATTAATTCTTTTTGTTATATTCTAACTGTGTTCTTAAATAAAGTTTGTTTTAATAAAAGCTTCCAAGTGGATCAATTAAATCATACCTGGACCGAAACAATATATGCTCACCCTAATGCCAAAATCAAAAAAGGTGGGGCCTAGGCTAACTGCATAATATACCTTGAAGTTTCTGATCTAGTCCCTAACACCTGCAATTAGTGGGACAAAGGCCGTTCTTCACACCTGCCACTGCATTTAGTGCAATTCAGGGAAAATTTTGCCCAGAGAGTCAGGATTAATAGATCGTTTTCAGGTAGGCAACCTGGATCATTTTCAGGCTGGGAAACTATAACAAGTGGAGTGCTGCACAGAATAGTGCTGGGGCTTCAACTATTTCCAATCTGTATAATGACTTGAAGGGAGTGGTTGTATCTTAGCCTAATTAGCCGATGATACAACAGTAGGAAACCAAGTTGTGCGGAAGACACAAAGATCCAAAGACACAAAGATATGTAGAGGGACAAGTAGTTTGAGGAAGCAGGGGGGCTGCAGAAGGACTTGGACAGGTTAGGAAAATGGGCAAATAAGTGGTAGATGGAATACAATGTGGAAAAGTGTGAGGTTATGCACTTTGGAAGGAGGAATGGAGGCATAGACTATTTTCTAAATGGGAAAATGCTTAGGAAATTAGAAACACAAAGGGACTTGGGAATCATTGTTCAAGATTTTCTTCAGGTTAACTTGCAGGTTCAGTCAGCAGTTCGGAAGGCCAATGCAATGTTAGCATTCATGTTGAGAGGGCTAGAATACAAGAGCAGGGATATACTTCTGAGGCTGTATAAGGCTCTGGTCAGACAACATTTGGAGTATTGTGAGCAGTTTTGGGCCTCACATCTAAGGAAGGATGTGCTAGCCTTGGAAAGGGTCCAGAGGAAGTTCACAAGAATGATCCCTGGAATGAAGAGCTTGTCGTATGAGGAACGGTTGAGGACTCTGGGTCTGTACTCATTGGAGTTTAGAATGATGAGGGGGGATCTTATTGAAACTTACAGGATACTGTGAGGCCTGGATAAAGTGGACATGGAGAGGATGTTTCCACTAGTAGGAAAAACTAGAACCGGAGGGCACAACCTCGGGCTAAAGGGATGATCCTTTAAAACAGAGATAAGGAGGAATTTCTTCAGCCAGAGAGTGGTGAATCTGTGGAACTCTTTGCCGCACAAGGCTGTGGAGGCCTGGTCATTGAGTGTCTTTAAGACAGAGATAAATAGGTTCTTGATTAATAAGGGAATCAAGGGTTATGGGGAAAAGGCAGGAGAATGGGGATGAGAAAAATATCAGCCATGATTGAATGGTGGAGCAGACTCAATGGGCCGAGTGGCCTAATTCTGCTCCTATGTCTTATGGTTTTATGGTCATATCCTTTGAAGGGATATAGATAGGTTAAGAGAGTGGGCAACAAATTGGCAGATTGAGTATAATGTAGGGAAATGGGAGGTTGTCCAGAAAGAATAGAAAAGCAAAATACTATTTAAATGGTGAGAAATTTGTGGGATCTGCAGTACAGAAATGTCTAAAAGAAGGGATCTTCTCCTTTTAGGCAGGAACAAACATGGCAACAAAACTTTGCTATGAATTGATGTTACTAAGACAATATCAGGACATGTTAATTAAGTTTTCAGGTAAACTATAATGATAAACTTAGGCAGTGATTTACAGTTTAAGGTGGATTGTACTTCCTGTGTTTAGGAGTGGATAGTGATGGTTTCTCTTGCTGTCTCTTATGTTGTTTTCTGATTTCTGATCTCTCTATACAAAGACAAAGTCAGGATCTCTTTTATCCTGCCGGTATTGAATTAACCCATCCTTCACCCCAATCACCTTCAGCTTCATTTGTGAGCAAACCTTCCCTGACCAACCAGGTGTTTTTCATATGTGCATCACATGTTTTTCACATCCATCTGTATTCGATTGTCGCTTATCTCAAGATGCTATCTCTCTGAGGGTCCAGACATTCCAATCCTGTGTTTTTACAAACACAAGCAATTCCCACATGCAGTCTCACAGTCTCATCCTTTTGCTGCAAGTAAGATCTTTATGAAATTTGATATACATTTCCAATGCCCTCATGACTTTGGCATTGTTCCTATTTCTAAGTTTTCCGACTTTACTACACTACCAAAAGTGTATCTAATAAAATCAAGTATTAGTTTCTAATAAAGTTAGATTTTAGTAATTAATAATCTTACAGAGGGATCTGGGTATCCTTATACATAAATCACAAAAAGTTAGCATGCAGATTCAGCAAATAATTAGGAAGGCAAATGAATGTAAGGGGGGTGGAGTATCAAAATAAGGGAGTCTCATGGACAGGGCATTGGTGACACTTCATCCTGGAGTACTGTGTGCAATCTTGCGCTGGAAACATCCAACCTCGTCTGCGGCTGAGATTCTCTGGTCCCACTGCAGTGAATGAAGTTTTGGCTGAGCACCAAATTCCCTGTTCTCGCTGGCGGCAGGGCTGGAATGGACGAGATCAGAGAATCCCGTCCTCGGTCTCTTCACTTAGAGAGGGATATAATTGCATTGGAAGCAGTTTGGAGAAGGCTCACTAGGCTGATTCCTGGGATGAAGGGGTTATATTATGAGGAAAGATTGGACAGGTTGAGGCTATAGCCATTGGGGTTTGGAAAAATAAGAGGTTTTTATTGTATATAAGATGCAGAAGGGGCTTGATAGGGTAGTTGCTGGGAGGATGTTTCCTCAAGTGGGAGAATTTAAACTCAAGAGCACAGTTTAAAAATAAGGCAACATCCATTTAACACAGAGATAAGCAGGAACATATTTTCTCAGAAGATCTTTTGAATTCTCTTCCCCAGACAGGAGTGAAGACTGGGTCATTGAATATATATTTAATGCTGAATCAAACAAGTTTCTTTACTAAGGGATTTTCTTGCTGAGGACAAATGTTACTTGTCACTTATCAGCCCAGGCCTGAAAGCTGAGCAGGTCTTGTTGCATTTGAACATTGCCTGCTTCAGTATCTGAGGAGTCACGAATGGTGCTGAACATTGTGAAATCACCCATGAACACTTTTACCTTATTAAGGAACTAAGGTTATCAATGAAGCAGCTGAAGATGGTTGGATCTAGGACACTATCCTGAGGAAGTCCTGCAGTGATGTCATGGAACTGAGATGTTTGACCAGATGATCTATGGATTTTCAATAGTGTTTGACACATAGACCGCAAACACTAATACCATCTACTACTTTCATTATCAAGCGCGTTGGTGGAAAAGGGTGAGAATATGAATTTGCTGAAAAATAGCATCCTTCATAGTAATGGCCTTTAATTTTTGTGGAATATTAGCATTACTGAATGATTTCATAGAATTTATTGCATTGGTTATATATAGACACCAAAATATTGAATATAAGTTACAGATGTGTCACATTTGAATTTTATATTTTAAATTTAATTTCGGTAGGTACTTTAAAGCATAACTTATTTCATTTGCCTGGCTATTTTTAGCTGTAGTGTCAGGGAGGATTTTTGGCAGAAGTTTTGCTTATATAATCTTCTTGTTTATCTTGGAAACTAAATGTACCCGCATATTGTCATGCTTCATTTTATATGCATAATAACCTCAATCATCTTGTCTCATCTGTGGAATGTAGTCTGTCAGGGTTGAATAATGAGTGGAAAGATAGATTGAGATGACTATGATATCGCAAAGATTTTTTTGGGTTCCACCAGGGCCACTTAGCTCCTGACCTCGTTGCAGCCCTGCTCCAAAAATGGAAAAAGGAGCAGGATTTGACAGGTGAGGTGAGAGTGACTGTCCTTGATATCAAGGCATGGCATTTGGCAGAACATGGCATCAAGGAGCCCTAACAAAATTGAAGTTAATGGAAATTAGGTGGAAAACTCTCCACCAGTTAGTTTTGTACCTCACACAAAGGCTGTGGTTATTGGAGGCCAATCATTATTGCCTCAGGATATCACTGCAGGAGTTCCTCAGGGTACTGTTATAGGCCCAACAATCTTTAGCTACTTCATCAATGACCGTCATAATCATAAGGACAGAAATGGGGATGTTTGCTGATGATTGCACAATGTTCAGCACCATTCACAACTGATCAAATACTGAAAGAGTCCATGAACATATGCAGGAAGACTTAGGCAGCTTTCAGGCTTGGGCTGATAAGTGACAAGTAACATTTGCTCCACACAAGTGCCAGGCAATGACCATCTCCAACAAGAGAGGATCTAACCATTTCTCCTTGACATTCAATTGCATTTCCATTGCTACATCTCCTTCCATCAACAGCCTAGGGGTTACCACTGAACAGAATCAGAATGGGACCAGCCATAGAGATAACGTCTGCAAGTGCAGATCAGGGGCTGGGAATTCTGCAGTGAGACATAACCTCCTCACTCCCCAAAGCCTGTCCACCATCTGGAAGACACAGGTCAGAGGTGTGATGGAACATCTTCACTTGCCTGGATGAGTGCAGCTCTAAAAACAGTGAAGTAGCTTGACACCATCCAGACGAAAGCTGTCCACTTGATTAGCATCCCATTCACCACCGCCAACATTCAGTCCCTCCATCATTGGTGCTCAGTGGCAGCAGTGTGTGCCATCTGAAAGATGTCCTACAGAAACTTCCAAACCTTCTTCATCAGCACCTTTCAAAACCGAGAACTCTTAGCACCTAGAGGAACAAGGGCATCACATGCATGGGAATGTTAACATTCCTTCACTGTTGCTGGGTCAAAATCTGGAACTTGCTCCCTAACAGCACCGTGTGTAACCCACATCAAATGAACTGTGATGGTGCACTGATTCAAAAAGGCAGCTCATCACCAGCTTTTCAAGAGCGATTAGGGATGAGCAATAAATGCTGGCCAGTGCGAATAACATCAACTTGTGAAAGAGTTAAAAAAAGAATGGCCATTTCTTTCTGTATCCCTTACCTTTGAACCTGTAATTGAACTGGTGCTTATCAGAACCACTGGATGGGAAAATTACAGAGCAGGAGCTTTTCTTTCAACCTCTCTAGGAAAGGCAATGAAGTTAAGTTGCTCCAGCCCTGAACCTCTTTGCCTCCATATCCTTCCTGGCTGCAGCAAGGGATATCAGCAATGTTAGCCAGTCTCTCTTTCTTCATATGATAGGAAAACCCAAATCAAATACCTATATCTTAGTCAGAGACTCCTCCTGTTGCATCTGACTATGCCCTCTGGTGTATTGATCTGGTAGGAACGGGGTTGATCCTTGTTCCGTTGGAGATCTGTCCCTTGTCACCTGAGGTCAGGGATCTGGACCTTGTCACCCTGCTCAGCTGTGGCAAGCATTTGGTGCGGTGCTGTCTGTTGCAGGCAGTAGCTTGCCTCTGTCTGTAGGATTGCTCTCTTGCTTGTACAGCCTGGTAGTACAGCCTGGCTTACAATCCTGCCAGGATCTTTGGCAGGATCGGGATTTGTGTACAAAGTTTCCTGGTCATCAGGAGCTCACACGGGAATAGGCTACACGGTAATGGAATGGAGCTGTAATGGAATGGAGCTGTAAGGAAATGGGGTTGTAATGGAATGGGGCTGTAATGGAATGGGGCTATAAGGGAATGGAGCTATAAGGGAATGGCTGTCATGGAATGGCACTGTAATGGAATTGGACTGTAAGGAAATTGAGCTGTAATGGAATGGGGCTGTAATGGAATGGAGCTGTAAGGAAATTGGGCTGTAATGGAATGGAGCTGTAAGGGAATGGAGCTGTAAGGAAATGAGGTTGTAATGGAATGGGGCTGTAATGGAATGGGGCTGTAAGGAAATGGGGTTAAAATGGAATGGAGCTGTAATGGAATGGCGCTGTAAGGAAATGGGGTTGTAATGGAATGGGGCTGTAATGGAATGGGGCTATAAGGGAATGCAGCTATAAGGGAATGCAGCTATAAGGGAATGGAGTTATAAGGGAATGGAGTTATAAGGGAATGGCTGTCATGGAATGGCACTGTAATGGAATTGGACTGTAAGGAAATGGAGCTGTAATGCAATGGGGCTGTAATGGAATGGAGCTGTAAGGAAATGGGGCTGTAAGGAAATGGGGCTGTAATGGAATGGAGCTGTAAGGGAATGGAGCTGTGATGGAATGGGACTGTAATGGAATGGCACTATAATGGAATGGGGCTGTAATGGAATGGAGCTGTAAGGAAATGAGGTTGTAATTTAATGGAGCTGCAATGGAGTGGAGCTGTAAGGAAATGGGGCTGTAATGGAATGGAGCTGTAAGGGAATGGAGCTGTGATGGAATGGGGCTGTAATGGAATGGCGCTATAATGGAATGGGGTTGTAATGGAATGAAGATGTAATGGAATGGAGCCGTAAGGAAATGGGGTTGTAATTTAATGGAGCTGCAATGGAGTGGAGCTGTAAGGAAATGGGGTTGTAATTTAGTGGAGCTGTAAGGGAATGGAGCTGTAAGAGAATGGAGCTGTAAGGGAATGGGGCTGTAAGGGAATGGGGCTGTAAGGGAATGGGGCTGTAAGGGAATGGGGCTGTAAGGGAATGGGGCTGTAAGGGAATGGGGCTGTAATGGAATGGGGCTGTAATGGAATGGGGCTGTAAGGGAAAGGGGCTGTAAGGGAATGGAGATGTAATGGAATGACACTGTAATGGAATGGAGCTCTAAGGAAATGGGGTTGTAATTTAATGGAGCTGCAATGGAGTGAAGCTGTAAGGAAATGGGGTTATAATGGAATGGAGCTGAAATGGAATGGACCTCTAAGTGAGCAGTGCGGTGAGGAAGTCCCTTGTTTTTCTTCAGAGAGCCTTCACCAGATGGACCCCTCGTTCCTCTTTGCTGTTTGAATGTGGATATCTGAAGGAGCTGGTGTGGTGACGGAAACCAACAATGGCTGTGAATTGTGCAAAACATTCACTCGAGAATTGTGGGCCGTTATTTGATATGGGTTCGTCCATAATGCCATGGCTCACAAACATCTCTGCAAATGCTTTGACTGTCTCCACAGTGATTGTACGAAGTTGTTTTACCTCCACCCAACTAGAGAATTACTCCATGATGATTAGGAAGGTTTTACTATTGTAGACAAACAGGTTAATGGTCAGCCTTTCCCATGGCCTGTTGGGGATTGAATGGGATTGAGTGGCTCCCTTTAGTCTTGGACATTCGCAATGGTCTCCTCCATTGCAGATAGCCAGCCACCAGATGGCGGATTTGGTCCATGCCCTGGACTTAGTGATGCCCAGATGACCCTGCTGTATCTTCTGAAGGACATCTGCCCACGATGAAGCCAGAATGACCGGCCATTTATCATGACCAGAATTCCAATCCAACGTCATGTTGGATTTCACCACTCACCCAGGGTGTGATTGGGGAGTGGGGGACGGGGGGGTGCCTGCCTGATCTGAGCCCCTATAATTCAGCTCATTAAGTCAGAATAAATATGAAGTTCAGGAATCTGTGGCTAATACACATCCTGCACCCTTGCTTCACATGATCAAGAACGACAGGCATCTACATAATACCTTACCTCAGAATGTCCCAAAGTACTTTTCAGCCAATGAAGTACTTTTGAAGCACAGCTAATTCTGTCAAGTAGAAAATGTGACAGTGTTTGCATACAGCAGACCCTCACAAACAGCAGAGCAGCTCGTCTGTTTTGGGTGGTGTTGATTGAGGGATAAATATTGGCCAGGCCATCAGGGCTAGCTCCCTGCTTTTCAAAACAGTGTATGTCATCTTTTGCATTCTCCTGAGAGGGCAGTTGGAGCATCAGTTTAACATTTCATTTTTGTCTTCTTCAAAACACTGTTTTAGATAGAATCATAGAATCCCTACAGTGCAGAAGGAGGTCATTCGGCCCATTGAACCTGCATTGACCACAATCCCACCCAAGCTTTATCCCCATAGCCCACATATTTACTCCACTAATCCCCCTGACGCTAAGGGGCAATTTAGCATGGCCAATCCACCTAACCTGCACATCTTTGGACTGTGGGAGAAAACCGGAAACCCATGCAGACACGGGGAGAATGTACAAACCCCACACAGACAGTGACACAAGCCGGGAATTGAACCCGGGCCCCTGATGCTGTGAGGCAGCAGTGCTAACCACTGTGCCACCGTGTTTACATTCAGTTGAGGGGGCAGTTGGAACCTCAGTTTAACACCTAATCTTTGTACCCTCAGTCCTGCACGGGAGTGTCAGCCTAGATTTCTGTGTCCAAGTCTCTGGAGTGGGACTTGAAATCACAAACTTTTTGACTTGGAGGAGAGAATACTATCCATGGCTGCCATGTCCAGTTATGGTTGGGTAGCTCCCGACTTGTAGAAGCCAGGTGACATGAGGGTTGAGCAAATCTCTGTGGCATCAGGTGTCTGCAGCGTTCCCCGTTCCATGTGGGTATGAGTAGATAAGAAAGAGATGTCTGCAAACAAGATTTTTATTATATTCAGTGTAATCAAAAGGTTTATCTGGGCTATTGTAAGCTTATCAGGAGTTATTTTGGAAATGGAATCTAAATCAGGATTTTGTTTTCTCTGGGTGAGAACAAAACATTGATTGTAGTTAGCTGGGTCTGAAGTTTCATTCAGCATTGGGGATGAGTTTGGATGTTTAAAGGTTTTAAGTTTATTTATTAGCGTCACAAGTCAGCTTACATTAACACTGCAATGAAGTTACTGTGAAAATTGCCACAAAGTTGCCACACTTTGGCACATGTTCAGGTTAACTGAGGGAGAATTTAGCATGGCCAATGCACCTAATCAGCACATTTTTCAGATTGTGGGAGGAAACCGAAGCACCCGGAGGAAACCCACACAGACACGGGGAGAATGTGCAAACTCCACACAGACAGTGACCCAAGCTGGGAATTGAACCCAGGTCCCTGGCGCTGTGAGACAGCAGTGCTAACCATTGTGCCACCATGCCACGGGTGCGAGATGGCCTGGAAAATTGTGCACTTGGAAGGTGTCCCTTGTCCTGAGGCCTCAGTGATACGATTACATTTTCAAAGTTGGGGGGGAGGGGGAGGCGGTGGAGAGCCAGCAATCTGTATGCTGCCAGTTAATCACTTGAGAAGCTTGCTGTAGAGCTTGCTAGGAATATGGGGAGCAACAGGTAGGAGTTGGGCAAGTGTGGAAATGCTGAGAGTCTGGGACACATCTGAACACAGTTGTCAGGAGCAGAGTGGGGAGTCAATAGTGCTCATGACTATATGTATGAAAAAGTCATATAGAAAGGGAGATTTAAGCTCAGCTGCTCATGCAGTGGCACAAAGACTTGATTTAGTGTGGAGAGAGTGTTTGAAGTCCTGGGAGGAATATGAGACTGTTGGCCTCTGTGTCCAGTGCAACTATGGCTGCTTGGTCTGACTTGCTGGGCTTCCGGATGGAGTGAAGAGAACAGCTCTCTGGCCCAATACAGCCTTGGTCTGGGCCTCCAGGGAACCTACTCCATTTTACTAGGTCCACAGGACAGGGTCTCACATGACGGATGTTTGGCCTCTTTAGGGAATCTCTGAGGACATCCCTAAAGCATTTCCATTGTCCTTATGGGGACTCCGAGTTGAGCAGTTACTTCAGGAATTAGGCAAATGACCTATCCCACTCAGTAAAGCTGGTCATCAGTGATTGATGCTCGATGCTGGGCATGTTGGCTTGGGAGAGGACGCTGTTGTTGGATGGTCTTCCTTGGAGGATCTTGAGTTCTTGATTATTGGGTATGCCTGGTACTTATGCTTCTGCATGTTTAGTTGAACCAGGGTTAGTCACCTGGCTTGACCGTGATGGAGGATTAAGGGAGAAGAGAGAGATTACCAGCTTCCAGATGTTGGTGATGTAAAACTTCTGCTGCAGCTGTGGCCAACTGTACTTCTTGGATGTTCAGTTTTGAGATGCCTAAAGAGTTTGTAATTTTTTCCAATGAAGATGGTGATTGTACCATACAACACGTTGGAAAGTATCTGAGTATCCGCAGTCTGAAAACAGAACGTGATTGCATGAGGATTTTGTGGTGGACAGTCCTATTGATTGAGATGGCACGGTGGCACAGTGGTTAGCACTGTTGCCTCACAGCACCAGGGACCTGGGTCAACTCCGGCCTCAGGTCACTGTCTGTGTGGAGTTTGCACATTCTCCCCGTATCTGCATGGGTTTCCTCCGGGTGCTCCGGTTTCCTTCCATAGTCCAAAGATGTGCAGGTTAGGTGAATTGGCCACGCTAAATTGCCACGTAGTGTCAGGGGGACTAGTGAGAGTAAATGCATGGGGTTACGGGAATAGGGCCTGGGTGGGATTGTGGTCAATGCAGACTCGATGGGCCAAATGGCCTCCTTCTGCACTGTAGGATTCTATTCTATGATTCTAGATTGGCAAGGATGAGGTCAAGTATTTTATACTCTAATGCCCTCACCACCAACTGCAAGCCAATCTGCCATCAAAATCTTTGAGGTTTGTCAGCTTGATGGCAGTATTGAACTTTATTCATAATGTTCATTGAAATCTGCCACATTGACTAAATTCTGTACCTTTGCAGTCCTTAGTGCTTTCTCATAGTGACATTTGATATGGTGGACCACTGATTCATCAGCCAAGGCAGACTGGTAGATGGTTATCAACAGGTTTCCTTGCCAATTCTTGACTTGATGTATGAGACTTCAGACACCTCGGGCTACTCCCCCTTCACTCCTCCTCCACATTGACTGTGCCCCCACCTCCGCTTGGTTTGTCCTGCCTGTGAAGCAGGACATACATGGGAGGGTAATGGAGGATGCCAGGATGTTGTCTGACGATGTTGTTTCTGTGGGTAAGACCATGTCTTCCTGTTGCTTTGATAAAAGCAAAATACCATGGGTGCTGGAATCAGAAAAAAACAGCAAATGCTGGAAAATCTCATGAGATCTGATAGCATCTGTGGAGAGAGAAAGGGTCTGATGAAGGGTCATCCTGACTCTAGATGTTGGCTCTATTCTCTCTCCACAGATAGTAGCCATGATGTGGAGATGCTGGCATTGGACTGGGGTGGGCACAGTAAGAAGTCTCACAATATCAGGTTAAAGTCCAACAGGTTTATTTGGAATCACGAGCTTTCAGAGTGCTGCTCCTTCAGCAGGTGAGGGGCAGAGGCCATTGAGCCCCCCCTTCCCCCTCCCCCTGGGAGGTCAGGAACAGGGGGGTGTCCCAAGCTGGCACTGCCCACTGGGCAACCTGGCACTGCCCAGCCAGCACTGGGCAGTGCCAAGTGGGTGGGACCTGATGGGGTGGGGCCTACTGGGGGGGGGGGGGTGGGGGGGGGGGCGGCGAGCTGATCGATGGTGGTGGGAGGGGACCGCGGCACATTCTGCATTCGGGATCGGTGGGGGAGGGAGGGAGGGGATCATTTTCCAGCCATTGACACTTAGTTTCTTTTTGGGAAAATCACCCCCAAAGCTTTTCAGCGAGAAGTACCAAGTGAATGATTTACATCTTACCCCTGACATCACTACTATCACAGATCGAAATCTTTAGAATTTGAATCACTCCACCTGCTATCAAGACATGGCTAGGCACATTGGATACAGCAAAAGCTATGGGACCAGACAATATCCCAGCAAAAGATTTGTGCTCCAGAACTAACTGTGCCTCCAGCCAAGTTGTTCCAGTACAGTTACCATGCTGCTAAATTTCCCCGTAAGTCTTCTCCAGAAAAACGCTAGACAAATCCAAGAAACAACCCATCAATCTGCTCTCAAAAATTAACCAAGTAATAGAAATCATTGAGGCTCAGTTTGGGATTTGCCAGGAGCACTAAGCTCCAGATCTCATTACAGCCTTTTTAAAAGAGAAGAATTCAAGAGGTGAGGTAAGAATGACTGCCCTTGGTATTGAGGCAGCATTTGACCAAGTGTAACACCGAGGAACCCCAGTAAAACTGAAGTCAGTGAGAATCAAAGGGAAAACCTGCCTCTGGTTAGGGTCAGACCTAACAAAAAGGGAGATGCTTCTGATTGTTGGAGGCCAATCATCTAAGCCCCAGGATGCTGTTGTAGGAGTTGCTCTGGGCAGAGTCCTCGGCCCCGCCACCTTCAGTTACTTCATCAAGAGTTTTCCCTTCATCCTAAAGGCAGAAGTGGGGATGTTCACTGATGAATGCACAGTGTTCAGCTATATTTACAAATCCACAGATAATGAAGCAACATTGAGACTTGGGTCATGCAAGTGTCAGGCAATGACCATCTCCACCAGAAACAAATTCGACCATCTGCCCTTGACGTTCAGTGAAAGGATGCAATTATCAGGAAAGATTGAACAGGCTGGGTACTTTTCTCTGGAAAAGAGAAAAAAAACTGTTGGAGATCTTTAAAGTTTTAAAAGGATGTGAAGACATTGTTTCCACATGTGGGTGAGTCTAAGACAAGGGACTATAAATGTAAGCCAGCTACTAACAGGTCTGAGAGAACCTGGGAGGAATTCCTTCTTACAGAGCATGCTGAAAATGTAGAACTTGCTGCTACGTGGAGAGATTGAAGCAGATAGCATCAACAGATTTAGGGGGGGAATTTGATGCATTTATGAGTGAGTAATGGGACATACGAGGCTGGGTCGGAACAGGTAATTAAAGTAAGTGGAGGCTTGTGTAGTTTATAAACAATGACACAAAGGTCAGGTGACCTGTTTTTATGTTGTAGATTCTATTTAATAAAGCTATGAGAATGTAGAACTTCATATTCAAAACAATAGAATATATACTCGACGAGATTGTGTTCTGGCCACCAACATACTTTTACTAGCCCTGATCTATTTTGGATGTTCCATTAATTTAAATGCATTTAAGTTTACTTATGTTGAACTTTGCCCTCTAACTGTTTTATGATTATTTGAGCCAGATTGTACTGGAAGAGGAATTTCACGCCACACGCCATTAAACATTTATCTTGTACTTTCAGCTTGAAAAACGTGTCCACTGTAACCTACTGAATGTGCAAACTGAAAAGACATGACGAGGATAACGGAACATCAGAGGCCAATGGTGGAACCAACTGTCTGTTTCCCTAACCATTGAGATTTAAGGATTCAGAAAGAAACAGGCAAATGACATTTTTAAAACCTCTAATAACTGACTAGATGCGGAAATGAGATTGAACAATTTGAATTACTCTTAAATAACAACAGAAAGAGCTGGAAATATTTAGAAGTCTGGCAGCGTCTGTAGAGAGAGAAACAGTTAACATTCTGCACTGTAGGGATTCTATGACATTTCATCAGGCTTGAAATCTGTGGTTCAGATTTTCAGCATAGCGGACAGCCTCTCCATCCTGGCCAAAATGCTTGAGGAACCTGGAAATTCTAAGCCCTGTTCCAATCACACACTTCCTGTTTTCGTGGGAATGGGGCCGGGAGTTGGGATGACATTGGGATGATATTCACCTGTATACAATTTATGGAAGGAGCTGGGCAATTAAATCCACAGCTACCTCCGATGAAGTGGGATTTTCATTGGCCAGGACTGTGAAACCCGGAGTGTGCAGTTTAAACCAAGTAAGAGCTGGTCTGAACTTGATGGTTTCAGTTGGATAGCCAGAGTACTCCTTTGGAGACGTAAGGTAGCCCTTTGGTATGGTCCTGTGCTAAGTTTGTGAAGAGTAAGGCAGTCTTTGGGAGAGGTAAGGCATCTTTTGGAAGAGGTGAGACATCCTTTGGGTTTGTTAAAAGTACAAATGAGTTTGCGTAGGAAGTGCATAAGCTCATTGGACCTGTTACAACTGTCAAAGAACTGTCAAAACTGCAAAAGAACTATCAAAATGTCAAAGAACTGTCAAACTTATCAAAGCAGTCATAGAATTGTTAAGCTATCAAAGAACTGTCAGAGGATACTAGGTGATTTTGCATGGAAGAGGTAAGGGCACAAGGTGGTAGATATGGGCATGGATTGCCAAGTTGGCATAGGGTTATAAAGGGCCATGGAGATGTGGGGAGCCTGGGGATATGAGGGGTCATGGAGGGTAGATAGAAGGGCATGAGTTAGCATAGGGTGTATGGAGGCCACTGGGGTGGATGGAGGAGCATGGGTTGGCATAAGAAGTATGAATGGCCTTGGTGGGCGGTTAGAAGTGCATGGGTTAGCATAAGGGGCCGTGGGGTTGGATAGAGGGTCATGGGTTGGTATAGGGGTATGAGAGGCCATGGGGGTGAGTGAGAGACATGATGTGGCATATTTTAGCATGTATGGGGTGAGGGGGGGGGGGGGGGGTGGTGAGGGGAGCTTAAGGGGTTTGGGCTATATTTTATTTTAGTCTTGTATAAAATGTAATTCAACAAAGCACTTCCGCACCCAGCAGCCTCTGCACTCGTTCTGGGGGCAGCTGGCCCGACTTCTAATCCAGCCAACCCTGCTGGAAGGAAAATTGGAATTGCAGCAGCCATTTTTAAAGGTCTGGTACACATAGTGAGAAGGTTGCTGTCTCTGTGCACCCAACACAGGAGTGAAAATCTAGGCTTGCTTCTCTCCCCACAGATGCAATCAGATTTGCTTCGTATTTCTGGATTTTTCTAATATTATTTTAGACTTTTAGCATCCACAGTATATTGTTTTTGTTTGAATTTAAATTAGTCCTTCTCTGGGCCAGAGGAGTTGATTGGCATTGTATTAATAATTATCACATAGTTAAAAGGGATCTTACCCTGTTAAAATCCCAGGCCCAGTGTTCTGCAATGAGCTGCATTAGTGATCAACAACAAACATGTACTTACATAGTGCCTTTAACGCATTGAAATGATGCAAGAAACTTCACAGGAACATTATATAACAAGGTCTGACACTGAACCACATAATGAGCTATTCGGGGAGATAAACAAATGTTTGATCAAAAGAGAAATGTTTTAACAAATGTCTTTAAGGAGGAAACAAGGTAAAGAGATGAAGAGCTGTCGGGATGGATCTGTGATCTAATTGGATGCTGGGACAGGCTCAAGGGCTGAATGGTCGACTCCTGTTCTTATGTTTCCAATTACAGTGACCTCTCAACCTGGAGTCCTATACTCTAGGGTTTTGGGCCACAAGGAAAATGATGAATGTGGGTGCTCTAGTACTTGATGTCTCAGTGCTTGATGCAACTGTGATAGCTGGGATGAGCCTGAGATATAAAACTTCAATGATAAGTTGACCCTGAGCAGAACTAGCAACCCTGTTTCCTTGGTGGATGTTGTCTTCATTTCTCCAAAATCTGCCACGTAGCCAGGTTGGCTTAGGTCAGTATACTTGTTTGTAGGAAGTTAGCATCTGAGGCCAGTAAAACTGCCTCATGTCTCTCATCTCTTCCTTCTCCAAACTCCCTGCCAATAACCCCACACCCCCTTAAAAATTACTTTCCAAGTGCAGATTTGTAATTGTAGAGCAAAATTCTTGCTGTGAATAAATTGACAAATAAGTGTTGATGTCACGGTCTTTGACTTCTTTTGACTTGGATGGAGCCTGTCTCCTCTTAGCCTTTCAACTGCTCCATGATTCAATCTGGACATCAAGGTAATGTGTATCTTCTGTGGCTCAGTTAGTAGTAGACTCATCTTTGAATCGCAAAATTCCAGCTTCAAATCCCACTCTGGAGCCTGAGCATTAAAAATCAATGCTGACGCATACCGAAACAAATATCAACTGCCGGAGGATCATCAACTCGGTGAAAACGCTCTTTGATCTGCCCGAAGCTTGTTGGCCTTTCAGACCAAGTGTTGCAGACTGGCAGATTCCAGAGCCCAGGACTCCGTGTTGAGGTACGCACTCAAGCTTGGGGCAGCCGCTGCAGAGGCACAATGGGGAAAGGTCACTGTCATCCGAGGGGAGGAATTGCACAGAACCCCTCGGGTTGTATGACTCACATTGAATGTATAGAGTGAATATTACATGTATCACAATTGTACTGAAGTACCTCAGAGTGCTTCACTGGAGACAACTTAAATGCCATTACACCATTTGTACTGGCCATTTTGAAATATTTGTAATGTCCTATGATCTACGTAGAAAACTTGAATATCAGTGCACTTTCTGTGATGACCATTTTGAAATGTTTGTAATGTTCTTTCAGATATTTTATGAATAAAGTATATTTTTGCAACAAACAAAATCAAGGCTGACACTACTGAAGAAGCACTGCATTGCTGAAGGTACCGTCTTTCTGATGCGACATTAAACTGAGGCCCTACCTGCCTGCTGAGGTGGATATGAATGATCTGCATGGCACCATTTTGAAGAGGAGTTATCCCCGGTGTGCCGGCCAATATTTCTCTCTCAATATCTCAAAAAGATAGTTGACTTTGTCATTATCACATTGATGATTGTGGAACCTTACTATGCATAAGTTGGCTGTTGCATTTCCTTACATTACAACAGTGACTACACTTTGCAAAAGTACTTCATTGGCTGGAACGCATTTTGACATGTCTGGTGGTCATGCAAAGTGTTAGATAAATGCAAGGTTACCTTTCTTTCTTAAAAATGAGACAAATCAAGAATTGCAATTCAGAACTTAAAATTTCAACATCCATAATCAAAAGTGCCCTCATGAAAAATTCAATGGCACTTTTTAAAGAACTCACTTGCTAATGTGGTTGACCTTCATCTCTCATTCTTTACAGATAAGTTGTGCGCATAGCACGTTCTCCTGCGGGAGAATCAAGGAGTTGTATTAGCACTCATTAGTATTCCACTACTGCTGCTTGTAATAACTAAATTAATCTTTGATGATTTTATTACCACAGTGGCCCAGTGGGAATCCGGGAAATAGAATTCCTCACCCAATTTCCTGGCTCCTGCTTGCAAGTTGAATGCCAGTGGGACCAATATCACTGACTAGAAATGTTGCCCTTTGGCACTGAATTTATGCTAATACCTGAGAGAATTACAAGCCAATTCATTGCATGACAACAGCATCAATCTGCTTTAAGGGAAGTGACTTTCTTGCTCATTATCCAATGTATAGAACTTATCAAATTACATAGAACTGAATGATAATTATTTCAGGCTATTTCTAAAACACAAATGCAAATTATATATTAGACCATAAAACACTACAATTACCATAGCACTCAATTATATTGCAATTCTGTCTGGAGTTTAAGCCCAATGCACTCATTGTATTTTTCTGAGGCACTGTAAGTAAGAGAAAAGCTCCACACTTCTGGGCCAACCTCTTCAGGACTCTGGAAGTAATAGGTTTTCAATGTGACCTTCACCCATTGGTGAGAGTTGAAAACGTCTTGGATTATTACATAAAGAACAGCCAGAAATAGAAGGATTTCTGTAGGAAACATAGAAAGAAACATAGAAAAATAAGAGCAGGAGTAAGCCATTCGGCCCTTTGAGTTGAGGCACTCCCAGTAATCGGAATTTGGTGAAAGTGGAAATTTGGAGGGAAAAATGAAGTATTTTAAACTAAGGGACAACAGTAAATATATGAATATATATATTTGTGTGTGTAATTAATTAGATCTAAAAGGTTGAAATGAAAATTAACGCAGTAGAGGATCCCAATGTTAAAAGGATCTGAGTAGTATTAAATAAAAATCTGGTATGCAAAAATGATTGAATAATGAATGCTAAACTAAAAATGCATATAAGTAGATAGATCTTCCAATAAAATTAAGGGGCTGCTGACAAGTATTGCCACCTGAAATTTCCCTCCATAATGTTACCCATTACCCAGGTTGTCTGCAAGTCTCCCCAGATGCTTGAACTCAAGGTCAGGGCGTTGAGTTTGAGGAGCAGTTGAAGTCAGTGCAGGCTGAGAATTTCCTGGAGTGCAAGTTCCAGCTGTGTAGAGAGGATAGTAACTGGCAGGTCACCCAGCAGGTCAGACAGAAGAAGGTGGTGCAGGAATCCTTCAGAAATGCGATGATTTGTATCAGTCATCAATGTTGAATACCGGCGAGGGTGAGAACACCTTCTCCAGTTAATTTGTTTTCTTTCATTGCTCATTTGTTTGTCTTTAGCCTTTGTAAAATTATGTCAGGATATTGGTCACTGAATCCAAGATCATGTGGCACTGAGTCATGTTTCTGTCACTATCAGTGAGAAATGCAAGGATTTTCGATTCCTATATCTTTTTTACACAACCGGTGGTTCAGGTCTGGAGTACACTGGCTGGAAGTGTGGTGGAGGCAGGTTCAATTGAGCATTCAAGAGAGTGTTAGTTGATTACTTGAATGGAAAAAATGTGCAAGGGAAAAGACAGGAAAATGTCACCAAGTCATAATGCTCATTTGGAGAACTGGTGCAGATACAATGGGCCAAATGGCCGCCTTCTCTACCATATTTTTTTTGTTGCAAAAATATACTTTATTTGTAAAATATCTGAAAGAACATTACAAATATTTCAAAATAGCCATCAAAGAAAGTGCAATGATATTCAGGTTTTCTGCATAGATCAAGTTGCACTCTAAGGTACTTCAATACAATTTACCGTATACATTTAATGTGAGCCATACAGCCCAATGGGTTCTATACAATCCTCTCCCCTTAGTGCAGTATGGCTGGAAGGTCTTAAACCGCAAACTTTCCCCATTGTGCCTCTGTGGCAGCTGCCCCTAGCTTTAGTGCGTCCCTCAGCACATAGTCCTGGATTTTGGAGTGTGCCAGTCTGTAACAATCGGTTAGGGACAACTCTTTTCATTGGAATTCCAACAGGTTTTGGGCAGACCAAAGAGCAACTTTGACTGAGTTGATGATCCTCCAGCAGCAGCTGATGTTTGTCTCGGTGTGCATCTCTGGGAACAGCCCCTAGAGCACAGAGTCTTGCATCACACATCTGCACGAGATAAACCCCGACAAAAACCACCTCATCGCTCTCCAAACTTTGGGCTTAAACCTTCTTTGCAAAGGCACGTTCTGTGCTCTAATGATTCTGTGTCACTTACCGATCACATGTTGAGATCTGAGCAGCTGTTTAATGATCTCCAAGATGCATTTGTTCATGAATGCATATTTCCTTTAAAACTTAAGTTTGAAACTAATTGATTCATACACATATTAAAACACTGAAATACTTGCCATATATTGTTACTTGATAAATCTCTTGGTTACGTTGACTTATTATGCCAACTAGACATCGAGGAGACATTTTCTTGTGACTTTGAATGGAGAATGCAGAGTGGGCTGTGCAGAGAGCTGCCCACATGTTGCCTGGCCCTAGGGAATTGATACAAGTCTGAATAGCAACGTTTTGTGAACAAACTTCTTCCTCGTCTTATTTTGCTTCTGATGTTGAAGCTGGACGTTTTAAAATAGTTCACAATGAAAAGAAACTGGGAAGTAAGTGGGAAAAACCCTTTCTTCTGTGGCTTTCAATATGTGGTGATTAGCAGGAGTAAAAGAAAAGTTTTTTGCATTGTTGAAGGATGGGGACTGTTAGGGTACTTGAACTTAGGCATGGGTTTGCCATCTGAAGAACTTTAATAGCGTGCAGAATGAGAAAGTAGTGTCCTGTGTCATAATGGAGAACAATGTAGTTGACAGGCAAATAATCAGTCCAACAATCCTGTGGCTGCCATCAAAGGGGTTTCTTTATAAAATCACGTTTGACTGTTGGACAAAGAGTTTAGGTCGAAAGCTCTGAAACAGTTACTATGAAAAATATCAGGTTTAAAAATAATTGTACCTCACACTTGTTTATATTTCTGCATTTTTATCAGCGAAAGATTTGCTTTGATTTGGGTGAACATTGGGCAAAGTTGAACAAGCAGCCGAAATTTTGCAGAGAACTGTAAGTACAAGTCACATCTTGTTTCTTTTCTCTGACTTCATGTTTCACTGCTGACTTTCATTCATTGTGAGCTGTGGAAATATGCCTTTGAAGTCATTCTCTTTCAGTATTTGTGACGTTCACTTTATTTAATCCTGGCTCCCTCTCCCCACCAAACATGCGCACAGGCACAAGAAAGATACAAACATCTTAGAATTATTTACTGTTCCGCTTTCTTACATACCAGCTGTCATTTCTAATGTATTTGCACCTTAACATAAAACATTACTGTGCTGACACCGCACTTTAAAATATATATTGGATGATATTATGAACCAATTTTGTAAAATCAATCTTGTCAGAAAATTACTTACTTGCAAAAGCACTGATATTAATTTACTGACAGAAAGGATCAATCAATGCCTAAGAAAGAAATGTTGCATTTATAAAGCCCCTTTCAAGATCTCAGGACATCCTAGAAGGGCTTACATGAGGCATTAATGTTCTAATGTACTAAACATCACAACCAATGTGAGCACATCAGGGTCCCACAAACTGCAGTGGAATAACTGAGTATAACATATGTGCTAGGTATTGGTTGAGGGATAAATGCTGTCCAGGAAACTGGAAGAAATAATGAGCACTTCTTTGAATAGTGCAACAGGATCTTTTATGCTCTGAGGGGGAAAGGGAGCCTCACTTTAATGTTGTACCTGAACAATAACTCCCTCATTACTGCATTGGACCTCAGGCTGGATTATGTTCCTAGTGTAGATTTGAACCTGGCAAGCGTTCTATCATAAGACATAGCTGACACTTTGGCACCGATATTAATTAGGAGAATTGCTGGGAGGGGGTTTTGGGGTTATTTATTGTGTGGGAACTGCAGAAGTAAGTTCAGTCAGTCTGCCAGTGGCTTTTCAATTCAACCATCCTTTTACTCCTGGGTTTCTGTCCAATCAGTGGCAGTAGGTGTAATGTGGGCCGCATGACACAATCTCAACTTTAGTATTTAAAGAGAAAATCCAAACAAACGAGTTGGAGTTGGCAGGAAGTCTCACAGTCTGGAATTTTACTGCCTTGCCCACCCGAGGCTTGTAAGATCCCACCTGAGGCCAACGGAGAATGCTGTTCTGCGAGCTGGTAAATCGGGCTGGAATCGGGGTGGGCGTGCCGGTAAAATTCCAGCAAGTGTGTCTAGAGGCTCAAAAGCTGTTTCCTGCTTCACTGCTGCTTCCCCTGATGTGCTGAAGAATACAGAGAAATAAGAGAGAGATATTCTCTCCCAGTCATGGGAAGAAGAAACTGAAAGTGAGGAGATGTGCTTGAAGGGTGAAGGTGAAGGCAGATGAATCTAGTTAAGGTCAACAGCAGGAGCATGAAGACAGTTCTTGGATTCAGCATAGAAAGTGGTTTAAAGCAAATGGGAAACGGCGAATAAAGGTGCACACTCACCTACATCCTGCTGTGCAGGTTATCCCACCACCTCACTCTGTCTTCTCAAGCATACTCCATCACATTATTCCTCACGTCATTTACCCTGCAGCTGCAACCATCCTTCTGTGTTGATGAACTTCTTCACTGCCCCACATATCCATCCACCTGTCCCAATCATCCTACGCGGTTTCAAATAGCTCCTTTGTGGTCATCTGCAACAAATGAACTGCATCAATCAGGAATCACAAACAATTAGTATGCAGGTGCAGCAAGTGATGCAAATAGACTGTTGTTGTGTATTACTAGGGGAATGAAATACTCAAGTAGGGATGTTTTGCTGCAGTTATACAGGGTGTGGTGAGACCACATCTGGAGTTCTGAATACAGTTTTGGTCTCCTTTTTTGAGGAGGATATAATTACAATAGAAGCAGTTCAAAGAAGGTTCACTGGATTCATTCCTGGAATGAAGGAGTTATCTTATCCAAAGGTTGGGCTTGTACCCATTGGAGTTTAGAAGAATGAGAGGTGATCTTATTGAAACATAAAAAATCCTGAGAAGCCTGACAGAGTGGATGCCGAGAGGATCTTTAAAAATAAAGGGTCTCTCATTTAAGAAGCAGATGAGGAGAATGTTTCTCTCAGACAGTAATAAGTCCGTGGAACTCTCTTCCTCAGAGAGCGACAGAGGCATGTTCATTGAATATTTTTAAGGCAGAGGTAGGTAGATTCTTGACTAACAAGGGAGTCAAAGTATATCTGGGGCAAGCGGGAGCGTAGCGTTGAAGTCACAATCAGATCAGCCATGATCTTATTGAATGTTGGTGCAGACTTGAGGGGCCAAATGGCCTATTCCTGCTCCTAATTCGTATGTTCATTTGCATTAGCTGAACACATGCTATTCTGCTGTCATAAAGACTTGCTTTAAGCTAAATAATTAGTTTAAGTCCATCAACTGGAAACAAGAATTGAGCCTTTACAGAAACAGACTCTTAAAACACACACTAAAGTGACTCGAACTCACAGCTACTTACTTTGCTTTACTGCACATTTCACATGCCAACCCCTTTGAGATGGAGACACATGGACGTGATTTTCCAGCCTTTCCCACTGGCAGGATCTTTTGGTCCTGCCAAAGTCAACCCCCACCACTGGATCCCCAGATTCCAGCCAGTGGTGAGCTGCCTCTGCTGCAGGAAAACCTGGTGCAGGGGAGACTGGAAAGTTCCAACCCATGTCTGCAAAACCCATCAAAGACAATGACCTCAGAGGAATGTGAATGAACCATTTTTTCCTATTCCATTAGCTGCTGGGTAAAGACAAACTATTAAACTTAATCACTTGAACAATGGGAGCCAGACCTGATCTAATCAAGTTGCAATTGGAATACACAATCACATTTGATTTACTGGTCAGTTGGAGAGGGTGGTCACATGACAAGTCAGCCCTTTGTATGTTTTAAGCGCATGTTTCTCAATAGAACAGAGGACCAGCAGCTGAGAAGTTGAGTGAGTTCCTTCCTCTCTCTCTCCACCCAGCCTCAAGGTTTTAGGCCCTTTCTGCTATTGTTTGACTCTCTTTCCATGTGCAGCAGACAGAGATTTGAAAGAAAGGACTTAACTCTACAGCTGTGACTCTCGAAGAACAGATCCATCTGCAGCTTTAACCCACCTCATTGCTGAAAGCAGAAGACCACTGAGTGAAGAAGCAAGACCACCAGATTCAGCCTGGAATACAAACATGAAATGCTGGAAAGCATCTGCAGGCTAGCAGCATTGTTGCAGAGAAATAGAGTTCCTTGAAGAGGTGTCACATTGAATTCAAAATGTTGGCCAGGCTTTAACCGGCAAGCCCAACCCGATTCCGGGGCGGGCAAAGCTCGGAGAACGGCATTCTCCGTTGGCCTCGGGCAGGATCGTACGAACCTCAGGCGAACGTACTGGTAAAATTCTGCCCGTTAACTCTGTTTCTCTCTCTCCACAGATGTTCCAGACCTGCTGAGATTTTCCCGAACTTCCTGTTTTATTTTGGATTTCCTACATCTTTGGTATTTTGCTTTTATTTTGGATTTAACCTGAAGTCAGCCAAGCCTCCAAACTACAGGCTATAAATTCCATCTAACTCTAATTTAACCAGTCTATCCTTGCCACTCTGTAATTGGTCGGTATGTATTGGACTTTCAGTGTGCGTTTGCGTATGGAAGTATTATTTTACTTGGATCAGTTTAAGTAAATTAAACAAACCTCTTTCTTTGCTAAACTCAAGAAAACATATCCTAATGCTTTTTTAAAATCACAATGCATAAACAGTTAAATACTCACTGAAGTGGCAAATATATCCTTTTCCAAAAAAATCCTGTTTCAGTAAATAAGGAGAGGGCAAAGAGGGGAGCATTTGACTCTTTCTTGTCTGGCTGCAACAATGCTCACTGATAGGCCTGTTCTTCTCTTCCTTGCAGGAGGAGGTAGCACAGAACATGAGAGTGGGAAGGTAGGCCTCAACATAATTCCCAACTGACAAGTGTAGAGGAGGACGCACTGGAAATCAGTGTGTCATCCTTGACTGTCAGAGATGAAGAAATGTGGAGATCCTAGTTACCTGGTAGGTCAGTTATATAAAAGCCACCCATGTGCTATACAGCACTCAGTCATAGAAAATAGGAGCAGGAGTAGGCCAATCGGCTCCACCATTCAATATGATCATGGTTGATCCTCTAACTCAATGCCAGAATCCCTTGCTCTTCCCCTTGATGCCTTTAGAGTCTAGAAATATATTTCCTCCTTAAATATGTTCAGTGACAACCACAACCTTCTGTGATCGAGAATTCCATAGGTTCACCACCCTCTGAGTGAAGAAGTTTCTCTTCTCAGTCCTAACCTACCCCGTATTCTGACACTATGACCCTTGTTCTAGATCCCCCCAGCCACAGGAACCAACATCTGTGCATCCAGTCTGTCCAGCCCAGTCAGAATTATATGCGTTTCAATTAGATTCCTTCAGTTCTTCTAAATTCCAGTGAATACAGGCCCCGTTGACCCAATCCCTCCTTTATGGCAATCCTGCCATCCCAGGAATCATTCTGGTGAACCTTCGCTGCACTCCCTCTATGGCAAGTATATCCTTTCTTAGATAATGAGGGTAAAACTATACCAGTATGTTCTCACCAAGGCCCTGTGCGTCTGCAATAAGATATCCTTACTCCTGTACTCATGTCCTCTTGCAATGAAGGCCAACATACCATTCCCTCCCTAACTGCTTGCTTTTAGTGACTGGTGTGTTAGGACACCCAAGTCTGTTTGTACATCAACATCTCCCGATCTTATCACTGTTTAAATAATACTCTGCCATTCTGTTTCTCCATCCAAAGTGGATAAATTCAGATTTATTCACATTCTACTGCTTCTCCACATATTCGCCCATTCACTCAACTTGTCTGAATCACCTCCTCACGACTCACGCTCTCATCAGTTTTTGTGTCATTAGCAAACTTGGAAATATTACTTTTGGTTCCCTCATCCAAATCATTGATATTTATTGATGTATATTGTGAATAGCTGGGGCCCAAGCACTGATCCCTGAGGGACCCCACTAGTCACTGCCTGCCACTTTGAAGAAGATTCATTTATTCGTGAACTGCTGATTGGCGGATCTTAAATATGTCTCCAGCAGAGACCTGGATGGATCTGAAGGCAAAAAACTTCAGAGTGATGATGACTTAGGCAGCCATTGATAACATCTGACCACCAGATCTAGCAGACAACAGTCCTTCTTCTAGAAGAAGACCTTCACCAGCTGACTGGAAGTCCAGAGCGTCCTGAAACAAGACTGTTGATATATGTAAACTGAAACTGTGGCTATGGATCCTATCTTGTGAGTAATGTCTCCTTTAAGTTTCACCTCTGCTGCTGTTCTGCCTCCTGGTCACCTCCCTGTTGCTACTGCATTCTCTTATATAGTCCTGTAACCAGCAGGATGTTCGTGCTGATCATGTTACTCCTTATCTAAGATATAGGAGCAGAATTAGGTCACTCAGCCCACTGAGTCTGCTCCGCCATTCAATCAGGGCTGATATGATTCTCATCCCCATTCTCCTGCCTTCTCCCCATAACCCTTGATCCCCTTATTGATCAAGAACCTATCTATCTCTGCCTTAAAGACACTCAATCACCTGGGATCTGAGTTTGTTTACTTGGTTTGGTTTGACCTAAAAAAAGAGGGCAATGAGTTCCACAGATTCACCACCCTCTGGCTGAAGTTTTAAAGGAGCATCCCTTCACTCTGAGGTTGTGCCCTTGAGTTCTAGTCTCTCCCACTAGTGGAAACATCCTCTCCATGTCCACTGTGTCGAGGCCTACATTGCAGGCCTAGATAGGCAGTATCCATCCCGATGCGATGCAACAAACCTCTAAAGCGTAGACATGACCTCTCAGAAGTTGAATAAACCTCAAAACTATGAAAGAAAATATACCACCAACAAAACCTTTCACACTAACAGGATTGTGAGTATTTCCCAGATTGATTCCTGTCATCTCAACTTCCACTGCACACTTGCCTTCCTTTCACTGGCTAATCTTAAAAAGCGGGGTATCAAGTTTCTATGCATCTCCACATCATGACTACCATTGACATCGCAAACTGCCGGCTCCAAGTGGAGAGGATCTCCAAGAAGATCGTGCATATCGACACAGACATCAAGTTTCTACACAGTCCAACGCCGGCATCTCCACATCATAATCTTAAAAAGCCCAGGACATTTGTGGACTGGACATTAAACTCAGAAATGAGCTAAAAAATTACTCTAATCACTCACTTAAGTAATTGTTATTTGAAAATGTGATTCCTTCCATGGAGTTCTGTACCTGCAGCCATGACATGTTGGAGTTTGTGCCAGCTTCCAATTTCCTCAATTTTTACCCTTCACCTAAACCCCCATACTCCTGTAAAATGCGTTTCATGATTTAAATTTACAGCAGGAATGAGCCACCAATTCTCAGAAGATGTTGCCACCCATTCTAGAAACTAATCACAAAACTCTCAATCAAGTCACTCAGAGGTGTTAAGCACCAGAGTCATTGCCATGCAGCCAGAATATAAAATCAGGCAACAAAAACCCCGAGACAGGACCATCAGGTCTGAGACTATCGACAGGAGAGATCCTGCTTAAAGTCCGAGTCAGACTGGATCCAGTTGGCCTGCAGACAACCTGGTCTGAATAACTAAGGGATAACTGAACATTTTACTGTGTATTGTTTTCAAGTTAAAGATTTTGGCAATAAAGCTGCTGGCTTTGTGGTGAAATTTTGTCTATTGTGATTCTCGATCTCTCTAACATTAAACTCCACCAGGCTAAAGTTCACCCCTTTACCACTGTACCATTTATTGGGAGATTCGAAATGTTTATACCTCAATATCCTACAACATTTAAGTTGGGTCAATGGTTAAGTAGAAGCTATGGATTTGGACCAACATCTAAAGATGCCATCAAGCAAAACACTGCATTAGCTGATGTTATTTTTAAAAGTGTAAGTTGTGGCACAGTGATTAGCACTGCTACATCACAGCACCAGCGGCATGGGTTTGATTCTCAGCTCGGGTCACTGTCTTTGTGAAGTTTGCACATTCTCCCCTTGTCTGTGCGAGTTTCCTCTGGGTGTTCTGGTTTCCTCCCACAGTCCAAAAGACGTGCTGGTTACGTGCATTGACCATGCCAAATTCTCCCTCAGTGTACCCAAACACATGCCATTGCAGTGTGAATGAAAGCCTACTTGAGACAGTAATACTTAAACTTATAGTTCCAGTGTTTTCTTGTGAAATTGTGAACGACTTACATTTATTTCATGTCTTTCACGCCCTTAGGAATTCTCAGATTGCTTTCCAGCCAAGTAAGTACTGTTTGTAGTTCCTGTTGTAATATTAGAGACAAGACATCCATTCTGCGCATAGTAAGGTTCCACAAATACCAGGAAATAATGACCTGTTTTTAGTGATGTTGGTGGAGAGATAATTATTGGCTAGGGCATCTGAGGAAAAACTTTCTTACGCTTTGGATAGTGCCACAGGTTCTTTTCCATCGACCTGAGATGGCACGGTGACACAATGGTTAGTACTGTTGCCTCACAGCACCAGGGACCCAGATTTGATTCCTGGCTTGGGTCACTGTCTGTGTGGAGCTTGCACGTTCTCCCCGTGTCTGCGTGGGTTTTCTCCAGGTGCTCTGGTTTCCTCCCACAGTCCAAAGATGTGCAGGTTAGGTGCAATGACCCGAACAGGCCCCGGAATGTGGCAACTAGGGGAATTTCACAATAATTTCATTGCAGTGTTAATGTAAGCCTTACTTGTAACTAATAAATAAGCTTTAACTTTAACTTTGACAAGGCAGATAAGACCACAGTCTTATCCATAGAAGTGCACCTCCAACACTCACTCAGAACTGCATTGGAACGTCAGCCTAGATTTTATACTCGGGTCTCTGGATGAGACTCCAGTCTGAGAGAAGATCACTGCTGAATGAGCTGAAGTTAACACACTAATGTTCATATTGTTGCGATGCTTGCTGGTGCAATGATGCTGCCGTTGCAGTGGGAATGTACAGAATCAATCATTTTAAGCTATACTCAGCAGAAATTGCTTATTCTGCCATTCTCTGGCACTGTGGCCAAAAGAACTGAACGTATTAAAAAAAATATAACATGCAGAATTTGACTGGTGTTTACAGTTTGTGTGATTTTCCAAACTTGTGCAGTGACATCTATCAGATTTATTTGTTTTTATTCACGGTTAATGTGAGTTTGATCTACCTTAACACTTTTAATAGATGATCTGTATCATTCCCTGGTAGATCATATCTAGTTTAAAATGATATAAACATAATAATTAGTTTGTGAATATGCAGATTAGAAAATAGGTCGAAAGACAAATATTGATATTTTTTTCCTAATTATAACCAGAATCAACCATAAACGGTCACAGAACCAGGGAATGAAAGAATTGTTACAACACAGAAGGAAACCATTCGGCCCATCATGTCTGTGCAAACTAATTCACCTGGCGCCATTCCCCTGCCAGAATTCTCCCTGCACATTCATCCTTTTCAGATAGTTGTTCAATTCCCTCTTGAATGCCATGATTGGATCTGCCATCTGCCTCCACCATACTCACAGGCAGTGCAATCCAGATCCTAACCACTCTGCATGAAAACGTTTCTCCTCATGTTGCAATGTTCCTTTTGCCAAATACCTTCCATCTGAGGTCTCTTGTTCTCGATCCTTCCACCAATCGGAACAGTTTTTCTAATCTGCCCAGACACCCCAAGATTTTGAATATCACATCAATTCTCTTCTCAAATTTTGCTTTTCCAAGGAAAACAATTCCAGCTTTTCCAATCCTTTTACATAACTGAAGGTCCTCATCCCTGGACCACTCTCGTGAATCTTTTCTGTAACCTCTCCAGTGTCTTCATACATTTCTAATATGTGGCACCCAGAATTGGATGCAATACTCCAGTTGAGACTGACCCAGTGTTTTATACAAGTTTCACAAAACCTCCTTGCTTTTGTAATCTATGCCCTGTTAATAAAGTAAGGAGTCTAACAACACCAGGTTAAAGTCCAACAGGTTTATTTGGTAGCAAACGCCACTAACTTTCGGAGCACTGCTCCTTCGTCAGGTGAGTGGGAGTGGGAATGAAAGAACTCCCACTCACCTGACGAAGGAGCAGCGCTCCGAAAGCTAGTGGCTAAACCTGTTGGACTTTAACCTGGTGTTGTTAAACTCCTTACTGTGTTTACCCCAGTCCAACGCCAGCATCTCCACACTGTTAATAAAGCCCAGGGTGCTGTATTCATTGTTAACCATTTTCTCATCCTGTTCTCCCACTTTCAGTGATTTATGCACTGAAACACCCAGGTCCCTCTGCTCCAGCATCCTTTATTTTATATTGTTCCTCCGCATTCTTCCTAACAAAATGAATCACCTCATGTTTCTCTGTATTAAGTTTCATCTGTCAATTGTCCACCCATTCCACCAACTTGGCCATATTCTTTTGAAGTTTTAACCTATCCTTCTCACAGTTCACAATGCTTCCTTAGTTTTATATCGTCAGCAATTTTAGAAATTGTACTTCAAGGTCTAAGCCACTAATATATCAAGAAGAGCAAGGGTACTAACCCTTACCCCTGGGGAACTCCACTATAACCTTACTTCAGTCTGAAAGAAATTCATTAACCACTATTTTGTTTCCTGTCCCTTCTAATTCATGAGCTACATCTTTGTTCAGACGTCTGTTGTGTAGCACTGTGTCAAATACCTTTTGGAAGTTATGATGCACCACATTAACAGCATTACTGTCATTGACTTGTTATATCTTCAAAGAAACTCCAGCAAGTTAAACATGATTTGCGCTTATCAAATCCATGTTGGCCTCCCTTAATTAACCTGCATTTGCCAAAGCGACTATTAATTTCACCCCAATTATTGTTTCCAGTGGCTTCCCCACCACAGAAGGTAAATTGATTGGCCTGCAGTTTCTTGGCTTATCTTTTGTTGTGGGAAAAATCCACTAGTAGTCAGATTTCGAGATTCAGAAAATACGATTTATTAAATGGAGCTCCATGGAGACAAAGTACTTGGTCTGTAGCAAACCTTCTCTCAATTGTATGCCGGGAGCGGTTCAATTTTATACCCTTTACACAATGGGTAGACCGGTGATTCGAACATTATCACATTGTTTAAGTGAGTACAAGTATTTAACATTTTATGAATGGGTACATCTCCTTATGTCTGTATCTATCAATGGCTAGTTTTGTCTCGTTCAGGTGCTAATCGGTTCCCTCGCATTCATATTTCCCGCCTTCCTTTAACATTAATCTAAGCTCTTTGTTTTGGGGTTTCCTTATCTTAAAATATGTCTTGACCCTTGGCTTTGGCTTCCTGAGGTGTTTGTTTGCTATGAGTCACTGTCTGTGATTTGGAAATGGCTTGTCTGTTAGGTTTTTCTGAACAGCAGGAGCCTGTGTCTGCTCTTTTGGCTTTCCCAGTTAACCCTTTATGTGCCAGGCAGCCATTTTAGAGTGTGCTTTCTTGTATTGCCATTTTAGAGTGTGCCCCCCTTGTATTTTCCCCCTGACACTTTGTACCCTTTTTTGGAACAAGGTGATATCATCTGCAATTCTTCAATCCTCTGGCACCACCTCTCTGTCTAAGGCAGACTGAAAAATTATGACTAGTGCCTCCACAATTTCCACTCTCACTTCCTCAGTATCCTTGGATGCATCTCATCTAGTCCTGATGCCTTTGCAACTTTAAGTATAGACAGCCTATCTAATACCTCCTCCTTATCAATTTTAAATGCAATTTTAAGTAATGAGAAATATATAATGGGTGATGCAGGGTATAGAGAGAATGTATCTTTCAGTGACTGTAATTACTATTGATGTAAAATCATTATGATCCAAATCCTGTTCTGTTCCGATGAAAAGGTTTAAACTTCTTTTTGGCACCAATATAATTTAATGCTGGAAATACTGACAGAGGTGAGCAGAGAAATGCAGCTAAAAAGTTGCATGGGGGTTGGAGTTGCTTGTCTTAAATAGAGATTTACATAAATTCCCAATGGTGAAATCCTACCCTACTTGGGAGATAACTCCTAAAGGGAAAATATACAACTCAAATATTGTAAATGCACATTAATAAACAGTAAATTTTGTGCTTTAGCATTCACACTTGTTAGGTTTTACATTACAATTTCTCCAGGATCTAATTTGGATAACTTTTGATGCATTTGTGAACAAGACTAATTCGTCAATTATCAACAGTGTCCTGGGATAACGTGTACTCATTTGGTTTAGGCACAGATGACTAAATCCAAACTTAAATTGCTACTTTAATCTTGAAGATACTTGTTTACTTCTCCTCTTTTCTTCCCCCGTGGTGAATTTGAGCCCACAATTACCACTATCATGTTGACTAGTGAATGATATGTTGGCCATAGAGTGATTGTAGTGCAGATTCATCAAGGCTTTGAGGATTAACTTCTGAGGACAGTTCGCATAAACATGAATTATATTTTGTTGAGTGTAGGGAATGGATGGGTGATCGAGTTGTATAAAATGTTAAAAGGATTTGATTGGGTAGATCAGGAAGCAGTTTTTCACACAATTGGAAGTGGGAACACTGAATTCTCTCTCTCAGAAGAGTGTGCACACTGGGACAATTGGAGCTCTTGAGATTGAGAGCAATAGAATTTTGTTAATCATGGGTATTAAATTAAGAGGGTTTACAGAGTTGAGAAGCAGATCAGCTAATCTAACTGAATGGCAGAGTAGAGGCAAAGGGTTCAATGGCTGACTCCTGTTGCACTGGCTGGAAAATTTGGTTGTGTTTAAACCACTTTTGGGCACAATGCGTGCTGTTTTGGGTCCAATATGGCACCTGCACCATGCTGCTGATCATTTTTGAGTAGATCTTTGGTGCCAGTCCACGTAACTTAGGAGTGTGCACTGTAAGAATACAGATCATCAAATCAGTCAGGGTGGTGACATTTTTGACCTTTACCCTTCAGCTCTCTACCCTCTTAACTTTGTTTAACTGACCACCAGTTCAGCTGCAGGAAGGACTCCCTGACCAGCACCATTTAAGGCAAACATTAACCACCAAATTAGCTAAAGAAGGGATATTGTCATCCTGTCAATCACCTGTACGTTCTTCACATCCGGGTTTAGTGTTGCTTGCTAGTTCTATTGATCCAAAGTTGTTTAATTCAAGTTCTCATATGTAAGACTTTGTAAAAAAAAGGTCTATCCAAGGTGAAGCAGGCTGTATCTCCCAGTATGCAACAATAAGTTAGAGCATCTATATCCTTCTTTATCAAAAAATCACACTGCAGGTTAATGAGTACATTTGGATATTGCACACAGACTAGAGAGAGTCACCTTGTTGCTGTTCTGAAACATGGAGGAAAACTTCTATACCACAGCTGGATCTGCATTCCACACAGGAAAGGAAAGGCAGGGAAGAAACTTGTTCAAGGTCAGTTCAAATTAAATCGGTCAGGATATGAAAGAATTGAAACAACTTCTTGTTTCTGGGTTCCTGGGTTCGATTCCCAGCTTGGGTCACTGTCTGTGTGGAGTTTGCACATTCTCCTTGTGTCTACGTGGGTTTCCTCCGGTGCTCCGGTTTCCTCCCACAGTCCAAAGATGTGCGGGTTAGGTTGATTGGCCAGGCTAAAATTGCCACTTAGTGTCCTGAGATGCGTAGGTGAGAGGGATTAACGGGTAAATGTGTAGGGATATGGGGGTAGGGCCTGGGTGGGATTGTGGTCGGTGCAGACTCGATGGGCCAGGTGGCCTCTTTCTGCACTGTAGGGTTTCTATGATTCTTCTTTAAAAGGAATGTTTGTTTAGGATTGAAAGCTGGTCTGGTTTTAGCCAGCATATGAAGTTTTCCACCTGTGACTTACAGTTGGCTAATTGGGCACCTGTAACCAGTGTCAAAACAGCATAACCTACAGGCCGAGGGCTAATACCAGCATTTCAAATTTCAAGCAAGGTCAATGAATCCTCATCTACAGGATTCACTGCAGAAACTCACCAAGGCTCCTCAGGCAGCACCTTCCAAACCCACAATCACTACCACCTCAAGGACAAGGACACATGGGAGTACCACCACCTGGAGGTTCTTCTCCAAGCCACTCACCATCCTGACTTGAAACTAACAGCACTGTGGGTGTACCTGCACCACATGAGCTGCAGCGGTTCAAGAAGGCAACTCACCACCACCTTCTCAAGGGCAATTAGGGATGGGCAATGGATGCTGTGCCAGGCAGCGAAACCTACATCCCACAAATGAATTTAAGAAAACACAAACCATCTCAATTATGCTTTAAAAATCCATAAAGCATAGAATATATGTAAAGCCACCAAACATTTTATTTTGCCTCTTCCAGCAGCTATGGGGCTTACAACTCAAGTAAGATGTATGGCATCATTTTATGACTATTTATTGAAATGTTCCAAAAATTTCGTATGACTTAAGATAAAAATCTAAGTTGCACTACTGAAATACAAAGGTCTTGAACTGGGAATTAGAAAATCACCATATTGTGTTAATTTATAATTGCCATTGCCATTATCTCCAGCTTTACACAGGGGTGGAAAAGTGACACTAAACAAGAATTGGAAGAGGTGTCCAAACTTTAAAGTGAAGTCAGATGCTATTTGTAGCAAGATGCATTTCTAATAACTAGGGCTGCCTTGAAAACTGAGCGCAATTTGGATAAATACATTCAGAAAAGATGAGAATCTATAATCGATAAATTGAAAAATTAGAATTCATTGCAGAGAATTAAAAGATTGTAATTTTTATTATTCAAGATGTATCTTGGGATCTCTTACAGCAGAACAAACCGAAACATTCAAATAATTTTAATTTGGAGCAAATTCTATTAATTAAACTGCTGAGAAGGAGGAGGGCACTTTTTAGCACTCCAGTCCCACACTCTTGATCTATGGGAACCTGGTGCAGCGAGGGGATGAGGGAAGAGGAGCTTCCTCCTGGGCCTGGCCAAACTTGCTGTTAACAGGTCCAGGCAGTGGGCAACTGAGGGCGTGGTCTGACCTGACTGTCTGCCCTGCCACTGCGGCTACATTCACAGCCAGGTGTCCCTGAAGAGGGAACACGTGGTGTCCACTGGCATCATCGAGGTCAATCTCATTTAGATTTAATGTTTTAAGGTTCCTTTGTGATTTGTTTTTTGTTTGATGCAGTACCCCTTTAAGGGGCCGCTCCTTTAATTTGCCCCCCAGTTCATTTGATTTAGTTTAATTGGTTAGTGATTTATTTCAAAATAGGAGAGGGACAGTCTTGCCACAGTTACTCAAGGTAACTTTACTTTGCATTAAGTCAATTCCCTCATCAGCACTAACTAATTGCTCATGCGAATACATATGCATTGGTTTCATTCAGGTCCAACCCTGCAAAATTCCATGGCTCATACACTGTCCAAGTCTATATGGATTTCAGTAAGGCATTTGACAAAGTCCCACATGGCAGGTTGGTTAAGAAGGTTAAGGCTCATGGGATACAAGGAGAAGTGGCTAGATGGGTGGAGAACTGGCTTGGCCATAGGAGACAGAGGGTAGTGGTCGAAGGGTCTTTTTCCGGCTGGAGGTCTGTGACCAGTGGTGTTCCGCAGGGCTTTGTACTGGGACCTCTGCTATTTGTGATATATATAAATGATTTGGAAGAAGGTGTAACTGGTGTAATCAGCAAGTTTGCGGATGACACGAAGATGGCTGGAATTGCGGATAGCGAAGAGCATTGTCGGGCAATACAGCAGGATATAGATAGGCTGGAAAATTGGGCGGAGAGGTGGCAGATGGAATTTAATCCGGATAAATGCGAAGTGATGCATTTTGGAAGAAATAATGTAGGGAGGAGTTATACAATAAATGGCAGAGTCATCAGGAATATAGAAACACAGAGGGACCTAGGTGTGCAAGTCCACAAATCCTTGAAGGTGGCAACACAGGTGGAGAAGGTGGTGAAGAAGGCATATGGTATGCTTGCCTTAATAGGATGGGGTATAGAGTATAAAAGCTGGAGTCTGATGATGCAGCTGTATAGAACGCTGGTTAGGCCGCATTTGGAGTACTGCGTCCAGTTCTGGTCACCGCACTACCAGAAGGACGTGGAGGCATTGGAGAGAGTGCACAGAAGGTTTACCAGGATGTTGCCTGGTATGGAGGGTCTTAGCTATGAGGAGAGATTGGGTAGACTGGGGTTGTTCTCCTTGGAAAGACGGAGAATGAGGGGAGATCTAATAGAGGTATACGAGATTATGAAGGGTATAGATAGGGTGAACAGTGGGAAGCTTTTTCCCAGGTCGGAGGTGACGATCACGAGGGGTCACGGGCTCAAGCTGAGAGGGGCGAAGTATAACTCAGACATCAGAGGGACGTTTTTTACACAGAGGGTGGTGGGGGCCTGGAATGCGCTGCCAAGTAGGGTGGTGGAGGCAGACACGCTGACATCGTTTAAGACTTACCTGGATAGTCACATGAGCAGCCTGGGAATGGAGGGATACAAACGATTGGTCTAGTTGGACCAAGGAGCGGCACAGGCTTGGAGGGCCGAAGGGCCTGTTTCCTGTGCTGTACTGTTCTTTGTTCTTTGTCTGCAGTATGTACTATGCACAGAGTGTACATATTCACTGGAAGATGGAAGTGCTGAATGCAGCTCTATGGGTTAATACACTGTCAGCTCTTCCTTTTACCCCCACCCTCACGAATGGAATAATGGGATATATCGCTAAAGACCTTTTGATGTCTCACTCTGGTGTACGTGTTGCTTGCTTCTTGTTGCTGATATCTTTGCACAGAATCAAAAAAATATGTGAGCTCTTGTCAAATTTGTCAATAAAAATAACATTGCCTACTCTGCAGCCTAACCATTTTTATTCTTGTTTCAGGAACTAAGCGGATGTGCTGTGGCCTGTGTGCCAAATTATTAAAGAGGTTGAACAAGCTGAAGGGGGGAGGTTAAATGAAAAAAAGAATCATAACAAGCAGGTGTTTTAGAATTCCAAATATTGTAGAAGGAAGGTCAACTGAGAAAAAAAAGAGACATTTGCTTTTACATACCACCTTTCATATCTTCAGGAAGTGGTTTACAGCCAAAGGAGGACGTTTTCAAATGCAGGCTGGAATTTTACGACCTCTTTGCGCCCGTTTTGCAGCAGGAAAATGTCATGAAATTGGGCATAAAGCGGCTAGTAGGGATGGCGCCCGTTTTCGCACCCGTCGTGATTTTACGACACCTAGATTTCCGGCGTGGTCAACTACCCGCCGAAAATGGGCGAAACGCTGATTAATTTATTTCAATTTATGCAAATGCTGTTTAGCATCTGCTTAGAGAGGTCTGCGCTCAATCGTCCGGGTTCGCTTGCCTTTATGGCCCCATGGGAAGAGGTTCTCTGGCAGGGAAAACACCTGCTCCCCATGAAAGGGGAACAGTGATGTTGGCCTCGCTGGTGGAACCAGAGGCCATTGAGGCCCCCCCGGACAGGTTGAGTGCAAGGCAGGGGTGCCCCTTGGGCAGTACCAGACTGATAGTGCCGACCTGGCACCTGGGCAATGCCCACTGGGCACCTTGGCACTGTCCACTGGGCAGTGCCAGGGGTGGGGCCAATGGGGGTGTGCCAGAAAGTGGGTCTGTGGGGGTGGGCCAATGGGGGGTGGACCAATGGGGGTAGGCCAACGGGGGTGGGGCGGCCTGCTGCCACTTTGCCTGTGATTGATGGGGGAGGGGGAGGGGGAGGGGAGGGGGGCCTGCTGCCACTATGCCCGCAATTGATGGGGGAGGGAACGGTGGCCACAATCGGTCTCGGCTGTGGGGGAGGGGGGGGGGGCGGGTGGGGGAGGGGGGGGGGGGGGCGGGTGGGGGAGGTGGGGGAGGGGGGGGGGGCGGGTGGGGGAGGGGGGGGTGGGTGGGGGAGGGGGGGGGGGCGGGTGGGGGAGGGGGGGGGGGCGGGTGGGGGAGGGGGGGGGGGCGGGTGGGGGAGGGGGGGGGGGCGGGTGGGGGAGGGGGGGGGGGCGGGTGGGGGAGGGGGGGGCGGGTGGGGGGGGAGGGGGGGGCGGGTGGGGGGGGAGGGGGGGGCGGGTGGGGGGGGAGGGGGGGGCGGGTGGGGGGGGAGGGGGGGGCGGGTGGGGGGGGAGGGGGGGGCGGGTGGGGGGGGGAGGGGGGGGCGGGTGGGGGAGGGGGGGGGCGGGTGGGGGGGGAGGGGGGGGCGGGAGGGGGGGGGCGGGTGGGGGGGGAGGGGGGGGCGGGTGGGGGGGGAGGGGGGGGCGGGTGGGGGGGGGAGGGGGGGGCGGGTGGGGGGGGGAGGGGGGGGCGGGTGGGGGGGGGAGGGGGGGGCGGGAGGGGGGGGGCGGGTGGGGGGGGAGGGGGGGGCGGGTGTGGGGGGAGGGGGGGGCGGGTGGGGGGGGAGGGGGGGGCGGGTGTGGGGGGAGGGGGGGGCGGGTGTGGGGGGAGGGGGGGGCGGGAGGGGGGGGCGGGTGGGGGGGGAGGGGGGGGCGGGTGGGGGGGGAGGGGGGGGGCGGGAGGGGCGGGGGCGGGTGGGGGGGGGTGGGTGGGGGGGGCGGGGGGGGCGGGTGGGTGGGGGCGGGCGGGTGGGGGGGGGGCGGGGGGGGGTGGGGGGGGGGCGGGGGGGGGAAGGGGAGGGGGGGCGGGGAGGTCCAGAGGGGGCTGCATCTCAGGCCGTGGGCCCCAGTGAGTGCAGGGGGTTGCAGTTGCTGGTTGAGGCTGCCTGCAGTAGCAGGGGCCTGACAGCTCTCTCCCTGTCTGTCAGACTGCTGGTACTGTTAATGCGCATGTGCAGCCTCAGAGGTCTGCACATGTGCAATACTTCCATCTACAAGTTGGGGAAAAGGCAGGAGAATGGGGATGAGAAAAATATCAGCCATGATTGAATGGCGGAGCAGACTCGATGGGCCGAGTGGCCTAATTCTGCTCCTATGTCATATGGTCTTAATTGACAGCAAAACTAACCATTCACAGAACACCCGAGGACTCGCAACCCTGCTCTTTCTTGCATATTAATGGAAAATGGTTGGGCGGCACGAGGGCACAGTGGTTAGCACTGCTGCCTCACAGCACCAGGCTTGGGTCACTGTTTGTATGGAGTCTGTACGTTCTCCCCGTGTCTGCGTGGGTTTCCTGCAGCTGCTCCAGTTTCCTCCCACAGTCCGAAAGACGTGCTGGTTAGATGCATTGGCCATGCTAAATTCTTCCTCAGTGTACCTGAACAGGCGCCGGAGTGCGGCGACTAAGAGATTTTAACTGCAACTTCATTCCAGCGTTAATATAAGCCTGCTTGTGACATTAATAAAAATGAACCTTATAAACTCTAAAAATTAAGAAAGCCTTCAGAGAAACCAATTTTCGTATCAGGGTAAATTACTGGAAATTTTTTTGTATCAAACATGAAAACAAGATAAAGCATGAACGCTTCCTCCTTTCTCACAGCTAATTTTACTGAAGTACTCATGCAAGGAATAATATTCAGACAAATGTTTATTTAGAAATTAGAACTGGAGGTTAGTGAACACATATTTTTACTTATATATTAATTCCAGAATTTGACCTGAACCAGTCCATGTGGGGTTAAAGGGTCAAGACTCACATCTCAGTACAGCTCAATATTATTTTAATTGTCCATTGTATTACGGATAAACACAAACATCAATGCATTGCCCCCTTTTAAATTCAAACAATACTCACGTACACTGTTCCCTCAAATAATATTCACATATACCATTCCCTTTACTTATTTAGACGTGGGGCAAGAATTTCCAGCCCCGCCCACCTCTGGGATCATCCAGTCCTGAAAGCCAATGGAGTTTTGGCTGGGCTGCATAATCTCTTGTGGCGAGCCCTGCCACAATGGGACTGAGCGCCAAATTCTCCGTCCCCACTTGCAGTGGCGGCGGGGCGTGAATGGCCGGAGAATTCCGGCCCAGGTTTGTCCAGTAGAGCACCTCTTTGCCTTCCTCTTTTAGAACAAAGAACAAAGAACAATACAGCACAGGAACAGGCCCTTCGGCCCTCCAAGCCTGCGCCGCTCCCCGGTCCAGGATTGAATCCTGAATCCAGGATCCCCGCCCAATTTTCCAGCCTATCTACATCCTAATATCCTATCCACCGAGCTGTCCCTCACAGCTACGATGCTTTGTTCGTCACAACCTATTAACTCACCCCCACCCCCCCATTCCAGACCATGTGATCTCCAGGGAGAGGCAAAAACCCAGAGTGAAAACCCCAGGGCCAATATGGGGAAAAAAAAATCTGGGAAATTCCTCTCCGACCCCCTGAGGCGATCGAAACGAGTCCAGGAGATCACACTGGCCCTGATCAGAAAATGCTTCCCAACCCTATTCATTTCCACTTCTGCTTTACGAACACCATCTGAATTCCCTGCCCCCGAGACAGGTTCCCAACTATCCGCAGTCTCGCTCTGTACTGGCACCAGCAAGATGATCATAGAATGAAGCCTTGAAACGAGAAACAAAGAACAATTAGCCCGCGCCGCTCCCTGGTCCAAACTAGACCACTCTTTTGTATCCCTCCATTCCCACTCCGTTCATATAGCTATCTAGATAAGTCTTAAACGTTCCCAGTGTGTCCGCCTCCACCACCTTGCCCGGCAACACATTCCAGGCCCCCACGACCCTCTGTGTAAAATATGTCCTTCTGATATCTGTGTTAAACCTCCCCCCCTTCACCTTGAACCTATGACCCCTCGTGAACGTCACCACCGACCCGGGGAAAAGCTTCCCACCGTTCACCCTATCTATGCCTTTCATATGCTTTTCTCTCATCTCCTGAGGGATGATGACCCTATTTTGTTTGTACAGAATGGTATCTTAGGCTGTCAGTTCATCTCAGTAAGCCCAATATGATCTTGTGACTGCTGGTGCTTCCTTGATGCTCTCAGGCCATTCTTCCATCACTATTTCTTGCAGCATTTGGAGAGTTGCTGGGTAGTTCGCTTGACTTGAGCAAGGTGCTCGTGTGTCAGATTCTCTGCTGGGTTGATGCTTCATGCTGAATCTGGAAGATGTCACATTCTGTTGTCACATCATCAACTTTCTTCATGGGGAGTGCTGCTCCCATCAGCACATCAATGATATACATCTATTTCCCTTGTTTGTATGTCATGTCCAGATGATATCTCTGTAAATGAAGTCATGTTATTTGTAGATATTTTGGAGCAGATAGTAGTGGTTTGTGAAAAATACTTTGAAGTGGCTTTTGGTCGGATTCCACTCTTACTCTGTCTCTCCCAAACAGGTACTGAAAAAATTAAAGTTAAAGTTTATTTATTAGTCAAATAAGGCTTGCCTTAACACTGCAATGAAGTTACCGTGAAAATCCCCGAGTCGCCACACTCCGGTGCCTGTTCAGGTACACTGAGGGAGAATTTAGCATGGCCAATGCACCCAACCAGCACGTCTTTTGGACTGTGGGAGGAAACTGGAACACCCAGACGAAACCCATGCAGACACAGGGAGAATGTTCAGACTCCGCACCAACAGTGACCCAAGCCGGGAATCGAACCCAGGTCCCTGGCGCTGTGAGGCAGTGGTGCTAACCACTGTGCCACCGTGCCGCCTATATTGATGAAAATACTCACAGGCAAAAACAAAACCCGGACACTCGTCTCGATCTAAGTAGAGCATTGTTCCACTTGTGTTAATGTCCTGGATGCAGTGTGACTGGTTGTCCTTCTTGCATTAAGGTTGTTCCAAGACCTGTCTCACTAGCCTGACACTACAAGGTGACTTCATTACTGATGTTATAGTACTTTAGCACTGGGGTTGTCATCACTAGTTATTTGATTTTAGTGAACATTGCTTCTTGTTGTGTGCCCCAATACCACTGCACACCCTTTGCAGTGAGCTTGTATAATGGTTCACACTCTGATGACAAATTAGGCAAAAAGTTTGCAAATCCAACAAATCATTGCACTATTTTTACCTCTGCTGGTCACTGCATCACTCCCACATCCCTCACATTGTCAGGATCTGGGCAAAATCCATTTGCTGTCAGGTACATCTGGGAGCTCTCGCCAGCAGTTATATTAAATTCTGATCATGGTCAGCAGTGGCTTCTTCCATTTTGTCTCCAAATCCATAGACCAGTAGATCATCCACTATGGTTTCCACTCTGTCTGGGTTGATGCTCTTCAGGAGCTGTGGAAATGCCAAACAGTGTGTGCAACCATCTGTGTCTCCTGAATGGCATCCAGAATGTCCTCACGGATTGCTGAAGTCATGATATCAGACAATGGAAGCATCTTCACAAGTGCTGAGTTTCAAAACTTCATCACTCTCAACAATAATAAACACATTAGAACTGCACCTTACCACCCAGCACCAAATGCATTAGCCGGGAAGTCTGGCCCTTTAAGGGCAACACAGCAGAGTAAGGATCACAAGGCCTGTGTGACCAATCGGGACTCAAAGTGTGGAATCACCCCATAGTGAGTGAGGCCCATGGGCAAAGAGACATTTTGGGAGCTAGTTACAGCCATTCTTATTGATAAATACCTTTTGTGTTCACTACTGAAGTCTGTGAAATTGCATCTTTACAGAATCTAAGCACACCCATAGCTTTCTAGGTAATTACACTGCTACCATGCTACTAATCCAGTCTGTGGGAGTTGTTACTTTCTGTTGTATGTTTAAAAAAAAGGTAAAGTCATCATAGTCCTGATAATAGGCTGTATCTCCTTTGAGGGGGAGAGCTGACTGGTAGCAATTTTAACCTGAGGGTCACGACACCTGAGGCGAGGAACAAGGTTGAGAAGAGGGGGCCTTCATGAATAACCTCAGCCAGTGCAGGAATTGAACCGCATTTTTGATGTCACTCTGCATCATGAACCAGCTGTCCTGCCAACTGAACTAGACTGGCCCATGATATGGTGTATACTTCTTCATTAGACTCTTCGACTGATATCTCTCCAGTGGCCGTCTGTATCGGCCTGCTTTTCCTTTTTTTTAGCCAATTACCTGTACGCAGACTAATTTGGCTTCTTGCAGTTAAAACACTGCTTTCCCCATGCAGCACAATCCTTCTTTTGTTTTGTAAAATATCTCCTGCTGTATTAAAATCCTGCCTATTGCATGCAATTGTCCTGCTCTTTCAGCCTGGAATGGCTATTAGCTAATGTAACTCCTGGTCTCTTCTTGCCAGACATGTGCTCTAGATGACATTTTACATGTCCATGTTTCTGCACACATCTATCACTTTCCTGAGCGTAAGTTTCTTCTCTCTCAGAAACTTTGCTCTCACTCTCAGATGCCTAAGACAATTCTATCTTTAATAAGATTACTTTTTAGTTGCCTGGATTCACATGATTCTATGAGCTGTTTGTTACTGCAGTCACAAACTGATCATGGACTCTTTTTCACTTTGAGCCCTAATGTTGAACATATATCGTTCACAAGTTACATTCATTTGGGGTTCAAAGCATGCTTCCACAGCTTTCAAAATTTCTGCTTTTTCCGTTGTTTGGATAGATTTAGATTTAGGATGGAACACAATTTTTAACAGTTTATCCCCCGGCCCTGGTCTCCTTTGGGATTTCCCTGCCTGAGCTTTCCCCCGATTGAGATTCCTCTTTTGGAGCACTTACATTGTGCCAAGAGCTGTATTCCTGGTGATATCCTCTCGCCACCTGAGTTTAATTCCCTTCTTTGTTGGGTTGCCTTCAGGAAGTCAAAATTGAATCCAAACTCTCAGCAGTTTGCAGCGTTAGCATAGATTGTTCACAACATTAAGGTGCTTAGCTTAAATTACTCTGTATTATATTTCTTTGCATTATTTAAATTACAGCCACTGGTAAATTATCATGCAAGGAAGGAACCAATGCTGTACTAACAGCTTAATGTATCTATGGTTACTGCTAAAGTTGTCTTAACCCTGTACTTAAGATGAATCCAGCTTTAATGATTTTGAACTATTTGTGAGTAGCTGGCCTTTCCTGAACTAATAATTAAAGATAATTATTCAGTAAAGTATTATTCATATCTCATGCTTTATCACCTGATGTTGATGTATCTGACTGATTTCAATTTCTCTTGGAAATTGCTCAGTTATTAGTGGCATCTTTCTCTTCAGCATCTTGGAATAAGCGCACTAGTCCCACCCAGGATTATTCTAATCTGGACGGATTTCCAAAATTCCTGGAAGAGCCAGTAGAGCCAATCTGGGTAACAATAGCACCTCCATGTGAATAGATCCTTCAGTGCACATACCTTCTTTAGGGATTAGGTTAGGTGTCCAAAAATGAGCATGCATGCTGTCCCTGTGCCTGAAATACACGTGACATTGGGTCTCAGGCTCACCATTATTGAGCTTGAGAACTGTTGCCTTTGCCTCCCCGAGCAGCTCACCAATAAAGAAGAATGAATATTTGGGGCAGCTGTAAAATACTGGCAAAGGGGAAATCATAGAAACAGTGCAGAAGGAGGCCATTTGGCCCATCGAGCCTGCACCAACAACAATCCCACCAGGCCCTATCCCCGCAACCATTTACCCCGCTAATCCCTCTAACCTACTCATCCCAGGACACTGAAAGGCAATTTAGCATGGCCAATGCACCTAACCCACACATCTTTGGACTGTGGGAGGAAACTGGAGGAAACCCACATGACATGGGGAGAACGTGCAAACTCTGCACAGTGATCCAAGCCGGGAATCGTACCCAGGTCCCTGGAGCTGTGAGGCAGCGATGCTAACCACTGTGCCGCCGTGCTGCCCAGGAATGACTTGAAGTGGATAACTAAGAACAGTGGCGACTGGAAATAGGGGTGATTGGGAGGGGGCGTGATTATGAAAGTGGGCAGGGAGGGCTTATCAGAAATAGGCATGACTGAGAATAAAGATTACCAGGAATGCATGCCCTTCAAAAAGTGGTGATTGGAAATAAGGGTGGGGGGCTCGGGGCTGGCACAGAGACATCCAAGAGGTTAATGATTGGGGGTTGGGGGATTGGAGGGTCAGCGATGTGGGGGGTTGCTGTGCTGGCCAGCGATCTCCGTTATGACAGATCAGCACATGCACAGTGGCCCGCTCAGCGCTATGCTGCTGGCCTCTACAGCGGAAAAGGACCTGCCCACTGATTTTCAATGTGAATCGCTCTGAGGCACTCTGCAATGCTCAGAGTGTGGGAGATTCATTTTGAAAATCCTGCTAAAAAAGCCAGCGGGAGTTACTCCAGTTTTTACGTGAATTCGGCACTTAGAATTTTCTTTGGGAGAATCCCGGTTCATGACATTCCTCCACCTGCAGCTTTTGTTCTTCTACACATTATTAATCCAACTTTTTCAGACTCAGCCCCTCTTTAATCCTACTCTTTTCTCTACAGCACATAGCTGTATATATTTCCATCTGAAATTACTCAGCACAGTAATGTATTTATGTTTCCCTATTGTCCAGTTTCCATTCTCTCCATTATACACACGCCAGGTTCTTGGTTCTCTCTGTGAAATAGAATGAAAATAAATCCCAGCCACCTGAATCATCCAATCAAAATGAAAAAGAAATCCCTTCTGGTACAAAGGTGGGATTCTAACTCGATATCTGCAGATTAAAAGCTATAGAAATATAAAAAGCTTCTGATATGACTCCAGGTTGACTGTTGAGAAAATCATTCCATTTCCATAGCATGAAATTGACAGTATTATATTACAGCTGATTTACAATAAACATAAGATTGTGATGAAAACAGACCAGATGCATCTCATGTGTTGGTCAAAATGCCACATGTAGCTGTATTGAAAGGGATTATGAATGCATCAGGGCTAACAAGTTCAATGTTGCAACACAAATTCTATGGACTTGTTGGCTTTCCCAGAGTCAGAGGTCAGTGACTACACTCATTCTGTCATTTAAGCCCCTATGTGCACCCCTATACCTTGTGTGACTTGATATGAATCTTACTGTCTTAAATGGTCAGAAAGCATATCACCACTAGCACAGAGCCATAAAGGTGAATGTCTGCTCTCTCAGGAACTTGCATGATGTATTCAATTTAGGCATTCAACCATGCTGCCCTTATTTGAGGGGAATGAAGCATGAAGGAATGGTATTGTGATATAATGTGTCACTAATTCGTCTTTGAACTGTCCTTAGGCGTTTAGTTGAAAAACAATCCTAATATTATTAACTCGAAGCACGGAGGCAAGTTTGAACCATTAAGTAATTATTTTTCTTGGATGCTCCAGAAATCCAACCCACTCTTAAAACCACAAGTGCAACTACTGGAGAACTCAGTTTTTAAATATCAATTCGGAATATGTACAGGAAATGTCCTCAACCGTTTCATAAAGCCCCGCGGTACTTAACTACTAATTGCCAACTTTAATCAAATAGGCATATAGCGGAATTCTCCCATCCAGGGCCAAAGTCCTGTGGCAGGGGCAGGAACATGGAGTGTTTCCTGCTGTGCAGGCCAGTGGGAAAATACACTGGCCCGACCTCATTCATTTTGCAAGTGGGAGTTGTGCATTGTATTCCGTGCCAGTGCAGGTCTGATGGCACATAACCTGCCATTTCATCTAGACACCATATTGAAAAGGCGCCCAACATCACTGACCCACTATTGAATCATAGAACCCTACAGTGCAGAAGAAGGCCATTCGATTCATCGAGCCTGCACTGACCACAATCCCACCAAGGCCCTATCCACATAGCCCCATGCATTTGCCCTAGCTAGTTTCCCTGACACTAAGGGACAATTTAGCATATCTAATCCACCTAACCTGCACATCTTTGGGAGGAAACTGGAGCACCCGGAGGAAACCCACACAGACACAGGGAGAATGTACAAATTCCACACGAGCTGGGAATTGAACCCCGGTCCCCGGCACTGTGAGGAAACAGTGGTAACCACTGTGCCACCATGTCGTACCAGAAGATCCCACTGCTGGCCAATGGCGGGCCGTGTCCACCACCAGAACATACTGCAGGGAGGAGGGGTTGGGGACACTGTCAGAAAATGCCACCCACTGTGTTGCATGTTGATGGAGGAGTTTGGAATTGTTTTTTGGATTTATGAGGCAATGGTTCTGAACTTCGACAAGCAGGTCATGGCAGTTTGAAGGCCTGACTGGACAAGGCTTTGCTTTCAGTGGTAGAATGGAACATCCACCAAAGATCTTTAAAGAGGACTTCACGTGATTTCACATCACCCAGAAGTAATGTGTTAACTGGATCCATACTGGTTGGTGAAGTTAAAACTAAGACACAGCAGCGTTCTTTGCAGCAGAGAGTTTATTAGCTTAGTTCACAGTCAGCACTAGGCTAAACTGCCCACTGTCCCAGCCGTCCCAACTTGTAAGTGTACAAATACCTACCACCTGTTTAACACTGCAATTGCCATTAAACCGTAACAATATAATTAACCTCGTGTCTGCGTGGGTTTCCTCCGGGTGCTCCGGTTTCCTCCCACAGTCCAAAGATGTGCGGGTTAGGTTGATTGGCCATGCTAAAATTGCCCCTTAGTGTCCTGAGATGTGTAGGTTAGAGGGATTAGCCGGTAAAATATGCAGGGATATGGGGGTAGGGCCTGGGTGGGATTGTGGTCGGTGCAGACTCGATGGGCCAAATGGCCTCTTCCTGCACTGTAGGGTTTCTATGATTTCTATGAAACAAGACATCAGCACAATGTCTGCACTGTTGTATTTCACGGTGGACGTGGTAACTGAACCAAGCCATCGCCTGCAATGCAACCTGCAGCTGCACAGCAAGGGAAGGTGGTAATATCAATTGTCTTGAAGTTAACCATGGCCTTCAATTTCTACATCAGGTGGAAGCAAGTGACATTTTTAACCTTCATGGTTTGCTGTGCATTTCTCCTTCAGGGAGATGATATTGGGCATGTGCAGAAGGAGAGTGGATCTCATCATTTTCTCTTCCTGGAGCTAAGCAAGAGGATCTAGCCAGGATAACATGATGCCTGATACTGCAGGGTGCCATTGACTGCAGACCCAACATATCGACAGAGAGTCGCACTGCAACTGCAAAGGCTACCACTCCATGAACATGCAGTTGGTGTGTGACATGCCCAGAATGGCATCCCAGTGGATGCCCGCTATTCTGACAACAACCATGATTCATCTAAACCAAAGAAATGGCAGGCATTCACTTGTTCATTCCCCGGGGGAAAGCCCTGACCAATCAGAGTCAAGCTGCCTGGTTTAAAATTCAAATTTAACTGTCAGTCACCATCTGTACATTCACCACGGCAACGTCTCAGATTCCATTTGCCAACCAATCAGCACTTTCTTCTCATATGATATAAATTGTTATTCCCTTTACAGTTGGTGTTCTTGCAACTTGTCCTGATGAGTGTAAGATGAGAAGCTTTGATGAAAAATGTCTCGACTGTTCAGCAATACTCAAATTCTGTCCTACCAGATGACTGTGCGCATTGGCTGCTATTAACTTGCAGTTCATTAATTCCGTTGATACACATTTCAATTCACAAAGTATCAGCTCTTTGATGCTTGGTAATTTTGTAAGTTTTAGATTGGGAATGTAAAATGCGTAGGGTGTTTTCCCACCAAACACCATGAATGTATGCAGCATTCACAACTGAGTAATTCGCCTCTGATTCACTTCTCCAGAGAGTACACAAAAGGCTTGTTATAACAAGATCGCAGTGTTCAGATGTCTGTTACACATGATGTTGTGTAGAGTGGATTGCAGCTGATGAAATGCTGCTTTATACGAGGAAAGATTTTAGAAAGCATAAAACATTTCTACTTGGGTTACAGAAGCTTCTCAAGTTGCAAATGTTTTTCAACTCCACCTGGGTAAGGTAATTTAGGTTGAAGGACCTCTTAATCCATTATGCAATCAAAAAGCTAAACCCACTGAAGGCAACAATTAAACATCCCAACTGGTAGAGACTGTTGGAATTTGCTTATTGGCAGAGCTCTAGTTCCCATCTGTCATAAAAATCACTTGAGTATTCGAAATACAGGCAAGCACAACCTTCCATTTTCCAAAGTAAGTAAACAGACCAAGGGTTGCTAGGTTCTTATCTAACTATAATATATCACATAATAAATGCTGCATAGGTCAGTACTACAGAGAGGATGATATTAAGGTAGCAAACCCTGACATTTTAGTTTCTATTACAGGTGCATTGCAAGATAAACATGTTTAAGATGATATATAGTTCATCTTCATTAACATATAAGCATTTCTTGTGTTCAGGTTTGAGAATAAAATAAATCTGTTACTATGATTTCTTACGATGCATATAAAATATTTTGTGCTGTAACATAAAACAACAATGTGTTTTCAGACAGTTGGCCTTTTGATTATTAGATGCCGAAGAATTGTTCACAGGTTACTAGGAGAAAGACAAAATGTACTTGTTTATTCATTCATCAGATGTGGTCACTGGCTGGACCAGCATTTATTGCCCAACCCTACTTCATAGAATCCCTACAGTGCAGAGCGAGGCCATTTGGCCCATCACGTCTGCACTGACTCTCTAGAACAAAGAACAAAGAACAATACAGCACAGGATCAGGCCCTTCGGCCCTCCAAGCCCGCGCCGCTCCCTGGTCCAAACTAGACCATTCTTTTGTATCCCTCCATTCCCACTCCATTCATGTGGCTATCTAGAAAAGTCTTAAACATTCCCAGTGTGTCCGCCTCCACCACCTTGCCCGGCAGCGCATTTCAGACCCCCACCACCCTCTGTGTAAAATACGTCCTTCTGATATCCGTGTTAAACCTCCCCCTGCCTCACCTTGAACCTATGACCCCTCGTGAACGTCACCACCGATCTGGGAAAAAGCTTCCCACCGTTCACCCTATCTATGCCTTTCATAATTTTATACACCTCTATTAGGTCACCCCTCATCCTCTGTCTTTCCAGTGAGAACAACCCCAGTTTACCCAATCTCTCCTCATAACTAAGCCCTTCCATACCAGGCAACATTCTGGTAAACCTCCTCTGCACTCTCTCTAAAGCCTCCACGTCCTTCTGGTAGTGTGGTGACCAGAACTGGGCGCAGTATTCCAAATGCGGCCGAACCAACGTTCTATACAACTGCAACATCGGACCCCAACTTTTATACTCTATGCCCCGTCCTATAAAGGCAAGCATGCCATATGCCTTATTCACTACCTTCTCCACCTGTGACGTCACCTTCAAGGATCTGATGAAGAGCATCTTACCCAAGCACATCCCCCACCCTATCACTGTAACTCTGTGCATTTATCATGGTTAATACGCCTAACCTACACATCTTTGGAGTGTGGGAGGAAACCAGAGCACATGGAGGAAACCCATGCAGACATGGGGAGAATGTGACCCAAACCAGGAATCAAACCCAGGTCCCTGGTGCTGTGAAGCATCAGTGATAAACGCTGCGCCACCATGCCACCCAATTGCTGAATACTGGATACTGCAAAGGCTATGAGCCCTGACAATATTCCGGCAATAATACTGAAGACTTGTGCTCCAGAACTTGCCGGATCCATAGCCTAGCTGTTCCAGTTCAGCTACAACAGGCATCTATGTGGCAGTGCTAACCACTGTGCCACTGAGCCACCACATTCTTTTGCCCTGGAGAAGGTGCAGGGCACGTATTGTAGGTATATCCACAGAGTTGTTTGGGAGGGAGTTCCAGTACTTCCAACGGTTCAAGCCTTTTGCTTTGTGGAAAATATTTGGTGCCATTCTTTTTAGATCCAATGTGGATGGCCCCACATCTGCCTATATTGAAATCCATTTGCCACAATTTTGTCCATTTGTTTTATCTATTAATATCTCTTTATAATTGTATGGGATCTGCCTTCTGAGGTAATATGGGCTGAAGTTAGAAATAGGAAAGGAGCGGTCATGTTGTTAGGAATTTTCTATAAGCCCCCAAATAGTAATAGAGATGTGGAGGAAGAAATTGCAAAGCAGATTATGGATAAGTGTGGAGGTCACAGGGTAGTTGTCATGGGTGACTTTAACATTCCAAATATTGATTGGAACCTTTATAGGTCGAATAGTTCGGATGGGGCAGTTTTTATACAGTGTGTGCAGGAGGGTTTCCTGACACAACATGTGGATAGGCCGACAAGAGGTGGGGCCACATTGGATTTGGTACTGGGAAATGAACTGGGCCAAGTGTTAAATTTGGTTATGGGAGAGCACTTTGGAGATAGCGACCACAATTTGGTGTCTTTCGTTATTGTAATGGAGAGGGATAGGGCCTTACGGCAGGGCAAGGTTTATAATTGGGGGATAAGATAGGACCAGAAACTATCAGGGAAAGGCACAAATGAAAAGTGGAGCTTGTTCAAGGAACAAATACTGCATGTCCTTGATAGGCATGTCCCTGTCAGGCAGGAAGGAAATGGCCGAGTGAGAGAACCATGGTTCACAAAAGAGGTTGAATGTCTTGTCAAGAGGAAGAAGGAAGCATATGTAAGGATGAGAAAACAAGGTTCAGTTGGGTCCATTGAGGGTTACAAGTTAGCAAGGAATGAGCTGAAAAAAGGGCTTAGGAGAGCAAGGAGGGGGCATGAGAAGTCCTTGGCGGGTCGGATCAAGGAAAACCCCAAGGCTTTTAACTCTTACGTGAGGAATAAAAGGATGACCAGGGTGAGGTTAGGGCCAGTCAAGGACAGTAGTGGGAACTTGTGCATGGAGTCAGAAGAGATAGGAGAGGCAATGAATGAATACTTTTCTTCAGTGTTCACCAAGGAGAGGGACCATGTTTTTGAGGATGAGAGTGTGATACAGGCTGATAGGCTGGAGGAGGCAGATGTTCTGAGGGAAGATGTATTAGCAATTTTGAAAAACCTGAAGGTCGATAAGTCCCTTGGGCCAGATGAGATATATCCTAGGATTCTTTGGGAGGCAAGGGATGAGATTGCAGAGCCTTTGGCTTTGATCTTTGGGTCCTCACTGTCCATGGGGATAGTGCCAGAGGACTGGAGAGTGGCGAATGTTGTTCCTCTGTTCAAGAAAGGAAATAGGAATGACCCTGGTAATTATAGGCCGGTTAGTCTTACTTCGGTGGTCGGTAAGTTAATGGAAAAGGTCCTGAGGGATAGGATTTATGACCATTTAGAAAGATGCAGCTTAATCCAGGATAGTCAACACGGATTCGTGAAGAGTAAGTCTTGCCTCACAAATTTGATTGAATTTTTTGAGGAGGTGACTAAGTGTGTTGATGAAGGTAGAGCAGTTGATGCCATATACATGGATTTTAGTAAGGCGTTTGATAAGGTCCCCCATGGTCGGCTCATGAAGAAAGTAAGGAGGTGTGGGATAGAGGGAAATTTGGCCAATTGGATAAGTAACTGGCTATCTCATAGAAGACAGAGGGTGGTGGTGGATGGAAAATTTTCTGACTGGAGACCAGTTACCAGTGGTGTACCACAAGGATCAGTGCTGGGTCCTCTGCTATTTGTGATTTTTATCAATGACTTGGAGGAGGGGGCTGAAGGGTGGATCAGTAAATTTGCGGATGACACCAAGATTGGTGGAGTAGTGGATGAGGTGGAGGGCTGTTGTAGGCTGCAAAGAGACATTGGTAGGATGCAGAGCTGGGCTGAAAAATGGCAGATGGAGTTTAACCCTGATAAGTGCGAGGTGATTCATTTTGGTAGGACAAATTTGAATGCGGATTACAGGGTCAAAGGTAGGGTTCTGAGGAATGTGGAGGAACAGAGAGATCTTGGGGTTCATATCCACAGATCTCTGAAGGTTGCCACTCAAGTGGATAGAGCCGTGAAGAAGGCCTATAGTGTGTTAGCGTTTATTAACAGGGGGTTTGAGTTTAAGAGCCGTGGGGTTATGCTGCAACTGTACAGGACCTTGGTGAGACCACATTTGGAATATTGTGTGCAGTTCTGGTCACCTCACTATGAGATGGACGTGGAAGCACTGGAAAGAGTGCAAAGGAGATTTACCAGGATGCTGCCTGGTTTGGAGGGTCGGTCTTATGAGGAAAGGTTGAGGGAACTAGGGCTTTTCTCTTTAGAGTGGAGGAGGTTGAGAGGCAACTTAATAGAGGTTTATAAGATGATGAGGGGGATAGATAGAGTGGACGTTCAGAGACTATTTCCTCGGGTGGATGTAGCTGTTACTAGGGGGCATAGCTATAAAGTTTGTGGTGGAAGATATAGGAGGGATGTACGAGGGAGGTTCTTTACTCAGAGAGTGGTTGGGGTGTGGAATGGATTGCCTGCTGTGATAGTGGAGTCAGACACTTTAAGAACTTTCAAGCGGTTATTGGATAGGCACATGGAACACACTAGAATGATAGGGAGTGGGATAGCTTGATATTGGTTTCAGAAAAGGTTCGGCACAACATCGAGGGCCAAAGGGCCTGTACTGTGCTCTACTGTTCTATGTTCTATGTATGCTTCTATCTACAGTGCTTGTTATGCTGTCTCTCTTTGTGATGTTGACAAATTTGTATATGTGGCTTTCTATCCCATCATTGATGTAATTAAAAATACAGTGAAATGTTCAAGACTCAACACAGATCCAGTCGGATGACTATTAGTCACATCCTGTCAATTAGTGTACCTGCCCCATAATCCCAAATCTGTCTCCTGATGCTCAGCCAATTTCCTAACCAGGTCATGAGCTTACATGAGAAAGGATGTACTGGCATCGGAGGGGGTACAGAGGAGGTTCATTAGGTTGATTCTGGGGCTGAGAGGGTTGGCTTATGAGGAGAGACTGAGTAGACTGGGGCTATAATCATTGGAATTCAGAAGAATGAGGAGAGATCTTATAGGAACATATAAAATTATGAACTGAATAGATAAGATAGAAATAGGGAGGTTGTTTCCACTGGGGGATGGGGCTGGGGTGGGCGGGGGAGGGGGCGTGAAACCAGAACCAGGGGGCATAGCCTCAAAATAAGGGGGAGCAGATTTAGGACTGAGTTGAGGAGGAACTTCTTCACCCAAAGGGTTGTAAATCTGTGGAATTCCCTGCCCAATGAAGTAGTTGAGGCTACCTCATTGAATGTTTTTAAGGCAAGGATAGATAAATTTTTGAACAGTAAAGGAATTAAGGGCTATGGTGAGCGGGTGGGTAAGTGGAGCTGAGTCCATGAAAAGATCAGCCATGGTCTTATTGAATGGCGGAGAAGGCTTGAGGGGCCAGATGTCCTACTCCTGCTCCTAATTCTTATGTTCTTATCTTCTTATGATCTTCAACTTAGCTATTATGAGGGATGTTATCAAATGCCTTTTTAGAAATCTATGTAAATAGATTTGGAGGATAATGGGGATCCTGTAGCTGTAGTATATCTGGACTTCCAGAAGGCATTTAATAAAGTGCCACACAAAAGATTAATGCGCAAGGTTAATTCACGTGGGATTTGGAGTAATTTATTAGCTTGGATAGAGGACTGGCTAACCAACAGAAAGCAGAGAATCGGATAAATGAGTCTTTTCCTGGTTGGCAAGATGTAACTAGTGGGGTGCCATAGGGTTCAGTTCTTGGGCCCCAATCATTTACAATCTATATTAATGACTTGGATGCAGGGATAGTAGGTACTATAGACAAATTTGGAGATGACACTAAAAGAGGTAAGTTGCAATAATGAAATAAGAAATTTACAAATGGATACAGATAGGTTAAGTGAATGGGACAAATTTTGGTAGATGAAGTTTAATGTCGAGAAGTATGAGGTTATTTTGGTAGGGGAAATACAAATGCAAATTATTATCTACATGGAGAGAAACTTTTGAACATTTTGGTGCAGGATCTGCGTATCCTTGTGCATGAATCACAGAGACTAGTACGCAGGTAAAGCAGGTAATAAGGAAGGTAAATTTTAACATTTATTGCTAAAGGAATAGAATATAAAATGAAGAGATGTTGCTACTGTGCAAAGCATTAGTGAGACCGTATTTAGAATATTGCGTACAGTTTTGGCCCCCTTACATGAGGAGGGATTGTATTGGAGGCGGTTCAGAGGAGGTTCACTAGATTGATTCCAGAGATGAGGGGTTTGTCTTACGAAGAGACATTGGGCAGTTTGGGCCTAAACACCCTGGTCTTTTGAAGAATGAGAGGAGATCTAATTGAGGTACACAAGATAATAAAGGGGATTAGCAAAGTAGACGTGGAGAGGATGTTTCCTCTTGTACAGAAAGCCAGAACAAGAAGTTATAGTTTTAGGATAAGGGGGTGGAAGAATTAAAAGAGAGATGGGGGGGAAATTACTTCCCTCAAAAGGTTGTAAATCTGTGGAATTCACTATCCCAGACTGTGGTGGATGCCAGGACTTTGAGTAAATTTAAGGAAGAGGTGGACAGATTTTTGATTAGTAAGGATTTGAAGGGCTATGGTGAGTGGGCAGGATAGTGGAGATGAGATCAGCCATGATTGTATTAAATTGCAGAGCAGGTGTGAGGGGCTAAATTGTCTACTCCTGATCCTAGTTCTTAAGTTCTTATCATCCCTAAGGAGTTGAGAGGAGAGATACAGAAGTGCATCCATGCCAGCCATCAAGGAATTGAATCAAGTCCGACAAAGGCAAGAAAAGTGCTCTACTGGCCAAACATGAGCAATGAAATTAAGAACCACATCAGCCAATGCGATACATGTAATGATTTCCAAGCTAAAAAAAACTGGAGAGCTGTTAATGATGCATAATATCTCAGACAGGTCATGAATAAAACTGGGAGTAGACCTCTTCTGTGTAGCAAGAACTGATTATCTTGTCACTGTAGACTACTGTTCTTATTACTTGGAGGTAGACCAGCTGACTTTAATGATGACAGGAGAGATAGCAGAATGCTTGAAAGCACATTTTAATCATTACAGCATTCCAGATATTGTGATATGTGACAATGGCTGTCAGTTCATGAGTGAAGAATTTAGCTGCTTCACAAAGGAATGGTATATTCAATACACATGCCATCTCCGCACTATCCCCAGTCAAATAGAAAGACTGAAGCAGAAGTAAAAATCGCCAGTGGAATCGTCAAGAAATCTAGCAAATCTAGCACAGATGTATACAAGGCAATTCTCGATTGGAGAAACCCACTGACTGAAGGCATGGAACGCAGTCCAGGCCAAATACTAATGTCACCATTGCACTCAAACTACTCTTCCAATCGCAAAAAAGCTATGGAAACCGGAAGTCATAACAGGTTTGTGCGGAAAAATCAAGGTGGCATGGCAGAGAACTAAATTTCACTTTGACAAGGTGCGAAGTCTCACAACACCAGGTTGAAGTCAGGTTTATTCACCAGGTTTATTTGGAATTACGAGCTTTTGGAGTGCTGCTTCTTCATCAGGTGAGTGATGAAGAAGCAGCGCTCCGAAAGCTCATGATACCAAATAAACCTGTTGGACTTTAACCTGGTGTTGTGAGACTTCGTACTGTACCCACCCCAGTCCAATGCCGGCATCTCCACATCATCATTTTGACAAGACTGGCAAACCATTGCCAGACCTGGGCATTGGAGAGCCTGTCAGGGTATAAACATTCAATGCTCTCAACTGGGGTCAGTCCATGTGGCACCCTGGACATGCATAGAACAGCTGTCACCTTGATTGTACATGGTGGAAGTGAACAACCAATTATACCTGCAAGCATATCCGAATAACTGGAGAAGCTGTTCCTTCACTGCCACTGTCTGATCAGGAAGATGGGATCTCAGCAGCTGTATGGAATACACAACGACCAGAAGTCCTTCGAAACCCAACAATGGAAATGGAACAATAAGCATTACCATGGCAACAAGAGGTGGGAATGGCACTCTTCTATGGAGAAGAAACATCAGCTAAGACAAATAGACAAATAACCAATGGCAAAAAGCACACACCATTAAGAGACTTTTACAATCTAACGGTTATGTGTGCAATGCATGTGTACTGACTGATGAGAAAAACTAACAATTTGTTAATGCATGAGAACAGCTGCCATGTAATAGGCAACTCACTGTTACACATGATAGTGTAAATTTGTCTGATGTTTGTTATGGGAAGGGCGATTTTTAAGATTTGAAATGCAATCATTACAAGTGTCCTACCTGGCTTGCCATAATCACGTGACCTCTGCCATGAAGGAATGACTAGGGGCAGCCATGTTACATTTGGAAGGACTTTGGACTTGTAACACAAATTAAGTCTCCATTCCCTGCTTAAATCCTGTTTACATTCTAAGATTCAGTTTTTTCCCAAATTGTTCTACAGTTTAATGCACTTTTTTCCATCTCTCTCATGATATTATGTGGTTGCCGGTGGGTGGGGCACCAGATCTCATGACTTGGACCTACTGCAAAGCAACAATCACCATCGGATTGTGACTCCGTTGCTACTTTTTTGCACCCTGACACTGCTCCACATTTCTGGCTGCATCATTCGAGGCCAGTCTCTTCAGAAATATGAAGCCTACAGTTCCATGAAGAGCTTCGTGGTAGCACTGGAGAGATGGGGGAAGACAAGCCGTGCTGCTTTTTTTACAGCACTAGCTGCCATAAGGTAAGTTTAAACGTCCAGTGTGAATATTAGTGAGTGAATGGGTAGGGTGGCTGGTGGGTAGGTGGGTGAGGTAACTGGGTAGGGTGGCAGGTGGATGAGGTGATAGGTGGGTAGGTTGGTAGGGTGGCAGCTGGATAGGGTGGCAGGTGGGTGAGGTTGGTAGGTGGGTGAGAGGGTAGCTGGGTTGGGTTGAGTTGGGAGGGGTTGTCAATTCAGGGGCTACTCGAGTTGGATGGTGTGGACTAGTCAGTCTGGTTGGGTGGTCAGGTGGTTGGGACTGGTCAGGTTGGGTTGGAGAAGTGGTCGAGTTGAGATGGGAGCAGTTGTTGAGTCAGGTCAGGTTAGATGGGGAGGCAGGTAGTTAAGGGGTAGTCAGGGGATCAGAGAGGTAGCTGGACAGGGCAGTGGGGGTGGGGGATGCTCCAGAGGGTGCCTCGGGCCAGCGTGAGTGATTGGGGAGGTCAGTTCTGTGGTTACGCAGGATTTAGACTAGGATTTTTTTGTATACCATTTCTGGGTAACTATCCAGTTAAGTACATTGGAACTGTCCGAAGTCTCTAACTCTATCTCAGTGTTGGAATCTTTGTGGGAGAGTCCTGGGAAGGAGTGGAATTTCCCATTAGAAGTTCAAACTCTCTGGGCAATTGCCACAAAGGTCAGTGCGATAGGACTTCCACAAGGTATAAATTAGGTCGCACATACAATCTACAGCAATCCGAAAGACCTGGACCCACATTGTTGAGCCATACAATGATGGGAGAGTAAGGCCCATGTGCCTGTCCATTATGTTCATAAAGTTACGGTAACTGTTTGGGGGAGCCCTCCAGGAAATTCCCAGCAATATCTCAGACCAATATTTATTTCACATGATTCCTCTATTTTACTTATGGACAAAAAGTGACTTGTGTGAAATCATAGAACATAGACATAGAAACCCTACAGTGCAGAAGGCCATTCGGCCCATCGAGTCTGCACCGACCACAATCCCACATATTTACCCGCTAATCCCTCTAACTACACATCTCAGGGACAATTTTTAACCTGGCCAATCAACCTAACCCACACATCTTTGGACTGTGGGAGGAAACCGGAGCACCCGGAGGAAACCCACGCAGACACGAGGAGAATGTGCAAACTCCACACAGACAGTGACCCGAGCCAGGAATCGAACCCGGGACCCTGGAGCTGTGAAGCAGCAGTGCTAACCACTGTGCTACCGTGCCGCCCAAGTGCTGAAGAAGGCCATTCAACCCATTGTACCTGTGTAAGCTCTTTGAAAAAGCTACTCAGTGAGTCTGTTGACTGTGAAATGCGGACAGACACTTCAGCCAGTTTGAAAATCTCAAACAGCTTTGACAAAGGGTCATCTGGACTTGAAACGTCAGCTCTTTTCTCTCCTTACAGATGCTGCCAGACCTGCTGAGATTTTCCAGCATTTTCTCTTTTGGTTTGAAAATCTCAAATACTTTACCCAGGTGCCTTATTCATAGAATCATAGAATTCCTACAGTGCAGAAGAGGCCATTCGGCCCATCAGATCTGCACCAACTCTCTGACAGAGTATCTTTCACCCACCCTATTCCTGTAACCACACAGATTTACCATGGCTAATTCGCCTAACCTACACATCTTTGGACACTAAGGAGTAATTTAGCACGGCCAATCTACCTAACCTGCACATCTTTGAAGTGTGGGAGGAAACTGGAGCACCCGGAGGAAATACCTGCAGACACGGGGAGAACGTGCAAACTCCACACAGATAGTGACCTAAGGCTGGAATTGAACCTGGCTTCCTGGAGCTCTGAGGCTGCAGTGCTAACCACTGTGCCACCGTGCTGCCCGAGATATTTATGAGATGAACAAAAGACAAGACACGGTTCGTGATTCAACCCAATTTTATTAATAAGTTCAATAAATATTAACACACAGTTTCTGTTTCCAAATTATCTTAACCTTATTTGCCTAGAATTTTAATACTACTCGTGCCAATGAACTTGGCTGAACTGTGGGTTCAATTCTCTGAGTCTCTGCCATCTCAGGCTCCTCATCTTCAAAAGTGATTCTCTTACGCCCTCTTCCACCATCTTTGGGTTGCCACTGAGACTTCTTCACTGAGGGTCATGGTGAATCTTCATGCCTAGTGGCCTCCAGGGGTCTCCTCTTATCCCCTTCCTCTGCATTCTTCTGGAAGCTTCCCTGGCTTCCAACCAATGAGCTTACCGGGTGGAGGTCACGGCACCCAATGAGGTTGCAAATCTCTTATTTGAAGGACGCTAGCTGCACCCCAGGTGACCATCACCAAATATACATATTCCACATTGCCCCCCTCCAACTAAGGTTGCAGCGGCTAAAAGCCCAGCTGAAACTGGGGAATACAGAAACTACCTGCCAAATATGGTCAGGGTCGAATACCTCTGATCTCTGCTGCTGGGGCATGGCCTGGTTTGCCCTGACCTGTATTGTTTTTGACCTTGGCCTGTCCTGGTTCCCAGCGATCCATGCTGTAGGAGCTGTTTGCTGCAGTAGTTTCATATCGAGTGTCCAATTGTCCGTTGGGCCTACAATTCAGGCTGTTGGTGATCTAGCCACAAGTGACACTCCCCGAAACATGCTCCATATAGCCCTGCAAATCTTTCCTTTCCAAGTATTTATCCAACTTCCTTTTGACAATTGCTGGTTATTTAATCTGCTTTCACTTTCCTCTCAGATAATAATATCTAGTTCATTAAAAACTTGCTGCCTATAAAGGAATCTTCTCATTTGCCAATTCTCCTAAATGTCTTTTGGTTACTAACACCTCTGCCAGTGGAAACATTTTCTTTTTATTTATTCCACTGAAAGCCCTTCCAGAAGGGTTACAAAACAAAATGAACAAATATAATTGAATATATGTTTATTTTTAGCATAATACTGCAGCTAATCTAGCCAAAAACTTGAGAATGTTACAAAATAATTGTCTATGGGTACTTTGTGATGGAATTTGGTAAATATTTCTATTAATGTAAGAACAGAAAACTCACAATGCACAATGAGAGAATAATTGTTCGACTGTGATCTTAAAAACAATCTTTCATGTGAAGGGCATAAATGTATGAAGCTGTGTTGATTATTTGAAAGTGAGATGCATCAAAATAAATCACATTTTATAACTGGAATAGCTCTTTCCCATTAGGTTGCTTGGTCTTGATCTGGGGAATGTAACAATGACCTACTGTTATGAAGATGTTTTCTATTCATCGGGAAGATTTCCAATTGGCATCCTAATACAAAGACAGTTGATACTGGCAGATGGAATTTAATCTGAACAAATGTGAGGTGATGCATTTTGGAAAGTCTAATGCAGGAAGGATGTATACAATAAATGGGAGAACCCTTAGAAGTATTAACATACAGAGGGATCTTGGCATACAGGTCCACAGTTCCCTGAAAGTTGCAACACAAATGGATAAGGTGGTCAAGAAGGCATAGGGCAAGCTTGTCTTCATCAATTGGGGCATAGAGTATTAAAATTGGTAAGTCATGTTGCAGCTGTATAGAACTTTAGTTAGGCCACATTTGGAATACAGTGTGCAGTTCTGGTCGCTGGACTACCAGAAGGATGTGGAGGCTTTGGAGTGGGTATTGAAAAGGTTTATCAGGATGTTGCCTGGTTTGGAAGGTGTTTGCTATGAGGATAGATTGGACAAACTTGATTTGTTTTCATTTGAACATCAGAGGCTGAGGGGCGACCCGATAGAAGTTTACAAAATTATGAGAGGCTTGAATAGAATGATTATTCAGAAAGTTTTCCCCAGGTTAGAAATGTCAATTACTCAGGGACATAGGTTTAAGGTAACAAGGGGAAATTTAAAGGAGATGTGAGAGGCAAGTTTTTTACACAGAGCGTGGTAAGTGCCTGGAATGCACTGCCAGAGGAGGTGGTAGAAGCAGATACAATAGCAACGTTTAAGAAGGATCTTGACAGATACATACATAGGCAGGAATAGAGGGATATGGACCGCGGGGAGCCAAATGGTCTTTAGTTTAGAAAGGCGTCATGTGTCGGCACAGGCTTGGTGGACTCAATGACCTCTTCCTGTGCTGTACTGTTCTTTGATCTTTGACACAAAGTGTGCTTTTCAAGTAATTTCTCTGACTGTGCTGAAAGGATAACATATAATTTAAATTTACCAAACATTTGGTTTCTGGAGCTAAAATATTTGCAATTCATCCTTCGACATAGCTGGTGTTTTGTGGCATGACTTTGCTCCCATTATGTTATTTTGATCTTCAGGCTTTGAAGCCCAACTTTATTTTTTTCTTAAATTATTTTTAACTGGTAGATAGTTTCTCTCTTTGAGTATATCTGGGCAGGCTTTCTTTTATCTTTTTCTGTGTTTGTCCCATTCTTGTTAACAATGGTGCATTGTGTTGCCAAAGTGCAGGCAGTATAGCCAATAGCTTACTTTATGCCTTAATTCTCTAAAGCTGGCTTCCATCACGTATAGCATGTATCTTCTCATTGCCCTCCCCCCATCCATTCCTAACCCCCACTCCCCGGCTCCTTGCAGTGGATGGTGGGTGGGGAAGTTTATGGTTTCCTTGCGGAGACCAGAGGAACTCTGTGCCAAGCACTTGGACATCCTTCCAGCTCTGCCTACCATGTATGGATATACTACAGTACAGAATAATACCACCGCTGCCAAAATTGATTGCAGTTTTATTAGCGGCGCAGTAGCACATTGGTTAGCACTGCTGCCTCACAGCACCAGGGACCCGGGTTCCCTGCTTGGGTCACTGTCTGTGCGGAGTCTGCACGCTCTCCCCGTGTCTGCGTACGTTTCCTCCGGGTGCTCCGGTTTCCTCCCATGCTAAATTCTCTCTCAGTGTATTCAAACAGGCGTTGGAGTGTGGCGAGTCGGGGATTTTCAAAGTAACTGCATTGCAGTGTTAATGTAAGCCTACTTGTGACACTAATAGATAAACTAAAACTTAATAAACTTGTACTTAATATTCCAACAGCAGCTCACAACTGATGCCCTTGTTCCAATGGGATCTAAAAATCGGTTCTACTCAAACGTTGTTCCATCATATCTGAACACATGGAATGGAATTTTCCCATCCCACCCACCATGGGAATCATAATGGGTGGGGGGTGGGGGGTGGGGGGAGGGGGCATGACAATGCAAAGGTCCATTGACTGCAGGTGGGATTTTCCGGTCTTGGGGCGAGTGTGGCCGGAAAACCCCGCCCATGATGTCTGTACATTACTCATTGATATAACCTGGGAAGGCAAGGGGGGTAATTCAGTACAACTGTGGGTTCTCGATAGTTTGGCCTTAATGTTGTTTAATTACTTTATAGACAAGATGACACAGAATTGAAATCCACATGAGAGATATTTAAAACATTTTCTTGTTAGAGGAGAGCATCCTGCAAATTGTCAGAGTAAAACACATAGAGAAGGTAGGCCGCAGGCTATGTCCACCTTGTACCATTTTACTCCTGTAGGGGTACATTTTCTCAGGGCTTGTCCTGCTAGACCATCTAACAGGTGGAGGTTTGGCAGAAACAGTGTGCTGAATTTTCACCACAGAGAATAAATCAGGAGCCAGGTCAGAAACCTGCCTCCAGTGGGAAACTGAGTAAAGTTCAGATTTTCACAGGGGTGAGTCCTTAGCTCTTATGGCAATGGGCTTTCTGTCTACCTGCAGTCAGTGGGCATGGAAGTGGAGTGGGGTCAGATGAAGGAATGAGGGCTGGAGTGGGCTGAGAAAGGAGTTTAGCAGAAAAGGTGATTGATCAGCAATGGTGTTTATAAAAATAGTTCATGAATCACGACAAAGATATATCCCAGTGAGGGAGAAGGACTTGAGGAAGGGGATAAATCAACCATGGTGAACCAAGGAAGTTAAAGATAGTATTAAACTGAAAGAAAAGACATATAATTTGGCATAGATTAGTGGGAAGCCAGAGGATTGGGAAAGTTTTAAAAACCAATAAAAGGTGATCAAGAAGTAATAAAGAGGGAGAAGATAAACTATGAGGATAAACTAGCATTAAATATTAAAACAGGCAGTAAGAGCTTCTTTAAATATATAAAATGGAAGTGCGAGGCCAAAGTGAACATAGGCCCCTAAAGAGAATGAAACTCAGGAAATAATAATGGGGAAACCAGGAAATGGCAGAGTAGTTGAATAAATACTTTGGGCAAGTTTTAGTGGGTCAATTTAAGCCTGTCAATCCGACTTCGACTCTGTCAACATTGTGGTTAGGATCAATGGGGTACTTGAGATCCATTTAAGCATGGGGTGGCACGGTGGCACAGTGGTTAGCACAGCTGCTTCACAGCTCCAGGGACCTGGGTTCGATTCCCGGCTTGGGTCACAGTCTGTGTGGAGTTTGCACATTCTCCTCGTGTCTGCGTGGGTTTCCTCCGGGTGCTCCGGTTTCCTCCCACAGTCCAAAGATGTGTGGGTTAGGTTGATTGGCCACGCTAAAATTGCCCCCCTAGTGTCCTGGGATGCGTAGATTAGAGGGATTAGCGGGTAAAATATGTAGGGGTATGGGGGTAGGGCCTGGGTGGGATTGTGGTCGGTGCAGACTCGATGGGCCGAATGGCCTCTTTCTGCACTGTAGGGTTTCTATGATTTCTATGAAGAAAAATGAAAATAAATATAGGTAGCTAAATCAGAAATCCATTGAGCTGTCAATGGAATCTTTCGCAAAGCACTGCATGTTGAATTTATTAGGGATCCAAGGATTCCACTGGAATGGAGAGGGTTTCAAATAATTCAACTTGCTAGGAATCCTCATAGCTTCAAATTTAAGCTGTGTGCATACATTGGGGTTAACTGCACAGCTGTACAGACTGCAACCGCCCCCCCACCCCCAACTCTTCAGGTCTCCTCTCTGTCAGAGGACCTCAAAGGAATCTGCTCTCACCTGCAGCTTCTGACAGAGAAAAAGGAAAATCCCTGCTGCAGGATGGAGTGCTGCAATGATTTAAAATCCTGTCAAAGTGACCAGAGGACATGGAGATTAAAGTTACCGGCCATTTCAGAATTTGCGCAGCTGACAGGCAGGAATGTAGAAATTGATCACAGGGCTGCCTGAAATCATCATGCCAGGGGTAATCTTCAGCTCTGCCAGGGCTAGAAGGGGCAGTCCATCCATGATACCCCATCCCAGGGGAGAGTGGCGAGATCAACCGCTTGCCCCCAGTCTGAGTCCCCCAACCCCCAGGATCCTTGAAGGATGCTTTCTCTACAGCTTCGCTGCAGCAGAGGGGCAAATGCCCACTGGACCTACCTCCTTGAGCTCCGTTGGGGCCCAAGGCACCAGGCCAGGTTGTCAGTGCCAATATACCAAGGAACAGTGCACTGTGGGCACTGCCAAGGCGCGCGGCCTAATGTGGGCTGAATAGGGAGTCTGAGGGGGAAGAGGCCTTGAGTGGGGGAGGTCTGTGTGGGAAGGGGGCCTGTGTGGGTCTAACGGGGGAGGGGGCTGAGTCGGGGGTCTGAGGAGGCGGAGGGCTGAGGAGGCGGAGGGCTGAGGAGGAGGAGGGCTGAGTGGGAAGGGAGGCTGAATGGGGTGTCTTAGGGGTAACGTGGAGCTGAGTGGGGGGGGGGGGAGCTGGGTCACCCCCATGCCTGCATGGTCTGGGTGGATGTTACCCATTATTTGTGGGGGGGGTGGGGGGGGGGGGGCAGGATGCCCCTTTTGTGATGGGCTGGTGGCGCTTCCCTGGTCAGTGGGGGAGGTGGGCACTGTTGCATTTTGTGCTGGGAGGGGAGTCCCGAGTGTGGAGATCAGGGAGCCATTTAAAAATGGCGGCCCGGTCTTGGAACAGTGGGGATGGCCAGTGTGTTGCTCGAAGTGAGCTTATTAGCATTTTTCAGGTGGATGAATCCCACCTGATAGATGCTGCCAGCACCAGCGGGAAATACTCCTGTTTTCCCACCAGAATGGGCACAGCCTCAAAACAGGAGAATCGGGTCCCTGTAATGCCATTCTAGATGTAATTCCACAATTGGATAACAGCTGCTAAACATAGAAACATAGAAAAATTACAGCACAATACAGGCCCTTCAGCCCACAAAGTTGTGCCGAACATGTCCTTACCTTAGCGATTACTAGGCTTACCTATAACCCTCTATCTTACTAAGTTCCATGTACTTATCTAAAAGTCTCTTAAAAGACCCTATCAAATCCGCCTCCACCACCGTTGCTGGCAGCCCATTCCACGCACCCACCACCCTCTGAGTGAAAAACTTACCCCTGACATCTCCTCTGTACCCACTCCCCAGCACCTTAAACCTGTGTCCTCTTGTGGCAACCACTTCAGCTCTGGGAAAAAGCCTCTGACTCTGGCGGCACGGTAGCACAATGGTTAGCACTGCTGCTTCACAGCTCCAGGGACCTGGGTTCGATTCCCGGCTTGGGTCACTATCTGTGTGGAGTTTGCACATTCTTCTCGTGTCTGCGTGGGTTTCCTCTGGGTGCTCCGGTTTCCTCCCACAGTCCAAAGATGTGCGGGTTAGGTTGATTGGCCATGCTAAAATTGCCCCTTAGTGTCCTGAAATGCGTAGGTTAGAGGGATTAGCGGGTAAATGTGTAGGGATATGGGGATAGGGCCTGGGTGGGGATTGTGGTCGGTGCAGACTCAATGGGCCGAATGGCCTGTTTCTGCACTGTAGGGATTCTATTCTATGATCCACTCGATCAATACCTCTCAACATCTTATACACCTCTATCAGGTCACCCCTCATCCTTCGTCTCTCCAAGGAGAAAAGGCCGAGCTCACTCGACCTATCCTCATACGGAATGCTCCCCAACCCAGGCAACATCCTTGTAAATCTCCTCTGCAACCTTTCTATGGCTTCCACATCCTTCCTGTAATGAGGCAACCAGAACTGAGCACAGTACTCCAAGTGGGGTTTGACCAGGGTCTTATATAGCTGGAACATTATCTCACGACTCCTAAACTCAATTCCTCAATCGATGAAGGCCAGTACACCATACACCTTCTTAACCACAGCCTCAACCTGCACAGCTGCTTTGAGCGTCCTATGAACTCGGACCCCAAGATCCGTCTGATCTTCCACTCTGCCAAGAGTCCTAGCATTAATATTATATTCCGCCATCCTATTTGACCTGCCAAAATGAACCACCTCACACTTATCTGGGTTGAACTCCATCTGCCACTTCTCCGCCCAGTCTTGCATCCTATCAATGTCTCGCTGCAACTTCTGACATCCCTCCACACTATCCACAACACCTCCAACCTTTGTGTCATCAGCAAACTTACCAACCCATCCCTCCACTTCCTCATCCAGGTCATTTATAAAAAATCACAAAGAGTAAGGGTCCCAGAACAGATCCTTGGGGCACTCAACTGGTGACCGACCTCCATGCAGAATATGACCCATCTATAACCACTCTTTGCGTTCTGTGGGCAAACCAGTTCTGGATCCACAAAGCAATGTCCCCTTGGATCCCATGCCCCCTCACTTTCTCAATAAGCCTTGCATGGGGCACCTTATCAAATGCCTTGCTGAAGTCCATATAAACTACATCTACTGCTCTTCCTTCATCAATGTGTTTAGTCACATCCTCAAAAAATTAAATCAGGCTCGTAAGTAATGATCTGCCTTTGACAAAGCCATGCTGACTATTCTTAATCATCTTATACCTCTCCAAATGTTCATAAATCCTGCCTCTCAGGATCTTCTCCATCAACTTACCAATCACTGAGGTTAGACTCACTGGTCTATCATTTCCAGGGCTATCTCTACTCCCTTTCTTGAATAAAGGAACAACATCCGCAATCCTCCAATCCTCCGGAACCTCTCCCGTCTCCATTGATGATGCAAAGGTCATTGCCAGAGGCTCAGCAATCTCCTCCCTCGCCTCCCACAGTAGCCTGGGGTACATCTCATCCGGTCCCGGCGACTTATCTAACTTGATGCTTTTCAAAAGCTCCAGCACATCCTCTTTCTTAATATCTACATGCTCAAGCTTTTCAGTCCGCTGCAAGTCTGCACTACAACCACCAAGATCCTTTTCCATAGTGAATACTGAAGTAAAGTACTCATTCAGTACCTCTGCTATTTCTTCCGGTTCCATACAAACTTTCCCACCGTCACACTTGATAGGTCCTATTTTTTCACGTCTTATCCTCTTGCTCTTCACATACTTGTAGAATGCCTTGGGGTTTTCCTTAATCCTGCCTGTCAAAGCCTTCTCATGACCCCTTCTGGCTCTCCTAATTTCCTTCTTAAGATCCTTCCTATTAGCCGTATACACGTCAAGATCTCTAACATTACCTAGCTCCCTGAACCTTTTGTAAGCTTTTCTTTTCTTCTTGACTAGATTCATTACAGCCTTTGTACACCACGGTTCCTGTAACCTACCATAACTTCCCTGGCTCATTGGAACGTTGCTATGCAGAACTCCAGACAAATATTCCCTGAAAATTTGCCACATTTCTTCCGTACATTTCCCTGAGAAAACCTCTTTCCAATTTAAGCCTCCAATTTCCTGCCTGATAGCTTCATAATTCCCCTTACTCCAATTAAACACTTTTCTAACTTGTCTGATCCTATCTCTCTCCAATGCTATTGTAAAGGAGGTAGAATTATGATCACTATCTCCAAAATGCTCTCCCACTGAGAGATCTGACACCTGCCCAGGTTCATTTCCCAATACCAAATCAAGTACAGCCTCTTCTCTTGTAGGCTTATCTACATACTGTGTCAAGAAACCCTCCTGAACACACCTAACAAACTCCTCCCCATCTACACCCCATACTCTAGGGAGATTCCAATCAATATTTGGGAAATTAAAATCTCCCATCACGCCAACTCTGTTATTATTACATCTTTCCAGGATCTGTTTCCCTATCTGCTCCTCAACATCCCTGTCACTATTGGACAGCCTATAGAAAACAATCCTGATTGTGCTCAGAATTACACTGATTATTAATGTAAGGCTATGAGTCAGGCTCCCAGTGTGGCTCGTGTGCACATACTGGACGAATCATACGTTCACACACAGGGCACGGTCCTTTGCAGACAGAAGGAACACGTCAGTTTTTGCCCCTTTTTCATCAAAACAAAAGCTTTGGGAAGAGCCATCCCCTGGTGCATTCCCCAGGGCAATGCCTTGTCCAGAGTCGTCCTGCCCAGTTTGAATCTGAAGAAAAAGCCGGGCAAGTAACTGCTCCATGCAGCATTCTCCATGGCAATGCTTCCACCAATCAGAGTCCATTTGTCAATCCACCAGCATTCTCCTCTCGTGCAGTGTAAATTGGGATTTCCCCATTACCGTTTGGTAATTTATTGCAAACTAGCCTGATGAGTGCAAGATGACAATCTTAGAAAAAATTTCTCTTCTTCTCAGCAATTCTCTGTCTTTTTCTCGCTTTATCTGCCATTTATGATTGTTAAATTTCTAAAATAGAATCATAGAATCCCTACAGTGCATATGGAGGCCATTCGGCCCATTGAGTCTGCACTGACTCTCCGACAGAGCATCCTACCCATGCCCCTTCCCCACAACCATACATAATCACCCTGCTAATCCCCCTAACCCACACATCCTGGGACACTAAGAGGCAATTTAGCATGGCCAGTCAACCTAACCCACATATGTTTGAAGTGGAGGAGGAAACCCACGCAGACTCGGGGAGAACGTACAAGCTCCACACAGTCAGAGATCCCAGGCTTCAATTGAACCTGGATCCCAGGTGCTGTCAGGCAGCAATTCTAACCACACTGCCATTGTGCCATTCATGTTGACAGTTGAACAGACAGTTGAAAAACATATAAATCATTCCATAAAAATTAAAGGAATTACATAATTGCTGTTTTAAAATTATAGGAAGAGAGACTGTTCTTTAGAGTATTTGAAAACAACTTAAAAACCCAATAGGAAATCTTCAGTTTACCACAGAGGTGTTTTGGTAATTCCAATATAAATAGATGCCTCCCTTCCGAAACCAATATTCACTGCAATTATTCACCATCAATATTAATTACAAAAATAATTGAAGTACTTAAGAGGTTTACTTAGTGTGTAGTTTAATATTAAAACTGACTGAAGGCACCAGGTTCATGATTATGAGGTGTGCTCTTTTGTTTATTATGATCTCTAGGTGATGAAGGATTAATGTTCACAATTACAGTGATTTCACCATGATGGATATGTCATTGTAAACATGTCAGGACTCTGGGATATTTCCTCTTACAACTCACCTTCTCGAAAGCAGAATTTACAGGGCAGTGCTGTGTGAGATGGATATAATAAATTTAACAAGAGCACATTTTGGATGATTCAAAAATGTCAGTCAACCGTAACTGCTTCAGCTGATGCCACTCAACTCAATTTTAAGATTGCATCTAATATTTTGTGGAAAGGTAATTCTGCATTCAAGGAAGTCTAAAGAGAAAATGTTCAAATCAAACACGGCGCCACTAGGCATAATACTGGATTAGTTGCCTGTTATTCACCTTGCTTGAATTCCATTCCCACCTAAGTCACAAGGAAATACAATAAGGTTAGGTGTGCAGCAGATGGCTCACCTATTGCTATGAGTTTTATGCCCCTTCAAAGTGAAAACCTTTCCCTCTAAAACCTACTGGCAGTTTGAAAGAGGAATTTGTGCTTCCTAAAAAGCTTTTTTCTTTCAGGTTGGTTATTAGGAAGCTTACCTCATTCACCATTGACATCTATTCTGACCCTGACACAAGAATCGGCCCCTTCCTCTTTGTAGAACGTTTGACTATCAGAGAATCAGAACATCATCGAAGAATTACAGCATGGCAGGAGACTATTCTGCCCTCCATGTCCTTTCTGGTTCTCTGCAAAAGCAATTTAGCTCATCGCACTATCTTGTCTTTTCCCCATAGTCCTGAATTTTGTTTTCTTTTTCAACAATGTTCCCTTTTGAAGGTCATGTTTGAATCTATCTCCACCACATTCATAGGCAGTGCATTCCAAATTCTTACCACTTGCTGGGTATAAAAAAATGGTTTTCCTCAACTCTCTGTTTCTTCTTTTGCAAATCACCTTAATTTGGTGAGTTCTAGTTCTCAACCCTTCCACCAATGGCAGCAGCTATCTGCTCTATCTATACTCCTTATGATTTTGAACACCTCTATCAAATCTTCTCTCAATTTTCTCTTCTTCAAGGAAACAATTCTCAGCTCCTCTTCTCTACCCACATAATTGAAGTCCCTCATCTCTGTAACATTTCTGCATCCTCTTTCACTAAAGACTTCAGATCCTTCCTAAAGGGCAGCATAGTGGCCCAGTCATTAGTACTGCTGCCTCACAGCTCCAGGGACCCGGGTTCAATTCCCAGCTTGGGTCACTGTCTGTGTGGAGTTTGCACATTCTCTCTGTGTCTGCATGGGTTTCCTCTGGGTGCTCTGGTTGCTTCACACATTCCAAAAATGTACAGATTAGGTTGATTAGCCATGCTAAATTGCCCCCTAGTGTCCCGGGATGTGTATGTTAGGGGGATTAGCGCGGTAAATATGTGGGGTTTTGGGGATAGGGCCTGGGTGGGATTGTTGTCGGTGCAGACTCAATGTGTCGAATGGCCTCCTTCTGCACTGTAGAGTTTCAATGATTCTATGGTTCTATTCTAAAGTGTGGTGCCCAGATTTGGACCCAATGCTTCTGTTGAGATTGAACAAATGTTTTATAATTCATAATTTCCTTGCTTTTATAATCCATACCTCTTTTTATAAAGGCCAGGTCAATTATTAATGTACTTACAGCTCCAGGTCTGTATGTTCCTGGAGCTGTAAGTTGAAATTTTAACCTTTATTTTATATTGGTCAGAATACTCTGGCCATTCATACCAGTGTGATTCTCTGGTCCTGCCGGTGGCGCACCCTCTGCCGCAGGTTTCCCGGCAGCATGGGGTGGCTTCAGTGGGAATTCCCATTGACAGCGGAAGGACCAGAGGATCCCGCCACCAGCAAATAGTGTACAACCTCCAACCGCCAAGAAAAACGCTGAGGGGAGGCCAGAGGAACTCGCCCATTATTTCTCCTTGTTCTTTGTACTAAAATGTATCACTTCACACTTCTCTGCATTGAGTTTCATCTGCCATTTATCTGCCCATTCCACCAACCTGTCTGTGAACCTTGAAGCCGATCGCTTTCCTTCTATGTTTCACAATGCCGCCAGTTTTTGCGCCATCAGTAAATTTTAAAATTGTCCCCATTATTATATATCAAGATGAACAATGGACCTCGTACTGACCCCTGAGATACCACCTTCTTCAGTCTGAAAAACAACAGTCCACCATTGTTCTTTGTTCCCTGTCACTCAGCCAATCTTCTATCTATGCTGCCACCATCCATTCAAACCCATGGGTTTTAGCTGTACTGGCAAGCCAATTACGTGGCATTTTATCAAATGCCTTTTGGAAGTGAATGTTCGCCACGTAGAATCATAGTTTGAATGGTTAAAGCACAAGCAGAGGCCATTTGGCCTGTCATGTTCATACTGACCCTCTGGTCAGCTCCTCCCATTTCCCTGCCTTTCCCCACAGCCTTGCAGTGTTTTCTCATCAGGCAATTATTCTTTTTTTAGTTTGAAAACCACAATTGAATCTACTTTCACCGCAATGTCAGGCAGTACATTCCAGATCCTAGCCACTCGCTGTGTTAAAAAAAAAACTTTCTTCCTGTTGCCTTTGCTTCTTCTGCCATTCAGCTCAGAACAGTGTTGTCTTGTTCTCGACCCTTCCCTCAGTGGGAACAGTTTCTGTCCAGTTTCCCCAGGATTTTTAATGCCTCTCTCAAATCTCTTCTTAACCTTCTCCTCCCTAAGGAGATCAGCCCCAGTTTCTCCAAACTATCCACAGAAGTGAACTCTCCAACCTCTCCTCATAGGACTATCCCGCCACCCCAGGGGTTAATCTGGTGAGCCCTTCATTACACTCCCTCTATGGCAAAAATCATAGATAGAATCATCGAATCCCACAGTGCAGAAGGAGGCCATTCGGCCCATCAGGTCTGCACCGACCACAATCCCACCCAGACCCTATCCCAATAACCCCATGCATTTACCTTAGCTAGTCCCCCTGACACTAAGGGGCAATTTAGCATGACCAATCTACCTAACCCGCACATCTTTGCACTGTGGGAGGAAACCAGAGCACCCAGAGGAAACCCACGCAGATCCGGGGAGAATGTGCAAACTCCACACAGACAGTGACCCAAACCGGGAATCAAACCCAGGTCCCTGGCGCTGTGAGGCAACAGTGCTAACCACTGTGCCACCGTGCCACCCACAGTCCTTCCTCAGATTAGGGGACCAAAACTCCATGTCTCGCTCATTATTATAGATCAAGAAAAGCAAAGTTCTCAATGTTGGCTCCCTTAGAACCATAGAATTATAGAATCTCGACAGTGCAGAAGAGGCCATTTGGCCCATTGAGTCTGCACCGACTCTCTGACAGAGTATTTTACCTGTGTCCTCTGCCCCGCCCTATCACTGTAACCCCACACATTTACCATGTCTAATCCATTTAACCTACACATTAAGGGTCAATTTTAGTGTGGCCAATCCACCGAACCTGCACATCTTTGGACTGTTGGACCTTACTCTTTTTCTTCCTCTTGTCCGAAAAACACTGTGTGCAGGAGTGCAACGGGGGCAAGGGGAGGTGCCGCAAAGGTGGGGTGTGAGGGGGGATGGAGTGGGCGGCTGCGGAGGGGGTGGGCCATAGAAGCGGTTATTATGAGTGCCTTATCAGGAGGATCTCGATGCTGGCAACGCTGTTCACCATTCCTCCCTGTTTCCTGACATTCAGCCAACTTGGTATCCACGCTGCGACTGTCTTTTGTTCCGAGTTTTAAGTTTGCTGACAAACCTGTTATGTTACATTTTATCAAATGGTTTTTTGAGTCTCTGTACAGATTACCCAATCAGCCACTCTAGTCACTGCATCAAAAAACTCAGTCTAATTAGTTAAATGTGATTTGCCCTTGAAAAATCTTGGTTATCATTTCTACATTTGTCCAAGTAACAATTGCCTTTTTACCTTTGTTATCATTTCTACAAAGGCTCCCATCACTGAGGTAAACTGTAGGCCTGTAGATGTTGGGGGCAATCTTCCCAAAATAATTCTAAAGTGCCAAAAAAGTCTGAAAACGGGAATGTTTCACTCCAGTTTCTTCAGCGAGCAGCTCCACACAATCATCCCATGGTCTGTCAATTCTTTTGGCAGTCGGAAGATACACTGGGAGATCAGCGGACATCCCCCCGTGGACATTGCCCCCTCACGGATATCCCCCCCTCTGTGGACATTGCCCCCCCCAAGTAGATATACCCCCCTCCCCGATGGACATTGCCCCCCCCCCACCTCATCAGAGGCAGTGTAAACCCCCCTCCCCCCACCCCATTGGCAACACGTGTACCCAGCATCGGGATCCTCTTGATGAGGCCCCCCGTCATGACCGTTTCCATGGTCCTCTCCCTCCGCAGCTGCCCACTCCACCCCCCCCACACACCCCATCTTTGCCAATCACCTCCACTTGCCCCCCATTGCCTCCCTGCACACACTCCCATTACAGATCACCCCCAGCATGCCCTGCCCAATGCCAATCACCCACTTTGCCAATCACCCCCCCTTGCCTTCCCCCTGCAGTGATCCCCCCTTTCCTCTCTCCTCCCACAGAGCTCTCCCCAGTCTTCCCCATGCAGAGCTCCTCCTCTTGACACCCCCACAGAGCTCCCCTCCTTGCCATCCCTCTTGCCATTTCCCCACCTTGCCACCCCCCTGCAAGAACTCCCCTCCTTGTTCGCCCTCTGTCATAGCCCCACCCCTCTCAGGCCCCACTGTCACTCAGGCTCCACCCCTTGGCATTGTTATGGTGCCTGGTGGGCAATGCCGGAGTGCCCAGTGGATACTGCTGGGACACCCAGTGGGCACTGACAGGGTGCCAGGTTGGGAACTGCTTGATGGGTACTGCCCGACCATACCCCTAACTGACAGGGGGCTTCAATGGCCTCCAATCCCCCCTTCCAGATTGGCTATCATGTCTGGTCCCTGTTGGATGTGGAGGCGGGAAACCGCCATGCCGGCCGCGTTAATGCTATTCAAATGATGACATTAATGTTTAAATTGGCTTTGCGCCCTTTGAGCCGGGAAGATGGATTTTGACATAAGACCATTTTGCACCCGGCCCATAAGCCTTGCACACTATCTTCCTGGCTCGCTGCACGTTGTACATCCCTTTGAAATTTAACAGCTGAAAACAAATCCCTGTGTATCACCTGATGCAAATTTCTAAACCCAGCCTATTTTCTTATAAACCACCGGACCAGTAAAGTTTCATTACAAATGCATACATCGGTGGCACAGTGATTAGCACTGCCAGAGACCCGGGTTCAATTTCAGCCTTGTGCCACTGTCTGTGTGGAGTTTACAAGTTCTCCCTGTGTCTGCGTGGGTTTCCTCCGGATGCTCCGGTTTCCTCCCACAGTCCAAAGATGTGTTGGTTAGGTGGATTGGCCATGCTAAATTGCCCCTTAGTGTTAGGGAGGCTAGCAGGGTAAATACATGGGTTAAGGGGATAGGGTGTGGGTAGGATTGTTGTTGGTTCAGACTCAATGGGCCAAATTGCCTCCTTCTGCACTCCAGGCATTCTATGATTCTATGATTTACTCCTTTTCCCTGAACTCTTCCAGACAAATGGGGTGGTCTCTTCCCAAATCACCCATGGCGGATTCGGTGGTGGTTGAGTTTGGAGAATCTGGTGAGAGCCAAAAAGTTTGAAATTAGCCAGTGTAAAAATCCTATTCCAATTCTCCCAAAGGCAGGTCAATGGTAGGTCAGTCACCCCTCTGGCAGGTGGTGTGATTGCCATTTGCGTTCCATGAATGCTCATTAAAACAGCTGCCCACTGACATCCCATCAGGCCTTTCAATCTAACAATACACCAATGGGAAATCATGTCAGCATCAAACAGGATTGATAAAGAATGGCGTGCACAAGGTGGCCCTCAGTCTGCCAAAGATTCGGAGGTGAGTGCAGCAAAGCCGACCTGCCATAGTGCCGCATTGTTACTGGTGCGGCGAACACCACTCTGCTTTGACAGAGCAGTTCCTGTGCTCCATCTCCAGGTTGAGCTGGTTGTCAGGGACAGCATTGTGCTGCTGGACCCTCCTGAGCCACTGTCTGGGTTCAGCACTGTGCCTGGGGTTGGGGGTCTCCTTTCCCCTGGTGCCACGCACCAGTGTCTTTCTCGACAGCACTGTGCTGCGGGACTCCTACAGCCACAACAACAAAGGTTCAAGTTTGACCAAGCTGGAGTGTATGGTGAGGCCAGAGGTAGGTGGTGGCTTGACAAAGACAAGTGAAGACTAGGGGAGCAATGTGGAAGGAAGGCTGTGCAAAAAGGGGTGGGGGTGGGGGAAGGATGGGGCTGTGCCAGCAGGGGCATAGGTGAAGACAAATGCTGGAGCAGCAATGTGGAAGGAGGGTATGCAAGGCGAGTGTGGGGAAAGGGTGAGGGCCATGATGGCAGGCAGAGAAGTTAGGAGGAAATGCAGACCAGCACTGGGCTCTCATCCTATAGTACACGTCTCGGTTTGGGACACTATCAGTTAGGAAATCCAGATGTGCAGAATCACATATCTGAGAGTGTTGGACTGGTTATTAAATACAGGACATTTAGACCCACCAGGGGTTGGTGGATGAATCACCTGCCAGAAGAGGTTGGTGGGGAAGTTGCCTGTGCATAAGTAATGAGCTCCCAAGTGTTGAATCTGGTACGGGATCCACCATTCTGGGACAGGTGCTGCCAGAGCTGCCTGCCACCGCATTGTCTCCAAAATCACACACACGCACATACACGCACACACATGCACCCGCGCACACACGCAGGCTCACGTGCACACACACAAATTCATGTGCACACACACACATGCATGGCACACACATTCATGTATGTACACATGCATGCACACATGTACACACGCATACACACACACACAGCTTTCTTACAGGATAACACAATATTCTCTCCAAAACAAATTTTAAAAAATCAATCCTCATAGCTAGGAACTGAAACCAATCCTTGAGCAAGAATGCATTCAACTTATAGGGAACGAACATTTCCGTTCAAGCAGATATTGGGGAAAACAGGCCATTTGTAATAGGCAATTTTCCCAGCATTCCACAGGACTTTGGAATTGGATTTTAAAATATCCTTGAAACAAAACATACACACAATGAAGTAACTTCTTAAAGGCTTAAGTTTTTAAAGTTAAAGTTTATTCATTAGTGTCACAAGTAGGCTTACATTAACACTGCAATGAAGTTACTGTGAAAATCCCCTATAGAATACACCAATCCAGAGATAATGTGGAGATGCCGGCGTTGAACTGGGATAGGCACAGTAAAATGTCTCACAACACCAGGTTAAGGTCCAACAGGTTTATATGCTATCACAAGCTCTCAGAGCACTGCTCCTTCATCATCACTCACCTGGTGAAGGAGTAGTGCTCCTAAAGCTCGTGATACCAAATAAACCTGTTGGACTTTAACCTGGTGTTGTGAGATTTTCTAATCCAGAGATGGCAGAGGCAGTCAGACCACACAATCATATGTATCTACCCAAGATTTAAGTTGTTTGGCTTAACCATACTCCTATACTTACAAGCTGTGTGTTCCAGGATGTCTGGGTGTGTACCTACATTCCCTTGAAAATGCTAATCCCAAACATTGTTTCATTTACATAAAGCTCAGTTACCAATCTGAGAATGGCGGCAAGCCACAATCTTCCACATTGAAACACTTTCACACGTTAATGGGGCTGTTCACGAACCCAGGTTGTTGCAAGATGTAAGAGGGCAAATGCTAAAGCAGGAGAGGTTCACAGCAATCATTGTCATGGGTGTCATTTTGAGGACCTGTAACCTGTAATGTTATCCATGGGCAGAATCGATCAGCTGTACACATGGAAAATGTTCCCATCTCAGTGATCAACAGTCACCAACGTACCCACTGGAACCCTACCAAACACTACAAATGATGAACATGGTCATTTTCGCTTCGAAGGACAAACAAGAGACCAAACAAAGCTGGGAGCGTTTTTGACAAAAATGACACTCATATATTGCAGACTGGTAAATATCTAGGCAAGTCTACAATGTCTCCTGCTTTTTTAGAGAGCATCTTATTAGGTTGCCAGCTGTAGCTCTGAAGTAGCACTCTCACCTCCGAATCAGGTGGTATGAGTTTAGGTCCCAATTCAGATAATTGAGCACATCATCGAGAATGACAAGTCCCAGTAGTACAGAAGGAGCTTGGTGCTTTCTGAGGTGTTACATCAAGGCCTTGTCTGCACTCTGAAGTTCAGGAAAATGATCCCATGACACAGCTCAAAGAATAGCGGCAGAGTCCAACTCAATGCTTATCCCTCAACTGGCACCATGAAAGCAAATCATCTTGTCAGTACCTTTATTTTGTTTATGAAGCCTCTACAACAAGGACCACACCTCAAAAAGAATTCATTGGTTGTGTTGTCTTTTGTGATGTCACAAAATACAAACGTGGGTTATTTCTTCACTTCAAAGCTTCAGGAGAAGACTAACAAAGACATTTGAGCAAGTGATTAAATTCTTATTACGCATTTCACTTGGCAATTTGACAAACAATGCACACAAAATCAGTTCACACTGAAATAGTCTCGAATGCAACCAACTTTCTTCGGAATGTTTTCCTTTACCTTTTTCCATGTAGTAATGTTCCATGATGGGTTTCACCGGTTTACAGATAAACTGCGTCAGTTTTTCCATCTGCAAACTGTTCCTTTAATTGGTGTATAATAAATAAATGTCATGTGTTTTGACCTTGTCAGAATTTATTTTTGATGTTAAAGTTTATAGGTTTCAAATTGCATTAGTAGCTGCTACAAGTCTTCTTTATTGTGGAAAGGAAGACCGGTGCTGTGTCCAATTTGCAGCCTGTTAGTTGGCAATGGGGATATTGAAGTACAAAATGGGAGGCAGCCATTTACCTATCAAGCATGTTCTGCCATACAACGAGATCATGACAGATCTGTACCTGAACACCATTTACCTGGTTTAGCTAACAATGCTCCATCAATCTCAACCTTGAAAATTTCAATGGATCCAGCCTTTTGGGGGAGGGAATGCCATATTTCCATTAAGTGCCAACTGATTTCACTCCGTAGCGTCATTCTAAAATTATGCTGACTCACTCTTTCCGTTAAACCAAGGCACACCAATCCCTGCAGCTTTATGTAAAAGATATCCCATCCATTCAAAGAATAGCAGTGAACCAAAACTGATCGGTTGTTTGTTAGACTTGGCTGTGTGCAAATTGGCTGCAGCATAATAGCACTTCAGGAAATAATTTTTAAAGCACTTCTGGACTCACTGAAGAAACAAAAGGTATTGTATAAATCCAACTTCTTTTCTTTCGCTCAAGTGGGATAATTGTTAATTCCAGGCTTTTACACACTACCAGTTCAGAAAACAAGATGACTCGGATTTCAGTTTGTAAGTGCCTTTGTCTGCCCACATCGACAGTCATCAACCAAATTATATGAAAGAACCTAACACTACTGCGCATTTTGAGTGTACTGTTACCTATACCGATTCAGTTTAAACTGGGATATTGATACACTGATGTGGATCTTGGTCTGAACCTACTTTCAGGAATGAATTGAGAAGACCTTGGATTAATGGAAACCCATGTTTAGACCTCATCAGCACGCTTTGGTGCAAACTGTTGTTCAAGTCTCCATGGGGAGCATGCCTGAGAAAAGAGATTAATGTTGGACTGCTAGCCTCACCAGAAGTGGCCTTCAGCTAAGTCTTGAGAGGGCCGTGGGAATGGGGTGGTGGAAGTGGGGGGGTGGGGTGCGGAGTGTGGATGGTGGCTGCTGTGATTATGACTCCTGTAAAATATGGGGCTTGCCCCTGCTCCACTGGCTTCACAAGGTTTCTTTCTTCAGTTGTCAGCAGTAAGGGCCACTCAAGTACCCGCAAGAAATATCCCAGTGGGTCCTTTAACAGGTATTGGCCCCTCATTTACATATTTAAGGTTCCTAACATCTGTTTTAGAAGGAGCATTGAATTTAACAGCAGTCCCAACAAATGCAACACATGCCAATTTCTACCCCATGATCCCTTAAGCAGCCCATGAAGATTTAGAAGAACAAGACTAGATAGAGTTTTTAAAGACTCACATTCCAACCATTTTTTCACATTCCAATCTGTAATTATCTTGCAATTATGTCTTGGCCTATATATACCATGTTTGTGAATCTACCTCTCCACTCACCTGATGAAGGAGCAGTGCTCCGAAAGCTCGTGATACCAAATAAACCTGTTGAACTTTAACCTGGTGTTGTGAGACTTCTTACTGTGCCCATCGCAGTCCAACACCGGCATCTCCACATCAGAAAAGTGGATGGAACTGGCCTGTTGTAAGGGTATAGCATGTATGTGTATAAACCAGGTCGTATATCTCTATCTGTTCATGAGGTTGAGTAGGGGAATCTAAACCATTCAAATCAAACTCCTACAGACTCATTCCTACCCAGTTAGTCAGAGAGGAAGTTCAATTCATGTTAGGCCATTAGGCAGCTTATCTATACTTCAAGTTAATAAGGCGTTGGGACTGGATGACATGCACCCAACAATATGGTGAGAAAAGAGAGTGGAAAATATGGAGGCACTGGCCATAATTTTCAGTCTTCCTTCGGCTTATTCGTGATGTCAGGGGACTGGAGAATTTCCAGCAAAATTTCACACATTTTGTTTTCATAGAAACATTGCATCCTTGTTCAACAAAAGGGTGTAAAGATAAGTCCAGCAACTACAGACCAGTCAGTTTAACTTAGGTGGTGGGGAAACTTCCAGAAACACTAATTCACACAAAGTTAATAGTCACATGGACAAATGTGGGTTAATTAAGGAAAACCAACATGGATTTCTTAAGCGAAAATCATGTTTAAGTGACTTACTGGAGTTTTCTGAAGAGGTAACAGAGAGGGGGTTGATGAGGGCAATGTTGTTGATGTGGTGTACATGGACTTCCAAAAGGCATTTGAAACTGTGCCACACAACAGACTTGTGAGCAAAGTTATAGCTCATGGAATAACAGAGAATGTAGCAACGTGGATATAAAACTGGCTTAATGGCAGGAAAGTAATGGTTAATGGGTGTTTTTCAAAAGGACGTAGATGAGTTGATGAAATGAGTGGACTGGTGACATATGAAGTTCAATGCAGAGAAATGTGAAGTGATTCATTTTGGCAGAAAAAAGATGGAATGACAGTACAAAATAGGGGGTACAACTCTAAAGGGGGTTCAGGAGCAGAGGCACCTGGGTGTATATATAGATAAGTCATTGAGGTGGCAGGGCAGCTTGAGAATGTGATTAATTGGGCATATGGTGTCCTGGGTTTTATTAATAGGGGCATAGAGTACAAGAGTAAGGAGTCAGGTTGATCTGGTATAAGTCACTAAGGCTGTAGTTCAGTATTGTGTTCAGTTCTGGGTGCTGCACTTTGGGAAGTATGTGATGGCATTGGAGAGGATGCAGAAGAGATTCATGAGAAGGATTTCTGGGATGAGGAACTTCAGTTATGAAGCTAGATTGGAGAAGGTGGGATTGTTTTCTTTAGAGTAAAGAAGGCTGAAAGGAGATTTGAAGAAGGTATTCAAAATCATGAGGGGTCTGGCAGAGTAGATAGGGAGAAACTATTCCCACTCTTGAAAGGATTGAAAAGGAGAAGGCAGAGATTTAAAGTAATAGTAAAAGAAGCAGTAGTGATATGAGGAAAATCTTTTTCATGCAGCGTTTCGTGTCAGGAATACACTGCCTGAGAGCGTGGTGGAGGAAGGTTCAACTGAAGCAGAACTGAAGGGAATGGACTGTTATCCGAAAAGGAAAATAAGCAGAGTTATGGAGAGAAAGCAGGAGAATGGAATAAGTTGAGTTGCTCATTTGGAGAAACGGTTGCTCATTTGGAGAAACGGTGCAGACACGATGGGACACAATAACCTGAGGGAGGAGTAGATAAATGTTACTATTACTGAGAATACATGTTGCCATGCTTAAACATCTGTCACTATCTATCTACTGGGAGCCACTCCGCTAGCGCTGCCCCCCAGCTGATTGGCAGGAAGGAGAGAGAGAGAACCAATCCAATTACTACACACTCATTGCGTGTGCTCGACAAGCAGGAAATTCAGGCCATGAGGCTTGTGTGGTCAGAGTCATGCCAAATACATCTGAGAGGTTGAAGGCCAGAATTGGATAAGTGAAGGATAAATGAGCCAGTTTTCACTCAGCCCCAAACTTTAGTCAGCCATTCAAACCATTGATGTTAGTGATGTAGGTTGGAAGTAGAGCTGGTCCAAGATGATGTTGGTGGTATGGACGGCCTGGTGGCTACTTCTCTAAAAAGCTGAATAAGCCTCAAAGCAAGTATTCGAATGTTAAAAAAGTGGCTTTAAATCTCGCCCCGGCTCATCAACGGTTTGAGGTGTATGTCGCTAACAGCACTCGTCTATACAGAACATAACACACTTGTGTTCCTGCAAAAGATCAAAACAAGGGACCAAAGGTTGTTACATTGGAGGTTGTTGCTGCAAACATTACACCAAAAATCGTGCCTGTTTCAGGCAAAAAAAACACGTAATTTCTGATACTCTTCTAAGAGTTGGAAAATGCACTTCGAAGAAAAAGAAAGCTTTGATATGAGGCGATTTTATGACGTCTGAATGATGTTGATCTCAATTGTAACAGTTGTTTGGTTTTTGATCTTGATCGAGTCTTTATAACCTGGAGAATGACCAGAGGTTTACTGATTTCAAGAAGAAATGCATGACTGTTGCGTATGAAAGCAAAATGTTGTAGAGAAAACTTTACTACAGTGAAGCTTTATTTTCCAAGGTGGGGGTGGGGGAGAGCGAGTGTGCTGAAAGTCCACAGGGGCGATTCTCCCCAAAACATTCTAGTGTCAAATTCGTGTGAAAATTGGAGTAAATCACGGCTTTCTCAGCGGGAATTTCAAAATGAATCTCCCACACTCTGTGCACTGCAGAGTGCACCAGCGTGAATCAGAGACGCCGCGGGCCATGGCTGAGGGTGTCGGCGGCCTCCTGGAGGCATATCGGTCCATGGCCATGGCTGGGACTCTTGCTGGCATTCTGGAGACACAGCAGGCCATGGCTGTGGGCTTTGACAACTTAGCCCAGTCTCACAAGGCTAATGCTGAGGGGCTCCAGAGCCTGGCTCGCTCACAGAATGCTGTTGCGGAGAGGTTACAGTGATCGGTCCAGTCTCTGAGGGCCAGCGCTGAGGGGTCATCTGGGCCTCCAGGACTGGCAGAGCCAGGTGCCGCCAGAGCTTCTGGAGTTCAGTCCAGCTGCCCTGGCATTCCATGGAGTGTCCCCGGGGTCTCTGGGCACCCCGAGGGAGGAGGAAGGGCTGGAGCCCATCCCGGGGCCTTCCACCCAGAAGACTGGGGACGTCCCAACACCTTCCTCACACCGGGGCATCTCAGGGTCAGCTGGATGAACAGGGTGACACAGAAACAGTGGCATCTGCAAGTCGGATGGGGCCCTCCAGGTCTCGGCCCCCTATGGGACTGTCACCAAGGGCCTCACAGGCACAGGGCGCGGATCACAGCTGGGTACCTCCACCTCCGATGTGCATCCTGGGGGAGCACCTCGACAAAGCAGTAGGCCACACAAGATTAGAAAGTTGTAGGGTCACTAAGAGGGCACGGGTGAAGGTCACCAGTAGTCAGGGTTAAGTTTTGGTCACTCTTAAGAGCACAATTAAAAGTTATTTGTGCCTCACAGCTGTGACTAGTCTGTCTCTGAATCCCCCCCATGGGGCTGAGTGTTCCCCAATCCCAAGTTATAGGCTGCCTGCACTACTTTCCCCAGCATCCACCGGACCCTTAGTCAAACACCACCCCTTGGCATTACCAACCCCCCCGGTCAAGCCCCTGACCCATTGCCCACACGCTTGTGTTCCCAACCCTTACTGCTACGTGGGCCCAGGTGGCAGTGTACATTTGGAGAGCAGGTAGGAGTCAGATTTGAGGGCATCAGTGCAGGATCCCAGTGTGCCTTACAGCAAGTCATCATCATCCTCCAACCTTCACCAAAGACTTTCAACCAGTGTCAGTCCAGGCCCATTAACCTGTTTCCCGAGGTCGAGGGGTTGGGCTGAGAGAGGGTGGGGAAGTGTGGGGGGTGGGCTGAGAGAGGTGGGGAAGGGTGGGGGGTGAGTTGAGAGAGGGTGGGGGGGTGAGGTAAGAGAGGGTGGGGAAGGGTGGGGGGGTGAGGTGAGAGAGGGTGGGGAAGGGTGGGGGGGTGAGGTGAGAGAGGGTGGGGAAGGGTGGGGGGGTGAGGTGAGAGAGGGTGGGGAAGTGTGGACTGAGGGAGAGTGGGGAAGGGTGGGTTGAGTGGCCAGCTTGGGATTGTGGGGTGGGTGGTGACTGCAGTGACTCCTGGAGTGTGGTGGAAGGATGTTGGGAGCAGCCCCCACTCTGGACGTTACCAGCTACGTGAAGTGGGCTGCTCTCAGGGCCTCCCTTGCTGCCCTGCCCTGCCAGGCACCTACTGTCGTCATCACCACGCCGTCCTCCTCTGCCTGCTCTGCCTCCCCCTCCTCCTCCAGCTGGTCTACCCGCTGCTACGCGATGTAATGCAGAATGCAGCAGACGATTATAATCCATGATGCATGCACAGGGTCGTGTTGGAGGCACCCCAGAGCACTCCAGGCAGTGGAATTGCATCTTCAGCAGGCCTATGCAATGCTCTACTACAGACTGGGTGGCAGCGTGAGTCTCAGTGTAACGGGCCTCCGCACTAACAACATTAGCCATGATCTCATGGGGGACCCTTGTCCCCCACGAGCCATCCCGGGAGCCTGGGTTGGTCCTCAAAGAGCCCAGGGATGTCCGACCACCTCAGCACAGAGCTGTCATGGACACTCCCTGAGTGACATGCACAGACCTGCATGATGTTCATCCGATGGTCACATACGATTTGGACATTGAGGGAGTGGAACCCCTTTCTGTTAATGAATGTTTGCCCCTCACTTCTCGGGGACCGCAGGGTGATGTTGTCCTGTCCAAACCCCCCTGAACATGGGGCATCCTGGCAATAGTGGTGAAGCCTGCAGCCTGGGCCTCCTGCTGACCCTGTCTAACATCAAAATGGATGTATTGGCCTGCCCGGGCGAATAAAGCATCTGTCACTCAGTGAACACATCTGTGGACTTAGACCTTAGAAATTCCACAAAGGTCACCATTGGTGACTGGAGTGACCTGGTTGCATAGAAATTTAGTGCCGCCCTCCCCTCAGGTGCTGGACCATGGTCCTTAAATAGGCGAAGCCAGTGACAGCACATAACCTCTGTCAGCCCCTCGAATGACCTCCTGGTGCGGTACCGCCTTGGCCTCCACATCCTCCTTCTCCTGGTGACTCTTTCGGGAGATTGCTCGCAGCCCCCTGCCGTCCTTCCTGAGGGCCTGCCATTGGCTGCTCCTGGAATGGCTCCCTACACCCTCCACCTCCTGAGCTGCCTTCTCCTCCTCAGCTGCCACCATGATCACTAGATCAATAAGACCAAGATCCATTCTGCACGGTGGGGGTAGAGAGAGAGAGAGATTGAGTGATACATGTCATTGCTTACATCTACCCCAGCATCAAACCCTCCCCCCATCCCTCTCTGGGACAAGCACCCCCACTTGTGGATACTGGCAACACAACACAATCTGTGGTACCTTGCGTCACCTGATTAGGTTGCCTGCCATTGACATCGTGAACATGGTTTGTAGGGAGAGTATGCAGGTTGGTGTTCAGGTGTGACCATTGCACACCCTTGAGTCCCTGCCATGAGTGCAATGACAGCATTCCCTTCTAGGCCTGTGTTGCAGGTCAGGGACACGGGGCAGGGAACGACTCCTAATTATCACAAGATGGGTTCCCATTCACTGCGGAGTTCATGCAGTATGAGTGTCTATGTTAACCTGAGCACCCCTGCTTAGAGCACCAGCTGCCTGAACTGATGAGCCCTCAAGCAGCACATAGTGCACTCCCCCCACCCACCCACTAAAACCCCAGCACTCAGTCCGTCCTTCACCACACCCCACAGCCAGAACAAAGGAACAGCCCAGCAGCCTGACCAGCACTCAGTAAAGGAGCCCACGCCACCCCACAGAGACTAGATGGAACATCCCTGGGCCTGGGGATTGCACTTCCAGCTCTGCAAGCAGAACATTTCCAGTCCCTGCCTCCAACCTCCCTGCACTCCGGGGGCTGCAGCCTCATAAAACTTACTTCCTTTCTCCTGTTCAATGCTGCCACGCCAGGTCCTGACTTTTATACAGCAGTTTTAATCCCCGCCAGTGTGACATCACTCCAGATTTGGGTGAGATGTTAGCGGGGGCGGAGATTCTAGTCATGGACCCGCTAATTAGATGGTAAGGTATGTAAATGCATGCTAATGCTTGATACGTTAATTTTAAAGGTTCACCAGCAGATTCTTGTGAATCTGTTCAATAACTTTCCTCTATGGTTTTTAAAAAAATATTAAAATCTATCAAGCCAGCTTAACTCTGTGATTTGACTTGTCCAATATCAGCAGCAGCCTGGATCGTAATATACTCCACTCAGGTGAAGATTGTCCTCCTCGCTGATCTTATTGGAAGGAAAGCCAACATCAACAGAATATGTCAGTTAGTGAAACAGTCAGTTTGTTTGGAATACCTGCTTTTTGTATGGACATTGACACTCTTCTAGATCTGTTAATAATACTGCATTGGTGAATATGGTTGAGTGGGAGCCAAGCGTTATTTCTGGAGATTTACCAGTGAACTATAGTGGCTACATTCCACATTTTGTGACCTGTGGAGTTTTGAACAGTTGGAGTTTCATCTCCTCACCTGTTGGCCACGTTGGACTTAGCCTACATGTGAACTTACAGTTGTCAGAATTGACAGAATTGACGGAATTGCTGTGAAACATTCACCATAGATTAGGCAACCTTGGAATAAAGAAAGATCTGACTTTGTTGTCTCTGATGCAGAATGTATAATTCATGTTGTCTTTTGATTTGACCATTTGTAGTTGTGGGCCTTTTAAGGGGCGAGGGCTTGGAAGGTCATGTGGCCCCATCGGCCAGTCGAGCCAGAGCATGCGAATCCTTGGGCTGAGTGCAGGCTTTTCCAGGAAGAAGGAATCTGGGAGCTGGAGAAGATGGGAACATATACGCCATATACTGCGAATGTTCCATCAGAAATAGTTGAGTGTTACTCAATCTGGTGGCCGCCAACCACTCAAGATACTACACTGGCGACAAGGATCATCGGAAGTGCCTTTGAATCGCCAAAGAGAAAAGAGGGAGCAGACCTCATTTTCAAACAATTCAAGCCACGTCAGTCTACAATCAGTGACTTATTATTGGCGGCGTACGAATACACTTTCCAAAACTGACCAGGGGCACACATCGCCAACACTGATGCCTTGAGTCATCTGCTGTTACCTGAAAGTATGTTGCCTCCACCAGTGCCCCAGGAAATCATTTTAGCCTTAAACTTTCTTGCTACATTGCCTGTGTCTGCACAACGATAAAGTACTGGACCCAGAGAGATCCCATATTGTCAAATGCCAATTGGGCTGGAGTGCACCAATCCCTGAGCTGAACCTGGGCTTTCCCGAGCAGAAGGGATCTTGGAGCTGGAGAAGACGGGAGAATATACCAGCACTCTGTTTACAGTTAATGTTACTCTAATAAATGGTTGTCACTCAACCTGGTGGTCACCAATCCCTCAAGATACTACACCATTAAAATAAAATACAGAAAGTAATTTTGATTATTGATTTTTCACTGTGGCGATTGATGTTCTTTTGCCTGTTGATCTCAATGCATATCATAACAAAAGAATCTCTGTAAATGGGAACAGAAAGTTGCAAAGGGACCTTAATAAATACCTGTAAAAAACTGTGGCCAAGTTCAACGTGGGAAAGTGTGAAGTTATCCATTTTGGGCCTATGAAAGATAAAATCAGAGTATTTCCTACATATTGTAAAGTTGGGAACTGTGGAGGCACAGAGAGATTTAAGGGTTCAAATATAGAAATCACTAAAAGTTAGTGGAGAGTCTAAAAGGCAATACAACCAATGACATACTTTTGAAGTGTAGTCACTGTTGCGATGCAGGAAACATGTCAACCAATTTGAGTACTACAGTGTCCTGATAATAACAGTGCGATAATGTTACAGGATATTTTACATTCACCTGAGATGGAAACAGGACGTTGGTTTAACACCTCATCTGAAAGATGCAATGTCTGACAGCGTTTTATTCCTTCTGTCTTGTCATGGAGTGTCAGCCTGGATTTTGTGTTCAAATCCCTACTGTGGAGTTTGAACCCATAACTTTCCGACTCAGGAGCACACTGACACCAAAATGATCGCTTTGCTCAACTATATAACAATAACGCTAATTAATTGAGTGAGCTATTTAGAAAAGTTATAAAATATAATGCAACTGCCTTCCTTCTTTGATATATGGAAGGTATCTATTAAAACTCTATCAACAAAGGTAACTGATTTATCAATTAATAAGGATTGGCACGGTAGCATAGTGGTTAGTGCTGCTGCTTCACAGTGCCAGGGACCTGGGTTCGATTCCCGGCTTGAGTTACTGACTATGTGGAGTTTGTGCATTTTCCCCATGTCTGCGTGGGTTTCCACCAAGCGTTCCGGTTTCCTCCCACAGTCCAAAGATATGCAGGTTAGGTTGATTGGCCATACTCAATTGACCCTTAATGTCCCAGGATGTGCATGTTAGAGGGATTAGTAGGTAAACATATGGGGTTTCAGGGGTGGGATTGTTGTCGGTGCAGACTCGGTGGGCTGAATGGCCTCCTCTTGCACTGTAGGGTTTCTATGAATGTGAGATACAAATCTAGAGGTCTCCCATTCCAGAATTTTACTTGATACATCCTTTGATATGGAACAGAAATTGAGACATTGAGGGAGATCCATCTGGAGATCGAATGGAAAAATAATACAACAAATTTCTCTGCTCTGAGGAATGAAGATTTCTGACTGGACAAATAACCTTTTCCTGCTCCATGTTGCCCTGTGCCATTATCTTAATGAATGCTTGTTTGACCTTGAATTGAACCAAGTCGTATATGATACACATTAAACACACCGAGGACTAAAGTACTTGTCTGTATGTAGATAAACGTGTAACCTTGAGAACGGTGTGAATGATAGTTCAGTGATATGTAAAGAGAGACTAAATTTACTGCGATAATCAATCTTGTGTGATAAACTTGGAGAGAATGAAACCCAACATTAAATAAATTATAGAGAGCTTTCTTTTTACTGTAATTGGTTGTCCTACTTTATATGATCTCAATCACAGAAAAACGTAAGCTTACTGAAAGGTACACCGCAGACTCAAATGATAATTATTATCCTTTCTTTCACCAGTTTTCAAAAGGAGTAAGCAATTAATCCCTCAGAAATTCAATGCAAATTCCAAGAAGATTACTGATCCTCACGCACGAAGGTACATTATCTTATGCTTCAGTTCTTATGACATGATGCCAGTCAGGTTTTCTGTTGAAATGACTCATTGCCTGGTGTAATTTTAATGAACTGAACTGTTTTAATGAGTCATATTGATGCATACCATTACAATGTTTCTGTGCACAGATTTGTTCTGAATTGACACTGATAAATGCCATCGCACATTGCAAAAGGTGACATCTGTAGAAGTACATTTGAACACTCAAGGATTCTAATCAAAATAAAAGTTCAGAATATTTACTGCACAGCTGTAATGTGGAATCCATTCCATTAAATTGCCAGGAATAACTGCTAATTTAGATCGAGAAAGACAATAGATGGGATTTAATGGAGGCAATGGGGGTCTCGTCCATTGGTTGGCAGTTCTGTTGGCAGAAGTCCTGTGCCATCTCTTTTAGGGAAGGGCTGCCAAATTAAATGTCAATCAGGCACCTGACAGGCCAACACTTGGCCTTCCCCGGATCAAGGACCCCGGGGATGGAAGTCCCACATTGGCCAGCCGCTCAATTGAATGGCAGTGCACTGGGGAGGTGGTGGCTGCTGCCAGTATGATTGTGGATAGACACAGACACATAGAATGTTAGTGATGATGAGAAGGGATTTGTGGGGTGGGATTTATGGGAGAGGGAGGGGTAGGGGGGGTCAGCAGCAAGAGTAGAAGAGTGACTCACAGCAGCCACCCCCCACCCCTTATCAACGCTGTGTCCTTCGATAAGGTACTGAGTGCCTTTGATTGAATGGATCCTCCCCCCCCCCCCCCCCCCCCGCCACCCACCCCAGAAGCTGACAAACAACCCTGAATAGATTTGCTTGTGATGGTCCCCACATGGTGAGTCACCCACCAGCCATTGGGTTAACACCAGTGGCTGTGGAATGAAGCCCTTCAGTGGGCATTAATGTTCCACCTAAAGGTTTCAATTGGTGGTGGGGCAGAAAGGCTGTCCATTCACCTTTCCATCACGGACATGGTGGAATGGAAGTGGGAAGGTGATGGGTTTCCATCCTGATTAAATGCCCCCACCATCAAACGTGACATATGGGAGGGCATTAAATTCAACCCAGTATCTTTGTGACATAACCACAGCATTATTCAGTACTGTGTAGCCCTGAAATTATGCCTTGAAAGAGTGTCTGATTCTCGAATGCATTCATGTGAGGGATTTTGTTGGCTCTTCTGCTTGAAATGACTTTAAAAAAATAACTCGTATTATATAACAAAAGGCACATCCCATAGTCAAATAAAGGCATGTACATTGGTTCCTCTTCTAAGCCAAGCTGGAGGAAAGTAATTAACTTGTTTTTAATGTTTTACCGTAGACAAAGTGTGATTGAAACTGTAGGATTAAACCTGTTTTTTCTTTCGTTTTATGGGCTGTGGGCATCACTGGAGAGGTCATATCTAATTGGTGGTGGTGAGCTGCTTTCTTGAACCACTGCAGGCCCTGTGCTGTAGGTACAGCTACACTGCTGTTAGGGAGGAAGTTCCAGGACTTTGAATGATTTCGACTGGAGTTTATTTCATATATTCAGTTCTGCTTCTAATTTCAAGTTTTGTTTGATCAGCTTCTTTATTAATCTTTAATTCTATGTTCACACTCCAAGTTGAATAAGTTATTTGCCTGTTTCTGTATCCACACAGAGCTGGGTTCATTTTCTTTTCTCAGTGAATATGGATTTATTGCAATTGTTAGAATGGCATGGCTACCATTACTAAAGTAAGAAGTTTAACAACACCAGGTTAAAGTCCAACAGGTTTATTTGGTAGTGCTACCAAATAAACCTGTTGGACTTTAACCTGGTGTTGTTAAACTTCTTACTGTGTTTACCCCAGTCCAACGCCGGCAACTCCACATCATGGCTACCATTACTAAAGCCAGCTTTCAATTCCTTTATTCATTCATAGGGGGTGGGTGCTGCTGGCATTGCCAGCATTTGTTGCCCACCTCTAATGGACCTGAAATGAGTGGCTCGCTAGGCCGTTTCAAAGGGCAGTTATGAGTCAACCACATTGATGTGGGTCTGGAGTCACATGTAGGATATACTAGGAAAGTTAGTGAACATTAGTAAACCAAATGGGTTTGTATAACAAAGCTTCATGGTCACTATTACTGAGACTAACAGTATAATCCAGATTTATTAGTTGAATTTAAATTCCATCAGCAACCATTGTGGGATTTGAACCCACATCTCCAGGGCATTAGCCCAGGCCTCTAGATTACTGGTCCAGTAACATTATCATTATGCACTGTCTCTCCCCAATTTTAAGACTAAAGGTAGGAATTTATACTAAACAAGTATAAGTTGAATGTTATCCATAGCTAAGATTCCTCTAAGTCCTACATTCTGACATTGAGCTTACTGAAAACTCTTGGATTTCTTCAAGCTTTGCTCCATGGGCACTATACACGGGGAACAAAACACTGGTCCCTTCTCCGGATCAATTGTGAAGTGATACTCAAAATCTTCAAAGCATCCAACCAGCTTTTCAAATGCATATATTTGGATCAGATCTTTCTTGCTTCTGATTGGCGACCACTTTTCAATGGGTTGACTACCTTCAACCCTGAGTGACATCTTCATCACCTGATTTCCTAAGATCAACAGCAGCTTTTTGTAACTGTTCACTCTCAGGATGATAGGATCACGTTTTAGTGACACACAATATGCAGTTAATGTCTTTTTCTCTGTGTGGCACTCTGTTTTGGGTCGTTCTTCATTGTCAAATCTCAGCTCCCCCACATGCCTTCAGCATGATGCTGAGTTTTGGAGCATCTTTCTTCAGGTATTTTTTTAATTTTCAGAAATGACCTTTGGTATAGCCTGAGCAGAATGATGTTACTCTGTAATAAAGCTTCAACTTCAGATCCAGGGTTGGTGGGCCTTACTTCTCAATGTTTTCCAGACCAAAAATAATTTTGTGAATTTCTTTCTTCTGGGGACTGTCACTTGCAGACATTTCCTGCAATTGGATGATTCCAATGTCCATTGTGCCCTCAAGCTCATTGTTACCTTCCAGAGTAGGATCTCTTGGTTTCTTTGCCTTCTCATTCGTCCTGTTGCTCTGCCTCTGGTAACTCCTTCACCATCTCCTTTCTGCACATCTTTTCCCAGATTGTGGGCTTTCCACAAGCTCTGAACTTTTGATCCATACGCAAGACATTTCCTTCTGTCTGTGAACTTATAATGCTTAAACTTCTCTCACAAACACCCGCAGCCGTCATCTGAGGTTTCGTGGTTCTCAAAAGTCTGAAATAGTAAACTTTTAAACACTTTTAAAATGCTGGAACTGACTTCAAGGGTGGGATTTTACGGCCTCGCTCCACCTGAGACCAGAAAATCCACCCGAAGTCGACAGACATTCCATTGTCCGCCCCTTGCCCGCTCCGATTCCGCGGCGGCAGGGTGGTAGAATTCCGGTGCCAATGTATTTGTCAGATTTCACCATGTCCTGTGGAATGATACATCAATACTTCCTTATATTGATAGTAGTGCAGTAGTGATGTGGCAGATATACGCATATCTTGTGCATAATATAACTCCTAATTCCTCAAATATATTACAAAATAACAATAATCTTTCCTTCCTCTACTTGATGTGAACATTTGATTGATCACTGATCGCTTTTGTGAAATTCTTTTGGACATTTCCCCAGGTTAATGACACTGTTACAAGTCATTGTTGTTTACCTCACTACTATTCCGAGTTCCTGCCTAAAGTTATGGATTTTCTGGGGATGCAGACTCTGTGCCATAGGAATTCTTGATTTTGAGATAGTTTGTCCCAGGTCAGGAGTCCTTGCTGGACAGGCTATGATGGAAAGATGTATTCCTGGAGCAAAGCTGTTCAGCAAGGGCCAGGGGAACACCTTCCCCTGAACAGGGATACAACTCTTGTCAGAAGGCCGAGATTGTATCTGGTGAAAGTTCAACAGTCCCTATCCAATCGCATTGACCCAGGATTTACCCATGTCCTGGGAAGAAGTCTTTATTTTCTGGATTAAAAGTTATCAATTGCAGTAAAATAAATTGCAACAATATCTAAAAATAATCAGAGAGCACCATATCCATGAAAAGCTTAAAATCTTTGGAGGGAACTTTTTCTTATTTTCTCGGGAAAGTTGTGCCAGTGATTTAGGATGGCATTTTGAAGGGAATTAGATTTTATTATTTCTACCCTCGGAGGAGCAGGATTTCCACTCACCGACTCCACCCTGGCTCCGGGTTCCAGGGTTGATTCCTGTTGAGGTTGCTCGAGGGAAAGTTAGAACCCATCACTTCTCCTGAGGAAAATCCGGCAGTGCTCGGATGAGTCTGGGATCTCCTTGGTGAAGACATGAGGCTTAACTGAAAGAAGGGGCCCACACTGCAAGGCCCTCTACACCCAAAAGAGGCATCAAGGGGTTTCCTCTGTTGCCAGAAGAGACCACCACTCTTGTGGCAACCCCGCGTAGTGGCAATGGCGTCGGGGTACAAGGCAGGAACATGGGGATGGTGATTCTCCCATCCTGCCGCGCTAACTTTTTAGCTGGGAGAATCGCTTGTGGGCCAATTCGCGGGATTCGCGCATGCATTCCTGCCATGCATGCATACCGAGTGCCGGATATCCGCGCCGTCTGAGCCGTGCTGGAAAACAGCGGGAACTTTACATCTGTTTTGAATCTTATTTTAATGTGATTAGCGGGCCCGGGACTGAGTTCTTTGGACCCGCTAGCATCTCCCACCTCATCAGGAGTATTTCACCCAGCAGGGTTCAGGCTACCTCCCCACTTTTGGGGAACTAGTGGAATGCCCCCACTGGAGTGAAGGGGGGAGCTATCGGGGTTCCCAAGGGATTGGGCAGCGGGGGGGGGGGGGTGATGCCCCCTGGGCATTGGCACCCTGGCGGTGCCAACCTGTGCCCCAGCATTGCCCAAGGGCTGCAGTGCCCATGCCCAGGGGGCACATTGGCATTGCCAACCAGACATTGAGTCTGTCAAGGGGCAGGGCCTATTGGGGACAGGGCCTGCTGGGGGCAAGGCCGAGGGGGGCGATTGGTGGAGTTGGGCGTCCCACTGCCACTCTGCCATTTAGATAAATGTGTGCTGGAGGGAGGTCAGCGGGGGGGAGGGGGGGGGGGGGGGGGGGGGGGGGGGGGGGGGGGTGGGAGGGGGTGGTCAGCCGGGAGGCTCTGCCAGGGGGGTCTGCCTCCGGTGGGAGGGATCTTCCGGGGGTGGGGAGGGATCTTCCGGGGATGGGGGGGGGGATCTTCACTGCTAGGGTGTAGGGGGGGCAGCACTGCAGGGATCCTGGGCTGGCCAGTAATCGAGCTGACCAGCAAACTGCAGGCTGGCGGATCGGGGCCACTGCCCATGCGCAGAGTTCCGGAACCGTCAGACTCTGGCATGAATAGGACCCCCCCCCCGCCCCCCCCCGCCCCCACGCACCCCCCCCCCCCACCGCCCCCCGAGCTTTTAATTATATTCCCAACTGTGACGTCTGCATTGCACAGAGTGTGGGAAATTCGGGTCTGAAGTCACACTGAAAAAACCAGTGTGATTTACACCAATTTTCCTGCTAATTTGACACTTAGAACTTTTTTGGAAGAATCGCAGCCCATCATGGTGTGGTTTTCTGGTCCCCGCCTTCTTGTTCTATGTCACACGAGGAAGGCAGCAAAGAATCAGCCACCATAGAATAGAAGAGTCATAGAATCCCTACAGTACAGAGGGAGGCCATTCAGCCCATTGAGCCTACACCAACAACAATCCCACCCCCATCCCCATCACCTCACACATTTACCTTGCTAATCCCCCCAAAACTAGGGTCAAGTTAGCATGGCCAATCAACCTAACCTGCACATTGTTAGACTGTGGGAGGAAACTGGAGCACCTGAAGGAAACCCACTCAGACACGGGGAGAAAGTGCAAACTCCACACAGACAGTGACCCGAGGCCGGAATTGAACTCACGTCCCTGGCGTTGTGAGGCAGCAGTGCTAACCATTGTGTCACCATGCTGCCCACCAGGCCTGCTGATGACAGTGTGGAACATGGTGGTGGTAGGCTCATGATCCACCTGCATTTCCTCACCATTTCCACCATTATCCTTTCAGATTTGGAGTTGTGGCAAACTCCAGATGAAAATGTATAAATGTACTTTCTATGGGACAAGATCTGGGGTTCACTCTAATCTCAGCTGGAATACTCAGCAATTACAATTGTCGGAATGAGTTGGGAAAGTTTCTAAATGGGACCTGCAGTTTCCTGACGCCCCAATGTCAGATTTAGTGGCGTACTGACCCGATCCAACACTGACCTGATCCCCATTGACCCAGCCAACCCTGACAACCTGACCCGACCGGCCTTCTCACCTGACCCACCCCTGACCCTCCCGACCCAACCCCCCCTCCCCCGACCTGACCTCCACCGACCTAATCCCCTGATCTGTTCCACTCTGACCCTCCCCACCTCATCCCCACTGACATGACCCCCACTGATCAGACTCCCCACCAACCTAATCCCCACTGACCCCACCCCCCAACCTAACCCCCCACGACTCGATCCCCCTCTGACCCAATCCCCTGACTGAACCCAATCTGACCCCCCTGACCCGACTCCCCTGACTGACCCCCACCAACCTGCCCTCTCACCGATGTGATCCCCCCAACCTGACCCACTCCCCTGACCCAACCCCCCCACTGACCCGATCAGGGTCAGTCCAGGGTCAGTACTGCCCAGAATGTTGTTCAAAGATAGTTTTCGCAACACCAGATGTTTTGGTCCCTGGGGGTTTCTGGCTTTACACTGGGCTGCAGACAGCACACACACAGTCAGAGGAGACATCTGCAGCCCATATATTTGGGGTGAAAGTAGCGTTGTGTATTGGAGGGTGCTGGAGAGGGATGACCTCTGTGTCTCATTGGGCAGGAGATCTCAAGATGGGGAGGGCTAAGGTCCAGGTTGGGCCTTACCCCTCCCCAGGGATCCACCTTCAAAGATTCAGGGGGAAATACAGGGACTCACACACAAAAGGTTCAGAGATTGGAGAGGAAGAAATTATAGTGTTGGATGCAGGGAAACCTGGAAAACGATCTCCAGTGACAGGCCTGAAACCTGCACACCAAGTGTGCGGCCAAAACAATGTCATACCATTGGCTGATGTAGCGGGACTGGGGGGAAGCATTTTGAATAGTACCAGGCGCTGGCCAGGATTTCTGTGGCGATTAGGTGTCGACACTGGACCCAAGACCTTGAACCCATAATTATTCACTAGTCATCGACAAAAATAAGACATTCAGAGGCTCATGCTCACTCATGTTTTTTTCTTATAATATTGCGGAGAGAATATCTTCCGCGAGATGGATGCTGGATTTATTGCATACAGGCTGGAGTGAAGGAGGAGATGATTGCTATGGAGGTGCCAGGCTTGCCAAAGTGAGAAGCTTCACCCCCATTGACAAGGGGCAGCAGATCCCCCTCCAAACACAGTGGATGAGACTCGCATGAACATGGTGAGTAGGCTGCTCCCAAGACCGAGGGTCTACAGGAGATGAATGTCTTTCCTGTCGGTAAGCAACAGGCAGTATCGTCGACATCTCCACATGACCACAGAACTGGTGGCTCACATCTGCCACATTCTGCAAGATTTGCTGCTAGGGGGCCTAGGAAGACATTTATTGCCAGTAGCTGTGAAAGCCACTGCCACTCGTAACTTCTACACGACTGGCTCTTTCCAGGGCTCCATTGGGAAACTCTACAAGATCTCTCAAGCTTCCATGTACAAATGTATCCAGTCACGCTTTTTGCCAAGGCCCACAACTGTGTTAACTTTGGAGTTAATGGTGCGATAGGTAGGAGATGTCATGCAAAGATATATTCAGTAATGCCAACCACTCGTGTGAGATCATTAGATCTTTATTGGCAGTGATGCCAGATCCTTGGGTCCAGATTCTAGGAGTTGACCCCCTTGACCACTTGCTCCTTGAAGATGATCCTTGAGGATTTCTTTGCCCCATATGGAACCATGGCATATTTCCCCTGCCCATCTGGACACTAATGTCTTCAGCGCAACATCTGTCAGTATGGCAGATGTTGCGCTTAAAACATCGACTCCATTCTCTCTCCACAGATGCTGTCGGACCTGCTGAGATTTTCCAACGTTTTCTGTTTTTGTTTCAGATTCCAGCATCCGCAGTATTTTGCTTTTATCAATCAGTATGGATCCCTATCTGTCTTGGTGTCCGCTTTACAGGAATTTGCATTGCAGTGGCCTTTCTGTGCAGCTTCCCTTTAAGGTACAGCCTGCCTTTAATAAGAGCAGGATGGCTTTATCCTATGGTCTGAAAGCAATGCTGCCAGGGTCTCCTGCTGTGTACCGAGGTTGCCAGCAGTGTTCAGAAGTAAGCAGCAGTGCTGGAGGTGCACCAACTAGTGCTACAATCAGATGAGTTGGGTATGTGGAGTTTGTGTGGTGTCCAATTTGATCTGATAGGCACAAAGTTGCAAACACTAATGGGGGTATCAATTTCTAGTCCACTGTGTTATACCCAGTTTATATTCCAAAAATCCCTCCAGTTAACAGTGAGAGGGAGAATCAACACTAAATTAGAACAGAGTGGCTTCGGGGTCAAAAAAGTAGAAATCAAATAAGAAATACATTACAAAGTTCATCCTTCCAATTGGTAGCCATGCTTGTAGATCAGAGAATCAAAACCATGGTGTTGTTGAACAGTCTCTGATTCAGACTCGTTTCATCTATGGCTTCACACTGGACTGACACCAGTAAATCTACTACCCAGAGGATACTGATACAAGGAAAGCTTATAGATCAAGAAATGACAAGGTGCTGAATGTTAACACCCAACAATGGGTAAGCTAGGCTTGGGTCAGATCCAAAAATTAAAAAACCGTCAAATTCCAACCTCAACCCACTTTTAACACAACCACTTCAAGATTTAACAAAAATAAGGAAAGGGGCATACAGCCAATCCACTCCCGGGATATTTTATTGTCTGACAGTCTGTGATTTAAGCTTTTACAATGGATGGCCAAATTTCCAGGTCTCGGAATGCTCAGAAACTGAAAGGATGCGAGGACAGTTTTGGAGAAAAGGTAAATACCTTTCTAGCACTGCTTGTGGGCCAGGAGAGGAAGGAGTGCTTCCACGAGCTCCTCAAAATTCCAAGAACATCTGACAGACTCCTTATAAAGAACCCTGGAGTTGGAGATACCATCCTTCCCACAGTCAGGGATCGGACACTCCCAAGATTGAGGATTGGGGCCCTCTGCCAGGATTGGGGTTTCCCATTTGGGATAGGACCCCGTGCCCTGGGTTGTGGATTGCACTTGCCTGCTCCTGGGTTCCCCCTATCTGACTGGAAGCCAAGCCAATCAATCAGGTCAACTTGTAGATGGAGAATCTGTCAAGGATAAAAGTTAAAATTCCACATCACTTCAAAATTCCATCTCTCCCTCCCTCCATAGCAACCTGTCCTCTGATTATCCATGTGCACATGTCTTTGGAGAGCAGATTTCCTGTTTTTATGGTTTAGATCTTACACCGGTTCTGCTTTTTCAATTCTAGATAGTCCAGTTAAGTAGATAGTAAATACTGAACAGAAGATTCTGCATTCTCCCCTTTACTAACTATTGTTGTCTCTAATTTTATTTGATTTCCATTGATAAAAATGTAAAAATAAGCTCACTCCTAATCATGCACTCTGGTGGAAAACTATTCATGATGGAAGATTTGCAACTGCAATATTACATTTTAATCTCTCATCAACACTCTTTTCAAATGTGCTTGACTGCCGAGAGCATGGGCACACTGAATTCTCCATAGCATAACTTTGAAAAATATTTATAGTTAATTTATTAATGTCACAAGTAGGCTTACATTAACACTGCAACTGTGACTAGTTACTGTAAAAATCCCCTAGTCGCCGCACTCCGGCACCTGCTCGTGTACACTGAGGGAGAATTTAGCATGACCAATGTACTAGCACGTCTTTCGGACTGTGGGAGGAAACCGGAGCACCCGGAGGAAACCCACACAGACATGGGGAGAGCGTACAAACTCCACATAGACAATGACCCAAGCCGGGAATCGAACACGGGTCTCTGACGCTGTGAGGTAGCAGTGCTAATCACTGTGCCGCCGTGCCGCCCACTAGTAATTAAAAAGCTTAGTGCTGGATAAGAATGGTGGAAATAGTACTGATTTTGCAGGTCTCATCCGGAATAAATAAAGGAGTAAATTGACTGAACCAAGGCTGACTAGATTTCTCTTTGATGTTAACCTTCAGGGTTGTGAAAGTGATGAATCTCTATGTGTATAAACATTCCAAAATATTGGACCGGAAAAGGCCAACTGGTGTGCCACATCTGCCCCACAGTCTGGCTGAATGGTGTATCACTTCCTACCCTCCAGCAACCAATTAATCTCCTGCGAGAGGAAAGAAAACATATTTTTCAAAAGTGCCTAAAAGGGAAAACATAATCTGCAAATTTTAGAATAAAATGAAGGCGTTATTAAGGCAAAATCATTGAAACATGAAATAATTACTTAACTAAATTTGCCTCAGAAAAAATGGGAAGTAAATTCTGATGATTATTTAACTCAAGCTTTATTATAATTTTAAAAATAATTTAAGTTCGCTTGAACTACCTTCCCAAGGGTTTGTATTCTTAATTGCAATTTAGTTTGAATTATTTATGAATATGATTTGCATGTGCACTTTATTTTAAAAGATTTGTTTCAATCCTACATTCTTCACATTTGACTTAACTTTAAAATGCTTTCTGAACTTCATGGAAATTAAACGTACATCTTTGCTGTTATTAGTAACACAGTCTAACGTGTCAGCCTTGGCTCAATGGCAGTACTGTTGCCTGGAAAGAAGTCCAAAAGTTGCTAATATTTCTCTCTCAAACAATATCACACAAAGCGGATAATTTTGTTATGTTCTCATTGCTGTTTCTGGGAGATATCTGTGCTTAATTTGGCTGTCTTATTTCCTACATTATAACAGTTAGTGCACTTCAAAAAGTACATCACTGCTGGAACGCCCTGTTTGATATACATACAAGTTCTTTCTTTAACGCAGCTAACAACCTGTCATGGTCCACTTTGTAAAATGAGGATGATGTAACGTTTGAAACTTTGCATGCCACTAAATAATCAAATGGTTTGGGCAATATTTTACCAAAAAATGGCTAGGGCTGTTGTTTCCGGCGAGAAAACCATCGTGTTCCTCTGCAGGGAAATTGGTCATTTTTCTCTCCAGATCTTACGATACTCTGCCAGAAAAGGTCCAGGGGGCATGTTTCACACTATCATACAGGGACCGGGGCCTCAACGCGCTGGCAAGACCAGGCTGCTCAATGATCATGGCCCCATGTTTAAAGGGTGCCCTGATCAGAACCTGAGTAAACCTCCCCCTCAGCCCACCACAGAAATCTCACAGGCCCCCTCCCCACCCCCGATTGGAGTCAGCATTTCTTTACATCCCCCAATCATTGACTCCTTTTCCCCACCCCCCATCGATCATCGGCCCCTTCTCTCCATCCCTTCGATCATCGGCCCCTTCTCCCTGCGCCTCACCCCGTCGAATATCGGCTCCTTCTCACCACTGCCCCCCCCACCAATCATCAGTCCTCCATCCGCTCCCAGATGCCACCACATTGAAATGAATCCCTCCCTCCCCATGAGGGTCCACCTCTTGGCACAAGTTGGCACTGCCCAGGTTGGCAAACCTGTGCCAAGGGGCCATTGCCAGGCCCTGCCTGGTCATGTCCCTCTCCCCCAGGGGCTATACTTACCTTTATGAATGTGGGGCGATCCCCTAACAGGTTCATGTCTGGGTGAACCTGCTGTAAATAGCCCCAGTGTGACAGCATGTCTGCATCTGCTCAATGTCTGGTGAGGGGAGAAGTCCCGGAGAGAGTGCTCACTAATGACATGAGCTTTCTGCAGATGTCACCCCACCGGCGAGGGGCCGGGAAGACCTGAAATCAGAAACGTATTGGAGTAAATTGCACTTTCCGGATTGTGAGCACACACCGCCATTCCCGCAGTGTGGGCTCAACATCGCCCCCTCTTGAATACCGAGGGAGCCAAATGTGAATGACCCAATCACAGCGTCATCGTATACCCACACAACAGTCTGATGCTTTTCCATTTTCCTACCTCTCCTCAGAATCAAACAAGTTCAAGACCGAACAGTTGATTACATGGAAAATATTTTGCATAAAGCAGTAATTATGTTTGTCAACTAATCAGTTAGATCTTATGAATAATCAGTGAATTGCTTAATGCGATTACAACTTGGCAGAGACAAGGAGAGCGGGGGAATTTTAAGTTGATGCGATAGTGTAAAATAGATGATAATGGTCTGGATTAAGGGGTATTGTGATCCTTCCCTCCCTGGCTAAAGGTTTTGGGGGGGGAACCAGTTCACGAATCCAATGGTTGTCCTTCAGCAATTTAATGCTGGGAACAGCATTAGAAATGTATAAACTGAGGGGGCCGATCTTATCAGAATTTGGCAAAGTATCAGGCTCAGTCAGAAAACTGGCGAGTAGCTCTCCAGTGGCACAGACTGGGTAAGTGGCCAGAGCATCTTTAAATAAAAAGGATATTGGGCATGGCTTACGCCCTCACTCTGGTGGAGCAGTGACTCTTAGGGCGGGAAACAGGCTCCACAGAGATTGAGACACCATCTTTAAAGGCACACCGATCAGAAATGAAAATAAACTCCTCCCAGCACTGTAACCATGGAGGTATCGGGGCCTCTACCCCCACAATCATCACCAACATTTCACTTAACCCACTTCCCTTGCCATCCCCCAAAATCATCGCCGGCATTTCAACAGTACAGTGATGCTGTTCCCTCACCCCCCTCTACCACACATTAATGAGCCTTCCCCACTCCCTGGCGCTCCTACTCGGGTCTGGCCCTGGCATTACCCTCTGGCACATGTTGGCACTGCCAGTTTGGCACTGCTGGGTTGGCATTGCCAGGTTGGCAGTGTGCACCTGTGCCAGGGGGCATTGCCAGGGAGCTGCCTGGACATATCCCTCTCCCCCGGGGGCTATACTTAATCTTTGTGCCACTGGAGGGATCTCCTCGAGAGGCTTGTGTTTTTAAAAACCTGTAAAGAACCTTGCCGCCATGATGTCAGTGAGATATGACTATACCGTGAGGGGGGAATCATGTGGCGAGGGAATTAAATGATTAGATTTAAGTTTATTGAAGTGTATTCAAATCAGGTTCCTGATTATGTCACCAGCAAGGGGGTGAGGGAAATCGGAAATCATGACCTCACCAGCGAGATTCGTGATTCCCTGATTTCTCTGGATTTTATCTGTGGTAATGGCCCCAATCACCTTGGCAGTGAATCCATGTTGACTTTGCTTGCCCAGTGGAAGGGTAGATGCTCTTAATGGTAGTGGATGTCCACTATAAGTGGCTGGAGGTCATGACTATGAAATCCATGTCAGTGGAGTCAACGCTAGACAAGTTTGATGAAATATTTGTTTAGCAATCCGGAACAAGTGGTCGGTGACAATGGAGCCCAGTTTGTGGCACAGGATTTTGCTGGCTACGTGAAACACCACGGAATCAGACATGTGAGATTGGCACCGTATCACCCGGCGACGAATAGTCTGGTGAAACTATTTGCTTAGACCTTGAAACAGTCTGTGAAGGCGCTGCAAGGGGAGGGGTCGCTAGGGCAGCGGATAAATACATTTCTGAGTCTGTACCGCAACGCACCACATGACAATCTAGTGTTCAACCAAAAATTCAGAACCATGTTTGACCCAAGAGGTGGTGGAACAGAACCAAGAGGGACAGATGGCCAGAACAGCAGGGAGCACAATGCTGAGATCCTTCCAGAAAGGGGATTTGGTTCTGGCCGGGAATTATATTTCTGGGGAGAAGTGGATACAGACTACAATCGCTGTCCGACACCATACAGATCAGGGATGAGCTGGTTTGGAGGAGACAAGCTGACCAGTTGGTCACAGCACTGCACCAGAGCCCCACAAATGAGAACTGTCCAGGATGGCCCCATTAGTGTGGACCAAGCCTCGAGTTCCAGAGTCAGGGTCAGCCACCCAGAGGAGGAAGCAGCATCAGCCACCTGCAGACCGTCTGAGAGGGACCCCCACTCTGGGCAGCCCAACCTTCCAAAACTCCCAGGAGGATACACAGGAAAAGGTTCCTGAAATGGGGAAGCAGCCTATATGAAACCGCCATCCCTCTGATAGACTCATTGGGCTGGATTTTATGGCCTCGCTCATTCTGAAACTGTAAAATCCCACCTGAGGTCAATGGACCTTTCCATTGTACGCCCCTCGCCCGCTCCAATTCCCGTGGTGCGCGGAACGGTAAAATTCTGGCGATTATGTCCGTGTGAACTGTCTGAATGGGGCTATAGTAGTTTGCAATGCTCTGGTAAATAGTCTCCATTGTATGTATATATATATGTTTTGGTTGTTGGAGTTTTGGATTAAAGGGGGAGGGGTGCAACATATGTATGTTGGGAATTTGGGATGCGTATGGGTATGAGTATGGGTCACGTGACCCCTGAGGGGGGTTAGTTCCTCCCAGTGTGGAACCCGATTAAGCAGTCTAGGATCTGACTGTGGGATGGTGCACACTAGTAATAAAATGTTCCCTGGCATTTAAGTTATCAGACCTACTTTGTGGTTCATCTTGCACCATACTTTGTTAAATGCATTAATAACAGTGTTGATATACTATTGACTTACCAATACCATTGCACCAAAGCTCCTTGTTGTTTGAATGATTGCCAGTGGTGTAAGTGCTGTACAGCCCTAGCTCTTCTGCTTAGATGTACTGGATTCATTGTGAACTCCACCCTTGTGTTATCACTGGGTTCCATTACCACTGGATTCAGTTCTCTTTCCTATTTTGGCCGTTGCTTGACCGGCAATTGCAATATGGCCTTTCTTTTGGCAATTAAAGCATTAGACATTTCCTTATTGACATGCCTGTGCTGTGTACTTGCCATTGTATTGCAAACGAGTCACTAAACCACTATCACCAGAACTATTGGCCAGAAGCTGTACCAACCGCTCAAGTAGAACAGAACTCATGAGCAACCTTTGATGCCAACTCCATGGAAACAGCAATCTTGCACGTTTGGTAAAATGTTTGTGTGTTCATTAATGTCAATTGGATTCTTTCATCCGCTAATCCATGCACAAACCTGTCTTGTAATGCATGGTCTAAGATGTCAAAGTTACAATGTACTGCTAGTTCTTTAGTGTCCCAATGTACTCGCCATCTACTTTTCTGACCTCTGGTTGCAGATGTGTAGCTTTCTGCTTTTTCCATTTGCGTAGGGTTGAGGTGTTCCTCAGCTTTGTGATGATTGTTTTGAATGACACATCTGAGTATTGGGAATAAAAATGTTTATTAGTGTGCCAAACACATTCCAATTCCATTTACAAGCTTCTTGTGCTCAGGAATTGCCTTATTATAGAATCGTGATTTCTTCACCTTCATCTCCAAGTTCCAAAATGTTATTAGCTCTGGAAAAACTGAGATTTTTTTAAATGTAAGACTGAATGGTTCTCGAGCTCTCTCATACCGTCTGAGCTTCCAATGTGTCCCATGCACGCAGCCATATTGTCCTCTTTTCAAGTTCAGAAGTGACCCAGTAATCACTGCCGTACACAACAATGCAGATACTATTGCATACATGCTGAAGATGTGAGGCAGGCAAAATTTAACATCAGTGCTTGTGATAAAATATCTCAAAAATCAGTTTAAAGGGTACAAACTCACCTAAAACCAGCCCAGTTGTGGTTATAAGTGTACTAATGAGAGGAGAGAATTTAATTAGATGCACATATGGATCCTGTGGCGGCCCATTCAACTAAAGAGACTGTTCCAGACACTGTCTGACACAAATTCTAATTTGCCCTCTCCTTTCCTGAGGTTGTGGTCTTCTTATTGGAGGCCAGTTTCAAGGGGGCAGAGGCAGGGCCTAGGCTGCTGCAAGCCACCTGGCAGGACCATGATTGGGTGGTGGAGGGAATGGTGAGACTCTGCTCAATTTAACTGAAATCCATGCCACCCGGGGCAGCAGATCACAGGGAGATGGCTCATCTTGTTCACTGCAATCTCTGATGGTATTTGCTACTGATATTTATGGACATTGCTATCTATCAAGTGACACTAGGTAATGACGATTGACACCAGGCATGACCATTCAAGTGATGCTTATAATGTTTTGTGTACTATCCATGCTCTGATATCATATTAACATAAGACACTAATTCGGGAAACCCAGAATAATGTGGCAATGCAGTGGCTGAGTTTAGAAACCACTGAGGGACACACTGCACTTATTGTTAGGTTCTTGGTACAATACCAGACCACTCCACACCCAAGATCCACCCTGTGCCCCAATGCATCAGGCACTTAGAATCCAGCTCATTCCGGATTCTGGGAACCTGCTCTCATTTCAGAGGCAAGCATCCTGCCTATGTTATGCACACTCACACTTTCCATTCATTCCACTTCAAGTCAGGTTTATTTTACCCGATTGGATTATAAGCAAACTCAGTACAATTTAAACAGCATTTGGTCATATGCAAAATTATAGTGAAGAGAAAGCAAAACAATCAGATCGTTTGAAGGATATTTGTGAGTGTTTCCATGTCCCATTTTATCACTCCAAATCCCGACCTTGGCTTTAAGCCAGGGAACGTGTGGATGGGGGACTGAGACAAGGTGCCAAAACATCTGGAAATTGTGATTGGCAGCTGGACTGGTCGAGTTTTTAAGTCACGACCCCACTCAGTTTTTCACAGCTTGGTGCCAAAATCTTGCTGGTTGAGAATGAAGTAAATTAATTTATTTTTTCTATCAAACAGGGAACATTACATTTTTCAGATAACTTTTAAAACAATCTACAAAATAGGGTTTTAACAGTGAAAAAGTGCAAGTTGTTTAACACAACAGTCATGATAGTCACAGTGCAATAAAAGCAAAATGCTGCAGATGCTGGAAGTCTGGAAGTCTGTGAAGTTAGAACTGCCGTATGAAATATTTATATTGGTTCGCAGTTATGATTCCTTCTGAGTGCTCTAGATTATAGAACCAGCAGGCTGGTGGTAATAACAATCCCAAAGGTCTGCACTGCTGCTGAATTCATTGCTGAGTTTGGACACACTGCCAAAAACTGTTCTCTACCTGCAGCGTTCCAAACATGCCCACCAATTCCTATCAAAACTCTGTGGTTCTTATCTTTGGAATCACAGCGCTCTGTTCCTCCAGGATTTCCACGGATTTTCCACTGAAGTGACAGTGGATGGTCAGAATCCCCTTTCCCTGATCCATGCAAGTTAATGATGTATATTACCTCCACTCTGACCTCTGATGTATCGCTATTCACTTCACCCCAACATTGGCGGCGGTGTCATTTAGTCTCTGAACTTTGGAATTACCTCCCTAAATCTCTCTATTTTACCATTTCTCCTTCCTTCTTTGAGATGCTCCCTAAAACCTATGGAGGTGATTTTGAGCCCGAGTTAGCGGTCAGTGTAATCGAGACACGGGCCCAAAATTCTGTGGGAGTCAGGAGACGAGATCCTTGCTGGCACAATCTCATTTCCCAATTTCCCTGCCCCTCGCTGGTGATGTAACAAAGGCAGGAACCTTATTTCAATACATTTTAATAAATTTCAGTATCATTAAAGGACATCCCAGCCACATGATCCCCACACTGAATATACACACCTTGCTAATGTGACACGGCGAGCTTTACAACAACTGTATAAAAACAGGGATCAATCAAAGGGAACCTACTGGGGGGCTCCAAGATAAGTATAGTCCCCAGGGGAAGAGGGACATGCCCTGGCACTGCCCCATGGCACTGGCCTCGGCTGTGCCCCTTGGAATTGCCCCCAGGTTGGCAGTGCCAGGTGTTGGCCCTCTGGGGAGCCTCATGGGGTGGGGGGGGGGAGGAGTGCCCCTGATACTTGCATGTTGGGGAGTGTCACCCCAATGCCTGCGGGGAGTGGCCCTCCATGTCCGTGGGGGCTACAGGGAAGTATATTTTTAGCATAGATTGGGGCACCCTTTACAGTTGGCACCATGATCTCTGTGGAGCTGACCTTGCCAGTTTTATCATGCCCCGCCTCGCTAGAGTAACAGCACAGCCCCAGATTTATTGTGTACTGAGTGCCAGAAACTCTGATCTGAAAACTCGTTGTGCATCTGGAAAGATCCAGGCCCAGCTTTTAGTCTGAACCTGACACACTAATTCTGGTAAATTCTGCCCTACCTTTTACCACCGTTTTGTTCACCTGAACTACTGGGAAGGATCTTCCGTGTTACGTGGCAGCAGAGGCGACCCACCATGGGCCAGTGGCAGGTTCTTCTGATCCCGCTGCTGTCAATGGGGCTTCCTGTTCTATTCAACCCCTGCTATCAAGGAACTCGGGGTGGGGGTTCACAATCGGCGGGACTGGAAGAGCCCGCTGGTGAGAGAGGCCGGAAAATTCCAGCCAATGTCTCCAAAGGTGTTTTTAACAACTTTTGTCTGAGAACATTTGTGTGAAACACCTCGAAATGTTTAACTATATTCTCAGCTCAATGCAAGTTGTTGTTTTAGATCAACTCACAAACGAGTGTAAAGCTGAACGGCCAGGATTCTTCCAAAAAATTCTAAGTATCAAATTTGCATGAAAATTGGAGTAAATCCCACTGGTGTTTTCAGCAGGATTTTCAAAATGAATTTCCCACACTCTGTGCCTCAGCGTGAATTACATTGTAAATCAGGGGTCTATTCCCGCTGGAGAAACGGCAGCATAGCGCTGAATGGGCCACCGCGCATGCGCCAATCTGTCAGCATGGAGATTGGCATATGCCTACCGATCGCTGGCCTTCCAGGTGTCTCCAGGCCAGCCCCCACCCCCCCCCCGCCACCCACCTCGATTTCACCACCCCCCCCGCCCCCCCCCCCCCCCGCCGAGCAGTCCCAATCTCCCGATTATCCCCCCATCCCGCAGCCCTGACACCACCTCCCCCGGCAGGCCAACCTTCCCCCCGCCACCCCAATGACCAGCCCCGATCAGCCCCTTCCCTCCCTTGCCACTGATCCCGACCGCACAGTGGCAAAGTGGCAGTGGGGAGCTCCCCTGGTGGGTAGTGCCAAGGTGCCCCTAGGCATTGCCATTTCCAGGCTGGTAATGCCCAGAGACTACCCCCCTTACCTCTGACTTCCTGGGGGCCTCCAGGGCCTCCCCTCACTCCAGCGGGGTCGGGCCGCTAGCTCCCCGCTAGTGGGGAGCAGTAATAAACCCCGCTGGAGTGAATACTCCTGGCAGGAAAGGGGGGAGGGTAGAGGCTGGCAGGCACGGAGACTCCAGTCCTGGGCCCGCTAATGAGACTGAAATGAGAATTTAAATATGGGGATCAGCTCTGCACCGATTTCCCGGCATGGAGCTGTCGCCGCCAGAAATCTGACGGCTGGAGACTCGCGGAGAATAGTGCAGTGGGCTGGGAGAATCGCACCAAACATCTTTGTTTAATTCTGAAGGCTATAAAACTCAAGAGGTTGAGAATAATTTATAATCCATGAGTTCTGTCTCTCTCACCAGTTTCAGCCTTAACATCAAACTGCGTTGAATAGAGCAGCTAAGATTCAGAGATTTTTCATAAGGAACGTCATTCTATTTGTCTTTTTTGTGTTCCAGTACAGCAGGATGTTTTCCTTTTTTCAAATCGCTCAAATTCAGACATTAATGAACAAGGGGCTCTGTCATTCTATACTGGAACTTTCCACAAAGCATCTCTAGTGTACTTTCCATTGGCATTAAATGAAATCAGTGATGTGGAACTGCAGCGGATATCTCTGTCACTTTTACACGGCTGTGTTAGAATGGACTCATATACTATTTACAGGAACCTCTGATTGTCATATAGTGATGGAGCGAACTTTGTATAACACATGTATTTCAAAACAAATCCCACATATGTCTTGTGCAGAAATGAAAATGAGGTCCTCTTATAATTATGGCAAGGTTTAATGCTGTTAAATATCCCATGGAGGCCTATTAATGTAATATCTGTTCAATCTAGTTCTGTTTTTATACTGACTGTTTGTAGGTCTACTCCTTTGCTGATTAACCCAAGATATCACTCACTTGCAGTGCAGCCATTGTTGTGTACCTCCGAAAGCCAGCCTCATTGAACTGAAGCAAATACTGCAACTTTAAATGAAAGTATATAAATCGGTCAGTTGTCTGTGAATGAGCTGCATCATGTCTCATTGCTGGGTGAGGCTGGTGCTGTAATTCAGGTAGAGCGGTAGCGTAAATAGTAAAACACATTTTGTACAGCATTTTCCCTGTTTTGAATTTGATTGGCAAGCTGAAAGGATTTTGAATTCTGATCAGTTAATGTGTTAGGGATCTGACGTTTGGGTCAATGTTGTACAAGAATGACATCGTGGTTTCTCCTGCAATGTACCATTTAGGTAGTTGGCCACCCTTCGTTAATGTAAAATGGATATTGAATAATTTTGGTATTCTACTTTTCAGGCGTGTACATTTTCTATTGAGCTTCTTAGTCATGGCTGAGGTTTAATTGATGTAAACATTATATTTTTGTCTATTTAATATGGGACTATGAACAAGTAGACCGAAGACTGGGCTTATAAACTATGAAATAGTTTAAAAGATAATCATTAGTGTTAACAGCTGCCAGCGGATAACTGAAACAGCAAGAAGACATTTTAAGAAGCAAGGTTTTGAATATTTAGCGGTGAGAGAGGAACAAGGCCAAATGTTTGAACAGGCGTCTAGTGTTCTGGAGTTGGTGTGTCATCACAGTCTTGGACAGGGATGGTCACACACATGAATGCTTGATCAGCGATGAAAGGGAAATTGAAGGAGGAGAAAAGAACTGTGTGACATGAAGTGGAGAGATGAGTGGTTTGCCAAAATGGAGGTTAGAGCACATTATTAGGGGAAAGGGGTAGAAATTCAATTCTGAGGTCCTGCGCCCCTGAGGAGATTTGTGTCGGGATCTCAATACATCTGTGGAGACTCAGCCAAGAAGCAAAGGCTGACACATCTCTGTCTTGTTTTCCTGCTTCCAGTTCAGAGATGATTGAACTAGGAATCCTGGAACCTCAGCAGTAAAATCCACACAAGCTATCACTCCAGATGCGTGGCTTGAAAGTTAGTAAATAATTCATGCATTCTCACATTTAGTTTTTCATAAAGGCAAGAGCTGTTAGAAGCTGAATGTCTTTACTGTTGTATTGTACCACACAGTTGAATGGCTTAAGATCTGTTGGCTGGGATGTGCTGTCACTAAGTGTTAAGGCTCTTTATGTGGAAACTGCATGATAATTGCACAGAATTGTCATCCAAACATTGCTGTATTTTTTCCACCTTTTGACATGGAAGTGGGATAAGCCAACCAACAAAATTAAGTATCTCAGTACAAACTAGACAGTTTTGCAAATGGAAATGTGTTCTCTTAATCTATTAATGAACAAATATCTGCAGTTAGTAAATGAAGGGCACCGGCCCACAAAACCGCATTGATGTGCAGGCCTTGTTCATGACACTGAAACTTCAGTGAAAATGTTTTAGAATGGGCTCGTGATAGATGCTCTTCAGCTGCTCCGATAGTAGTAATTTATTGGAGTGAGGTTCCATCGGGATTTCCCAACCCATTTGTCATAAATCTGGATGATTAGCCATGGGAAAATAATGGACAGTCACCCCAGTTGTCGTACAAGGCAATGTTGGCTATCAGCTGGAAGAACAAATGAACCACCAACGGAGTAAAGACAAAATGTAGCATGCTTATAGTGACAGACCAAATTACAGACAGAGAATTCTGATATGCTGCACTTATTTTGAACATTTTTGTACCCTCAAAAATAGTGAAATGAGGGAGATGGGTGGGTGAATTTTGTGGGAGGGCCAAAACTTAGTTCCACGTCAGCGTGAATTTACAGCAGGATATTGTGACGATGCCCACCAAGGCAGATCAGGAATGGCAGCCAGCATGAAACCAATTTGCATCCTATTAATGGGAAGCAGATGAAGGCCTAACTGGAATCTTTCCCTTGTGCCTGATTCTCTGATGTTAGCAGGAAGAAATGCCGGTCCAGAACATGTCTGGACCAACATGGCATGCAAAAGTCGGGACTTACCTAAATAATGCCTGAGATGCCTCTGGAGTTTGTGGTGAAGGCCACCAGTGACCCTGGAACACCACAACACTGGGTTCGGGAAGCATCAATCAAGTGGACTTTCCAGCTTCAGTGTCATTGAGGCGGTCCATCTTCCAGCCTTAGAGTGTTCCTGGAGATGCATCACCTTTCTTCAATGATAGGCCAATGATGTTGGGTGCCTTTTAAATACAGCACCCAGATATGATGGCAGGATGCATGCCATCGGACCCACCCGCAAAAGATGATGTAAAGCCCCCGGATACATCATTAATGACATCAGGGCTAGAAGATATGGCAGGGGCAAAGTCAGGGCCAGTGCCTGGGCACTGCCAGGGTACTGCCAGAGCATGACCCTCTCTCCCTGGGTTCACTTCACCAGGTCCCCATATGTCAAAATCTGTTGTAGAGCCCACCCATGTGCCGTCACATCAGCCTGTGGGGTGGGTGGGTGGGGAGGGGGCAGAACGATCTAATGAGGGGGGATAATACAGCATATTACAGCATCCAATGTATGCAAATAAGTTTCCTGACCTGTCATTTGTGAGGGGCAGGAACAATCGGAGCAGGAAGTCCTGATGGCGTTAAAGCCATTTGGGGACTCCAGTTGGATTCTCTGCTCCCTCCGCTGTTCCCATCCATCGAAAGCAGCAGCAGAAAATCCCCCCAAAAATACACTTGATCCCAAACCAGAGTTTTATAAATGAATTCCTTGTTTTTGTACTGTATTCCTCAATTAATAAAGTCAAAGATCCCATATGTTTTTATTTAACCAACTTCTCAACCTCTCCTATCACCTTCAATGATGTATATACACACAGTTCCGATCTCTTTCTTCCTGCACCTGTTTAACATTGTACCATTTAATTTGTGTTGCTTCTCCTTATTTTTCCTGACAAAATGTTTCCTGTCATACTTCCCAGTGTTAAATTTCATCTGTCCTGTATCATTTTATCAGTCTGTCTATGTCTTCCTGAAATCTGTTACTACCCTCCTACCTTTCTGTGTTTCGCATCATCTGAGAGTTTTGTGTCTTGTACACCAAAGTCCAGCTCGTTAATATAAATCAGAAAGTGTAGTGTCCTGATGCCAATGATGCCAACCTCTGGGATACTATCCACTGTATAATAGATTTGATTGGACAGGTATAGAGAAGCTGCTTCATCGGTGTTCAGTGTGTCTCAGTGGCAGCACATTTGCTCCTGAATCAGGGAGTATTGAGATTAAGTCCCGGTTGAGTACAAACTCTAGGCTGACACTCCAGTGTGGTACTGAGAGAATGCTGTACTGCTGGAGGTGCCATATCTTAGTTTAGACACTAAACTGAGGTATTGGATGTGATTTTAACTCTAAGTGAATGGATTTTAAGTGAATTAAAATCTCATGCATTGTCTGCCCTACCAGGAAAGTGTAAACGACTTCATAGTGTTATTTTGAAGCTTGAAAGATCTTGGAAACAGATTATCTGCTCCTTAATCTCACTGTATAGTGTACTGTTTGTGGAACCGTGCTAGCTTTGTGTTCTAACAGTAGCTGAGTGGATGCCCTTACTTTTTGGAGCTGCAAACTGGGTGGGAGGCAGTCACAACAGAGGGGCAGTATTGGGTGTGACCATGAGGTCCTGGGGTCCTGATGTGGGAGAGGTCAGGGTACAAGAGCAGTGTGGGGGTCTCAGTGATGAGGAGGCACTCTGCCTCTTGAGGCATAAAGACCTTCTCACTTGGGGGAGGGCGAATGCAGTGAAACGCACAACCCTCACTCGGTCAATGGTGTGAGGCCAGAGGGGATTATAGACAGGAAGTTCAAATCCACTTCTCTGCAAACTCTGTCTGTCAGGCACTGATTGCCCTCATGAAATGCTCTTTAACTGCACAGCATTGAAGACCCTGAAGAATGAGGCTGCCCTCAAGGGAATTGCTTGAAAGGCTAATTGCAGACCTTGCAAGATTCAGCTGTGTCGCGTCAAGAAGAATGTTATTGCCAGAACAACTATCTGACGATTCTTTGAGGAGTCCAGCAAGCCAGTTTAATATCCAGAGCTAGATCTAGTTGCACAGTCTGAGGACAAAGGTTAACACTTTGGAAAACTAAGCTCCAAGAAAGTAGAAGCATCTTTCAATTCAAACCTTAGCAGTACACAGCTCGCACTGTGGAGAACTCCCTGACAAAGTAGGATGGTGATAGCAGACATCACTCACCCTGTTCAATATCAGAACTGGCATTATTTTTGAAGTGCCCCACCAGGATGCAGACCTCACTGCCATGCATTCTTTCTGATGCACTTTAGCGCTATGCAAGGTCGGGGCATGTTCTTTGGTGTAGGTGGGTGGGGGGTGAATGTGCAGGTCAGATGCCATGAGATATTAGAGGCTCAACGCTTCATCCAGCTGGAGTACAGAGGAGGCTATGTGGGGATGTGGTTGTAGTGTCAGAGGGGGTGTTGTGAGGGACAGCAGAATCAAAGGGCATAATCTTAAAATTGGTGCTGACCAATTATGAGTGAAATCAGGAGACACATTTTCAGTAGTGGAAATATAGAACGCACTCCCTCAAAATGCTGCGGATGCTAGATCAATTAAAATCTGCAACGTTGAGAACAGCAACATTTATTCCATAAACGTATCAAGCAAAATGGATCAAAGTTGGGGAAAGGGAATTGAGATTCAGGTCAGCCATGCATTAATTCAATGGTTGACTGAAAAAGCTTCAAGGGCTAAATGGTCCATTCATGTTCCAATGGTAGTAGTGGAATGGCAGAGTGATTTGATTTGATTTATTATTGTCGCATGTGTTAGTATACAGTGAAAAGTATTGTTTCTTGCGCGCTATACAAACAAAGCATAATGTTCATAGAGAAGAAAAGGAGAGGGTGCAGAATGTAGTGTTACAGTCATAGCTAGGATGTAGAGAAAGATCAACTTAATGCAAGGTAGGTCCATTCAAAAGTCTGATGGCAGCAGAAAAGAGGCTGTTCTTGAGTCGGTTGGTATGTGACCTCAGATTTTTGTCTCTTTTCTCCGACAGAAGTGGCAAAAGAATGATTAATTTTACTGACTGAAAAATTGGGAATACTATTGATCCTTGCACCAGGTTCCTCAATTCACATTCATGTTGAATGAGATGTGTGCCAAAAGCAGCACACTGCAAACATTTGACATATAATCTGCATCTAAATGGTTAAGCACATGGTACACAGTTTATTTTTTGTCTTTTCTGCAGTTATGGGTATGCTGTCTTGTGATATGAGCCAGTATGTGGGCAACCTGCCAACATCTTTGAAGACATGATAGTTTGTTGATTTGAGAGACACCAAACTTCTTTCTTCTTATCTTACGCCACATCAGGCACCAAAAAATATCATACTTCTTAACAAAGACAAGCTTTCTCTTCTCATTTCCTCAATTTGGGAGGTTACTCCTTGGTGATTATTTTTGTTTCTTCATTTTTAAATTCAACTATGGCCATGATCATTTGCTTTACAGAGTGAAATTACATTTATTATCATAATTTGCAACTCATTTACATTTTGCACACAGCTGGTGGGAGTAGGACACTAAAGATAGATTGAGACATCAATGCAAAACACATTCTAAAAAGAATTGGGTGTTATATTTGCATTATGTGACAAAAACCATGACGATAGGCACAGACTGTCAGGAACATTGAATATCAACAGAAAGAATCTTTATGAAGACCAGCTGTTTTTATTTTAATATTTATTAAATTGTTGGGGAAACAGTATTTTCATACTGAGAATTACAAGAGCGCTGAATAAAGTACCGCAGCACACATTTTGTGCAAAGTAACACACTGTGAAAGAATTCAACATGTCTCACTTAGATTTATGCAAGGATAAGGCAGCAGCATTGCTTTGGAATGCCAACGCAGGATTAGGTTGAATACAAAACCTTGATGTAGGTTTTTTTGTGCCGTTATAAAGCCACAGGAGCTTCATCTGCCTGGTCCTTGTTATTTACAGTAATCCCTGCCCATCGTCCAGTTTGAGATTTTATGGGTCTATAAAATGTTGTGGCAAAAATAAATATCACAATTTATCTGATGCAGAATCAGAAACAAAACACAAGGAAATGAGAACTGTCTTTTAGGCAGAGGAGAGAATTCATTGAATTTTTCAACCTGAAAGGAATCAATTGAGTTTGGATCAGCTTTCTTATGCTGCAATATAAATTAACATTTAATGAAGCCTTATAAATCTGACAACACAAACCTACATTTTCAGGCTGCTTCTTTTTCATTGCCTGGAAACAAAGTTGACGCAGTCTATAATATCTTCAGACCCTTGGCCTTAGACCCTTGGAATTTTACCGGCACGTCCGCCCCGATTCCGGGGGCGGGCAACGCTCGGAGAACGGCATTCTCCGTTGGCCTCAGGCGGGATTGTATGAACCTCAGGCGGATGTGCCGATAAAATCCCGCCTTTAAAGTATTAGGAGCAATGCAGTTCCAGAGAAACTTAGACTGAGCACTATTTGCTCCACTGGTTACAAATAATCTTGTCCTGAATCCATATGGACGTGACCAGGAGAAAAGAACAAACTGCTCCACAGCCCATCCAGCACTCAAGATGGCTGGAGCATCATGATAGGATATTTTCGACCCCCATCACATCCCAACACACCCAGCTCCAGAACCATGTCATCTCCTGAAAGAGATTGAGAGCCGAAATAAGAGAAAAATCACCCTTGGATATTCCACTTCAACCCCTAAAACAATTAAACCAGTCTGGGAGAACATCTGGGTGATGGTGGGGGTGGGGGGGCGGGAGAGGCGGGGGTGGTTTCTTCCTCTCTGCAGCGTGGTGACAGGAGGTGGCTGGATCTTATGGTCCTGCTGTTGTTAATGGGGTTTCACATTGAATGTGTCCCTCACCACCGGGGAGTCAGAAGATCCCACCGGTGTGAACAGCAGCAAGATTTCGGCGCATGCGTTTTCATTAAAAACACTCACCTTCTGTATGATGCGATTCCTCCCCAATCAAGAACCAATCAAGTTTTCTCTTGAAGAGTTTGGAGAGAGTCAGCAGCCACTACACCAGCTGCAAGTGTTTTCCAGAAGCTGCTACTCTCTGGGAGAAGAACCACCCAACCCAGTCAATGCACAATTTAAACTCACATTTCCTAGTCTTCCCCAATTTTTAAAACTGGAACAATTTATTAGACCTGCTATCCAGCCCTTCTCTTATTGAGGTCATATGACTCTATGCTGCTCTAAAATAGATATACGCAGGTCCTTAAGCCTACCTTAGAAACTAAGATTCTGAAAAATGAATCATTTTGAGGCTCTCCTCTGAACCTTTTCCAAGATCACTGTACCATCCACCATTTGAGGAGGCTAAAACTGGACAAACCACTCCAAATGTGGTCCGTTCAAAAGGGTTGAATTGTGGGGACTCATTAGGGGGATCCCTAATTGCAAACAGTAAAAATGGAATCCTTCTTTCCCAATTATTAGGACATTCCTGACAACAGGCTTTAATCATGGTCTTTTGATATACTGAAGACTTATTTTATTCCCAAACTATTAATCTTTTTTGAATATTTGTGGCATAAGGTTTGAGCCTTGATCTGATTATATTTTCTTAAATAATCCATAACTTGTAAAGTATCGAAACAACTTTTCCACTACCAATTTGGCCATAATCTTACCAAGTCGCTGCTTCAGGAAATCTCATTGAACATCTATAACCTATTTCTGATTTTAGATAGGGGTCCGATATTAAAACCCTGCTAAACAGTTCTTCAAAAGCTGGTATTGGAATTAAGGGTGCAGGTTTCATTGATGATCAGAGTTTCCCCACTACTTGACATGGCTGACAGGATTTAACCACATTTGTATATAATCCTAGCCAATTAAAATGTTTCAATATTTTGGCCTGCGTTTTTCTAATACCTAAGAGACCTTTCATCTCTATATCATTAGCGGGACTGATCCCAGATGCAGCAGCCACGTGATATTCACCCATCGTCGCTACCGGAATCATGTGGAGGCAGTTTGATGTTACTCTTGAAAAGTGGGGTCCTGGGGACAGGAGGCCATGATGCATGAGGAGGGGACAGGAGGCAAAGGCTTCACCGTACAAGCTGGTGTGGACAGCAGCTGCTGTAATGCTTGGCTGCATGAGGGGGTGGTGCTGAGGGTTGGTCTCCCTCCAGCCGCTGCACCACATAGGGATCAGGGAGGATGCTAGAGTGAGAAGATAGATAACATTGCAAACTGTCTCTCTTTCTCTCTCCTGCTCTTCCAAGTCCTCACAGACTGAGGATGGATATTGGACTGGAGCCATTCCAGATAGCAATGGTTCTGATCATTGGCGCCAAGGCAATCAGGAGGTTGCGAGAATGCCAAGGCCAGCCCTGGCATGACCCTACACCACAGGAGCTGGACCTAGAAGATCAGGAGGCTGCTGCAGAGGCTCAGGTGCCGGCTGCCCACCAGGCTGAGGAGGGTCAGGAAGACAGCGATACCATAGAGCCTGGCTCTATAGGAGGTGCTGGCAGTTTGAGGAGCTGCCGGACTACACGTGCCACAGAAGACTGCACCTGCAAATAGAGACAGTGTGGCTCCTGTGCCATGTCCTTGATCACCTGGCATTGAGAGGAGGAGGAGGACACCCACTTCCTGGTGGTGTAAAGGTTACTGACGGCCTCAACTTCTTTGCCACTGGATATTTCCAGGGCTTGAGCGGGCACCTGTGCGATATCTCACAGTCATCCATACACAGGTGCATCTGCCAGGTGAAAGCTGGGGCATCAGATTACATCAGTTTCAACCTGGACCAGGCCCACCAGGATCCCCGGGCTGCACGATTCAGTCCATTACTAGGATGCTGAAAGTCCAGGGGGCAATCGGTGGTACACATTTGCCCTGCAAGCACCATCTAGACAGAGAATGCTCTATATGACCTCAAGGGGGGAGGAAGGGCTGGAGCCCATGCCAGGGCCTTCAAGCCAGGAGACCCTGGCCATCCCTAACCCTTCCTATTCCGCCCTTCCTGACACAAGTGCATCTCATGGGCAGCGGGCTAAACAGTGTGGCATGGCTACATCTGTGACACCCAAATATCGGCCGGAACCCTCCAGATCCTGGCCCTCCAGGGACACTTGCCAAGGGCATCCCAGGCCACGGGGCAAGGAATACAGCTGACCCCTCCACCTCTGATGTGCATCCTGGAGGGGGTCACCTAGATGTAATGGTAGACAATGTAAGATTAAAAAGTTGGAGGGTCACCAAGAGGGTAGGAGTGAAGGCAGACACTGGAGTTAGGGAGAGGGCAATTGGCTCTGTAAATAATCACTATTAACTTTTATTGCACCCCACAGCTGTGACACCTCTATCTGTGATCTGCCTCCCACAGGAAGTTCCATATCCATAGAGGGTCCGAACATCGTTCAGTGTGAGAGAGGCCCTTCGGCCCACCGAGTGTGCCCCGATGAAACCTACCACTGGATTTGTGCATTATCCCAGTGCCAAACACCGGTGCCAGATCCCTGACTGCTGTGGTAGTCCAAGCGCTCATCCGAAAATGCCATTAGGGTTATGAGGTCACAGGCCCCCACCACTAACGGGGAGCTCAGTGGTCGGAGCTCCTCTGTCCCAGTCCCAGCCAGCTCCCTGAGCAGTCCCAGCCGTGGAGGTCCTGTAGGCCCATAGTGACAGACAGCCTGGGATGGCATCCTCATCACTCACTGGATCCTAGCACTGCCCCCTCCAACACCACCCCCCAGCCCCCGGGGCAGTAGGCCGCACAGTGGTGCCCCCGACCCTCAACTCAAACCTGGACCAGGGTGCCAGTGTGCAGTCGGATAACAGGTAGGAAGGAGTCTTGTGTTTCACCAAGGCAGCATCACAGCGTGCCGCATTTCTTCAGCATCCTGAGCCATATCCCAGTAGGTTCTGAGGGAACACATTTTACATTTATCATTGCTATGGTTTTAGTACCCATTTCTTTTCCTGGTACAACCTTTATCCATAGATTCCCTGGTCTTTCTACTTCTGTAATAGGTCTCCTATTTAGTTTTAGCATTTCCAGTCTTATTACAATGGAAGCATATTATTTTCTTTACATCTCTTTTTGATTCTAGCCCATCTCCTTTATTATTTTGGTGTCCTTCTGTTTGTTCCATAGAATAAGTACCCTTTCCATTACTCCTCCAATTCCCTTGTTGATCCCCACGTGACCATTTTCCCACATGTAACTGTCTGTGAGAGATATAGGTATTAGACAAAACTGCTGCTCCCAAATCTTTGCTATTTGACACTGAGCTAAGTAAATCTTAATGGTTATTGAAATTCGATTTCGGAATTCTTGCATAATCATGATTTCCCGATCCCTTGTGTTTCTTTTTCTCTTGCAGATTCTACAACTGTCTCATTAGGTTTTTTTTCTTATGGTCCTAAACTTTAATTGATAAGCTTCAGGGACAAGCATTGGGTATTTGCTCTCTTAACCACTTTATAGTCTGCAGATTGCTCTTCTGACAGAGTAATGTCCACATTCATCAGCTGTGCCTGACAGGACACTTTGTAACATTAAGGTCCAAGCCACTTTGGCCACTTCAACTTCACAGCTCTCTTTCTAAGTGAGGTGAAATATCTTTCAACTCCATCCTCTGTAAATTTAGGCATTAAACAAAGATTTTTAATTAAATCAAATCTCTCCCGGGAATCAGAAGCATCTTTTTTTCTTGATTCTAAGCTTTTCTTTGGCCAAGTTATGTTGTCTGAGTACTTTTCTCTTTGAAGCTCTCAGTTTCTATCCTTATCCCTTTCCTCTGCTAGCTTCTCTCGCTGAAGTCCAAGTTTTTGCATTTCAATTTCTCTTTCTTTTTCTTTCTCCTCTTTTGCCAGTTTAAGATTTTTCATTTCTGGCTCTTTTATCTTTCTCCTTTCTTTCTAATTCAAGATTTTGTATTTTCTCTTTTTTTTCCCTCTAATTAAGGTTTTTTTTCCCCATTGCACCTGATTCTTGGCTGACTCTAACTGTGATACATTAATTTCAGCTGTCTCCTCTTTTAATTTTAATTGCTAGTAATTAATTTAGTAATATCATGCTTATGAAATTTGGCTTTTATTTCTATATTTAATTTATGTGCTCTCTAAGTTTAGCCTTGGGCAAGGATTTCAAATAATCCACTGTTACATCTTCTACTTCCAGAAAAGTCTTAGCAACAGTCAAAGCTGTTTTTGAATTCCACCCTGTGCAAATTCTGTTCCTATGAACAATACTTCAATACCTCCACATGCTCATTTCTTTAAGGATTCATAGATCCCACTTTAATTCAAGCACTTTTAATCTCATAAGAACTCTGAAAGAGAGGTTGGTTAGGTGCATTGGGCATGCTAAATTCTCCCTCAGTGTATCGGAACAAGTGCCGGAATGTGGCGACTAGGGGATTTTCACTGTAACTTCATTGGACTGTTAATGTAAGCCTACTCATGACATTAATAAATAAACTAATAAAACTAAACTTTGCTGATGTTAATACTGGACAAATCAGCTGTGAAATCTGGCTTGGTAGATCCTAACTTTGTCTTTGTTTGGCGGTCAGTTACTGAACATAATCGCAAGAAGTCTACCAATGCATGTTTGGCTCAAAGAATAAAATGCTTATTATTCAAGCAAAGTTAAGTATATTACACTCGGCAAAAGGTTGGAAAGATTTCAACACAAATACCAGAAAATGATTTCAACCTCACACTCTTCTTTTATCCCAGCAATATCTTTACAGACACAGAAAACCCAGTGAATATTTACCACTATCTCAACACCAAGGCTTGGGCTGACTGAGGTCAAACAGTTTTCTTCCGGCAGACTTCTGAACATTCTCTAGATGCTGCTCTTCAATTGGTATCTCTCTTCAAGACACCCAGAAACCACATTCTACACTGACTCTTACTCTAAATTGAAAAGCATGAGTCCCCTAAACTCAGTCCCCCTGTAGTCTGTGGGATCTCTTCCTAGACAGTTTTAAACTTTCAGCTTCACTCTCTGGTATCCACACTCTAGCTGACAAAATAGCCCTTCTCCCTTTGCTTGTGTCACTGGATTGCTTTTGCTGGGCAACAGCACAATTTTCTTCTACTTGATGTTTTGGTTTTAACTTCACTAAACTACTAACCCCTTGGTAACCCGTCTCCTCACTTCAAGAGTTGTAAAAGCTAATTAAAAATTAATGCATGCAAATAGGATACCAGACTTGTCAGCACCCAATTCACAAAAAATGAAATTAGACCCAAGTTTCACTGTTCAATACAAAATAGAAATCAATCCTCACCTTCAACAATAAGTGCAGAGTTCATGGACTTATTTGTCATTAAAGTTGAGAGAATCGGATCAGCTGCCTCTGCTGCATCTTTCCCTTCTGCTAGCCCAGCTGGTCAAACTTCCTACAATGCTTCCCCCTGCCCTGCCCTATCGCCAAACCTGTGCCTGTTTCTAGTTTCCCTCCTACCTTCCCTCACCATCTATTCCCTTGATCCTATTCCGAGTAAACTGCTGATCATCCATTTCCCCTCCTGGGTGCCATGTTAGCCAATATTGTAAATGTTTTTCTCTCTTCAGATGATGTCCCTCCTCCAAATCTCATGTTATCATTCCACTCCTCAGGAATCTAATCTTTGACCCCCAACATCCTTGTAAACAACCATTCCATCTCCAACATCCTCTTCATTTCCAAAGTCTTGAATGTGTCGTTCATCTCCCAAATCTATTCCCATCCTCCTGGAACTCCGGGGCGATTCTCCTATCCCGCTGCGCTGATTTGTTTGACGAAGGAGCAGCGCTCTGAAAGCTTATGGTATTTGCTACCAAATAAACCTGTTGGACTTTAACCTGGTGTTGTTAAAACTCTTACTGATTTTTTTAGCACAGCAGGCAGGGAGATTTCAGCAGGGCCGATGATGTTAATACTGGACAGGTCAGATACAGTATCAAATTTACTGTTTTGTTTTGAGTTTTTACTCAGGAATGTTCCTTGTGCTCCATGTCAGAGACCACTCTCGTAAACAGCAATGCTCCGTCCAGTATCTCTTGTTGTTGTGTTACAGTGTTTGTTACAGTGCATAGTCTTTTTAAGAATGCTGCAAGGCCAGTATGTGCACATCTTAAAGGGAACACTGATTGTGTGCACTGTGCAGTACATTCTAGATTGCAGTGCAGCCGCTCATTTATACTGCTTAGAGCGAATATTGCTAATTGTATATCAAATATATTTAATTACGTGCAAGTGGAAGCCATTAATTGGGGGTTTCACCTGAGCAAATATAAAGAGACATTTACTGAAGCTGTGGTGAATGTAAACCTGAGTAAAGATCATGCTGAGTTCCATCCTTCACCAATAGAATTCTGAAACAGAACAAATAATGCCTACAAATCAAACTGTACCTTTCTCCACTCAATACCTAAGCTGGAAAAAAAGACATGCATTTATATAGCACCTTTCACATTCTCAGAACATCCCCAAAGTATCTTAAAGCCAATGAAGTGCTATCAAAGTGTAGTTACTGTTGTAATGTAGGAAATGTGCACAGCCAGCTCCCACAAAAAGAGATGCGATAAATTACCAGATAATATCTTAATGTTGCTGGTTGAAGGCTAAATATCGGCAGGATCATCAGGGGAATTTCCCTGTTCTTTTCTGAGTGGTTTATAAACAACAAAGTAAGTTTATTAAAAATAAGAGATTAGCAGTAGCAATTAAATAATGCAGCATATTACAAGGGTTCGTTGCTTCTTGAATATGGAAAGTAACAAAGACTCACAATCCTGAATTAAAATGCTTCTTAAGGTTTTTAGATAGGAGGTTAGTCCCAATGAGGTAGCATATTGTAATAAATAATTAAAAAGGGAAAAAAAATGTTGCATCTATCTCAAATATTACTGAATGTAAATGACCAAACGAAGAAAGTCTGAAGGTGGAACTAAATTAAGTAGGTAAAATGTTTATTGCTCATATATTGACAAGTAACAGATGGAAGTCAGAGAATGAGAGGATCAGATGGTGACTTCAGTTTTCCACCATGCAAAAAATTGTATTTGTGTGAAAATTTCTATGTTCATATCAAAACTTAATAAAAGGGAAATAACTTGCATTAATATAATGAATTTTACAAACTTGGGACGTTCCATAGTGCATTACAGTCAAATACAAATAAGTACTTTTGAAGTGTGGTGATGTGTGAATTTTAATGTTAATTCAAGCCTTGTTAATCAATTTTAGTGTTGATTGACTTATCATTCGGTGCAATAAACTTTCCACTTTGGCTATTACACCTGACTCGGGTTGTAAGTTATTCGTCTCTAATGTCAGCAATCTCATTGAAATTGAGGGGAGGGAAACACTGCAGGATTCATAAAACAATCATAAGTACCTGCATCAATATACTCTCTGTATCAGATAATGACCAAGAAGCAGTCACCTTTATCTGGTGGAAGATCAGTGAAAAGGTTGAAACTTTTCAGGGAATTTTGGTAGAGACCGGGAATCCTACTCTCACGAAACCAAATTGAAATGAATCTGCAATAAAACCGTTCCAATTTCTTCAACTTGAAAGGGCTGTGGGGAAAGATTAATGGAGTGGGACTAATTGGATAGCTCTTTTAAAGATCAGGCAACTGCATGATGGACTGAATGGCTTCTTTCTGTATTTTATGATCCTGTTATTCAATACTAGGGAAGTGCAACTTGTTAAATCCAGATGAATTTACAGAGAGTGCTCATGGACAGGACTGCATTTTCTAATTTACTGCCAGTTTCTAATTGACTGAAACTGTTCAACTAAAGTTCAATCTCCTCAACAGCAAGAGACATAAATGTGTTCCACGCACCACAAGGAAATTCAAGTTTAAAGTGACTAAACGCCTTACAGTACCACGTCATAAATCAATTCTTTATTTTCTTCTTTTTTTCGTACAATTTAGTAGCAATAACTTCAGTTGATTCTGAGCAGGTTTGGCTTTTAATTACCACACAAAATCAATAATTTAAAGCCTTCTTTAATTGGTATAATAAACAGGTCTGATACCGTCTGGTGTTTATCCTGGGGATTATAGTGAATACAGAAATGTTTTTAAAATTTCTGTGGGGAGTCTGGGGAACAATTGAATAGAAAGGTCAGAATTGCAGACAATGGAATTGCCTTGGAGAGGCTTTCACCGAGAGCAGCGTCACTGCTGATAATCTGTGCAGACCTGTCGTGCAGTAAGTCCTGTTATACGTAAAGGCTGACATAAAGGTTCAAGATGCAATTTTAATGAGTTTTTAAAAAATAGTCTTGGTTTCAGAATACTGGAGGTATCTATTCAGTCAATTCTGCTTCAGAAAATACTAGAAAAAATAAATGTGCATGTTGCATCTGAAATTACTTTAAATTATTGATTGTGCAGACAAGCAAGTTATTCCTATCAGTGGCTGAGTGATCACATTTCCTGATCCCCTTTATACATCTGTCGGTTTAATGGAAAGCTCCAAAACAAACGTCGATCAAACAAAGACAGATATTACATTACACAGGGTTTAGGAGAACGGATTCATTGTCAACACTGTGACCTTTTCAGTTTCAGGCTGTGGTCTTAATAGGGAAAAAATGATTCTGTTTTGAATGGCACTTCCATAATCTATATTGCAACAGTTTGTCCCTGTTAAATGACACTTTCACTTATGTGTTCATTGAGTATGAATTGGTAGACTCTATTATTTAGAATTTGCTTAGCCATTTACACATTAACCTCTTCTATGAAACAGTCTTTCGAACTCATGTTAATCCATGCACTTTAAGAAAGGAGGAAACTTGCATTTATTTTGCACATTTCATAACCCCAGGATGATACAAAACATTTTACACCCAATTAGCTACTTTTGAAGTGTATCACTTTTGTAATTTAGGAAACATGGCAAACTAAAAATGAGGTGACAGCCTGGTGAGGCTACAACACAAGACTACACGTGTGCTGAACAGTGGAAGCAGCACGTGATAGACAGAGCAAAGTGATCCAATCAATGGATTGGATCAAAGGTCTGCAGTCCTGCCTCATCCTGTCATGAATGGTGGACAATTAAACAATTAACAGAAAGAGACTCTATAAGCATCCATCCTCAATGATGGAAAAGCCCAGCATATAAGTGCAAGAAACAAACCTGATGCGTTTACAAACATCCTCAGCCAAAAATGCCAAGTGAATGATCAGTCATGGCCTCCTCCTGAAGGCTGCGCCATTGAAAGATGCCAGGCTTAAACCAATTAAATTCACTCTACATGATATCAAGAAACAGCTGAGTACACTGAATATGCAAAGTCTGTGCACTCTGACAACATCTTAGCTGTGGTACTGAAGACCTGTGTCCCAGAACTAGTTGTGTCCTTAGTCAAGTGGTTCAAATACAGATACAGGTTTACCTGACCAAGTGGAAAATTGCCAGGTCAACAATAAGTGGACTAATTCAATCCATCCAAATGGTCGAGAGCTTCAAGTTTCTAGGTGTCCAGATGATCAACAACCTGTCCTGGTCCCTCCATGCTGACGCTATAGTTAAGAAAGCTCACCAGCATCTCTACATTCTCAGAAGGCGAAGGAAATTTGGCATGTCTGCTATGACTCTCACCAACTTTTTCAGATGCACCATAGAAAGCATCCTTTCTGGTTGTATCACAGCTTGGCATGGCTCCTGCTCTGCCCAAGACTGCAAGAAACTGCAAAGGGTTGTGAATGTAGCCCAGTCCGTCATGCAAACCAGCCTCCCATCCATTGACTTTGTCTACACTTGCTGCTGTCTCGGAAATGCAGTCAGCATAATCAAGGACCCCATGCACCCCAGACATACTCTCTTCCATCTTCTACCATCGGGAAAAAGATACAAAAGTCTGAGGTCAACTGACCAACTGACTCAAGAACAGCTTCTTTCCTGCTGCCATCAAACGTTTGAATAGACCTACCATATGTTAAGATGATCTTTCTCTACACCCTACTATGACTGTAACATTACATTCTGCCCCCTCTCCTTTCCTTCTCTATGAATGTTATGCTCTGTCTGTATAGTGCGCAAGAAACAATACTTTTCACTCTGTACTAAAACATGTGACAATAATAAAAAAACAAATCAAATTAAATCATCCAATTTCTATCCCTCCACTAAATCTCGATCATCAGTAAAATGATTGAAGGTACCGTCAGTAGTGCTATCACACAACATGTACTCAGTAAGATCCTGTTCTTGTCCACTGATGCTCAACTCCAACCTCATTACAGCCTTTGTCCAAATGTAGATAGAAAAATTCAGTTCCAGAGCTGAGATGCAAGTGATTGCCTTTGACAACAAACCAGCATTTGACCATGTTTGGTATCAAGGCGGCTTAATAAAATTGAAGTCAATGGGAATTAGGTTAAAAACTCACCATTGGTTGGAGTCATACTAGCATGAAGGAAGATGGTTGTGATTGTTGGAGGCAAATCATCTCAGTCCCAACCATTTCAGTTGCTTCATCATTGACCTTCCCACCATCACGAGAAGAGATGAGATGAGAAAATATTTGCTGATGATTGCACAGAGTTCAGTACCATTCGCAATTCCTCAGATAATAAAGCAGTCTGTGTCCACATGTAGCAAGACCTAGACAACATTCATGCTTGGTTTAATAAGAAACAAGTAACATCTGTGCCACACAAATGCCAGAAAATGTCCATCTCCAAAGAGAAGGGGCCTAACCACCTCCCTGTGAGATTCAGTGGCAATATGGCAATACAATCACTGAACCAACTCACCCCCCAAACCCCACCACCCACTATCACCATCAATGCCCTGGGGGGTGGTGGTGGTGGTGGGGGGGGGGGGGGAGGCATCAGTGACCATTAAATTTTACTTGACCAATCACGTAAGTACTGTGTGGGTATGAGAACAAGTCAGAGACTGAGTAGTCTGTGGAGAGTAACTCAGCCCCTGACTCCCCCAAACCTCCCAATTTACAAGACACAGGTCAGGAGTGCGATGGAATACTCTCCACTTGCCTGGATGAGTGCAGCTCCAACAACACTCAAGAAGCTCAACACCATCCAGGACAAAGCAAAGGCAGTTAGGAATGGGCAATAAATTCTGGCCTTGCCTACTTTCCATGAATAGACTAAAAAAAGCCAATTTGCACACAGCTCACTCCCACAAACAATAATCAAATAAATAACCAGAAATATGTTTTAGCGATGTTCTTTGAGAAATAAATAAAGTATAATTTTGGAACTTGTGCACGAGTCTCCAATGTGGGCTGTGAACCCACACCCTTCAGATTCAGAGGCAGCATTGCTACAACTGAGTCGGGGCTGACCTTTCAACCCTGTATTCTTGGACACATGGGCCAATGCAACCCATTTTACAGAATTGTGAAGCGCTACCCTCATGATAAAGTTTGAAGAAAATGCGTCAATAATTAGTTAGACAGTGGTACCTGCATTTTAGGGTTGACTGGTGGAACATAACATATTTTCTTGTTACAGTGAAAATGCAGTGAAGCATCCAGAGTATATGAAAACAAGGACCAGTCTAGTTCTAACGCTACAGTAAACATAAGCATTGGTTTGGAAAAAAAACTATCTATGCATAAATTGTATTTAGATGTGAATAGCTCCTTGTTGCCAATGAATTTGTAGTGTATCTTCAAAAGTGGTACTGCTCAAACCTCATCAATATTCTGATGAGAAATAGCATGGGAACATCTGCTTGTGATCCCTCGGGGGATTTCAGTATTATATAAATTGACACTGAAACTCACTGACTCATTTGGGAAGCTGGGGAAAGTTCAACTAAAAATAAATCATTTATATCAATTGCTGTTTCATCAAGTGTCAACATTGGTTTGGCATTAAATGTGTGGCAACATGTCATGTACCAATATGACACAATCTCAACTCCAGTTTATAAAGGACAAATCCAAAGATGGAGTTTAGAGAAGTGAACAGGTTTTGCACATGAGCAGGAATTATAGTTGATGGACTCGCAATGTTCAAAGATTGTACCTTGCTTTAAAAATGTACTACTGGGGGTAGTGAGGAGTCAAAGAGACAGAAAAAAATCTCTTCTCCAGCATCACAAGAAAGAAACCTACTGCTGATACAAAGAAGGCTTGGCTGGATGTGGCCAGGAAGTTAAGAGCAGGAGCATTGTGCCACACTGCATGATTCAATTTAGAAGACACTTGAATGACCTAACCAGGTTCGGAACGGTGACCATTCACCTACTTCTTGTTGTGCATATCTCTTACTCTGCCTTGTCAAGCTTACTCCAACATATCACTCATCACACCCACTTACCTTTACAAGAGTGCCTACCCATCATTTTCTATGCATTCCCTCACATTCCCACCACTGCCTCGCATCCTAATCATTTACACAATTTGGTGCATCTCTCTGATAGTCACTTTCAGCCAATGCAGTGGATGTATCAGATGCACAGGTCCCAATACAGAAACATACAAAAGTTTGACACAAAAGTCTGAGATCACGTACCAAACGACTCAAGAACAACTTCTTCCCTGCTGCCATCAGACTTTTGAATAGACCTATCGTATATTAAGTTGATCTTTCTCTACATGCTAACTATGACTGTAACACCATATTCTGCACCCTCTCCTTTCCTTCTCCCCTATCTACTCTATGAACAGTATGTTTTGTCTGTATAGCATGCAAGAAACAATACTTTTCACTGTATACCAGTATATGTGACAATAAATCAAATCATACGGGGATTCCCTTTTCAGAGTGAAAAATACATGAACATAGAACATAGAACAGTACAGCACAGAACAGGCCCTTCGGCCCACGATGTTGTGCTGAGCTTTATCTGAAACCAAGATCAAGCTATCCCACTCCCTATCATCCTGGTGTGCTCCATGTGCCTATCCAATAACCGCTTAAATGTTCCTAAAGTGTCTGACTCCACTATCACTGCAGGCAGTCCATTCCACACCCCAACCACTCTCTGCGTAAAGAACCTACCTCTGATATCCTTCCTATATCTCCCACCATGAACCCTATAGTTATGCCCCCTTGTAATAGCTCCATCCACCCGAGGAAATAGTCTTTGAACATTCACTCTATCTATCCCCTTCATCATTTTATAAACCTCTATTAAGTCTCCCCTCAGCCTCCTCCGCTCCAGAGAGAACAGCCCTAGCTCCCTCAACCTTTCCTCATAAGACCTACTCTCCAAACCAGGCAGCATCCTGGTAAATCGCCTCTGCACTCTTTCCAGCGCTTCCACATCCTTCTTATAGTGAGCTGACCAGAACTGCACACAATATTCCAAATGTGGTCTCACCAAGGTCCTGTATAGTTGCAGCATAATCCCACGGCTCTTAAACTCCAACCCCCCTGTTAATAAAAGCTAACACACTATAGGCCTTCTTCACAGCTCTATCCACTTGAGTGGCAACCTTTAGAGATCTGTGGATATGGACCCCAAGATCTTTCTGTTCCTCCACAGTCTTCAGAACCCTACCTTTGACCCTGTAATCCACATTTAAATTAGTCCTACCAAAATGAATCACCTCACATTTATCAGGGTTAAACTCCATTTGCCATTTTTCAGCCCAGCTTTGCATCCTATCTATGTCTCTTTGCAGCCTACAACAGCCCTCCACCTCATCCACTACTCCACCAATCTTGGTGTCATCAGCAAATTTACTGATCCACCCTTCAGCTCCCTCCTCTAAGTCATTAATAAAAATGACAAAGAGCAGAGGACCAAGCACTGATCCCTGTGGCACTCCGCTAGCAACCTGCCTCCAGTCTGAAAATTTTCCATCCATCACCACCCTCTGTCTTCGATCAGATAGCCAGTTACCTATCCAATCTGCCAACTTTCCCTCTATCCCACACCTCCTCACTTTCATCATAAGCCAACCATGGGGGACCTTATCAAACGCCTTACTAAAATCCATGTATATGACATCAACTGCCCTACCTTCATCAACACACTTAGTTACCTCCTCAAAAAATTCTATCAAATTTGTGAGGCACGACTTGCTCTTCACGAATCCATTCATGAGAGAAGAAGAAAGCTAGAAGTGGTCTTCCACAGATGTCACAGCTGACAACTGCAGAGGAGGAAGTGCTGAAGCTCAATGGTGTTCCAGAGATATGGACATCTTTCAGCTGCCTGGTGACACAATAAATGTATTGACTCAGATATCATACAACATGCCATTATGGTGACTTGATTTCAGCATCGAGTTAAATGTGACGATTTTCATAATGAAATGTTGCAACATTCAGGACTAATTCATATCCATTCTTTCTGACTTGGCCTTCATGTGCTCAGTGGATATCATGGTCAATGAGTCCTCGGTAGATTTGATTCCAAGGTACACATTGCAACACTCATATTGACCATGCAGCATTGTAGCTACTCACACTTCTGTGGATCCAGTTTGACAGATAGATGGGTCTCAATGGGTAATGCACAGATCACAAGTGTGCAAGAGCAGGTGATGGAGGTAGGAATAGCTGGAGAGAATGTGCACCCGAGGTGTGGATTCTGGATGTCAATAAATCTTGTGCCTTAAAAGAATGACAGTTTAGTCTTTGCCTTACAGTGTGTCACTGATCTGCACCTCATTGTTCTCCAATACAATGGTAGGAATGTGGTGTGGATAGCCCATGACAGGAGGGATTGGAAAATGGGACATGGAAGTAGGAACTTGGCTCATGGGGCTTCTATGTCTCACCCATTGCCCTGCACAGCCCCTCAGTCAGTATCTGGTATGCCACCTTGTTTCCTGATAGCCAAGTCTGCCCTTGTATAAGTGAAGGTGAAGCTGTCTTTGGCAGAGCCCTTACAACCTCCAACACTTATGGTCTAAGAGCATCTCACCATTTAAAGCAAGGATTGTTGTAGCATATTTCTAATTCTGCTTAAGCCACAGGGGTTGCACCATTTGGAGCGGTAGGAAAAGGAATGGCAAAGTTCTGTAGTTGGACAAGAGTGTGCATGTGCACATGGGTAGACAATATGCTGGATATAACAGGCTGCCCTGCCTTCAATCTCAGACATATGAATCAGTATTCAGACTGGGAGAGGTGGGACTCACCAAAAAGGCCAAGAAACAAACAAAATATGATGAAGGGAAATCACCAGCAAATAACAAATGTTTATGTCACGGAATCACTGGCTCTCTGGAAGAGTATGTTACCTGGTCCCACTCCTTGCTTTATCCCCATAACCTTGCACATTCTTTCTTTGCAGAAAGCAATCCAATTCCATTTTGAATGCTTCGATTGAATCTGCCACCACCACCCTTTCAGGAAGTTCATTCCAGACTCCAATTACTCTTAGTTGAAAAAATTAGTCCTCACGTTACTTTTAGTCCTTTTGCCAATTAGTTTGAATCAGTTCCTTCTAGTTCCTGATGCTTTCTTGAGTGGGATCGGTTTATCACTATTTTCCCTATCCATACCCCCCTGGATTTTGAATACCTCTATTAAGTCTCCCCTCAGCCTTCTTTTCTTCAAGAAAAACAGTTCCAACCTCTCCAATTAATCCTCATGGCTACAGTTTTTTTATCACTCGAAGTATTCTTGGGAATCTCCTCTGTACTCTCTCCAATGCATTTACACTCTTCCTAAAGTATAGTACTCAGGCTGGATGCAGTACTCCAGATGAGGCCTAATGAGAATGAGGTCTTATACAGGTTCAACATGACTGTTGAATTCAATGTCAATCAAAACAAAGTTGACATTTAGATTTGTCACATGTACTGAGACACAGTGAAAAGTAGTGTTTTGCGTGCTATCCATATAAATCACACCATACATAAATACATCAGGGTAATAGAACAGAGTGCAGAATGTATTATTACAGCTACAGAGAAGGTGTAGAGAAGATCAGTTCAGTATCTGAGGGGTCCATTCAAAAGTCTGATAACAGTGGGAAAGAAGCTGTTCTTGCGTCTGTTGACACGTGTTTTCAAACATTTGTACCTTCTGCCTGACGGAAGAGAGTGGAAGAGAGTATAACAGGGGTGGAAGGGGTCTTTGATTATGTTGCTGCTTTCCCAAGGCAGCGGGAAGTATAGACGGAGCCAATGGATGGAAGGCTGGTTTGCGTGATGGACTGGGCTGACTATTAACAACTTATATAGATACACGATAGAAAGCATCCTTTCTGGATGCATCACAATTTGGTATGGCAACTGCTCTACCCAAGACTGGAACAAATTATAGATTACTCTCTGTAATTTGTTCCAGACTTGGGCTGAGCAGTTGCCATACCAAGCTGTGATGCATCCAGACAGGATGCTTTCTATAATGCATCTATGGAAGTTGTTAAGAGTCATTGTAGACATGCCAAATTTCCTATGTCTTCTGAGGAAATAAAGGCATTGGTGTGCTTTCTTAACTGTAGCATCTGCATGGGTGGACTAGGGCAGATTGTTGATGATCTTTACTTCTAGGAACTTGAAGCTTTCGACCATCTCCACCCAAGCGCCATTGATACAGACAGGAGCATTTTAGAAGACATCACCTCTCTGGCAATTCCATTAATAGCCAGGGAGCCATAGACAAACAGCTCAATGCAAGAATAAGTAAAGCATCATCAGCTTTCAACCAACTGGAAGAGACTTGGAATGGTAAGATGATTTCCATGAAATCTAATAGAGGGCAAATATGCTCCCCACTCTCTTATAGGGTTATGAAATTTGGAACCTGAGAACCTGCTAAGAAAGAAAACTTCCACACCATCTTTGATACCAGATGTCTTCAAGGGATTCTAGACATCCACTGATGGGATTTTATATCCAGTTTTGAGATAAGAAAACAGTCAGAACAACCTTAGGTTTTCTCCATCAGCTGTAAAAGATGGCTCAGCTGGCTTTGTCACGTCATTCAGCTTCTGTCATCATGCTCAGCCCACCAGGTGGGTTCCTACTGGATGTAGAAGAAGAGGGTGACTCAAGATGAACTGGCCCGAAGCTGTTGGTGCAGATCTCCAACAGCTGCTGAAGCAACACAAGAACATTGGCTGTGGACTGGAGAGAATGGAATGCTTTGTCTGTCTCATGCGTCTCTAGACATGGGAGCGACTAAATCTCAGTCAGTACACATCAATGTTTTTTTTGTGAAATTAAACAATATTTGCATTTATATAGAGTCATATTCATAGAGATTTACAGCATGGAAACAGGCCCTTCGGCCCAACTTGTCCATGCTGCCTTTTTTTTAACCATTAAGTCCCAATTGCCCACATTTGGTCCATATCCCTCTATTCCCACTTTACCCATGTAAGTGTCTAAATGCTTTTTAAAAGACAAAATTGAATCCGTCTCTACTACTGCCTCTGGCAGCTCATTCCAGACACTCACCACCCTCTGTGTGAAAAACTTGCCCCTCTGGACCCTTTTGTATCTCTCTCCTCTCACCTTAAACCTATGCCCTCTAGTTTTAGACTCCCCTACCTTTGGGAAATGATGTTGACTATCTACCTTATCTATATCCCTCATTATTTTATAGACCCCTATAAGATCACCCCTCAGCCTCCTACGCTCCAGGGAAAATAGTCCCAGTCTATCCAGCTCAAACTCAAACCATCAAGTCCCGGTAGCACCCTAGTAAATCTTTTCTGCACTCTTCCTAGTTTAATAGTATCCGTTCTATAATAGGGTGACCATATAGCTTTTCATGACCTCAGGATTTCCCAAAGCACTTCATGAACAACAAACTACATGCTTTGAGTTATAGCTACTGTCGTGATATACAATCACAAATAACAATGGAAAAATGACCAGTTGCTCTCTTTAATGTGGTGTTAGATTGAGGGAGAAACGTTACTCCCACACCATCTGTGAATAGAACATTGAACATACAGCTGAAATGGCGGATGGGGCCTTGGTTTAACATCTCATTGAAGAGTCACATCTCTGAGAATACATGACTCTCAGTACCACTCTTGAGACATTGACTCAGATTATTTATTCATGAAGGTTTTTTTTCCAGTCCTATAGAAAATCAACATCATTGTGAAACTAGGCACTGCCTTACAAATGTCCTTCTTCATCTCTTTTATAATCCTAGGATATTATATGATCTGAGCTAGGGTACATTTTAATTTAATTAATTCCCTTTTAACTTATCAGATCAATTACATTCACTTCAAAACCCTGCAGTAAACAGGTGCAATACATTATAATCAATTTTGTATTACCTGCATTGGTGAATATTTCTGGAAATATGTGAACTTTTATTAAGTTTTCTTTCACTTTTGTGGAATCTTCTGTTGCTTGTCTTTTACTATCGAGCAAAATGGTGGTAGTAAACTACATAGACCAGTCGCCTGTGTGTGTGCGTGTGTCTGTGATTTCAAGTTTAAGGCCTTGTCTTAGATATTAGATTTGGTACAATGCCACTAATTAATCCTTTGTTCACTCTGGAAGTTTATTGTCCCAATATCTAGCTGTGCAGCTTCATACTCAAGGATACAATAGCAGCATTCTTTTGTGACCTCGATGAAATGTGTGTGCCCTTTCCTCACCTACCCCTTCAACATTCTCGAAGGTAGGTTGGGAATATGCTTGTTAATGACTCTTAAAATTCATCCAAAGTTGACTTTAACATTTGGACAGCCGGCAGCCTATCCATTCCGGCAGCTTAGAAGCAGAAATGTTTTGAGGGTGATGTTTCAGTTAAACTAGCATCCTGTCACAAATTGCTGGCTTGAAGTTGGTACCCAGAGGTTGCCAGCTGGCAGCACAGTCTTGGTGGGGGTTATGTCACATTTGCGATGCTAGGGGAGGGAGATGAAAGAAGCACAAGTTGACAGCAGCTCAGATTCATTTTGTAAAGCCTGGAGAAACATTTCTGCCTCTCAGCCCCACAAAAATAATTTCTCTTTTCTCCAGCAAAGCTGAATATGTGACACACAATGCATCAGTTGTATAAAATGTTGGTTAGGCCACATTTGGAAGACTGTGTCCAATTCTGGTCACCGCACTACCAGAAGACGTGGAAGCTTTGGAGAGAGTACAGAAAAGGTTTACCAGGATGTTGCCTGGTATGGAGGGTATTAGCTATGAGGCGAGATTGAATAAACTGGAATTGTTCTCCCTGGAAAGGCGGAGGCTGAGGGGCGACCTGAAAGAAGTTTATAAAATTATGAGAGGTATAGATAGGGTGAACAGTTGGAAGCTTTTTCCCAGGGCAGAAATGACAATTACAAGGGGGCACAAGTTCAACATAAGGGGGGAAAGGTTCAGTGGAGATGTGCGGGGGAAGTTTTTTACACAGAGGGTGGTGTAGGCCTGGAATGCACTGCCAAGTGAGATGGTTGAGGCATTTACATTAGCCACATTTAAGACTTATCTGGATAGACATATGAACAAACAGGGAATAGAGGGAGAAAAGCAATTGGTCTAGATAGGTAAACACAGGCTTGGAGGGCCGAAAGGTCTGTTCCTGTGCTGTACTGTTCTTTGTTCTTTTTTGTTCTAGTTCAGTCCTAAAATGGCAGTTGGGGGTCCTATAAAATATTTTATTTTGATTCTTCAAAATATCCCTAAAGATCTGACTTAAAAAGAAATACATAAAATAAGTTCTGTAATTACTTAGGGATTTGGAGATTTCATATGAGGGATGACATTCAAAGGAAATTGCTGATTTACTGTAATAACATATTAAGGTTCTCTGCTCTTATTTTTTTGACTTCTTTTCATGAATTGAACAACATGTCAGTTCCTTCTGTGTCATCAGCTCTGAGTGTTTACATTTAATAACATTATGAGTTCCTTCCTGAAACCTTTGGAAATGGGATCAAACGTTTCTCATACATTAGGATGAAAATGAAAAACAGAACAAAAACTGAACGCAGTCAATATGAGCGTGCAAATACCCAATTGTGGTTGTATGAAATTTCCTGTCTGCTATTTTATCGTATTTTGACAGAACTCTAAACCTGTCAATGCCAGCATTAAAAAAGGAAACAAGATTATTTTGTATGAATATGCAAAAGTGCTCCCATGATACAATCACAAAGTGTGATTTACTCCATTTGCATAATACCATCTTGTGAGAAAGTTCGAAGAAAATTTTAGCTGAACATTAAAAATAATGAATATATATGTTGTAATTGTGCTGTAGCTCTCTCTCTCCTCTGAGGGGTCATTAGTCTCAATCTGGAGATTTAAACATAGAGTCCAGACTGAAATTTCACTGCAGTACTGAAAGAGTGCTTAATTGTTGGAGATTCCGGCCAAAATTTACCAGCCCACCCCGGAATCGCTTGCAGAACGGAATTCGCCATTGGCCTTGGGCGGGATTTTACGAGCCTTGCCCGAGGGAGGTTGTAAAATACTGGCCACCATCTTTTGGATAAGATGTTAAACTGAGGCCATGTCTTCCCTCTCAAGTGAATGCAAAATATTCCATGACACTATTTCAAAGAAGAAGGGGACTTCTCCTAGCTCCCAGGCCAACATTTATTTCTCAACCTACATCACGAAAGTAGATTATCTGGTCATTATCACATTGCTATCTGTGGAAGCTTGCTGCCACAGTTTGGCTGCCACATTTCCCACATTATAACACTGTAGTGTCAGAAACCTTCATGGCTATAAAGTGTCATGTGACATTCTGAGATCGTAAAAGTTACTTATGGTGTACAGCATGTTGTAATGCACAGATCAGTTTTTTGATCAGTTCTATTTTAATTCTGGTTATAACCCACTGTTGGTGTTGAAATAACACCAAACTAAAAAATACGCTAAATAGTGCATATTGTTTTCATTTTGTAGCAAAAACAGCCCCGAGTACACCGTTAAGTATTACCATATACTTTCATTTTATTATAGAGTTACTACCATAGTTTTATTAATCTTTCATATACCTCACAACACAAATCTTAATGTTTTTTGAGGAATGTATAAATTATGTGACATAAAGGCTAACAAACCCTTAGTAGTGTGTTGTAGATAGTAATTTAATCACAAGGATTGGCTGACATTCATAAACTACCAACATTTTGCTTTTGTTTGTGGTGTCATCAGAACAGTGTGATTGAATTACTACCTTTACCTCACTGCCAGCCATCTGGTAACCTACATGTCGTATTCCAATATCTAGAAGAGTCTTTCTACCTTCACTTAAACTAATTTATTTATTTTTTAAAAGTTACACTGAGCTGCATCTTTCAAAAAGTAAAGCAACAGGCATCAATGCCCATTACTTAATTCAAAAACAACAGATAAAATACTTTTAACTTAAAATATTCTGATGGGGCTGATTTTATTTGTGACAATAAAAGCCATGTATCTAGTTTGCAATAGTATGTTGTTTACAAGCATCCAGTGCATTTCAATACCTCACACCTGCAGATTGCTCGTCATAATAAAAATTCTGTTTGGCAGAAATGCTACCAATGAACTTGTAGTAAACTTACAAAAGAAACCTTCAAGCCGGCCAACAGCAACCAAAAAGTCACTTAATACTTTAGTAAAGGGCTTTTTAACCAACACCTTGCTCTTTTGATAACCCAAGGGATATAATGCTAAAAGTATCATTTCTAATGTAATGCATACAAGTTGAAATGAATAACAACAAAACAACAGCAATTATACAACAGCTTTCCCAACCTTATAATGATGTCCCAAAGAGATTCACAGCCAATTAAGCACTTTGGAAGCTTAATTGCTGTTGCAATGTAGGAAACATGGTAACCAATTTCCATACAGCATCCCCACAGACAACAGTAAGATAGTGGCCAGATAGCCAACATCACTAAAATAGACCAATATAGATAGTTGTTCGGGAGTACAGAACTTGAGTTTTGCTGAAAAAGACATTTTGTTAAAGCTTTTTGTCTTGCACTCAGTTTAGCTCAGTAGTCTGAACAGCTGGTTAGTGATGCAGAGCAATGCCATCAGCAAAGGGGGGAGCAGTCTATGATCACCAGGGACTATGGCAACTTTTATGTTCAATGTGCAATCTGAAAATATAATGTCCTCATTTTCTTATCATTCAACATTAAAATAAATTGCATAAAAGCCCACAGGCTGATTTAAATTGTGTAATTATGTTGCGTAACTAACATCTCACTGCCAAAACACACTGAAAATTATGTACCTTCCTCAAGATTAAAGGGTGGGAAGAGGTACAAGGCTTAATTCCTATGCCTGAATTATAAGATAGCAAATCTATGAAACATGCATGCTACTTGTATCACATCATTCCATTTCTGTATTACAGCAATAACTTCTGAGTATGAGCAGCTATTAGCACCTGCACTCATTTGCAAATATCACAATAAAAGGCTATCATTTCTGAATGCTGCACAACTGATTTTTGGATTTCTTCATTAACCCATTCAGCAAATAATATTTCTCTAAAATCTTCAACTGAAAGGAGGTTTGGTGTCTGATAAAGATCAATGGAGTATATATACTTTGACTTGGCAGGACTTTGTCAATCAAGTGATAATGATTTGGCAGCATGTTTTACATCTCTCCCCTTTTTCTTTCCACTGAAACCTATTAAAATTAGGAAAGATATAATACGGGCCACAGACTTGTTGTTAAGCTCTTCACACTATGGCACCAAATCAAGAACTACCCAGCGCTTCCAAACTCACTTAAATTGCGTTTATTCCTGATTTTTGTAATGGCTCCATATATATATATTTTCCCCCAACAAAACCAAATTTCTTTTAGGCAAAAATATATTTTACACTTAACAACAAAAAAGCCACATGAATTACACATTTCTCTAAATTTTGTATTTATAAATAATGTTGGAGAACATATTTTCTCTCCACTTCAGCTTACTTTTACTCGTGTCAACCATTGAAAGGCAAATTGGATTTTTAAAAGTTCTCTCAACCTCCCCATTTGCTCTCTTGTTGGGATCTCTTCAGTCAGCTAGCTGGTTTCCGTCTGTACTTATCAACCTCAAAGAGAATCAGCAAAATCTATGCAACCTATATTATCTCCCAACTTTTTTTTACAACAATAACCTACTTCCAGGCTTTCATGGTATTCTGTGTGTCAGATGGGGAATACTTTTATTAAGGTTATCTCTGCTGCTAGTAGATTCAGCATAGAATTGAACACCACAGGAGGAGGCCATTCAACCCTTCGTATCTGTGTCTGTTTTTTGAAAGAGCATATATTGAGCATGGAATTAAAGATTGTATTTTACAATTACAATAAATTATTGGCATACGTGGAGAAGACTTCCTCCTCTGTATTATTAATATCATAAATATGATGGAGAATTTCTGACATTCTCTATCCATTGAAATATGAGAAATGCTCAAAGGTAATGCATTAAAATGTTGCTGGAGATTGCAGTCATAGGATATCTTCCTGTAATGTTTACTGGGTTGGTATTAGAGGGAGCCATTCCTTCTGGAACATACAAAGTTTCCCACACAATTAACTAAATATGGCTCTGATTCTATCACACTACATGGTCACTAGTTAAAATGTGCAAAGTACAACTTGCACACAACATGCTAGGACAGAGCTCTCTGCATCTACGTGCTTATATGTGTAGAGCTCCACGTCCCTTTAAATTATCCTTTAAAGTTAGGAAGGAATGAGCAATAAGTTTCACTTTCTGTCAACACTGAAAATGCAAAACTAAGTTTATAAAGTATTCAAGTAACCGCTCAACAATTTTGTTAAAAATCCAGCAACATACAAAATACTTTGCCAAACTCTGGTGGAATCTCATCACTTGGCTTCAGTGCATGTAAGAGTATGGCACGGGCGGCACGGTGGTTAGCATTGCTGCCTCACAGCACCAGAGACCCGGGTTCAATTCTGGCCTCGGGTCACTTTGTGTGTGGAATTTGCATGTTCTCCCCATCTCTGCATAGGTTTCCTCCGGAGCCCTCCCACAGTCCAAAGATGGGTGAGTTAGATTGTTGGTCGTGCTAAATTCCCCCCTTAGTGTCCCAAGATTTGTAGGTTAGGGGGAATTAGCAGGGTAAATACGTGGGGTTACAGGGATAGGGGCTGCGTGGGATTGTTGTTGGTGTAGACTTGATGGGCCGAATGGCCTTATTCTGCACTGTAGGTATTCAATGGTAAGTAGGATTAAAATCTGATTACAGCTTTGTATCAGTGTGAAAGTATAAGCAGCTTGATAGTCAAAGTCCTGAGGGATAGGAAGTTTACCCATCTGAGTCATTACTTATTCAAATCATGGTCAAACTATTTTGGTTAAAGCCATTACTGAAGTTTACATTGGAAATAAGGGACTGTTCAATGAATATACAGCTCCTAGCACAGAGGAGAAGTAATTAATACTAAATACTGACAATCATTTCACATAATAGTTTAGCTTTCCATCAGTTGCTTCCACCTATTTATCAACTTTTTAAAATACTAAAACATATTTTGGTACTAAACAGAAACATTGCTGGATTTCTAACTATAAAACAAAATAAATTTTATACAAACTTTTTAGGCAGGGTTTTATTTATCAAATGTTTATTATCATTTCAAAAATAAATAGTCATTTAAAAAGTATTTTCCTTTAGTTGCAGAACGTATACAAAATGCTCAGAAATTAATTTACACACATTGTTCATCATAATCTTGTCAAATAATTCCATAGTTTAAATTGTATTCCCATATTCCAGCTGGATAAAGTGAAATGAGATCAATCATTTATTTCAAGTTGCTTGAGTTTTTTTTGTCCAGTAAGAATCTCACACAGTTCAGTAAAGCTCATTTGGTGTCAGAAAGGACTTCACCCGATGTTACATGTTTACTGTTGCTGCTTTGTCTGATCTGGTAGCTTCACTCAACTTCTGAATTGAAGGCAACCTGAAATGACAGACAGTAATTTTATATATTCTTCGAAAGTAAAGCACTGAATTAACACTTCTTTAAAAAAAAAGAAATACAACAAACATGAAGAATTATAGGTCCTTTTTGAGAAGAGAGTGTCCCTCTTGGCTCCCACTACCACTTAGCAGGGTGATACAAGATATTGTCAGGTGCTAATACTAAACATAGAACACACTCACAGAATAGAAGAGCTAACTATTCTTTCTTGTAGGTTTGTATCCAAATTTGAGACTCAGATCAATTTACCCACAACTGTAACAATGTACTTTTTTTTACAAAAGTAGTAATTTGAGAGTTATTGCGCTCTGAAAATCCACCTTTGCAACTCTCAACATAGATGGTGCAGTTGTACCTTTTTTTCTGGTTCCTTGGTCAGCCAAAGGAGGAAGCAGTGATTGTCTCGGATCTTCCGTTTTTGATCCCTGAAGTTCAAAGTCCAGCCATTAATCAAAATGAAGCACTGAGATTAATCATAGACTCAGCTGTGCAAGTTTATGCTTTTTAAACAAAATGTTCAGTTTTGTAAAGAAAACACTAGACTTATACAATATGTAGTTTTGATCTGTAAACAATATATTAGTTCATTCTTAATCAGATTTGAACTATGTAAACTTATAAATTCTTCATGTCAAACACAGTTGAAATGCAAATGTTGATAACTTCAAAGTACTGTCCAGGTATTACTTGATCATATAATTGATCAGTTGTATCATACCACTTATAGATCAAAATCATCCATTGATTTCTTTTCTAATGAATATGAAGCTATTGGTTTCTTTAATGGGATCTCAACCTCTGCAACACTGTATTCTTTTCTTCGGTGCCTCTTTTTCCTAAGTGAAATGTAGCACACCAAAGCAAAAACCAAAGCAAAGAGCCCAAAACATAAAGCTGATAGGGCTATCAACACAGTCTCACAGGGGAATACATCCAGTTCTGTTTGAAAAGGATCAGCTCTCGTCTCTGGTGGGCTTTCCTCTATCCTGATGCCAGGATCTTTCCTTAGCAGGTTTTCTATGTAACTTTCATTGCTCAATGTTTCATTGACAAAAAGATTGACTATAACTGTGCTGTGAAGTGGCTCTGGATATCCGTGATCGCTGACTTTGACCAGCAGTCTGTACAGTCCGTGATCATTCTTCAACAAAGTTTCATGCAACGTGATGTTGCCAGTGCCTGCGTTAATGACAAAAGTCTCTGGACGGGGTCCTCTGTGGCCAATGATACTGTAAGCAATGACAGCGTTCATTCCTGTGTCTTTATCAACAGCGTACACTTCGGTAATAGAAGAGCCAGGTACCGTGGATGGCAGTACCAGGAGAAAAGAAAGGTTAGACTGAGGGAACAAGACCAAAGGTGGGTTATCATTGACATCTATCAGAAGTACTGTCACTTTTGCAACAGTAGACAGAGCAGGCTCTCCTCCATCCATAGCTTGAACCCAGAGAACATACGAGCTCTGCTGTTCCCTGTCCAAGGGAGCATTCGCCATGAGGTTTCCCTTGCCTGTGTCGATGACAAAGTGTCCACTACCATTGAGTATGGAGAGGGCCACCCAGCCATTTTTTCCAGCATCAGGATCAATAACCCCGATCACACCAATCTCGCTAAAACTTGGATAGTCTTCGGGGACGAAGAAACTGAAGTCTTTGTTGATGAATCTCGGGCTGTTGTCATTGGCATCGAGGACTGTGAGAAGGACGGTGGCAGTGGATTCTCGGGCTGGATACCCACCATCTACAGCTCTGATGATGAGCCTGTAGGTTTCCTGTTCTTCTCTATCTAAGGATGTTGACACAGTCAAACTCCCAGTGAACTTGTCTAAAATGAAGGTGGGGGGCACCTGGGGGCCCAGGAGGTAAGTGACTGTCCCCATCTCTCCACTGTCAGCATCGGTGGCCTTCATTTCGATGAGGAAGGTGTTTGGAGGGTTGTTCTCTTCAATGGTGACATTGAGCAAGGGGTTGGTGAAGAGGGGGGAATTGTCATTGACATCCAGGAGTTGTATTTTGATGTGGGTTCTGGTCGCCAGCCTCTTGGCATTCTCTGCCACCACAGTCACTTGATAGAGCGGCTGGAGCTCATAGTCCAGAGGCTGGGCGGTCTCCAGCAGGTACTCATCCTGCAGGGCCGGGTAAGGGGCCAGGCGGAAAGCGGCGGCCGCCTCCAGGTAGCAGCGGAGCGGCCGGAGCTGGGCCTGGGGCTGGCTGACGGTGAAGAAGGCGATGGGGGTGCGGGCCGGCTCGCTCTCCCGCAGGTAGACCACCCCCTCGGCCTGCAGGGCGATGTAGCGGGGGCTGAGGGCGGGCGGGCCGGCCAGGGCGGGCACGATGCGGAGGCGCAGGGCGGCGGTGACGGGCATGCAGCCGGTGCCGGTGGCCAGCACGGTGAGGCGGTGGAGCGGGGCGGCGGCGGGAGGGATGGGGGCGGCCAGGCGGACGGAGCCCGAGGCGCTGTCCAGGCTGAAGAGGCGGCGGGAGGCCGGCGGCACCCGCTCCCCGTACGAGTAGAGGACGCGGGCGTTGTAGCCGAGGTCGGGGTCCCGGGCCTGCAGGCGGGCGATCTCGGCGCCCACAGACAGGTTGGAGTAGAGGCTGAGGCTGAGCTCGGCCTCCGGGAAGCGGGGGCAGTTGTCGTTGATGTCGGTGACGGACACGGTGACGGTGGCGGTGCCGGAGAGCGGGGGGGAGCCGCTGTCCGCCGCGATCAGCCGCATCTCGTACACGTCGCGGAGCTCCCGGTCCAGGGCCCGCTCCAGCACCAGGAGCGGCGCCGCCGCCGCCTCAGGCCCCGCTCCATCCCCGGCCTGGCCCAGCAGCGAGAAGACGCCCCCCGCGCCCTCCAGCCGGTACCTCAGCAGCCCGTTGAGGCCGGGCTCCGGGTCCTCGGCCGGCGGCTCGAGCGGGTAGCGGGAGCCGGGCTCGGCGTCCTCCGGCACCCACACGCCGATGCTGGCGGCCGGGAAGCGGGGCGGGCGGTCGTTGACATCCTCCACCAGCAGCCGCAGCTTGAGCAGCCGGAAGAGGCGGGGAGGCAGCAGGATGACATCCAGCAGCAGGGCGCACTCCGTCCGGCCCGGCTCCGGGCACACCTCCTCCCGGTCCAGCACCGCCGCCGAGCTCCGCAGCTCCCCCGTCTCCCGGTCCAGCTCCACGAAGCGGCCCGGGCCGCTCTCCGACGCCAGGTTGTAGGTGACTCCCGCCGCCAGCTGCAGGTCGGCGGCCAGGTTCCCGATCAAGGTGCCGCTCGGAGACTCTTCCTTCAGCCGGTAAACCAGCTCGGCTGCCAGGCTACAGCTGGCCAGGGACAGGGCGGCCAGGAGGAGGAACATGCCCCGCTGCAAAGGAATGAAACACACATTAGTCCAAAAGTGAGTTAGGCTGGCAGCATGAGTGATTGCAATTGAGTCTGACACTAATCCCCGCTTCAGTTAGAGTACAGACAACTTTCTGAATCCCTCAGAAAACTCACCCAGTCCCCCAGAAAACTCTGAACTGTCACTCAGTCCCCCAGAAAACTCACCCAGTCCCCCAGAAAATTCTGAGCTGTCACCCAATCCCTCAGAAAACTCACCCAGTCCCCCAGAAAACTCTCTGAACTGTCACCCAATCCCTCAGAAAACTCACCCAGTCCCCCAGAAAATCACCCAGTCCCCCAGAAAACTCTCTGAACTGTCACCCAGTCCCCCAGAAAATTCTGAGCTGTCACTCAGTCCCTCAGAAAACTCAACCAGTCCCCCAGAAAACTCTCTGAACTGTCACCCAGTCCCCTAGAAAATTCTCTGAGCTGTCACCCAATCCCTCAGAAAACCCCCTGTGCTTCAGGATGGACACTACATTCCTACCTGGATGTCTGGCTGCTGGATTGGACTCCGGCTCTGCTGCATGCTGCCTGAGTTCTCCAGGGGTTGCGAGCCCCAACGTTTGCCTGTACTTGTGGCTGAGTTTGCGTGCACTCTGCTCTCCTCCTGGGCTTCTCATCCTTACTCCTGCTTTAGTCAATGGGAAACTTGATGCAGCTCGTCACTTGCCGCCACGCCCACTCTTGTATGCAAATCTCTTCCACTTCTAATCATCAAAGCCATCTCTGCAATGCTCAAAAGTCCATATGACAATCTAACTGTATAGGAGGCAGTTAGAAACAGTGGAACTGCCCAACTATGTTAGGGCAGTTACACTAAATAGGAATTGTCCAACTACATAGGGACATATAAAATACATAGGAACGGTCAAACGATACAACAGATCTTTGTACTTATATAGAGCTTTTAACATAACTTACCTGGCAGGGGAGAGTCAATGATCAGTCAGGGGACGAGAGTGGCTTGCACTTGGGATATGCTGACGTCTGCAATCATGGTTTGCCTAAGCTAGGGTAGAGTAAAGAATAAGGGTAGCCAGTAAGGTTAAACCGAGGCTTTACCTGATGCAATTTTTCAAAGCTTTCTTCACCTTTTGGCTAAGTTGAAACTTAGATCAAGCCCAGCTCATCATGTCAGCTTGGATCTTGTTTGACTTTGCATTCCATCTTGGACTGACATGTCTTTTCTTGTTTGTCCCACGAGGGGATCATGATTGGACTTAATTTGAATTGGCTTTTTCGATTAGAAATAAAGTACCAAAAGATAACAAAATATCTTTTAACATATCAAAACATGCTGTAGCCAGCTAGTACAGAACTTGAATATTGCTGAAAAGAGACATGTTGCTGAAGCTTTTCTTCTTGCACTCATCAAGACAAACACAAGAATGCCAAATTTCAAACAATCACAACAATTTATATGACAAGAGAAAAGGGTGCTGATTGGTTGGCAAGTTGATTTGGTCGCGGCATTACCATGGAGAAAGCAATGGGGAACTCCAAGCTCCCTGATAATTCCAAAAAAGGTGCAAGGTTTGAAGGTATTCCTTTTGTCTACAGAGAACGGATCTCTGCATATGAATGTATGTTGACCTTGTCGGCAAGTATAAAGTTGCCAACAAGGCCGACATTTGTTGTTCCTCCCTAATTGTCCTTGAATTTAATGGCTTGCTAGGCCATTTCAGAAGGCAGGTAAGAGTCAACCACATTGTTGTAGATCTGGAGCCACATGTAGACGAGACCAGGTAAGGATGGGAGATTTCATTCCCTAAAGGACATTAGTGAACCAGGTAGGTTTTTCACAGCACCATTACTGAGACCAGCTTTATAATTCCAGATTTATTTAATGAATTTAAATTCTGCTAGCTGCTTGATGGGATTTAAACCCACATCCCCTTTAGCATGGGTCTTTGATTACTAGATGAGTGACGTTACCACTACACTACCCATCACACAACACTGCCTATTATGAATTACCAAAGGAATACGTTGTTTGATTCAATCAGCCAATAGGTGGGATGTCTTGCCTACGTACCTGGCACTGCACCAGCACTGAAATTCATACATATTCCTGTTCCTTTCTCCATGGCAATGCCTGTTCGTGTTAACTTGCCAACCAATCAATACTCTTTTCTCCAATGTTTTAAATTGGTGTGATTGTTTGAAATTTCACTTTCTTGATGAGTGCAAGATGAGTGCTTCAGCAACATGCATCCTTTCAGCAATATTCAAGTTCTGTGCTGCTATTGAAGTGTAATTACTATGGCAATGTAATGCAGCAGCAAGTTTGTGTACAATATGTACCCCACTAGTTACCCACAACAGCACACCAAGAAGGTGAATTCAGATGATTTTTAACACACAATAAGTCTTAGTGATTACCAAGCCACCCTCTGCACTGAACGTTTTATTATACAAATGTGGAACATCAATCCTTCAGAATTCAATTCATTGGAGATTTAATATTTTTGAACTTTTTCTCTCTGTGCTTTTTGTCTCTCTTTCTCTTCATCTCATCTTTATTTCCTTCAGTTTATTTTAATTTCTGTACATGACTTTGCACTAAATTAAATATTCCACTCTGTGCTTCCTGATTTATTTTCATAGTGTTTTAGTGAGAATTTGCCAATCTGATTGGGTGAAGAGCCTCACTATTACTTACCCTGTCAATAATTCATGTCAAGGCTACTGCACTGAAAATGATCTTTAGCAACAAGTAAGTTGCTGATCAAAATCTTATGAAAAGTTTCTGGCTATTTCTAGGCATGGTAAACAGTGAGTGCTATTCCTTCATTGTTGACTGCAAAATTGAAATAATTATCATCCAAAATCTTGAAAGGGGCAGCATGGTGGCACAGTGGTTAGCACTGCAGCTTCACAGCACCAGGGACACAGGTTCAATTCCTGGCTTGGGTTACTGGCGCTGTCTGTGTGGAGTTTGCACATTCTCCCCGTGTCTGCGAGGGTTTCCTCTGGGTGCTCCGGGTCCACAGTCCAAAAATGTGCGGGTTAGGTTGATTGGCCATGCTAAATTGCTTCTTAGTGTTGGGGGCATATCAGGGGATTAGTAGGGTAACTGTGGGGTTATGGGGATAGAACTAGGGTGGGATTATTGTTAGTGCAGGCTTGATGGGCCGAATGCCCTCCCTCTGCACTGTAGGTATTCTATGAAAAAAAGGAGTAGTTTAAAGGATAGGGCACTGGCATTTGATAACTTTTACTTGGGGGATGGGGGATGTAGTGGCAAGCACTTCCCCCCCACCCTCCAAAACTGTCCTGTGAAATGTAATTCTGGTTAACTATTAATCTCAATTTTAATCACATGACACAACTTGAAGAGTAAAGCAAAATTGTCAGTGTCAGGTGAACCATCATGTGCTCATTGAAGAGGAGAAACTGTATTGTGAAATTTCTGATTTTTGCCATCTATCCAGATAGTTTGAGCTTACGTTGACCAACCATCTCAATCTTCATAGATGGGAACATTTTTATAAAATAAGCAAGCCTCCCTCTTTTAGACATTTAGGAGTCCTACATTAAAGACATATTTTCATGCATCATGCATTTCATGATGGTGTCTTGCCATCAGAACATAGGGAGAGGAGCTCCAAAAAAGGGCAAAACAGCCTCCAGACTCAGTGAGGCCACTGTTGATGCCCTCCTGTATGCAGGATAAACATGATCAGCTATTTCCGAGTGCTGGGAAGAAGAGGAAGACCAGGCAGACTTGTGCTGCACGGGAGGAGATGGCCCACGAGGTCAATAGTTGTGAAGAGGAAATGGCCCAACTGCCACAAAAGGCTCAGTGTCCTCATCAATTGGCAAGGTGAATTTGGCATCAGTATGAACAATATTCGTCCATTGTGATACAGGTTTCACAAGTGAATGCAGTAGGTATTTGAGATTAGCTAATCATCAAAAGTTCCATGTTTCCACAAGAACAGCTGTCCGAGATCATGCCATGGTGCATTCCAAGCAATTATCTAATTAAATGGTGGTTGGATGGCAGGATCGTCTTACGATGCCAGATCATAGGCTTTAGCCAGGCATGTGCTAACCTTATAATGGGATTGAGACATGATAAATGATAGTTTGAATTTGTTGATGAAATCTCTGTGTCAAATCTATTCAGGAGAAGTGAGCCCACAACACCTGAGAGTGAGCGTGAACTGTCGGAGGTACACCAACGTGTAAGTCCTGACTCCTTTTGAGGAGTGACTGCTGGCCCTGCTGGAGCCTAACACAGTAAGAGTTTTGACAACACCAGGTTAACCTACCATCGAAGCCTAACACATACAGCAGTATAAGTAGTAGAAAGATTGAAGGAAGGCCTGGATCTGGGGAGACGGCAAAAGTATCAGACTGGTTGATAAGTGGAGATGGCTAGTGTTGGTTTAATGACAGTTAGGATATATGCAATATGTTTGGTGAATAGAGTTCACACACTGGAATCTTAACAAGCTTCATGATCAGAAGCTTCACAACATCACACAAAGCTTCATGGTGTCTGCAAAGTTCATGTCTGTCAGGCCGTGAAAAGGTTTGTGTGTGACGGATGATGCATCAAGTAATCTGATACCTGATTGTATCCTTACTGATTTCTCTCCATTACAGGAGAAGCAATTCAACCATCTTCTTCCTCCTGCTCCTCCGAGGGTTCCTCGGAGGGTGCAACATCACATCCCCTCTCTATACCCAGCGCCATCATAGTTATTGGCACTTCAGCAGGATTTAGCATGCCGACAGGAATCATTCCCAAACTGGTGAGGACGCTTCACATTTACATATGCAGCTGCTGGACAGTGTGGTGGGCCTTAGGCAGTTGGAGGAGTGTCTGAAGTGACCCAGGAACTGATTCCAAGTTGGATGATGAGAGTCTGGAGTCATCCATAAGGCAGCAAATGCTAGATGTTCAGTGTGAGGTCTGTGAAGCTTTGGCAGCTATACCAGAGAGGTTGCAAGCTCTGGCCTGGTCCATCCAGGCGATGGGTGCTGCGATCACCCACTCTTCAGAGCACCAAGTTTCCTCCACAGACAAGCTGGCACCTGTCCAGAAGGGGCAAACCAAACACATTGCAGACACCAGCGACCTGGACGTCATTGCCCTGGCTCTGAGATCAGAGCACAGACCAGGGGAATTGGGAGCTTGGCCACCCACCCATCTCCTGGAACATCACCATATAGCAGGAGGACCAACCGGAGGATGAGCAGTCGCTGCCTCCATCTGGGTGGGGGCAGCATCTCTTTTGTTCATTGGCCATTGCAACAGGCCTCGACCTTTGCCATGGCGACTCAGGACTCTTGGGCACATCAGCAAGAGTATCCTGGAGTGGCCGGTCACTAAAGATCACAGCCACACAGAGCACACCCACTAAAGTCATCCAGAAGAGAGAGGTGGCAGATCAGATGTCTCCCTCCAGTGCAGCTGAAGCTGGGTTGGGCCGGAGTATTCATAAACGTGTTAGTAAATATCCACATTGGTCACAAACAGGGGCACATGGGTAACATTTTTCTTTAATGATGTTGGTATGCCTTGAGACTTGGTAATAAACACAAAAGTCTCATTCCCTCATGCTTATGTTTTTATTGATAGCTGTGGCTGTGTGACTTGTGACTGAAAGTTGAGATAGGAATTCAAAAGTTGAGGGAAGGCAGGAGGAGTTGTGTAAATGTGTGGATTGATGGAGAAGATTTGGAAGTAGGGCTTTAGGTCTCTTTCATTGCAACTGGGAGATGAAGGGAAATATTTCACTAAACTTGTTATTGCCCTTGAAAGCCTAAGTCTTCTTCTGCATTGTGTCTCACACAGTTGCAGGTAGTTGAATCACTGCCTATACACCCTTGGGTTTGTGTCTCCGAGAGGGTTTCTAGACACCTGCTGACCATTGTGATCTGGTGCTGCTCTGTCCTCTTCCTGAGGACCCATAGCCTCTCTCTGTCAGCCCATCAAATTCTGGAGGCCTTAGCGATGGAAGTTCACAGGACGAGGACAAAGCACTGAGGAAAAAATACCATTATCCGATCCGACTTTCACAGTCTGGCATGGCATGTATCGAAAAGAAAAATATAGGCTTGGGATCAGCACGTGGTGGCTGGGCATGAGTGGACTGCAACTAGGACTGGGGGAAAGGGTAGTTGTGTACCAGCGCACCAAAAGACGAGGTCAAAGAAAAGTTCTCCTACTGTTCTGTTACAAATTCTGCTATAGGCCAGTACACAGGAGAATGCTGATTGGTACACACAGAGATATGTTGGGTGCATTGGCGAACCTATCAGACAGTCTCCCGTCACACTCAAGGAACATGGAGAAATCTAGCCGGAAGTTGGCAGAGGGCATTGTGTAGAGCTGGTCCCCTCTACAGCGTCTTCTCCATCTCCATACTGTGCTGCAAACTCAGACACACTGCAATTGCAGTCCCCATACCTGTTGTAGCCTTTTTGGGGTTATTGGGATAGGGTCTGGATAGGACTGTGGCCGTGCAGACTCGATGGGCCAAATGGCCTCCTTCTGCACTGAGGTACTCTATGAATCCTCTTCCTTCCTATGAGGATGCAGCAATGTTTCCTGCCAAATCCTGGAACTTGCCACAATACCTTCAAAACACCCCAGAGTATTTCCAGACGTTTACAATAGCAGAATTTGTTCAAGATCATCTTACCTACAAATTGAATGCTTGTCCCTTTAAGTATTGCTAGGGAAGGACTCCCCTGTAGTTAAATGGTTGGTTCTTTGGTGAATGACCTGTAAATTAATTGAATCAACCAGCATGGTCCAAATTTAGTAAGTGTGTGTCACATCAGCTGGTGGGTTTGTGTGGCATCACAATAGCACAGATTCAGTTGCTTTCGGTGCTGGTAGAGGATGCCACATGAGCAGTCTTCACAAGGTTATTCACCACATGGGCTATGCTAGAAGTGAATGGTGGCATGGCGCCCACTCCAGGATGGTGATAGACTTCAGTCGCACCACCATCTACTGAAAGGAATCCTAACTTATCAATGCCCAGCTCCATCTTTCTGCCAGATCAAAATTAAATATACACACTTTTAATAATATATTCAATAAGAAAAAGCAGAAAATCATATCTGAAACATTGCCCGTATCTCTATGGCTCATTTACCCTCCAAAGAGCAATTATAAAGGCATTTTAATATGATCCTATACAACAGTGTGTGCATAATAAATGACAATAATGAGCTCTTTTTTAATCGGTTTCACTCTGGGAAAAATAAGATTTCCAATAATTAAATTGGATAACAGTTTTAAATTTCAAACACTAATTTTCTGCATGGTGTGAACTCAATTCTCTACGTGTCTATCTATGCAGCACAAGGAATTCAGCAGCTAGCAACAACATTGGATATTCCTTATTCAAATTGTTAAACCAATTGTCTCTGTTATGGTTTGTGACCATCACTGGTTTAATTTGATAATCCTTGGGTGAAATCTTACCAAAAAATGGCAGTTGGTTCCGATGCGAATGAGTGATTTTTGCCAACGGAACTGGTGTGATTTCAGACTGAATCTTATGCCCCATTAGTAAGAATTTTTATGCCCATGAGAATCATGTCGCATTGTGGTATGTTCCCTCTGATTCGCCCGCCCCGTAACAACTTAACTGCTGCAAGCACTGGGGAACTCTATATAAACGGCTCCCCAGCACCTGTTCCACAATGACCGCCGGGAATGGCAGCCAAGAAGTCCACACCTCACCTTTTGGAGGGCATCCTGACCAGGCTGTTGGATGGAGTGGAGCAGAGGGGGGACACAGTCTGCCCCACTCCAGGAGATGGCCTGCTAGCAGGGTCATCACCCCTGCCTGGGATGCAATGGCAGCCCTGATGAGTGCAAGCGCACTCCAGAAGAATGAAGCAGGGACAGCAGAGCATTGTGAGAATCCTCAAGACACATTGTGCAGCAGTGTCGGAAGATGATGAATGATGTTCTTCACTCAGCCAGGGTAAGTGAACCATCCCAGGTCCCCCTCTGGATGCCCTCACACACCCATCGCACCCCCAACTCCATCTTTCACTCAGCCACCTTGGCCTTTGCCAACACCAGGCACCAGCCACCTCCCTCCTCCCCCCCCACAATCACCACGTTCCCCCAGTACCTGCTATGCTCCTCACACTCCAGCTTCCATTCAAGCCCCATGCCTGCTACACCTCATCCCTGTCTTCAACCTCACCACTCCCGCCTACACTATATCTGTGTCATTGCAGGACAAACTCTACAATAAGTATGAGTGGGCACAGCCAGCTGAAGGCATGCCCGAGCTGAGAACCCTCACATGTTTCAAGGAGCAAGACCTCGAGCTGCTCAAGGAGCAAGAAAAAACTACACCGGTGCTACAAGTGAAGTGGGGACAGCAGAGCAATGTGAGAATCCTCAAGGCACGTTGTCATTCTTCAAGTCTCAAGTAAGTAATCAATGTTCCCCCCTGTAATGCACTGATGCCATCTCCCTTCTCTTGCAGGCAAAGCAGCCGAACTGACCTGACCATCCTCATGCCCCCTGAACCCATTGGACATGAGCAGCTCCATGGGAGATTTCTCCAATCCCACCATGGAAGAGGCATCACTGCTGTCACCCACACCCAGCACCACCACAGACACTCACACCTTGGTGGGATCACTAAGTAGACCAGCTTCTGCATTACTCACTGGTGAACACCTCACAGCTGAAGATCCACAGCAGGCGCAGGCAGGGATGTCCCAGGGAACCAGCACTGGGAGAGATGCTGGAGGGCAGGACTCTGCCTAGTCCCTGGCCGATGATGTGCCTTGGGCCCAGTTGTCCCACAGCGGCTGGAGCTGCAAAGGCAGAGTGCAAATCTCAGGAACGGTTGACAGCATCCTTCCTAGGAGTGCATGGCCAACTGGAGGAGTCCTATCGTCTTCTGTCTGAGGAGATGGTGCTGTCATTTCAGCACAACGAGGCCAACACTGCAAGGGTGGTGACTGCAGTGGAGACCTTGGTGCAGGACGTGCACTCCATGACAGGAGATGTCTGCACCATGGTTCAGCTCAGGACCTCCATGTCTGGGGGCATGAGTTCCATGGTGCAGGCACTAAAAACTTGAAGCACTCGACCATTTCTACTTTGTCCCCATTGATGTAGACAGGGAATCCACAAATCCATGCAGACGTTATCGTTAAGAAAGCCCACCAATGCCTCGACATTCTCAGGAGACTAAGGAAATTTGGCATGTCCGCCACGACTCTCACTAACTTCTACAGGTGCACCATAGAAAGCATTCTTTCTGGTTATATCACAGCTTGGTATGGCTCCTGCTCTGTCCAAGACTGCAAGAAACTACAAAAGATCGTGAATGAAGCCCAGATCATCACTCAAACCAGTCTCCCATGCATCGACACTGTCAACACTTCTTGTTGTCTCGGAAAAGCAGCTAGCATAATAAAAGACCCTATGCACCCCGGACATTCTCTCTTCTGCCTTCTTCCGTCAGGAAAAAGATACAAAAGTCTGAGGTCATGTACCAACCGACTCAAGAACAGCTTCTTTGCTGCTGCTGTCAGACCTTTGAATGGACTTACCTTGCATTAAGTTGATCTTTCTCTACACCCTAGCTATGACTGTAACACTACATTCTGCACTCTCTCGTTTCCTTCTCTACGATATGTTTTGTCTGTATAGCGCGCAAGAAACAATACTTTTCACTGTATGTTAATGCATGTGACAATAAATCAAATCAAATCAAAGAATGGAGGGGCTTCTGGATCTCACTTCAGTTGCCACTCCACCCCATGGAGGAGCACAGGGGTTCTGGAGAACGTGAAGTGTAAAGGATCGACGGAAGTACAGCCCACGGCCCTCCAGTCAGGGTACCCTTGGCGTCACCAGCGCACTTGACACCCCCTTCTTGTGAGTGACACACCTCCTGTCCCTGACTCCGAGGAGAGCAGCAGTCAACTATTTGTGCTGCAGGGCCCCAGGGAGCCTCTGCCAAGATCATCTCAGGTAACAGGGTGTGGAAGTCAGCAGGCTGCCTCAATTTCTGCTGTGGATCCTGAGCATGCATCTAGATTGAGCATGTACCTGAGGAAGATGAAGAAACAGCAGGCAATTAATGAGCACTGGTGAATATAGAACCAGATAGGTCACCTTTGTATTGAATATTGTCATTAAATTTCCCTTGTTCACTCATAGAGCCTCCACCCTGTTAATGCCAACAAGCTTGGGGGAACCACCACGCTCACCCAACGCCTCATCCGTATGAGAACGGCAGTGCTATGTTCCTCTCACAGCAGCAATGCAGTAAGGAGCCACTGCTGCTGGCAGCCCCCAACCCCACCTTCCCCCACCCCCACGATCCCATTCCCCATCCCCCATTCATGGAAGGGTGAAATCCCTTGCCCCCCCTGCCTCCATCAAAGCACACCCTTCTCATGTCTGACAGTGTTCACTAGTGATCACGAGGCCGAGGGCTGTCAGATTGCCCACCTGGGCTGGAAGATGAATGTCATCACCAGCACCCCTGATGTGGGTGGGGCCTGCAGTAGCTGACGCTGCGTGTCCCGTGTTTTGGAGCCCTGTGTTAAGCCCAGTTGATGAGAGGATGCGTTAAGCTCTCTGTTAGGCAAGCATCAGACATATCACTGAGGATGAGAGGAGTATCGCTCTGTCTTCAATGCAAGTCATCATCATTCTCCTGCAGAATCTGGCCAATGGCTTCAGCGCCTGCCCATGAAGTCTGGCAACAGCATGGGAGCATACCGCTGGCACCATATAACTGGTTAGATGTTAGTCCCCATGATGGTGAGCTCTTTGCTCCCTAGTACTGCTCATCCCCGAAGCAAGCCGCTATGAGGACATTCCTAGCCATGATCTTATTGAATGGCAAAGCAGGTTCGAAGGGCTGAGTGTAAGGTTTAGAGTTTTGAGATAATAAAACCATTCAAATTAAAAAATACTTTTAAGGTCCAAATTTTTACAATTTCTAACACTAACATCATCAATTATGGTTGACCTATAAGGTATGAATAATGTGCATTTATAAAGTAGAGTTTATTCAGCAAGATTTTACCTATATTTAACAAGAAGCAGTGAAGACAACATAAAAGTTTCTTATCTCTCAAGCTCCCAGGCACTCTTGGGTGTTGTCAGCACAAACAATGTCTCTCTTCTTTGTCTTTGAAGTGATGTCGAACTGTGTCCAGAAGCCTCAGAAGCCATGGTGTCATTGTGCCAATGAGGATTACAATGTCTCAGCTTTCATTCACAAGTCTCCCATTCTTCTTTTTTTGGAGATGGTCCAAACTGACTCCTCCTCTTGGCTATATGATGCAAATCATCTCTTTCCACCTCACTTTTGCAACAACTCCTGCTTTATGAGTCATAAACTCCATCACCACCAAATGTACATCTCCTTCCAGCTACAAAGCCATAAATAAAATCCCATTCTCTTGTTAACATATCTTAACCTAAACCCCACAACAAAGCTATTAAAATCAACAGTTAAAACCACTTGCCATCATAATATTAGAGAATAAAGGTTTCTTCTCTGGTACAGAACAATTAAAGCAATTAATGGTTTGTTTTAACCATCCTATCATATTAAGTTCAATGTGTTTAGTTGTTTCTTCAAACTGATTTAAAAACAAACATCTTCTAATTGTATTTTGGCCATTAAGACAGCTTCAGCCCAAGACTCAAACGAACTCTACCATAAAACAATAAATCAATATTGTTCCTTCACAAACAACTGCTTTCCTGTTCTTCAACCACCTTGACGGTTAATTGCTTAACAGAACTTTCATCTAACCATTTTAAAAGGGGCTAACTTAAAAGTTCATAAACCTTAGTCCACCCTGTACAAAACCCTGAGAAATAATGTATTTTTATCAAAACCCTGAGAAATAATGTATTTTTATCAAAACCTACTCCTGTTCCTAATTCATATGTTGATATGTAATCTAGTGCAAGCATACTATAGGCATTACACTTTCCATACCCTTACTTATATGTCTTCCTTAGTACTCAGCTGAAGATTCCATTCCACCCTGGTTGATTGGGTCCTTGACCATGTCTGCTCCATTTTTCTCTACTTCTTCTCCCTAACCCCTTCATCTCCTTCCCTCAACCATGACAGAAACATTTGTATTCAACAGATTAGCCTTGACCATTAATGTTACCTCCAGCCTGATGCTACCGCCAAAAACATCTTTTTGGTGGTAGGGTGGATAGGGGGCTGAAGGGTGGATCAGTAAATTTGCTGATGACACCAAGATTGGTGGAGTAGTGGATGAGGTGGAGAGCTGTTGTAGGCTGCAAAGAGACATAGATAGGATGCAAAGCTGGGCTGAAAAATGGCAAATGGAGTTTAACCCTGATAAATGTGAGGTGATTCATTTTGGTAGGACTAATTTAAATGTGGATTACAGGGTCAAAGGTAGGGTTCTGAAGACTGTGGAGGAACAGAGAGATCTTGGGGTTCATATCCACAGATCTCTAAAGGTTGCCACTCAAGTGGATAGAACTGTGAAGAAGGCCTATAGCGTGTTAGCTTTTATTAACAGGGGGTTGGAGTTTAAGAGCCGTGGGGTTATGCTGCAACTGTACAGGACCTTGGTGAGACCACATTTGGAATATTGTGTGCAGTTCTGGTCAGCTCACTATAAGAAGGATGTGGAAGCGCTGGAAAGAGTGCAGAGGAGATTTACCAGGATGCTGCCTGGTTTGGAGGGTAGGTCTTATGAGGAAAGGTTGAGGGAGCTAGGGCTGTTCTCTCTGGAGCGGAGGAGGCTGAGGGGAGACTTAATAGAGGTTTATAAAATGATGAAGGGGATAGATAGAGTGAATGTTCAAAGACTATTTCCTCGGGTGGATGGAGCTATTACAAGGGGGCATAACTATAGGGTTCGTGGTGGGAGATATAGGAAGGATATCAGAGGTAGGTTCTTTACGCAGAGAGTGGTTGGGGTGTGGAATGGACTGCCTGCAGTGATAGTGGAGTCAGACACTTTAGGAACATTCAAGCGATTATTGGATAGGCACATGGAGCACACCAGGATGATAGGGAGTGGGATAGCTTGATCTTGGTTTCAGGTAAAGCTCGGCACAACATCGTGGGCCGAAGGGCCTGTTCTGTGCTGTACTGTTCTATGTTCTATCTTCCCTCCCCTCACTTTTTACATTCAAAAGGGACCATTCCCTCCCTGGCACCCTGCTCCATTCTTCAATCAGCCCCAATACCCTAGCCCCTTTCCACAGCAGCATTTGTTCTTTTACCTCTTCTCTTCGCCCCATTCACCATCAGGTGCCCCAAAAAGACTTCTTCCAGGTGTAACTGTACTTCTTTCAATTTATAATACTGTATTTACTCTCCGCTACATACTAAAAGCAGATTGTATGTCTGAGTCCAGTTGCTTGTTATTTAATTTTCTACCACACTCTGACCTCTCTTTCCTTGGCCTTCTACAACGTTCTAATGAAGCTCAAGGTAAGGCCCAGGAACAGCAACTTTCATTAGGCACTCTATAGCCTTTGGATTCAACTTGAGTTCAATAATTTCAGATCATAATTTCTGCTCTCAATTTTCCAGACACCAACTTTTGATGATGATTCTGCTATACCTCCTTCGGACCCAACTTTCGTTTCTTGATTGCTATCATTATCATTTCCTTTTACCTTGCACCATCATCCCTTTTGTCATTTAGTCTCTCCTGCTCCCCCCCCACCCTGCCCTCCGCCATCACATTACTTTCTGTTCTTTCCCACTCTCCCTTTTCCCTGCCTCTGGACTTGCTTAAAACCGGTTATGTCACTAACTTTTCCAGTTCTGACGAAAGGTCATTGTTAAAATATCAACTCTGTTTCTCTCCCCTCAGGTGCTGCCTGGACAGCTCAGTATTTCCTACGTGATCGATTTTTATTTCCGATTTCCATCATCTGCAGTATTTTGCTTTTAAAGGCGTTTTGGGAATTTGGGTGTTGATTTTATTCAACTTCCATTGATTTTCTTTACGTTTAATAAAAAATCCAAAATCCTATTTCCTTGTAAGGTAAGTCAAACTACTTGGCAGTCGCATAAGACCAACAGAGTCTAAAAACATGTTCTATCCAAATGCCACAGGGGACATATATTAGAGGAGGAAAAGGAAAAGATGAATCTGCGATGTGACTAGATAAATGTTTTTTTTATTAAAGAGAGATGATTCCAGGTAAGTAGTTTCAATTTTAAGTTATGATATGCTGAAATGTGTTTCATGTCTATTTTTCTCTTCCAAATTGTTTTATGAAATATCTCTGACAGGTCCTCAGTGGAGCCCAGTAATAGGCAACGTGCAAATGGATAAATGTTTTTGTTTAAATCTGCCATAGGGATTTGGTTAAAGTATTGCTACTTTCTGGCACAGGTGTTGATGTGCTTGGTCTGTTCTCATATTTATTATGAGTCAGCTTTTGTTTCTCGTTGTTTCTCCTGAGGTTTTGCTATGTTTGGATGTTTTCTAATACAGTGCCTTCTCCCACTAATTTGGTTTTGATAAATGTAAAAACACGAGCAGGCCATTCAGCCCCTCGAACCAGTTCCAACATTTCAGTAGATTATGGCTGTTCTGTACATTAACTCCATTCCTTCTTAGTTCCATGTGCCTTTATATCCTGACCTAACAAAAACCCATCAATTTCCAGTTGAAACTTTTTGTTGACTTCCCTTCCACAGTTTTGTTGTTGAGGGGGTACAGGGTCAGACACAGATTCCACAGTTTTGTTGTTGAGGGGGTACAGGGTCAGACACAGATTCCACAGTTTTGTTGTTGAGGGGGTACAGGGTCAGTTACAGATTTCCACAGTTTTGTTGTTGAGGGGGTACAGGGTCAGACACAGATTTCCACAGTTTTGTTGTTGAGGGGGTACAGGGTCAGTTACAGATTTCCACAGTTTTGTTGTTGAGGGGGTACAGGGTCAGTTACAGATTTCCACAGTTTTGTTGTTGAGGGGGTACAGGGTCAGACACAGATTTCCACAGTTTTGTTGTTGAGGGGGTACAGGGTCAGACACAGATTTCCACAGTTTTGTTGTTGAGGGGGTACAGGGTCAGACACAGATTTCCTCTGTTTTGTTGTTGAGGGGGTACAGGGTCAGACACAGATTTCCACAGTTGTTAGAAGTGCTTTCTAGCATCATCCTTGTATGCCCAGTTCTATTTTTAAGATTGCACATCCTTGTTCTGAACACTCCCATAATCCCGCTCTCCATTTACGTGATCAAATTCTTTATCTTAAACATCTCAATCAGGTCATCCCACCATCCCTTAATCTACTATTCGCAAGAGAATATAAATCTCATCCCTGCAATCTGCACTCGCAATTTAACCTTTTTAACTTTGGTATAATGCTGTTAGATCTTCACTACACCTGCTCCAAGGCCAATTCATCCTTCATCCAATACTGTGACTGCAACTGGACTCCAGATTGGATCTAACCAGAGGCATATACAAATATATCATAAATTACACCCTTTCATACTTCAGCCCCCTTTTGTAGAACCTTATTGAGTACTTTCGGAATCCATATGAATAACCTTGAAAGACACATCATTACCTAGGGTATAAAAGAATTGAAATTTTTAAAATTCAGCCAGAGGCATTAAAATGGAAATTTCCCTCAGGATGCAAAATGTAGTTTCTAGCAGTGTTATGGAGGTCTACTCCAGGTTTCTCTGTGTATGGTGTTGCTGGCCACTTCCTAAGTGGCCCATGCAGCTGTGCTGAAGCAGAGTAGTACACACAGGTGTTCCCTGTATGTACCTGGAGACCTTGAGTGGATGCTATCATGAGATCAGTTACTGAACAGACTGATGAAACGATAGGATGTGAAAGTTGGTTAATGTATGTGCAGGCATTGTCTTTGTTAATCACACCTGAAAGTACAAATATAAAGCAAGGTGGACTCTGTTACACAGAGTTACATACTGGGGCTATTCAGGCGACTACTCAGTAATTTGTAAATGAGGTGCTTTTGCCAGACTTTTGGTAAGACAAAGTTTATGGAAGCACTGTGCTGAGTTACTGGAGAAATTTTGATGTTTTTGCACCACATGGTTGGCAACAGGAGTAGGATATGGAATGGAAGAGACACAGAGGGGAAGTTCTGTGAGGTCTGAGAAGGAGGCCTCTCCATAGAATGCCCTATCCTCAAAGAAACTTCCTGAAATACCGTACCTTCTTACTCTATGGGTCAAGGTCTTAAAATTCACAAATGAGGTTGTTATGTAATTGCACCATCCTTCATGCAGATGGAGACTGTGAAGGGATAGGGTGAACACAGCCCTCCGAGTGGCTGCAACCATCATATTCTAGTCTAATGGATCCTTCCAGGTGGAAGTAGGTAACATTTTTATTATAATAGTTCTCCATGCACAGATGCATAGTCAGGAGGGTTGTAGAGGGACTGTCTGGGAAAAGTAGGGACTTTATCCTCTTTTAGCATTGAAGGGAATACCAGGATGAAAGAACACCTGGATTTGTCAGGTTAATGGTCTTTCTGATGTTGCAGGTTGACAGTGATTGTACTCATGTGACTCTGAGGACTTCCTATATTAATGGGAGTGATTTTGTAATAGTAGGGCTAGCATCCTCTCAATGTAAAGCTGGTGTATGCCCGCACCACAAAGTTCATCTTCATGAATGAGAGCTATCATGGCAGCATTCACATTGTTTTTGTTCTGTGCCAGATCACCATTCTGATTGCCTTTAGGCTATCAAGACACATGACATGATGGCTGCTCTGAAACAAAGGCTATCTCCTTCACATGTAGCTCATGACCTCTTCTGCCATCCCACCATGTTATAACAGAGGGTTTTTAGTGAGAGATATAGAGTGACCTACAATGCCATGAAGCAAGCCATCAGTACCTTCAAGCAATGGTTTTGCCACTAAGATCACTTTGGTGGATCTCTGCAGTACACTGTTGAGAAGATAGCCATGTTTGTGGTGTTGTGCTGCAACCTCCATAATGCTGTAATTCTGAAGGCCCAGCCACTATCTCCTGGGACCTGGAGAGTGGAGGAGTTAGAAGAGGTCTGCAAGACATAACAGGTTACAAGATGAAGGCATGTAAAATCGCCACCCAATGCACCCCTCCCCGATGATCTCAATGCATTCTATGCCCATTTTGAGCAAGAGGTGAGCGAGAGTATGCCCTCCACCCTGGAAGCCTCAGTCAAACCTGCATCCAAGGTCACTATTGCAGATGTCAGATCAGCCTTCTTGAAGGTCAACCCATGGAAAATGACTGGCCCAGATGGGGTATCCGGACGAGCACTCAGATTCTGTGCAGACCAGCTGGCTTGGGTATTTCACTCGATTTTCAAGTTTGCTGATGATGCCACCATAGTGTGGCAGACCTCAAATAATGTTGAGATACAGTAAAGGAAAGAGATAGACAATCTGGTGAACTGGTGCGCCGACAATAATCTCTCCCCCAATGTCACTAAAACGAAGGAGAAAATAATTGACTTCAGGAAGCGTAGTGGTGGACATGCCCCTGTCTATATCAATGGGGATGAAGTAAAAATGGTCGAGAGCTTCAAGTTTTTAGATGTCCAGATCACTAATAACCTGTCCTGGTCCCTCCATGCCAACACTATAGTTAAGAAAGCCCACCGGCACCTCTACTTTCTCAGGAGACTATGGAAATTTGGCAAGTCCACTATGACTCTCACCAATATTTACAGATGCACTACAGAAAGTATTCTTTCAGGTTGTATCGCAGCTTGGTATGGCTTTTGCTCTGTCTAAGACTGCAAGAAACTACAAAGGCTCGTGAATGAAGCCCAGGCCATCACTCAAATCAGCCTCCCATCCATTGACTGTCTACACTTTCCTTTGCCTTGGAAAACAGCCAACGTAACCGTGCACCTCGGACAAACTCTCTTCCACCTTCTTCCATTGGGAAAAAGATACAAAAGTTTGACAACATGTACCAACTGACTCAAAAACAGTTTCTTTCCTACTGCCATCAGACTTTTGACTGGACCTGTCTCACATTAAGTTGATCTTTCTCTACACCCTAGCTATGACTTTCACTTTTCACTGTATGTTAATACATCTGACAATAATAAATCAAATCAGATCAAATCAAATCAAGCCAAAGACTGTAACATACATCATGCACTCTCTCCTTCTCTATGAGTGGTATGTTTTGTCTGTATAGCATGAAAGAAACAATAGTTTTCACTGTATATTAGTACATGTGACAATAATAAATCAACCACATGTAATTGGAGCAAGAAGAACTTCATTTTGAGCCCTGTTTCAGGTAAAACCTGTTGGACTTTAACTTGGTGTTGTGAGACTACTTATTGTGCCAACCCCAACGCCGGCAACTCCACATCAGGTAAAAGGAACTTTCATGTCCCATCACAGACTCACTGTTCTCTAACCCATTCCCCCATATCATAGTCCCCAATCCAAAATCCCCTTAACCAATGCCCTTCAAGAAAGGCCAACAGCAAAAATATTCATGCAGCAACATTAACGAGCAACACGCCAAGAATACAAAATAAAGAGCAATTTATTTTTGTGCAGCCCACTTTGTGGTACCTTTGTTTGCCCTGATTGGTTTACACAGTTCAACCCCATTGGCTGCAGTGTAGCCTGGTGAAACCATCATCCCTTATGGCCTCAGCAGCACTGGGTGCCACTGCTTGTTTTCCTTCAGCCCAATGATTCAGTGGGACAAAATCATTGAAGGGAAGCAGGAGTACTGGTCCTCCACCAGTCCCCTGGCTTCCACTTCTGTTGTGGGTAAGAGAGAGATCAGAATGTCAGTGACTGTGTGTCACATTACTTAGATGGTGTGTCTGTCTCAGCTGAATGGCCGTAGAAGACATTGAGAGGTGTGTATGCAGCCATTATGATTAGAAGGTGTGGGTGAAGTGCAGTACAAGAACGTTACGGCTAAGTCCTTGGATGTTCTGAGTGATGGGGATGTGAGCAGTGAGAGCAGTGGGTGTTATGGTGGGTGTGAGCTGTGATGCGCAGATGCATTCACTCATCTTGGACAGTAGAGTGACACAGTTAACACTGCCGACTCACAGTGCCAGGGACCCAGGTTTGATTCCAGTCTTGGGTGACTGTCTGTGCGGAGTTTGCGCATTCTCCCAGCATCTGTGTGGGTTTCCTTCGGGTGCTCTGATTTTTTCTCACAGTCCACATATATGCAGGTTAAATGGGTTAGCCATGCCAATTTGCCCCTTAGTGTGCCAAGATCTGTAGGCTAGGTGGATTAGATAAATGTGCAGAGTTATGTGGATAGGGCGGAGGGGAGGGCCTGGGTGGGATGCTCTTTTGGAGAGTAGATGCAGATTCAATGGACCGAGTGGCCTCTTTCTGCACTGTGGGGATTCTAGGGACAGGATTCTCCGGCTGTTCACACCAGCGGGATTCTCTGGTCGCCAAATGCTAAGTTCGCTGTCCTCCCTGGCAGAGGTGGCTGGAAAATTCCAGCCTATGGTTTTAATGAGTCACTAAACTGCTTCCTAATCAGCTGCCATGTCCTCTGGATTATATCCTGGGCATTAACTGCCCTTACCCACGTGCTCCTGTTCCCTTCTGAGGGTCCACCTTGACATCTTTCTGCCCCCTGCTGGAAACAGAGCATCGTGCCTGGCTGCCACCTATGTGTCCAGATGCCATAGGTGGCAGCCAAGCACGATGCTCTGTTTCCTTGGTACAATGTAATATCTTCCTTGATCCTGAGTTTTATACAGCAGCCTGCAGTGCATTAGTATAGCTTCCCTTTTTATAGGGATTCCACCTTTAGGAGGAGAAGTCTGCCCAGAGCACTTGGCTTACTCATAGCACTGCTCGGCTCTTGGTGGTGCACAGAGGATGCTGACAGTACAAAGAACAAAGAACAAAGAAAATTACAGCACAGGAACAGGCCCTTCGGCCCTCCAAGCTTGCACCAACCATGCTGCCCAACTGAACTCAAACTCCCTACCCTTCTGGGGACCATATCCCTCCATTCCCATCCTATGTGACTAGTGTGGTTGACGGAGGGGAACCAGTGGATGTGGTGTTTTTGGATTTCCAAAAGGCGTTTGATAAGGTGCTTCACAAAAGGTTGCTGAAGAAGATTGGGTCACACGGAGTTGGGGGTAGGGTGTTAGCGTGGATTGCTGATTGGCTATCCGACAGGAAGCAGAGAGTCGGAATAAATGGGTGCTTTTCTGGTTGGCAGATGGTAACTAGTGGCGTGCCGCAGGGATCGGTACTGGGGCCTCAACTATTTACCATTTATATAGATGATCTGGAGGAGGGGACTGAGTGTAGGGTAACAAAGTTTGCAGACGACACAAAGATAAGTGGAAAAGTGAATTGTGTGGAGGGCGTAGAAGGTCTGCAGAGAGATTTGGACAGGCTGTGAGTGGGAGAGGATCTGGCAGATGGAGTATAACGTTGACAAATGCGAGGTTATTCACTTTGGAGGAAATAATAGCAAATTGGATTATTATCTAAATGGAAAAAGATTACAACATGCTACTGTGCAAAGGGACCTGGGGGTCCTTGTGCATGAGACGCAAAAACCCAGTTTGCAGGTGCAACAGGTGATCAAGAAGGCAAATGGGATGTTGGCCTATATCGCAAGGGGGATAGAATATAAAAGCAGAGATGTCTTGCTGCATCTGTACAGGGCATTGGTGAGGCCGCAGCTGGAATATTGTGTGCAGTATTGGTCTCCTTATTTGTGGAAGGATATATTGGCCTTGGAGGGAGTGGAGAGAAGGTTCACCAGGTTGATACCAGAGATGAGGGGTGTTGATTATGAGGAGAGACTGAGCAGATTGGGTTTATACTCGTTGGAATTTAGAAGGCTGAGGGGGGATCTTATAGAGACCTATAAGATAATGAAGGGGCTGGATAGGGTAGAGGTGGAGAGATTCTCTCCACTTAGAAAGGAAGCTAGAACTAGAGGGCACAGCCTCAAAATAAAGGGGGGTCAGTTTAGGACAGAGTTGAGGAGGAACTTCTTCTCTCAGAGGGTGGTGAATCTCTGGAATTCTCTGCCCACTGAAGTGGTGGAGGCTACCTTGTTGAATATGTTTAAGTCACAGATAGATGGATTCCTGATCGGTAAGGGAATTAGGGGTTATAGGGATCAGGCGGGTAAGTGGAACTGATCCAGTTCAGATCACCCATGATCTTATTGAATGGCGGGGCAGGCTCAAGGGGCTAGATGGCCTACTCCTGCTCCTATTTCTTATGTTCTTATGTTCTTATGTTCTATTCATGTATTTGTCCAGACGCCCCTAAAAACTCACTATCGTATCTGCTTCCACTTCCTCCCCCGGTAGCGAGTTCCAGGCACCCACCACCCTCTGTGTAAAAAACTTGCCTCGTACATCTCCTTTAAACCTTGCCCCTCGCACCTTAAACCTATGCCCCCTGGTAATTGACTCTTCCACCCTGGGAAAAAGCTTCTGACTATCCACTCTGTCCATGCCTCTCATAATCTTGTAGACTTCTATCAGGTTGCCCCTCAACCTCCATCATTCCAGTGAGAACAAACCAAGTTTCTCCAACCTCTCCTCATAGTTAATGCCCTCCATGCCAGGCAACATCCTGGTAAATCTTTTCTGTACCCTCTCCAAAGCCTCCACATCCTTCTGGTAGTTTGGCGACTAGAATTGAACACTATATTCCAAGTGCGGCCTAACTAAGGTTCTATAAAGCTGTAACATGACTTGCCAATTTTTAAACTCAATGCCCTGGCCGATGAAGGCAAGCATGCCGTATGCCTTCTTGACTACCTTCTCCACTTGCGTTGCCACTTTCAGTGATCTGTGTACCTGTACACCCAGATCCCTCTGCCTATCAATATTCTTAAGGGTTCTGCCATTTACTGTATATTTCCTATCTTTATTAGACCTTCCAAAATGCATTACCTCACATTTGTCCGGATTAAACTCCATCTGCCATCTCTCCGCCCAAGCCTCCAACCGATCTATATCCTGCTGTATCCTCTGATGGTCTTCATCGCTATCTGCAAATCCACCAACCTTTGTGTCGTCCGCAAACTTACTAATCAAACCAGTTACATTTTCTTCCAAATCATTTATATATATTACGAACAGCAAAGGTCCCAGCACTGATCCCTGAGGAACGTCACTTGTCAGAGCCCTCCATTCAGAAAGACACCCTTCCACTGCCACCCTCTGTCTTCTATGACCGAGCCAGTTCTGTATCCACATTGCCAGCTCATCTCTGATCCCATGCGACTTCACCTTCTAACCAGTCTGCCATAAGGGACCTTGTCAAAGGCCTTACTGAGATTCAACAGAGAGGAATGCAATGTTCTGTTTAGGGCCACATTACAGTGAGAAAAACGAGAAGAGTGCATGATTTTGCATGTTGCCCACCTCATTTGGAACTGGCTTATGCAATTTCTAGCGCTCAGTCTTATTTTACCACAGTATGAGCATAACTGCTAAAAATAGAGAGGAAATTCAGACTCATTTTATGGGCACTGACAGCTTGGTCAATAATGGCAGAATAATAAAATGCAATGTCTGTCAAGCTGCAGATACTTAGAAAACACAACCTCTTCTTTTGTTTGTAGCTGTACACTGCAAGTGACCTCAGCTTAAGGCAATGGAATAAAAATAGTGCCAGCAAAACATCACCTTTTGTTTAGTTACATATATTTTTGAAGACACAACCATTTAATTATTCTCCTGCCATTAGTGGCTTGCATGGTATTTAAGTTTGAAAATCTGCCCAAATGAGCTATTTCTAAATTCTTTTTTTGATGTCTACGTTGGTTTAACAGGTGTTTTGTTAACCTAAAATTTCATACTTCAGCGATTATCTAACAGTTAATAGATTTGATAGCTTTGATATTTTTACATGATTTAACTCCTGGCGGTAATTAACAAAGTGCACAAAGCCCATCTGACAAAAAGAACTTTCACTTATGTAATTTCCTTCACAACCGCAAGATTGTCAACAGGGCTTTACAGCCAATCAGGTGTTTTTGAAATGTGGGAACCATGGCAACCAGTTTGTGCACCGCAGGATTCCACAAACAACGCAGCAATAGTGACCACATTGTTGTGGTCCACGTTTTAGTGGGTGTGCTTATTCTTTCTGCCCACATTACTGGAGTGATAATGGTGCAATGTACTGTGTGACTCAGCTGCATTCTGCTGTGAGACCAACCAGATCAAATGTATATGTTCTCCTTCATTGTGACGCTACCACCAACTCCTCAACTCCTTAATAAATGAACCTACATATTTGTGTTTTAACCAATCCCTTATGTGTAGTTGGTGCCTAAATGTTTATTTTATAGATAATTGGCTCATAAACTGGAGAGAAACCCCTACTCTTCTTTGAAATTGTACCACAGGGTCTTATAATCATAGAATCCGTAGCGTGCAGAAGAGGCCATTTGGCCCATCGAGTCTGCATCGACTCTCTGACAGAGTATCTTACCCAGGCCCTCACCTCTGCCATATCCCTGTAACCCCACAATTTACCATGTCTATTCCATCTAACCGTGGGACACTAAGGGACAATTTAGCATGGCCAATCCTCCTAATCTGCACAACTTTGGGCATCCCATGAGAAGAAATGGGGCATTGATTTAATATCTCACTCAAAAGACCGCACCTCCAACAGTGCAGCACTCCCTCAACACTGCAGTGGTTATTGTTTCCCTTTGCTATTAATGAGTTGGAAAAATATAAAGGGAAACTTCTAAAACTAAATTATATTATTCATCATGTCCAGGAAACAGTCCAGTCCTTTTTGTGCGCTGATGGCCTAACGTGTACCAATGCTGACCATGTACTGGGGTGGGCAAGAGGCTGGCTGCCAGTCCAACCTATTCCCTTTGCCATGTTCATCCTCGATCTGCAGATGGCCACCTTCGTAGATCTACAGGAAGTTGTACCCAACTTAATGTGTCCTGCATTACATGTTCAGATCTCTGGAATCCACCACTTCTAACTCAGAGGTGAGAGTGCTGTACTGAGCCATTTCTAACATTTAAGGTATACCGAACATTTTGCCAACATAACTGCCATCATCGTTCTTCAGCGGCAATTCATTGTGTGAAGTACTTTGAGATGTTTCAACCTGATCAGAGTCATTTCAATGAATTGGTTAGAGTTTTTGACTGAGACCATTTGGAGTGTACGTGAGGGGAGGGTTTCTGTCCTTCATGCTTGAGTGGTGAGGCCTAAGACTCTCCAGATAGTCAACCTTAGATCTCATTTCATTTTTGCCGTTGAAGCATATGAATTGTTGGAGAAAGGGGTTTGAATCTGGGTTAGGCTCTGGGTTCAGATGAGGATATGAACCAGGACTTATCACCTGGTTCAGGTTTGGATTTGGATGGGGTGTGGACTGGGATCCGAGCCGAGGTTGGTTTGTGAATTTGGGTTTGGTTAGAACTTGCGTCAGTGGCATGGGTTGGGGCCAAGGTTGGGGATGAAGGATAAGGATTGGGACAAAGGCTATGTTGGAGATAAGGCTCTGGGTCGGGATGGGTGCATGAGTCACAACTTGGATTGAGTTCAGTCAATTATGATGGCTGGTTAGGCTCAATGTCAGGGATCATTGAGGTCGATGTCAGGAGCAGAGGTCTGTGATTGCCAGGGTTAGTGTCAGGAACTGGGTAGAATGGTGCCAATGGCGGGAGCCTTTGGGAGCAGTGGTGGTGGGGGTGAAGTCAGAAGTGGAAGAACATGTCCTTTTCCATTTAAAAGAATTGTGATAAATATACACTGAGGCTAACCACAGCTGAATTGATGTTCAGATGTTATATTTACAGATGGGAAGGTGCTTATAAACGTATTGGCTCGGGACAGAAGAAAAGCAACACGAAATGACTGCTTTTCCTTCTGCTTTAAGTACTTTGATGAAATGAAGTTTGATTTACAAAGTGTGACATATGCCTGCCAGACTCATCACAAATATGGACAACTTGATTGTTATTAGTTTTAGGTATTTTACATATGAACTCGGAGCAGGAGTAGGCCACTCAGCCCCTCAAGCCTGCTCCACTACTCAATAGGATCATGGTTGGAGCTCTACCACCTTGCCCGCCACGGAATCGGCATAAAATCCCACCCCTTAACTTCTCACATAGAACTCAGAATTCCTGTTGATATAAGTTGATAAAAGCTCCGCATAAGAGACTAGCGTTTAATTTTTTCTTAGATATACTTTTGGTTCTAAACACAAACGGTAGCGGAGGGGCGGGGGGGGGAATTTTGTTCTTATGTCTTCGGGGGCGGAGAGGGGTGGGGGTGTTGGGGGTGTGGGTGAATGGCGACGGGAGTGGGAAGTTCCACAGTTTTGGCTGAAGTTTTCCTGGATGTGGAAGAAGCCACTTGGAGTGGTTTACAAGAGGTGGTTAGAACCAAGCTTTTGGATTTGGCAAACAAGCTGCAGTTGACTTTGCCTGAAGGGGCAAGGAAGGTGGAGATAATTGCAGTGATAGCTCAGCATTTCAAATTGCCAGGAACACTGTCTGAATTGGAAATGCCTAAGATTCAATTACAAATTAAACAACGAGTTGCAACATGAAAAGCAAATGAGACAGTTTAAATTGAATTTAGCCAAAACGCTGATTACGCCCGCTGGCAGCATTCCGTTCTGATTGTCCCCACTCCTCACCAATGACTTAATGGGAATCTCGACATTGAATGTCGGGATCCCCATTTGAATACATTTAAATCTAATTATCAGGTCTTTATGCATGGTAGTCCCCCCGATACCCGACCCCAGTAGATTGTCATAGAACCATAGAACCCCTACAGTGCAGAAGGAGGCCATTGGCCCATTGAGTCTGCACCAACTCTCTGAAAGAACATCTTATTCCCTCCTCCCTCTGCCCGCACAACCCTGTAACCCATGGCTAATCCAATCTACCATGCACATCTTTGGACTGTGGGAGAAAACCGGAGCACCCGGAGGAAATCCACACAGACACAGGGAGAATGTGCAATCTCCACATACACAGTCACCCAAGGCCAGAATCAAACTCAGGTCCCTGGTGCTGTGAGGCAGCAATGCTAACCATTGTGCCACCATGTTGCCCATATCCATTCATGTCAATGTGCCTTCATGACAGATTCTGTACTACGTGTACTTGGCGAGCAGAACCCACTGGAGATGCACAGGTGAGTACATCCCCCAGGGGAAGAAGGTCATGCCAAGGCAGTACCCTGGCACTACCCCTTGGTATTGCTCCTTGGCATTGCATGGCTGCTGTCCCCTGGCACAGTCCCATGGGGGGTGAGGGGTGTTGGGTGTTCTGGGGGAACATTGTGTGGTGGGGGGGTCAGGGGTGGGGGAACTTCCAGCAATGCCAGGACAGTGCCAAGGTGGTGTTATGCGGTGGTGGTGTTGCATGGGTGGGTGTTCCGTGAGGGTGGCATTCCTTGGGGGATGAGTTTTGGGGAGGGCTGTGTCGAGGGGGGTGTTTGAGAGGCTTTCTATTTTTAATTTCTTGCATTGTGGCTCCGATGGACCCATCCTTTTGTTTTCTTATCCTGAGCCGCAGTATTTGATGCAGAAAATCACCTTTAGTGCTTGTGACTTCCTCACCATTTCCCTGTCTAATGTGATGCTCTGCCAAAACTTTGGGAAAATTCCACCCAAAGTTTTAATTGAACAAAAATAATTTAAAATATCAGTCCACAAATGAAAATATTGTAATTAAAATGGTAACTTGTTGTTCAGTTATTCAGCTGTAATCAGATCAAGTCTATCCTGAGGCATCCTTTTGTTCTCTTTGATACGGTTAAGCTGTTAAAAGCTTCTTATTATTGCATTTGAAACCACTAAACCCAACTTTCAAATGCTGCAACAGTTAATACATTTGGGCTGATAGGATATGTAAAAGTGCACGAACTGAGTCAAACCTATCCATAGCTGTACATAGAAGGGGGTCTCTCCAGGCCTGCCAGGCCTGATCGCGAATCGCGATGGTCCGGAGAATTGGGAGTCAGCGGGAAAACGGGTTTCACGCTTGTCGCCAAACCCGCTGCGACCCTCCCAAGACATGCTGCTGGCTTCGATCAGGTTCCTGGCCAGAGCGGGCCAGAACCTGATGCATAGTCAAACTCACACATTTAAATGAAGTTAGCAGGCTTGTAGCCCGAGTCAAATGGCCCTCGCTATGCAGCCACCTCCCCAGCGGCATCTGCACTGGGCGTGCTTTTGTACATGTCCTCACAAGCGAGGACCTGGCATGTTCAATCCCAGGGGTGAGGAAGCACCACCAACCCTTCAGCAGTGAGTGGCACTGTCCCACACTACACCATGCAGGCATTAGGTTGATCCAACCAGACTACCCACTCAGGTCCCCTTCCCCCTCAGACCACCCACTCAGGGTCCTTCAGGTCACGTGCTTTGGCAGTACCGACAATGCACTGCCTCTTGGTGCCATGACACTGACACCCTGGCCTGGTGTCTTAGGCTCTGTGGGGGCTCAAGGAGATAGGCCCAGTGGTCATTTGTCCCTCTGATGCTACAAGAGGAAGGGTCCCTCAAGGGTCTTCAGTGCCCACTGCACTACATTGGGCATGGAGATTAAACAAGGTCACAATTTGGCGGGGCGGCACAGTGGCACAGTGGTTAGCACTGCTGCCTCACAGTGCCAGGGACCAGGGTTCGATTCCCAGCTTGGGTCACTGTGTGGAGTTTACACGTTCGCTCCGTGTCTGCGTGGGTTTCCTCCGGGTGCTCTGGTTTCCTTCCACAGTCCGAAAAATTTGTTGGTTGGATGCATTGGCCATGCTAAATTCTCCCTCAGTGTACCCGAACAGGCACTGGAGTGTGGCAACTAGGGGATTTTCACAGTAACTTCATTGCAGTGTTAATGTAAGCCTGCTTTAATTTGAAAATCTCAGCCTTGTTTTCCCACTCCTTTATGGCCTTGTCCCTCCCTATCTCTACAATCTTCTCAATCTCACAACCTTTTCAGTAAGCCTAAATTTAATTGTTCCACCATTGCTGGCTGTGCCGTCAACTGCCAAGACTCTAACCTCTGGAATTCCCTCCTCAAACATCTCTGCTTCACTGGGCCCACTTTTACCATTGTATCGTGCCCATTTGCAGGCACGAAAACGTAGTAAAGTTGGGTGAGGCCATTAACATGATCCGCGCCCGCGCAGATTGCCACTTTGCTGATACCCAGGAATGGCGGCGATTCGATTCGCGCCCAAAATGGGCGCAATGGCGATTTAAATGCATTTGCAAGCATTTAAATTGAATTAATGAATGTTCGCCCAACTCTATCAGCCTTTCCCCCTTTACCACCGCGTTTGCCAATCTGGAACCGTGCCGTAATGGACCTGCTAAATAAAAGTCTGAATCGGGCGCTCCAGCTGCTGAAGAGGCACGTTCCGAGCTTCCAACGGCTCCCTGACTCAGATCAGTGGTGGGAGGGGGAGGAGGGAGGCGGGCCTGATCATTCTCTGGTTGGGGGGGGGGGGGTGGGAGTGAGGCCAGATCATTGTCTGGTGGGGGGGGGAGGGAGAAGGCGGGTCAGATGTTCCTCTGGGGGTGAGTGAGGTCAGACCATTCTCTGGAGGGGCGGATGAGTGAGGCCAGACTATTCTCTGGGGGGGGGGGAAGGGGGTGAGTGAGGCCAGACCATTCTCTGGGGGGGATGAGTGAGGCCCGATTGTTGGCGGGGGGGGAGCGGAGGAGGGAGACGGGTAAGATTTATCTCAGGCGGGGGGGCAGAAGGATCTCTGGCGGGGGGCGGGGTGGCAGATGGATCTCTGATGGGGGGCAGATGGATCTCTGGTGGGGGGGCAGATGGATCTGTGGTGGGGGGGGAGACGGATCTCTGGTGGGGGGGCAGATATATCTCTGGTGGGGGTGCTGGAGGGGGGTGGCTGGGTGGTCCGCTGCCACACTGTGGGCGATCGGTGAGGGGGAGCAGGGATGGCGATCGCTCTGGATACCGGGGGGTGGATAAGGAGGATAGCGATGTGTGTGGGTAGTGGGATGGGTGGATAAGGGGGACAGTGATGTGTGTGGGTAGTGGAGGTGGTGGATAAGGGGGACAGTGATGTGTGTGGGTAGTGGGAGTGGTGAATAAGGGGGACAGTGATGTGTGTGAGAAGTGGGGGTGGTGGATAAGGAGGACAGTGATGTGTGTGGGAAGTGGGGGTGGTGGATAAGGGGGGCAGTGATGTGTGTGGGGGCCATCGCTCCTGCTTTTCGCTCCCGGGCCATTTTCTCCGCTTTCTGCGGCCCGGGAGCGATCTGACACGGGCGCGCTTTTTCAAATTTTTTTCTAACTGCGCATGTGCAGTTCAGAGCTCCGATCGTTTCGGCTGCGCTAAGCCCCACCCACAGCGCGAATGGGACTAGAGATGGCTGAGAGAGTATGGGGGCGCCTGAAAGAAGATTTCCAAGTCAGATCTGCATTACGCCCAGATTCAGCACTTAGAATGAAAATGGTAAAATCGGGCCCACTATCTCTTATTATTAACAAATTCCTGAAAACCACCCCAATGACCAAGGTTTTAGTTGTCTGCTCTGATTTCTGTTGCTTATTAGTTTATAATGTTCAGTTGAAGCACCTTGGGAGTTTTTATTACATTAAAGGTGCTGTATAATTACATATAGTTTGTTTTCCAACTAAAGGAATGTTCAAAGAGTTCATCATCACTTACCAATTACCATATAATAAACGGGTATGATTAATCTTTATATCTTTATACCTCAATGTATATGCAGCATATTATCATGCTGCTGGATTGTGCTCCAATATTCTTTAATCATCATAATTAGACAAGGAGAAACAAAATCCAAGTACTCTACTGATAGTAAAGTAATTTATGGATTCACTGTTAATTGTTTTAATGCGTAACATGGAAGCCATTGGTCTGGATTATTTCTGTATTGCTTCAGTGATGTTGCCAGGAATATCCTAAAATAGCCTAACAGAAAATAGTGAGGGCCAAATATTCAGACTGGCCTGTGAGATGAGCACTCTGAGAAAATATGGTACTGGTAGGGATTGCAAAATGGGTGGTAAAACTGACTGCAGAGTTTGCATGCAGCACTAGATGTCTAAGAGATTCATGTTTAGCTGCTTATTATATTCTGGTGGAGTACTTGGATCAAAACTGTACAACCCCCCCCCCCACCCCCCCCCCACCTCCCAGAGCTTTTATCCACTTGAATGTTTTGACACATTTTATGATTACATTCCCACAATAAATGTTTAAAGACACTCCTCTGGACTTTTTACATTACATGTTGCGCATCTGGAGTCAGCAGTGAGGTGGCAGATACTGGACATTCAGCATGAGGTGTGTGAAGACCAGGCAGAGGAGATTCCTGAGGATATACACACTCTGACTCAGGCAGTGGAGTATGTTCAAGCCATGAGTGCTTTCATTTCCTCCATTGTGAGATTGGTAATTCTCCTGGAGAGCCACATCCAATCAACCAATCAGTAGGGGTCAGAGATGTATACAGACCTGCATGCTATCGCCTTATTTATAATTGGGGGACCTTTCCACTGGGTGCTGAGGGGAAGCACAATCTTACCCCTCTTAGGAATCTCTTTCAAGATAGCCCTGCTATAAAGACCACTTTCCCAAGTGGACCCAAGTGAGCCAATCAATTCTACACTTCTCCATTCACTCCAATTTAGTTTGAAGCATCAAACTCAGTAGCCTGAGTCCTTTTGGCCCCTGCACCTACCTGCATCTGGTTATTTCTTATTTAAATCTTCCAATGCTCTGTAATATGCTGTGGGCTCATAAAATTCAACTTAATTATATATCCAACTACCTCAGTTGTCTTTTAATTGGCAGCTGGTCTTTGTCGCATGGTGAACGGAGTCCCCATTGTTTATTTATTTATTAGTGTCACAAGTAGGCTTACATTAACACTGCAATGAAGTTACTATGAAAATCCCCATTGTGTTTCTGGTCTGTCTTCCATGAAATGTCATTCAGGTGTGGTGGCATTGGAGGCCCGATCTGACATCATCACGTAGCAGTCTTCACTCTCCCTCACCTCTGAGAATAGAATTCCAGCCTGAGTTTCCTTCATTTCTTAATGCTATTACGACTATTACTCTTCCTCCTCAGGAGAGAATTAAAACAATTATGTTGGTAACTCTTTCTCACTTCAAAGAATTCAATTAAACTGTTGATATTACGGAAGAGAGACTTTGCAGTTATGTCGTGCCTTTCGTATCCGAAAGGAGCTCCTCAGTTGATTCGTTACTTTAAGCTTAGTTACTGTTATAATAAAAAGGCAATATGCCACCCACTGCATGCATAGCAAGTTACCACAAATCATAATGGAATAAATTACAGGGTTTCGGTTTAACAGCTTATCTGAAAGTTAACAACAATGCAGCATCCCCTCAGTAGTGCAATGAAGTGTCAGCCTTAATCATGTGCTTAGGTCCTAGATGACATGATCTTGGTGGTAATGTGGCCTGCAGTAAATTTGGACGAATGCTTCATTGTGCAGTTTAGTGATCCAATAAACTGTGAATATAATAAGTAAAATACATAGACTGTGTAATGGACAGAAACAATGTCTGAACATCATACCTCCAGATAATAAATGCTGTGAATTTCCTCAGGGCAATCTCAGCATTGGCCTCTATATTGTTTCGTCCCACAGTCCAAAGATGTGCGGGTTAGGTGAATTGGCCATGTTAAATTGCCCCTTAGTGTCAGGGCGATTAGCAGGGTAAATACATGGGGTTACGGGGATAGGGCCTGGGTGGGATTGTTGTCGATCCAGGCTCAATAGGCAGAACGGCCTCTTTCTGCACTGTAGGTATTCGATGATTCTGTATCCACCAATCTTCTGCTTAAGTTACAACAACCAATTGAAGGGCTTCCAGAGAACATTTCCACCAGTCCATTTTAAGAATATGTCAGAATGAAGAATTAAGTTTCTTTCACCAGCTTGTAGTAGTTTTATATTGATAGGGAAGGTTGTTATATTGAATTATTTTTGTTATTCCTTTTGCATGGTTGTCCTGAACCTTTTCTTATTATAAGGTTTACATACTTACCAGTTTAGGAGGCACCGCGCTATTATTAATAGGTTATTACTCTAGATTGCAACTACACACACTAATCCTTTTCATTCACGCCTGTACTGACACTTATTGGTAAATAGGAAATTTAGCCTCGCTCAACACCAACCGCTAAGAACTCAGGATCCTGTTAATTGAACATTTACACAGTAGCCCCTGATAACATCAAGCACATCCCCGGTTTAGCTTTACTTAACTCAGCTGGTCAGAGCATATAGTTGTCAGCAGAGGGTTACATTTCTGGAGGCACCGCTGGGATATTTCCTGTTTATCAGACAGGTCAAATATTTTTTTCTTTCTTCTTTTCGTCAGTCAGTAACACAACAGTAATTACAACAGCACAAAAAAAAAGATTTTCAGTGTTAGTAGCTCACTTAAGACAATGGATTTTTCTCAGGCTGCTGACTGGAGCCGCCAAAAGAATATCAGTCTTTCTCGTGGCATATTACTGAGCAATGTGCCAATAGATACTCGTGAGGAGACCATTGCTAGGGCCTTAAACACAGTGAAAGTCTTTGGTCGCACCAAGATTTGTGGTTGCCGTGGGGATTCTACTGGCACACAGTTGTTCATACTAGTGGAGAGTAGCATTGACACTGTACCTCCAGATGTAGGTATTGAAGGAGAAGCTGGGCCATGGGCTGTGCATACGCTAGAAAGCCTTGTCACACAGGATGCTGTTCCTGAAGAGGACGCTTTCCATACAAAGCTGTTGTTATTACTACAACAGGAAGGCAAGTCAATGGAGGATTTTCAGGCCATAGTATCAGAAAATCAAGCTCCCAAAGTGGATGTGAACATGGATTTAGTGACTGCTATTGGCAAACTAGTGGACAAGTGCAACCAAGTGTCTACCGATGGGCCCAGCTACAGAAAGGTGAGACTGTTTTCAGGACTGAAACCTGTACCCCCAGGTGAGGAAGAATACGATGCCTGGATGGAGCAGGCTACCCAGATGATCAGCAAGTGCAATGCACTGACGCTGCCAAGAGACAGCGGATAGTGGAGAGTTAAAAGGGCCTGCTGCTGACATCGTCCGATTTTTGAAAGTTAGCACTCCCACTGCTACGGCCACCGATTATTTATCTGCTCTGGACACAGTTTATGGCACCACAGAGAGTGGAGCCGACATCTTGGCCAAGTTCAGACACACATACCAGAATGAAGGAGAAAAACTCTCTGCTTTTCTATATCGCCTTGACAAACTTCTCCATCGTGCTCTTCTTACGGGAGGAATTACGGCTGCAGACATGAATCGAGCTCGGATGGAACAGCTAGTCAAGGGTGCACTCACTCGAGACATGGTTGCTCTGTGTGTAAGGATGAGCCACACCCTGGACAAACCCCCTTCCTTCTCCCAGCTGATGCAGGAGGTAAGAGAGGAAGAAAATTGGATTAGCGCCAGAGAAGGGGTGAAAGCTACTGCCACCGCAGCCACCGCCAGTGTACCACAGTCCTCAGTTACGTCTGAGTTGAACAGCCTACAAAATGAGGTAAGGGAACTGACTTCTCAGGTGGCCAGACTGTTGAGTGCCGTTCCAGTTACCCCTACATCTGAAAGTACGACAGCAAGGACTGGGTCCGTACAGCAAGCGCCAGAAGCTGCTGTTCGGGACGCGTCGCCCCGAGTGAAAATGTCCAAACCACTGCCGGCAGGAATTTTTTGCTACAGGTGTGGGCAAGATGGGCATACAAGGAGAAAGTGCAAAGAACCCGAGGATCTGAGGAAAGTGAATCAGAAGCTGATCAAAGCAAGCAGACAGCAGGGAAACTTCCCAGGAGCCAGGTGAAGGAACGGTGCTTGGTTCCGTGTGAAATACGTTCCACCCACTGTCCACCCCCAGCAAAGCAAGGCTCAAAATATTTACCTGCAGGATTAGTGGGGCCCATCTCTATTCTGTGCAAATAGAAGGAGTTTATGCAAGAGCTTTGCTTGACAGTGGCTCCCAAGTAACCATTTTGTATCGCAACTTCTATGACACCTACCTGAAACACTTGCCTCTCCAGCCACTTGAAGACCTGGAAATATGGGGTTTAAGCTCTCACCAATACCCATATGATGGCTACCTGTCCATACAACTCGAGTTCATTGCTGCTGTAATCGGAGTGCCGCAGTTAGTTGACACTTTGGCCTTATATGTCCTGACCCTGTGAAAGATGACAACATTGCCATGCTGGTGGGGACAAATACCCGGCTGGTGAGAAAGTTGGTTGAGTCCTGTAAAGAACAGGCGGGAGAACGCTTCTTGGGTACTTTGACCATACACCCCGTCCTCCGAGAAGCTTATGAGACACTCACCCAGTCTGAAACAACAGAAGGGGTAGACAAGCATGGTACTGTGTGGTTTACAAGCCAATCACCTTGCAACCAGGACAAGTGTTTAAAGTCACTGGCCTCCCAAAGTTTCCTGGTGATTTCACAGACCAGCTAGCACTGATAGATCAGCCAAATGACACTTTTTCCCCTGAAGAGTTGTGGGTGAGGCCTGAGGTTCATCCTGCATCAGTTGGTTCCAGCAGACGCATTACTGTGACTGTGAAGAACCTGTCATCCAGAGAAATCTCATTGAAACGTGGGACTCCACTAGCCCACATTTTTCCAGTAGCCTCTGTTCCTCTGCCGAGGGCACTGTGTGCAGATGAAGCTGCAATCAAACTGACCCCTTCATCTTTTGATTTCAGAGCCTCTCCTATGCCAGAGGAGGCAAAAAGGCGTCTCTGTGAGAGAATGATGGAGAGGAAAGAAGTCTTCTCTCAGCACGAGTGGGATGTAGGTTGTTCTAAAAGCACCAGACATGAAATAAGACTGAAGGATGCAAGGCCCTTCCAAGAGAGGTCACGTAGCTTGTCGCCTGCTGACTTTGAGAATGTGCGCCAGCACCTACAGGAACTATGGATCCATGGCATCATCTCTGAATCGCGAAGTCCCTACGCATCGCCAATAGTAGTCGTACGCAAGAAGTCAGGGAAGGTACGAATGTGCATGGACTACCGAACCCTCAACCTTCGAACAATATCGGACCAGTACACTGTCCCAAGGATAGAAGACGCTCTTCGCTGCTTGTCTGGGAGTAAATGGTTCACAGTCCTCGACCTGAGGAACGGGTACTATCAAATACCCATGAGTGAGGCTGACAAGGAGAAGACCGCTTTTATCTGCCCGTTGGGCTTTTATCAGTTCGAACGCATGCCTCAGGGAATTTCAGGAGCACCGGCCACTTTTCAGAGATTCATGGAACGTACTGTCGGCGACATGAACTTTCTGGAGGTGTTGGTGTACCTGGATGACCTCATTGTGTTTGGACAAACCCTCGAAGAACGAGGAACTTTTGCTCAAAGTGCTCGACCGGCAACAAGAAGAAGGTCCAAAGCTGTCGCTTGACAAGTGCCAATTTGGCAGGACTTCTGTCACCTACATCGGACATGTAGTGTCGCAGGACGGAATAGCGACAGACCCCTCCAAGATAGAGGCTGTTGTCTCTTGGCCGAGACCCTAAACTGTGACAGAGCTCAGATCCTTCCTTGGATTTTGTGGCTACTATCGCTGCTTTGTTAGGGACTTCTCCAAACTCTGCCGTCCCCTCAACGGACTCCTTCAAGGATATCCTCCCCGCTCCCGCTCCCAAGGGGAGTCAGACTGCAAACTCACCTGACAAGACTTACTTCAAGCCTTCTGAACCCTTTGGCTCTCGGTGGAGTGAGCAATGCGAACATGCTTTCCAAGGACTCAAGACCCCGGTTCACCAAAGCCCCTGTATTGGTGTTCGCAGATCCACAGAAGCCTTACGTTCTGCATGTGGATGCTAGCCTGGACGGACTAGGTGGTGTCTTATACCAAGAGCATGATGATGTTCTACGCCCAGTTGCATTCATCAGCAGAAGTCTCTCGCCATCTGAGAAAAACTATCCAGCGCACAAACTGGAGTTTTTAGCTCTCAAGTCGGCTATTGTGGATAAGCTACATGACTATCTTTACGGAGCTACCGTACAAGTCAGAACGGACAACAATCCCCTGACATACGTCACAACGTCAGCTAAACTGGATGCCACTGGTCATCGCTGGCTCTCAGCACTGTCCACCTACAATTTTAGCCTTAAGTATAGACCAGGCTAGCATAACCTTGATGCAGACTCGTTGTCTCGACGTCCACATGACAGCATGACACCAGATGATGAATGGCAAGAAATCCCAGTTCCAGGAGTGCGGGCTCTCTGTCAGACTGTGTCGAGTAGCACATGAGCAGGACACTCCTATCCATGTGTGATAGAACACATAGGAGCTCATGTGTCTGCAGTTCCCAAAGCTTTCTGTCATACCGTTGCAGTAGTAGCTGATCAGCTGCCCACTTTTAGTCCAGCAGAGCTTCAAGCTGCTCAGAAAAGTGACCCGTGTATAGGAGAAGTATGGCTAGCTGTCAATCAGAAGGCACCGGCAAGTCAAATACAGACAAGCCGTCCTGACCTTACACTTCTGAAACGAGAGTGGGAGAAGCTGTCCATCGAGCAGGGTGTGCTTTACAGAACAGTCAAACAGTCTGACCAACGCTTACGGCGACAGCTTGTGCTCCCCAAGCAGTTCCACAGTATTGTTCTGAAGTCACTGCATGACAACAATGGACATCTGGGATTTGACAAGACCTATGCACTCGTCTGTGACAGATTCTTCTGGCCCCGCATGAAGTTAGACGTAGAGACATACTGCAAGACATGTGAATGCTGCATTAAGAGAAAGACTCTGCCACAGAGAGCAGCACCACTTTCCCACATCCAAAGTTCAGGCCCTATGGATCTTATATGCATTGACTTTCTCTCCATAGAATCTGATTCCGGCAACGTATGCAATGTGTTGGTAGTCACTGACCACTTCACTCGGTATGCACAAGCATTCCCAACCAAGGATCAGAGAGCCATAACGGTTGCCAGAACTCTATGGGAGAAATACTTCATTCACTACGGCCTACCAACTCGCATACATTCAGGCCAGGGTCGGGATTTTGAAAGCCAGTAGGTGAAGGAGATGTTGACCATGTTGGGTGTGAGGAAATCAAGAACTTCACCATACCACCCACAAGGTGACCCCCAACCAGAGAGGTTCAATAGAACCCTGTTGAACATGCTGGGAACTCTTGAGCCCAGTCAAAAGTCCAAATGGAGTCAGCACGTTGCACATCTGGTCCACGCGTACAACTGCACCCCAAATGAAGCTACCGGGTATTCACCCTACTTTTTAATGTTCGGGAAGGAAGCCAGACTTCCTGTGGACGTTTGCTTTGGCGTGTCAGTGGATGGGACCTCAACAACTTCCCACTTGCAGTATGTGTCTAAGATGAAGAAAGAGCTGCAAGCAGCCTATCAGTTGACCCAAGCCTCTTCCGCTAAAATGAACTAAAGTAACAAAGAGAAGTATGACCAGAGAGTGTGCTACCACTGCTTGAAGCCTGGGGATAGATTCCTCATTCGAAACCTTGGCCTGAAAGGGAAACAGAAGCTTGCTGATCGGTGGAGTGCAAATCCTTATGTGGTTGAGAGTCAAATGTCTGATCTTCCTGTTTATCGTCTAAAGCCTGCAGATGGTTTGGGACCCATTTAGGTCATGCACTGCAATCATATTTTGCCCCTGGGACAAGAGGTCCAATTGAGCACTGAGTTTGACCCAAAGCCTACTCCCTCTCCAAGAGCCCTCAGGCGCAGAAAAGCAAAAGAAAGGAATCAAACTCCTGAGGTTCACAAAGATGACTCCGCAGCTGATGTACCCCTGGGAGATCAAAACTCTTCAGACTCAGAGTCAGAGTATGGACATTACCCAGAGGACTTGATCATTGACAAACCTGAGGAAATCTGTGAACAACCGGAACAGGATGTCATGTCCACGGAGTCCAATCCCCCCGTAAATGCTACAGAAGTGCCAGAAGTCGCAGCGAGCTCAGAATCTTTAGCAGGGTTACCTGTTGTGATAGAAGAGGTAGTAACTGGGCAAAGGGAAGGAGAACAAGAAAGTTCTGTTGAGGGCACTTACACTACAGACACGTCTAACATAGCAAATCCAGAACCAGAGATAAGAAGATCACAGAGAGAGAGAAAGCCAGCAGACCATTTCCATTATACAAAGCTGGGAGAGCTGTGTGCAAAGTCTGTAGTAGTAGGACATACAAGTGTTCACTCAGCTACGCCACCCACTATGCATTTTCCTGAACACTGCAATAGTTGTCATGCATGGTGGTGTAACTCCTTTGCTCAGTGCTTGTCATGTATGAATAAGATACCACTCTTTTCACCCCCTATTATACCAGTCATCACACTATGAGGGCCAGTTTAAGGTACATGGTGTAATTGGTTAACTGGGTTCTATGTCATGGAGCCCAGCATGGGGGCATGCTGTATTTTGGTGGGGGGAGAATGTAGGGGCCTGAAAAAAAGGATAAATGAAAGAAAAATGAAAAGAGTGTTTTCTTGAAATATGGGTAAATTTAATGAAAAAGACATTTCCCATTGTTCTTTGTTTTCTTGTGAGTTTCAATATCCTGTTTACTGGGCCAAATACCGTGAACAGATACTGTTTGTTTGAGTGATGTAAGCTAAGCCAATCTGTTTTCTAGAGAGCTGCACTTTAAGCCAATCAGATTACTTAGGGGGAGGGAAAAAGAAAAATGGCGGGAGGCAGAGGAAGCTGCAGTGGGGAGACACACGTGGGGAAGAGGAGCTGTTTCCATGTGGTAAAAACCCAGTTTTAACGTCAAGGCAAATAATATTTGTAGACTAACATACTTCACAGTATGGGCACAAATATTACTGTGCAGTTAAAGCTCATGTTTGTTGCAGTTTAGTAACTCGTTTTTTCCAGTTTGAAGTGAAAGGCAGCAAGGTTTAGTCCTGTTTGTTATTTTCATTACTGTTGAGAAAAAGTGTAAAGTGCATCGTCTTGTACTCTCAAGCGTGGACGTTTCTGCTAGAAACTGCCGGTGAGGGACAGTCAGCTATAAACGCCGGGCGTAGTTTTCACTGAGAAGACGGAGAGAACGAGGATTAGCTGAAGCTAACTTGCTAAGTAGCACTGCCGAGGAGGACAGACTTCAGCGCACTGGATCCGCGTCACTACACGGACAGCTTGCTGCATTTTCTTTCCTGCTGCATCATCTTCCCGCTCGCAGGCCCTTCTGGACTGCGTGTGTCGTGGTTGCGTGAGTAACTGGAGTCTATACTGTCAGACACCGAACAGTATCAGCAGTGTGTTGTTGAGGACGTGTTTTCTTCATATGTGCACCAACGTATGGGCCCCAACGTTTATAAATCCAAGCGCTTGGAAATATTTTGAACATTTCTCAGGGTTGAAACTGTTTAATTGAAAAATCTTTAGTTTGGGACTCTTTACCTGTTTTATGAGACGCAACAATGCAAGAAAATAAATTTATTTTTGTTATTCCTTTTGCATGGTTGTCCTGAACCTTTTCTTATTATAAGGTTTACATACTTACCATTTTAGGAGGCACCGCGCTATTATTAATAGGTTATTACTCTAGATTGCAACTGCATACACTAATCCTTTTCATTCACGCCTGTACTGACATTTATTGGTAAATAGGAAATTTAGCCTCGCTCAACACCAACCGCTAAGAACTCAGGATCCTGTTAATTGAACATTTACACAGTAGCCCCTGATAACATCAAGCACATCCCCGGTTTAGCTTTACTTAACTCAGCTGGTCAGAGCATATAGTTGTCAGCAGGGGGTTACAGTTGGATCTAAGGCACTTCTCCAAAGGTACTTAGTGATGCGGGGAAGCTGAGGTGATTAGCTTACAGCAACAATACCTATCCTCCTTTGTGCTTCAAATAGTCTCTAGCTCTTAAAGGCAGTCTGTCCCCTTAAGGCAAGGCTGTACTGAATGAAATGAGGATGCTGCTAACTGCCTTTGCTGTTAGCAGCAGAAAGAATGGAAATGGAACACAGAACAGAGAGAGGTCTTTGTGATTCCTGGATATGGCTCTTGGTCATAAGTACAGGAGGAGGGACATCTTCAACAGAATCTTATACAAAATCGAAAGCAGGACCCAAGTTGGAGCAGATCAGGGGATTCAGGGCAGTGTTTTATTAACAGGCTGCTGCCAGCTCTGCCGTCCATTTGAAGACAGCAGCCTGTCTCTCAAAGCTACTGACCCATTAGAGGACTGGCAGCTCAGCAGCACAACCATTAAAGGGAGAGACGGTTCTGAAACTACAAGAAAGGGGAGAGGGTGCTTCCATGTTAAGATGTCCTCAAGTAGAAGGGTCAGTTTTTTTAAAACCACACCAGGGCTAGGCAGGTAGGCCCCGATAATCAGTGGAACCAATCTTCCTTGGTGCCCCCCATTTTGCTGCCAGTTGTGGTAGAGGCAGCTGCTGACATTGCTGCCTTGTGGCCTGGGATAACACTGGTAGCCATCCACAGGCTGTGTGAAGTGCTGGTATCATTGGCAGAGAGGCTGAGGAGAAGTTACTCCATCAGGGCGATCCCATATGCTGAGAGCATCCACTCTTCCTCCCTCACAAGGCAAACCTAAACCTACCTGTTTACCTGAGAGGCGGATATGGTAGTGATTCTACGTGTCTCATTCTCCCTTTCACCATGCCAGTGATCTTTTAACTCAGCGACAAGACAATGCTCTTCAGGTCTGCATGCATTTCGAGCAGGCAGCGATCTGCAGGTCACTCTCAACAGATGCTGCCAGCATTTTCCGGCAGCTTCTGTTTTTATGACTGAGTTGCAGAATGTGGCCCTTCATAAGAGTTGTCGGTACTTTGATGGAGGAAACCACATGTGCAGATAAGATGGAGATCGCAGCATTCACAGCCTGGGTGCACACCTTTACTGTTGGAATCCCTGGAAACTTCAGCAGATCTTCACACAGCTCACACTGAATGTCCACCATCTGTTACTGCCTGGACAACTCCAAAGGCTTGTCGTTGACCTTGGGCTCAGAGATTCCTGTCTTGCACAGTCAATGTCAGTGGCCTTGGTCTGATACACCTCTGGTGCTCGAACTACTTTATGACCCCAGATTTACCACTGTGCGCATACCTACCAAGGTGTCAGCATTGGAGCTGGTGGAGGGGTGGGGAGGGGGGCGTGGGGGGTGGTGGAGGCAAGGATTGATGCTGCATCCTGTGAGGTGCTTCATTCCTCTCAGATGTGGACAAGTCTCCCCAGAGATGACAGGCGTGATTCTCCCAATTGAAAACCAAGTGCTACCGCCAGTGGGAAAATCATAATGTTTCCTGTTGGCTCTGGCAATGTCTGTTAGGTGGGATTCACCCATCTGAAAGATACAAATGAAGCCATCTCGGGAAACATGGCGGCCAACCCCACTGTTCAGAGATTGGGCGCCCTTTTAAAGGACAGGCTCCCCCTACACCCCTCCCCCCACCTCCCCCCATTGACAAGGGAAGCATCACCAAGCTGAATCCCACAAGTACAATCCCAAGACATTTTGGTTGCCCTGAATGGCTGGTGTCAGGGTGATCACTGGCAGGTTTGGAATTGCCATAGAAAAATTTGTCACAGGAGGAGTGTGGCATGATAGGATATAAATTTGGACGTGGGCATATGTCGATGAAGGGGTTGTCACAGGCAGATGTTGAGGGTGGTGACAGGCAGATGTTGAGGATGGTGACAGGCAGATGTTGAGGATGGTGACAGGCAGATGTTGACAGTGGTGACAGGCAGATGTTGAGAGTGGTGACAGGCAGATGTTGAGTGGTGACAGGCAGATGTTGAGAGTGGTGACAGGCAGATGTTGAGAGTGGTGACAGGCAGATGTTGAGGGTGGTGACAGGCAGATGTTGAGAGTGGTGACAGGCAGATGTTGAGAGTGCTGACAGGCAGATGTTGAGGGTGGTGACCGGCAGATGTTGAGAGTGGTGACAGGCAGATGTTGAGAGTGGTGACAGGCAGATGTTGAGAGTGGTGACAGGCAGATGTTGAGGGTGGTGACCGGCAGATGTTGAGGGTGGTGACCGGCAGATGTTGAGAGTGGTGACAGGCAGATGTTGAGAGTGGTGACAGGCAGATGTTGAGGGTGGTGACAGGCAGATGTTGAGGGTGGTCACATTTGGATTAAGGATCTAATTCAAAAAAAATTAAGACCATTCGGAGAGATTCCTCCAGTTGGCTGCGGCCTTCTCCATCCGACATCTGCAAAGTGCCACTGACCTTTTAAACCTGCCCCAGCAACTTCTCCCAGATCACATAATGTTGCAGCCATTGCCTTACCTCTTGCCCCGGTGACAGATTTGTAGGCGACCCTGTTTGCCGACAGCCAATTGACCTGCTGACAAGTGATCACAACGGGAGCCAAGGATGGAGCAGAAATTCTCATCTTCTGCTTCTGCCCCCTAACATCCGGCCCAGACGTCTAAAGACATCTGTTCCTCCTGCACTTATCACATGTCATGTCTCAGAATACATATACACTGTGTCCCACAATACTTTACTGAGAAAGATATCTAATTCCCATTTGAGGTAGCCAATGTAAATTGCTAATATGTTAAAATGAATGAATTCAGACCTCTGCTTTCTCATTATGATCCCATGTAATGGTTCTAATGGATCATAGAATCCCTACAGTGCAGAATGAGGCTATTCAGCCCATCGAATCTGCACCAACAATAATCCCACCCAGGCCCTATTCCCATAACCCCACACATTTACCCTGTTAATCCCCCTGATACTAGGGTCAATTTAGCATGGACAATTAACGAACCCATACATCTTTGGACTGTGGGAGGAAACCAGAGCACCCGGAGGAAAGCTATCCAGACACGGGGAGAATGTGCGAACTCCACACAGTTAGTGACCCGAGGCTGGAATTGAACCTGGGTCCCTGGCATTGTGAGGCAGTAGTGCTAACCACTGTGTCACTGTGCCGCCCACAGTGGCACATGTTATTGCTCAGATGGTCCTCCTCAGGTGATTTGATGTTCTTTAAAAATACAAAATCAAATTAGCACGGTGGATAGGGGGTCATGCTCAATGGTCTGGATCTTTTGTGAAGTGACATCATCATCAAGTTGCTGCTCCTCTTGAACCTTTCCCACCCTGATGCTGCTCCATATTTCTTCCCGGGTTTTTCGAGCATGGCTTCTCCAGAAATGTGAGCACAGAATTCATTTTTCTTCATTGATTCATGGGATGTGGCCATTGCTGGGCAGCGCTTATTGCCCATCCCTAATTGCCCTTGATCTGAGTGGCTTTTCATGGTCAGTTGATTAGCATGGCCAATCAACCTAACCCGCACATCTTTGAACTGTGGGAGGAAACCAGGGCACCCGGAGGAAACCCACGCAGACACAGAGAGAATGTGCAAACTCCACACAGACAGCGACCCGAGGCCAGAATTGAACCCGGATCCCTGGTGCTGTGAGGCAGCAGTGCTAACCACTGTGCCACCGTGCCAATGGATTTGAAATACTTGACTTTTAATGAACCTTTCTCACATTCCAAATTTATAATCCAAACATGATTACATTTTGATCTCTATTTCCATTGTGGAAAATAGAATATGTTTATATGAAGCACAGTGAGATTATTAGTGAAAACGACATAAAATTAATTTGTTTGAGCAGATAAAATTTATTGTTTTGAATGTTGGTCGAAGCAATTTGAGATCATGGAGTTTGTGTTAATAAATGTGAATAACAAGATGCGACATCTATGGCCTTGTTTTCCTGTGGAAATCTAATACCCTCTAGTGCCTGAACTGAACAAAGCAGAAGAATTTTTAAAGATAAAGAGCAAACCTTCAATTCACATAGATGATCATTCAATTGAATTAGCAAATGATTAATGTTTCTGAAGTTGAACCACCTTGAATTAATTTTCCACATTAAGGATGTAACTTTTTAAACCAGACATTTTTAAATTAACGATATTCAGTGGGGAAATTATCATCGTTCAGGTATGATATCCTATGGTGTATCTCACTGTGCATATCCCGAAGAACATTATGCCCTGTAAACATGTTCTGCATTTAATTTCTAAATTTTGTTACATTTATTAGACAGACAACTAATTTTTGAAGGTGTAACACTAAATAATGTGTCTCATTAACTTTTATTGAAGTGGTTGTGAATTTTTTGCAGCATTTCCTGGTATTAGCAAAGTTTTTGATATTTGGCTTTGGTTTCTGCTAGTCTCAACCAAATGTTCAAAAAATCTGACCTGCACATTTCATTTTCATGTGATTTAAACTGAATGGCACTGTGAAATGGATAGTGCAAAGTGGGATTAGTTAGGGATTGATACAGGGCTTTAGGGAAAGAGCAGGGCAGGGTTAGTCTTGGGTTAATTCAGGACCAGAAGGAGTGAGCAAGACAGTGGGATTAGTTTTGGATCGATACAGGAACATGGGATTTCTGAAGGTATGTCCAGTTCAAAGAGCGCGAGCAGTCAGATTAGTTTTGGAATGATACAGAACTATAGGGAGTAAACGGGGCATTGAGTCTGAGTCAGCCCTATGCTATAAAAGAGAGTTAAGATATGAGTGATATCTAATTACGTTGATCTGATTAACAGTTTTCGCCCAATGAATAATCAATATTTCAACTGCATTCTCAGGAATATTAGCATCTTGTCTTTGTAATCAAGATGTATATTGATCCATTTGTCATAAAAGTTTCTGATTTAGCTTCCTATTAATTTCAGAGAAATGGCTTGCCTTGTTCATGATGCGCAATAGAATATACATTTGTTTTGGATATTGGCCCAGATCTTCCGATCTCCGAATAGTTGGAGACCGGACATACCCCAGAAGATGCACTACAGGACCCTTCAGAAATCCCAATGCACTGACTCTGTGGGAATTGCCCGGGAAGTTTTGAACTTTCCATAGGCAAATTCTCCGTTCCCTGCGGGTGATAGCCAAGTTCTGTACGCAAGAGGACGGCCTCAACCGGGATCTTGGATTCATGTTACAATACATGTAATTTTGCAAGGCCACCATTTTGCCTGTGTGGTGAACCATTGTTGGTTACCACCAGGAGTGCTGAGCCATGGTCTGGCCAGTACTATGAGTCTGTAGATATATTACTGTTGGGGTTAGGGTTGGGCTGTTCTACCTGTTAATATAGTCCTATGGTACACCCCAGTTGGCTCCGCCTCCTGGGAGAGGTATAAAGGTCACTGCTCTGCCTGGTGACCCTTTAGTCTGGGATTGTATATTGTATATAGTAGCTCCGTTATTGTTGGCAATAAAAGCCTTTATTTCCCGGGTACATCCTGCCTCCCGTGTGATTTATCGTGCATCAATTTTATTGCCAACAAGTAAAATTTTTTTTTTTGAAAAAAAACCAAAAGAAAACCATGGAGCAAATGCTGAAACCCGAACGGCTTACGTTGGATCCATGTGCGGCGGGAGCATCGAACACTTTCGACCACTGGTTGAAGTGTTTCCAAGATTACCTCGACGCCTCCACAGCGGTCAACAACGACGCCGACAGACTCCGGGTCCTCCACGCGAGGGTAAGCGACGCTGTATACTTAGCGATCCGTGAGGCCCAAGACTACAAAGGGGCCCTCGAGCTTCTCAAAAAGCGATACAACAAACCGCCGAATGAGATCCATGCTCGACACCTTCTAGCCACTCGACGGCGGCAGCCCGGCGAAACAACGGAACAGTACGTGTGTGAGCTTCAGCAGCTAGCCAGAGCCTGCAACTGCAAGCCAGTGTCGGCAGCCCAGAACATGAGCGACCTAGTTCGAGATGAGTTCGTGGCGGGAATCGGCTCGTCGTACATCCGCCTTCGGCTGCTGGAGCAAGGTAACCGCGACCTCACTAAAACCATAGAGTTCGCTGACGCTCTAGAAACGGCCTCCAAAAGTCTGGAGATGTACCCCGATGACCGCGTGGGGACATTGTGGCAGGTGCAGCCGCAGACTCCACTTTATTCAGCGGGATCGAAAAACTGCGCGATTGCGTTTCCAGCCTCGGACCTGACGACGGCAGCAGTTCCAGGTGGCCCGCGGTGTTACTTCTGTGGGGGGGTGAAACACCCTCGGCAGCGATGTCCAGCTAAAGCGGTATTGTGCTCGGCCTGTGGCAAGAAGGGACATTATTCCAAAGTATGCCGGACCAAACCACTCTCCAAACACAGCAGTGCGGCATGTGACTCCCCGGAGCCGGCCTCCTTGTCTTCTGTGTCTTCGAGGTCTTCCACCACGTGCGATTCCAGGACGTCGCCATTCCTAACAATGGAGTCGCAAGACACGTGTGACCTGCAGGGGCCACCGGTTTTGGTGCCATCGACCACGTGCGACCTATGGGGGCAGCCATTTTGGTCGGCACCGACCGCAAATGACCAGCAGGGGCCGTCATCAACCATCTCAGCTGCCTGCAGTTGCACCCACGATCCAACGGTGGCGTCAATCATCCTGGACCAGGCCAAGCCTCACAGACTCGACAAGTCCATGATGGACATACAGCTTGCCTGAGTCCAGGAGATTGTCGCCACCTCGAGGCATGCTCGAGTCCAGCGGATTGTCACCACCTCGTGGTCTGCCGGCCCGTGAGGAACTGGAGGAGTCACTGGACACCGCCTTGGAGAGAAGGTCACCGCGATTGCCTGAACCGGCGTCATCGCCGGTGTTGAGGAGGTCGCAGCGATGGTGCGGTCCCCCAAACCGTTTGAACTTATAGACAGATGAACAGTTGTTCTGTTTTTTTTTGTGCCCCGCCGGCCTTTGTTTTAAAAGGAGGGGTGAATGTGGTGAACCATTGTTGGTTACCACCAGGAGTGCTGAGCCATGGTTTGGCCAGTACTATGAGTCTGTAGATATGTTACTGTTGGGGTTAGGGTTGGGCTGTTCTACCTGTTAATATAGCCCTATGGTACACCCCAGTTGGCTCCACCTCCTGGGAGAGGTATAAAGGTCACTGCTCTGCCTGGTGACCCTTTAGTCTGGGATTGTATATTGTACATAGTAGCTCCGTTACTGTTGGCAATAAAAGCCTTTATTTCCCGGGTACATCCTGCCTCCCGTGTGATTTATCGCGCATCAGCCTGGGCTTGCAAAATTTTACTAACTGTCCTGGCTTGAGACAATTCACACCTCTTCAACCTGTGATTATCCCTCTCTCCCCTCGCATTGTCTGTACCTGTAAAGACTTGATTACCTGTAAAGACTCGCATTCTAACCATTATCTTGCAATTGCGTCACTGTCTATATATGCCATGTTTGTGAATCCAACTCTCCACTCACCTGAGCAAGGAGCAGTGCTCCGAAAGCTCGTGATTCCAAATAAACCTGTTGGACTTTAACCTGGTGTTGTGAGATTTCTTGCTGTGCCCACCCCAGTCCAATGCTGACATCTCTACATCAAGGTGATGGTGAGCTGCTTTCTTGAACCGCTGCAGTCCCTGAGGTGTGGATACACCCACAGTGCTGTTAGGGAGGAAATTCCAGAATTTTTACCCAGTGAAGGAACGGCAATACATTTTTGAGTCAGGATGTGAATGGCTTGGAAAAAAATTTCCAGGTGGTGGTGTTCCAAGGAATCTGCTGCTCTTATCCTTCTAGATGGTAGTGATCGTGGTTTGGAAAGCGCTGCCTAAGGAAACTTGGTGAGTTCTTGCAGTACATCTTGGTAACGCAACTGTAATGTTCATCAGTGGTGGAGGGATTGAATGTTTGTGGAAGGGGTAGCAATGAAGCAGCTGCTTTGTCTTGGATGGTGTTGAGCTTCTTGAGTGTTGTTAGAGCTGTACTTATTCAGGCAAGTGGAAAACATTTCATCACACTCCTAACTCGTGCCAATGGTGGACAGGCTTTGGGGAATCAGGAAATGAGCTATTCATCTCAGAATTCCCAGCTTCTGACCTGCTCTTGTAGCCACAGTATTTAGATGGCTGGTCCAAGATCAAGAAGGCACAGTAAGTAGTCTCACAACACCAGGTTAAAGTCCAACAGGTTTATTTGGTGGCACGAGCTTTCGGAGCATTGCCCCTCATCGGATGAAGGGGCAACGCTCCGAAAGCTTGTGTTACCAAATAAACCTATTGGACTTTAACCTGGTGTTGTGAGACTATTACTGTGCCTACCCCAGTCCAACGTCAGCAACTCCACATCATGCCTGTTCAAGAAGGATGGCCTTTTGCAATGTTATAGCGAACCCCAACGCAAACTGGAGGAACAGCACCTCATCTTCTGATTGGACACTTTACAGCCTTCTGGACTGAACATTGAGTTCAACGACTTCAGAGGATGAACTCTCCCCTCCACCTTCACCCCATTTCCATTTATTTTATTCCATTTCATTTAATCACATTCATCCATTTTATCATCCTTTTTTACTTCTATTTTTCCACCTCTCCATTCCAGCTCTCATTCTTTCCACACTCTATCGCAAGCCCCCCCCCTCCCTCCCCACCCCCTGCCCCACCACCCTCCCCCCTCCTCCCAGGCAGTCCTTTAACAATTTGTACCTCTGTTCTGTCATTCCCGCATTCAGGACACTTAATGAACGCCTTTTAGCACCTTCTCAGCCTTCTGTATCTCCATTTACATTCCCTTTGTCCAATTCCACACCCCCTCCTTCCCAACTGTATAAATCTCTGCTGATTCTCTTTGCTCTTAGCTCTGATGAAGGGTCATCTAGACTCGAAACATTCTCTCTCCACAGATGCTGTCAGACCTGCTGAGATTTTACTGCATTTTCTGTTTTTGTTTCATGAAAGCTTATTGTACTGGTGAGCAACTGATGTGCAGACGAATGCAATTGGCTGCTACGTTGGCAGTGGAAGAGACAAGTACGGCAAGAATCTTTCTATTCTTACCTTCATACAACTATGTCTCATTTTCTTTTCCAATAATGACAAAGTCGAGTAAAGACATGTCAAGAGTTTCAGAATGAAAAATATGACTGAAATATATCTTCAAGAGTTTCTTTCTAAACAATGAATGCAGCTAACTCTAATGTGCGAGTGGAGAATCTCAATTACTGTCCAGATCCGTCTCTGTCGATTGGATGGTCTCATTTGTAATTTGAACTTGATAGTTAACTATAATCAGGCCATCTGATAACTTTTCATCAACAGCTTTCTGTCTGTAAACTTCTCTTAGAATCTAAAGCATATCTCACCATTGTTTCATTCCTCAATCTTTTAACAGGCTTGGTTAGTCTGATGTGATTGTTTTCTGATTGAATGTCATAGACCAAGGGTTACTAATCATGGCTTATACCATGATATATCAATGGGACAAGGCAAAAAGGCAAGTCCCTAGAATGATCTCTGCCAGATTGGGGACTGAACACATTATTGGCATTACTCTACACAACACACTAACCAACTGAGCTAACCAGCCTGCTGATGTAATTGTTGGACCAGCTAAAAGTTAAGTTTTAGTTTATTAGAGGTATTGATAATCATTTTTCCCTCATGGGATAAATCTTCACTTCCAGCACCCAATTAGCATTGGGATTGGTACCCTTGCTGTATCGTTCAGCTATGAGAGATTATTGTTATTTTGCTTGAGTTATTTTGCTTGAGTTATTTTGCTCCAAACACAGGCCATAAGTCTGTCAATGCAAATGCAGTGATCATGAATGACAGGGACACTATTTCAGCGAAGCCATTGTCATAAAAAGGGAGGTGGAAACCCCAATATTAATGGAAAGGGCACGGGAACAGTGCACATGATGCTTGAAGCAGACCAGAAACAGGGTCCAGGAATTAAAGGTCACATTATAGAATAGAATCATAGAATCCTACAGGGCAGAAGGAGGCCATTCGGCCCATCGAGTCTGCACTGACCACAATTCCACCCAGGCCTGTAACCCCTCATATTTACACTGCTAATCTCCCTGACACTAGGGTCAATTTAGCATGGCCAATCAACCTAACACATACATCTTTGGAGATGTGGAGATCTTTAGAGATCTTTGGACATTAGCCACATACCTTGTTGTGTATGGGATGAGCAAACAATAAGTTAAAACAACTTTCAGTGTGCTGAACAGGGGTGCTTTGTAAAGGTGATTGAATAGCTCTGACTTACTCAAAACATTTGTCCAATTCTAACTTTGGTCTACAGATTCCATGCATATTTACACTAAATCATAATATATCAAAAACACAAATAATGCAGACTTCAGATAACATACAGCAAATAAAATACAATCATGTTAATCTCACTCTTGTCCAATGATTCAATCACCATGGTTTTGTGATCCACTCAAGTTCTTTGCCCATTTTCATACTGCAGTGACCAAACATGTCTCAGACCCTCATAACATGGACAAATCACCATCTCGTTCCCATATAACCAACCTGAAGTTGTAAGGATGGTTCCTGAGCTCTTAGCGTGGATTATGGACTCACTAATAAAGAATCAAATTCTTCTATGGAATCATATTGTGCAATTTGATTGATTATTCAAGTTGGATTGTGCAACATGAACTCGTTAAAGACAAATATCTGATTCTTTGCTTGCTACAACTAATACCTGTGTTCACAGAGTCATATAATAATGAAAGAAAATAGGATAGCAAAGCAGTGCACCACAGGGGATTAATGTTGTGCAGAACAAAGGAAGCAGAGATCTGATACTGAACAATTCTGGTTACCATGAGGAAGACATAAAATTGAAGGGATAGATATTCCTCAGAACAGTAAAAACACAGAATGGAGGATGAGTATGATTTAAGGGGACCAATGATATTTTTGTCATTAAAGAGGGCATGTAAAAGTTGACAGTTGGAAATTTGACAAAAGACAAGGCTGCAGCACTTGTGTGATTCATAGCTTGTATTCAGAAAATGCTGTACCAGTAAATGCAGTTTATAACAAATTGGTAGCTTTGAATATACTTACTATTCAGGTCTATCAATGATGTTGGCAGATGATGGGAATTTCCCTCCAGAAAATTTGCTTTATAAAAGTGTATTGATACAGGGTGTTAATGGAAGTTGTTTAACCTCTCCATTGTACAGAGTTAATTAATTCCCGGTATTGTAATTGTGGGGATTGTGCCCAAGATACCCATTGTGCCCGATTTTACCAAGAATTCCGGGCGCGAAATCGTGGTAAAGTCGGCCGTCGGGCCTTTAACGCAATATGCACCCGATTCTGAGCCGATCGGGGCTTTACCGACACCCGATTTGGGCGTGGGCGGCCCGGCGATTTAAATGCATTTGCAAGCATTTAAATCAACTTAATGAACCGCGCGCCCAACTCTACCGCCAAATCCCACTTTACCACCGCGTGGCCCAATCTGGATCCGCGTTTTTAGCAACTTGCAGAATAAAAGTCCGAAGTGGATTTTTATTCTGCAGGGGAATCTCCGAAGCCCTCTCTGCCCTTGTGAAGTCACCATCCTCCTCGACCATCCTTCACGGACCCCCCCACTAACCACCCCAGCAGACCCACCCCCCCCCCCCCACCCCCCGGATAGGATCTTCCTGCGAGGCAGGCCCCTCCCCGGCAGAGCACACCCCCAACCTACCTCGATCGCTGGTCTCCCCCCGCCATCCTTCCGACCTGCCGTCCTTCGAGAGCCTGCAGCACCTTCCTGGCCTTCCGCTGGCGTCTGCCGGAGTGGTGGGGCGGGGGGGGGGTTGCTCAGATGGATCTCTGGTTGGGAGGGGTGGGAGGATGGACTTGGGAGAATCTTGCAAACTGCAAATAATGTAACATCTTCTTTGTGCTGCCTAATTATTTATGGGAAAGGTAATTAAACTAGTGTCCTAGTGAGCAATTAGTGACCTGTGTAATACATTTGTGATCTGTAACTGGATTGTTGATGCTGAAATGTTCAGAGTCCTGTGGTGAACTTGGAAGAATTGTCCCCGTGGTGGAACCTGGTTGGAAATAAGATTCAAGGAGATTACTAAATCTTGTTTTCATCTGAACATTGCACAGAATTAGAGGAATCCCCTTTGGAAGATAATGTCAAAATTATAATCGCAGGAACTAAAAACCTGACAGTCAAAAATTTGGGAAAATATTTCAAAATATATATCCCCCCATCCATATTTTGAAATATTTTCCCAAATCTTTGGGCCGATTGTGTAAATTTTCCACAATCTGGAAGTAAGGCGTTTCCACTTCCAATGAATTCAGAAACACCCAGTGAAGCTGTTAAAACTGAAAATGTGAAAAGAAATTCGAGTGATTACAAAGATCCACAAGTTTCTGTAAGGCTGCTGTAGAAATATTTTGCTAAAGATGTGTCCAATAGGTCATAGACACTGGACCCTATTTTACCATTTTGATTCGAAGTGCTGGGTGGACTTGAAACTGTGAGTGTTCCAGATCCGACCTTTAGGCCCGTTCTGAGGCACTCCCTTACGCACTCTGTCTGCAAAAATATCAGTGATTCCGAATCGTGCTGCAGAAGCCTGTGGGCGGGACTTAACACGCCCAAAATCCTGCAGCTCTGATCAACACCTCTAACTGCACATGTGCAGAAAAAAAATGATGGAATGCTGCTCCCTGCCACATCCATTCCGGGCCAGATCATGCCTCCAAGAGACCCCACGCTCACAACATTACTGACCCCCTTATCCCCCACCCCCCACCACCGAGACTGATCACGGGCCCCTCACCCCCTTCCCTCCCACTGATCTTAGGCAGAGTGGCAGCAGACCCTCCCCCCCCCTCCCCCAACTGATCTCAAGCAGAGAGCCGTCGGACGCTCAGCACTTACTTCTTCACTAACTGGAGTGCCCAAATCGGACTTCTATGGAGCATGTCTGCTTCGTACTGATTCTGGACGGGCGAACGCGGTGGTAAAAGGGGAAGTGCCGGTAAAGTTGGGCGTGCAGCCCATTAAGTCAATTTAAATGCATGCAATGCATTTAAATGGCCGTCGTGCCATTTCGGGAGGTGGTCCCGATCGCAGTCATTTTTGGGCCTTGGTAAAGGGGGAACCGGCACGGAGGCGAGCGTGGATCGCGCTATTCGCCTCATGCCCGACTTTACCAAGTTTTCGTGCCCAAAAATGGGCGCAATGTGATGGTAAAATCGGGTCCAAAAAGTCTTAGGAAACGATTCTCCCAAAAAAAGATTCTAAGTGGCAAATTCACGTGAAAACTGTCATGCCGATTTTTTTAACATGATTTTCAGAATGAATCTCCCACACTCTGTGCACTGCAGAATGCCCTAGCGGGATTCACTCTGAAAATTAGGGGGTGGGGTCTAATCCCGCTGGAGAGGCTGACAGCAGAGCGCTGAGAGAGCCACTGCGCATGCAGCAATCTGTCAGAGTGGAGATCGGCCTATGCACAGTGGCCCTGCACTGCAGGCACCCCAATCGCTGGCCAGCCCCGCAACCCCCCAAAGCTGCCCTTCCAACCCCTTCACCCCCCGATCGCTGGCCAGCCCCGCAACCCCCCAATGCTGTCCTTCCAACCCCTCCACCCCCCGATCACTGGCCTCCCGGACCTCTCCAGGCAAGCCCCAATGTACAGCTCACTCCAAGCAATCCTGACCTGACACCCCCCCCCCCAGCTGCCCCAACCCCTCCAGTGGCCCCATTCACCCCCTTCCTTCCCTCTCCCAGCGATCATGTGACAGAGTGGCAGCAGGACAGCCCCCTCCCTGCACACCCACTAATCGCACCTCAACAAGCCCCACCTGCCCAATAGGCCCCGGCCCCTTGGCATTGCCTGGTGGGCAGTGCCAAGGTACCTCTTGGGTATTGCCAGTTTGCCACTTGGGCAGTGCCAGGGGGTCAGGCTGGCATTGCCTAGGGGGCATCCACCCTGTTACCGCTGACTTCCTGGGGGGACCTCCAGCAGGGTTGGACCACCTGTTTTCCATTCGTGGGGAGCAGTAGTAAACCCCACTGGAGGGAACCACTCCTGGTGGGATTGGAGACACTAGTAGGCCGGAGACTTCAGTCCCAGGCTCACCAATGATATTGAAACTGGAATTTAAATATTTAAATCAGCTCCACACCTATTTCCAGCATGGAGCTGATGACTCCAAAAAACTTGGAATTGGATACACATGGAGGCCATGGTGCCCAGCGGGGAACCCGCTAAATGGCCTCCACTGATGTCTCCCATCCCGTTGTGCTGTTAGAGCAGCGTCAGTGGGCTAGGAGAATTGCCCCCATAATGTTAAAAAGTTTTTAGAACATCAGACTGAAAGCAAAGAGTTAATGGCTGCTGGAAATGAATTAAAACTGTCTGAATTAAGGCTGAAGGCTGAACCTGAGCAACAGATGTCAAAGCAGATAGCAACAGCTGATGAAACAAAGGAAAGCATCATTTCGAAATTGAATAAGACCAGGAGACATAGGAGCTGAAATCGGCCATTCTGCATTTTGAATCTGCTCCACCATTCAATACAATCCTGACTGATCCTCAGCCCCACTTTCTCACATTATCCCATAACCTTTCATTACTTTGCTGATTAAAAATCCGTCCATCTCGGTCTCAGACTTACTTAACAACCCAGCCTCTACAGCCCTCTGTGGTAGAGAAATCCACAGATTCACTACCCTCTGAGAGAAGGAATTCCTCATCATCTCTGTATTAAATGGGTGAGCCCTTGCTCTGAGATTATGCCCTTTGGTCCTAGACTCTCCCACAAAGGGAAACAACCTCTCAGCATCAAGTCCTCTGAGAATCCTATATGTCTCAATAAGGTTGCCTCTCATTCTTCTGAACAATAATAGGTACAGACCCAACCTACTCAACCTCTCCTCATAAGAAAGTCCCTCCATGCCCAGGATTGGCCTAGTGACCCTTCTCTGGACTGCTTCCAATGCGAGTATATCTTTTCTCAGATAAGTTGATTGTTCGCATTATTCCTGGTGTGGTCTAAAGAGTATGGATAGTTTTAGTAAAACTTCCCTAGTTTTATACTCCATTCCCTTTGAAATAAAGACAACATTCAATTTGCCTTCCCCGTGACCTGCTGAACTTGCATGCTAGCTTTTTGTGATTTATGCATGAGGATCCCAAATCCCTCTGTGCTGTAACTTCCTGCAGTCTTTCTCCATTTAACTAATATCCGGCTCATTTATTCTTCCTACCATACTAACATGCATGACTTCACATTTTCCTACATGTCATTAAATCTGCCAAGTTTTGCCTATTCACTTATCCTGTCTATATCCCTTTAGATTCAGTGTGTCATCCTCACCACTTACCTTCCCACTTATTTTTGTATCATCTGCAAACTTGCAAATAGTGTATTCACTTCCCTCGCCCTATTCATTAATATATATTGTAAATAATTGTGGCCCAAGCACTGATCCCTATGGCTCGCCAATAGTTACAGGTTGCCTGAAAATGGCTCTCTTATCCAAACTCTCTGTCTTCTATTAGTTAGCCAACAGTCTATCCATGCTAATATATGCTAAACCATGGGCTCTTTTGTGCAGTACTTTATCAAACGTGTTTTGGAAATCTAAATATATTACATTTATTGGTTCCCCTTTATCTCTCCTGAATTGACTCTTCTGCAACCAATATGGATACCATGGAGCTGCAAAGAAGGAAATGAGTACTCACACATAAATTGAAACTTCGGAATGACAAAGTTAGTGGTCTTGCTAGAAAATAATTAGACAAAGCTTGTGCTGAAAGGGAAGATGAAAAGTAAAAAGAATTTGAAAGAATTTGTGAACTGACTAGAAAAGAGTGTCAGGATTTATTTGTCTCATCACTGACAAGTTCTTAAAGCAGTAAAGGGGGGTTTTTCAAGAGAGAGAGAGAGAGGGAGAAAAATGAAATGATTGTACAAAAGGAGGCAGTGTTATACCTGCGTCTCCTGGATAAGAACACTGAAAGTTTAAATCAAGGGAACTAATCATCAAGTCATACAGATAAGGGCAATGTACATGTGTGGCTGATTGAAACTTTCTTTACAGGTTCAAACACAATGCATTCTGCATCCTAACTGTTGGGTAAAAAATGTTTCCTCATGTCAGCTTTAGATCCTTTTGTCAATCACCTTAAATCTGTGTTCTTTGTTTCTCAGCCATTCCACCAAAGGAAACAATTTTTCTGCACCCTCTCTAGACCCATCACAATTTTGAACACCTCTGTCAAATCTCCTCTCAACCGTCCCTTCTCAAAGGAGAACAATCCCTAATTTTCTGATCAATTCATGTAACTGAAGCCCCTCATCCATAAAGGTTTTCTCATGAATCTGTTCTGCTGCTTCACTAAACCCTCTACATCCTCCTAATGTGTGGTGCCCAGAAATGGCCACAATACTCCAGATGAGGCCAAAACAATCTCAAACAATGATGAGACACAGTACAGGAAAGAGATAGAGAATCTGGTGAACTGGTGCAATGACAATAATCAGTCCCTCAGTGTCAACAAAACGAAGGACATAGTCATCGACTTCAGAAAGTATAGTGGAGAATATCAACGGGGATGAAGTGGAAATGGTTGAGAGCTTCAAGTTTCTAGGTATCCAGGTTACCAACAACCTGTCCTGGTCCCTCCATGCCAATGCTATAGTTAAGAAAGCCCACCATTGCCTCTACTTTCTCAGGAGGCCAAGGAAATGTCTGCTACGATTCTCACCAACTTTTACAGATATACCGTAGAAAGCATTCTTTCTGGTTGCATCGCAGCTTGGATTAGCTCCTGCTCAGTCCAAGACCGCAAAGAACTACAAGGGGTTGTGAATGAAGTTTAGTCCATCATCCAAACCAGCCTCCCCCCCATTGACTCTGTCCACATTTCCCGCTGTCTCAGAAAAGCAGCCAGCATAATCAAGGACCCCATGCATCCCAGACATATTCTCTTCCATCTTCTTCCGTCGGGAAAAAGTCTGAGGACACGTACCAACCGACTCAGAAACAGCTTCTACCCTGCTGCCATCAGAGTTTCGAATGGACCTACCTTGCAGTAAGTTGATCTTTCTCTGCACCCTAGCTATGACTGTAACACTACATTCTGCACTCTCTCCTTTTCTTCTCAATGTACGATATGCTTTTGTCTGTATAGTGCGCAAGAAACAATACTTTTCATTGTGTACTAATACACATGACAATAATAAACTAAATCAAATCAAACAGTATTTTATAAGGGTTCATTATTATATCCTTGCTTTTGTACTCTAGCTTATGCTTTGATTTATAAAGGCCAGGATTCATAAGCCTTTTTAAATCACTTTATAAAACACTCAGCCTCCTTCAATTATTTCTACTCATATATCTCCAAGTCTCTCTGTTCCTAAACCCCATTTAGAATTGCACCCTTTATATTTATATAAACAGTCTCTAGATTATATTGTCTGTCTCCATTCTTCCTACAAAATGTTTCATATTTCTCGGCATTAAATTTTACCTGCCAAGTATCTACCCATTCCACCAACCAATCTCCGTCCTCTTGAAGTTTATCACTATCCTCCTCACATTTCACAGTGTTTTCACATTTTGTGTTATCTTTCATCATCCGAGGAGCTCTCGCTTTGCTTGCCCTACTTTTCCCTTGTGGGGATGTATCTCACCTGTACTAAATCATCTCCTCTTTAAAGGCAGCCCATTGTTTGAATACAGTTTGAGTGCCAACCTTTCAATTCAGTTTTCCTGGGACAAGTCCATTCATAAACTACTGCAATCCACCCTCTGCAAATTAAATATATTTTCTCCAGATTGCTCTTTGTCTTTTCCCAGAGCTAATCTCAGCCTTATAGTGCGATCATTGTTCTTTAGGTGGTCCCCCACTGATCCACTTGATCCATCTCATTTCCCAGAATTAGATCCAGCAAAGACTCCTTCCTCATTGGGTCAGAAACATAATGACAGTCTTATATTGGCAGATATGTTATCTCTCCCATTGAATGCTGGGTCCTATGGCCATTGGATGTTCAATCTCCTATCAGATATGTTTCACTGCTCTCTGTAATAAAGATGGTTTGCAGTGCCAAATAGTACAATCCTGCACTTAACTAAATATCAAATAAAAGATCAGGCCCCTGAACCATTTGTCCATAAACCCTGGGCCCTGGGCTGGATTTTTGCTACAGGCAGGGTTTGGGGAGATAAACCCTGGGCCCTGGGCTGGATTTTTGCTACAGGCAGGGTTTGGGGAGATAAACCCTGGGCCCTGGGCTGGATTTTTGCTACAGGCAGGGTTTGGGGAGTGGGGGGGGGGGGGGGGGGGAAGGGTGGGGGGCGGATGGGTAGCCCAAGTCAAGAATTTTCCCAACTCAGCAGACCTGTCTCAGCCTAAAGGGCCCGATGAGATCCAATTTTCACTCCAGGAAGGCAGGGCCTGGATAGAATCAGACCTGTCAATTCCAGGAAGTTGACCACAGGGTGCTGGCAAATGCCAAGGCATGCTTGTTAGAAGGCCCACTGTAGTTCTCTGAGGCTTTATCCCAGTTATTCTAGAAATTTAGAAGCTTTTAGGTCCTCTTGCACTCACCCCTCATACCCCCTCACCCCCCACATACCCCCATTCTACCTCCATGCCACCTCCTGTCCCTACCCATTTTTGTCCCCCTCACACCATCTTCGTTGCATCTCACCCAGTATTCAACAAGGGCAGATCTCAGAAGTCATGTGAAGATGAAAACAGTAAAGTTCTAACAATCAAATACAGTTCTGACTCATATACACTTGATGAAGAAGATAACCGCCTTTTTTGAAACCCATTCAAAATTTTTAAATCTCAGTTAAAGAAACAAACTTCTATTCAATCGTCACAACAAAGATGACTAGTCTTTTAATAGGCATATTAAACTGTAAATTTAGAAGCCCCTACTGCGATAATGCTTTTGTAACTTTTTAAACTCAGCCAAGCACTCATAATGACATAATAACAACCCTTAATAAAGAACTCATTTGAAACTGTGGAGCAGGTGGTCATGTTTTTTTCTAACACCAGAACATTTGTTGATCAAAGCAGTCCAGCAGATATTTTAAACTCTCACTGACAGATTAAACCCATTCTTTTTTTCAAATTAAAAGAGCAGGGTATTTAAAAAGCTTTGGATCATGACAGTTAAAAAGATCTTACCTGCCCTTCAAAAACTTACATCAATTCACAAATTCAGGCCTCCCACATTTCTGATTAAGACTCTTGGGACGGTCAAAATGGAGTCTGTTTGAACTCATCAATAATTCAATTGGTCTTGCTGTCTTTGGGTTTTCCACCTGTGTAAATCACACTCTCCTCCCTTACTCCACCAGCAAAAATTGGATCTGTTGGAAATGGGGATGCGACTTCCATAACCAGCTCCCATCCATCATTTTTAAAAGTCCACAAAGCCTTCCTGAATTGCAAAAAATCTGTCCCTCTATATATCCACACTGAGTTTGAATTTCCATGTCTTTCAACAACCACATTTTTACCCTTCCAAATAGTCTTTGATAAGTCTAAGGAAATAGAAATGATTTTGAACCTTTATAATGACTCCTAAAAGTTTTGTTCTTTTGTGTAGCCATTTGTTTTCAAGTGTGCACGCTGCATATTATTTTCTCAGAATCCCTTTAAGTATACCCACTCTGGCTTTAAATAAGCCTGTATAAATAAGATTGAATAAATAAATAAACAAATAAGACTAAATTGAGTTTGTGTCTATATATGCCCTGTTTGTGAACACGACTCCTCACTCACCTGAAGAAGGAGCGACACTCCGAAAGCTTGTGCCACCAAATAAACCTGTTGGACTTTAACCTGGTGTTGTGAGACTTCTTACTGTGCAAATAAGATTGTACAGTGTGCTCTTGTTGTGAGCAATGTCTCTCAGGATTTATCCTATGGTATTTCCCTGATGGCCCTGACTATTAGAACCAAGATGTGGAGATGTCGGCGTTGGACTGGGGTAAACACAGTAAGAAGTCTCACAACACCAGGTTGAAGTCCAACAGGTTTATTTGGTCGCACAAGCCACAAGCTTTCAGAGCGCTGCCCCTTTATCAGGTGAGTGGGAGTTCTGTTCACAAACAGGGCATATAAAGACACAAACTCAATTTACAAAATAATGGTTGGAATGCGAGTCTTTACAGGTAATCAAGTCTTAAAGGTACAGACAATGTGAGTGGAGAGAGAGTTAAACACAGGTTAAAGAGATGTGTATTATCTCCAGCCAGGACAGTTAGTGAGATTTTGCAAGCCCAGGCAAGTCGTGGGGGTTACAGATAGTGTGACATGAACCCAAGATCCCAGTTGAGGCCGTCCTCATGTGTGTGGAGCTTGGCTATCAGTCTCTGCTCAGCGACTCTGCATCGTCCTGTGTCGTGATGCTCCACATCGTGATGCTCCACCTCACGATGCTCCACTTCTCCAGCTTCCACCCTAAACACGTTAAAGAATCTATCCCCTATGGACAAGCCCTCCGTATACACAGGATCTGCTCGGATGAGGAGGATCGCAACAGACACCTCCAGACGCTGAAAGATGCCCTCATAAGAACAGAATATGGCGCTCGACTCATTGAGCGACAGTTCCAACGCGCCACAGCGAAAAACCGCACCGACCTCCTCAGAAGACAAACACCGGACACGGCGGACAGAGTACCCTTCGTCGCCCAAAACTTCCCCGGAGTGGAGAAGCTACGACATCTTCTCCGGAGCCTTCAACATGTCATTGATGAAGATGAACATCTCGCCAAGGCCATCCCCACACTCCCACTTCTTGCCTTCAAACATCAGCACAACCTCAAACAGACCATTGTCCGCAGCAAATTACCCAGCCTTCAAGAGAACAGTGACCACGACACCACACAAGACACAAGACGTGCCGGATCATCAACATGGATGCCATTATCTCACGTGAGAACACCATCCACCAGGTACACGGTACATACACTTGCGACTCGGCCAATGTTGTCTACCTGATACGCTGCAGGAAAGGATGTCCTGAGGCATGGTACGTTGGGTAGACCATGCAGACGCTACGACAACGGATGAATGAACACCGCTCAACAATCACCAGGCAAGAATGTTCTCTTCCTGTTGGGGAGCACTTCAGCGGTCGCGGGCATTCAGCCTCTGATCTTCGGGTAAGCGTTCTCCAAGGCGGCCTTCACGACACATGACAACGCAGAGTCGCTGAGCAGAGACTGATAGCCAAGTTCCGCACACATGAGGACGGCCTCAACCGGGATCTTGGGTTCATGTCACACTATCTATAAACCCCACGACTTGCCTGGGCTTGCAAAATCTCACAAACTGTCCTGGCTGGAGACAATAGACATCTCTTTAACCTGTGCTTAACCCTCTCTCCACTCACATTGTCTGTACCTTTAAGACTTGATTACTTGTAAAGACTCGCATTCCAACCATTATTTTGTAAATTGAGTTTGTGTCTTTATATGCCCTGTTTGTGAACAGAACTCCCACTTACCTGATGAAGGAGCAGCGCTCCGAAAGCTAGTGGCTTGTGCTACCAAATAAACCTGTTGGACTTTAACCTGGTGTTGTGAGACTTCTTACTATTAGAACCAATACATGATCTAACTTTCCACAACTTGTATGATTGTCTCAATACCACTAGCACTTTATAGCAAAATTCCAAACCCATAGGCATAATTAAAAATCAGTGAGTTATGCTTGGCTTATTTTTAATTATACATATATATTAGTGGCTGGAAGTTTTGCTATGAATGGCATTGCTTTGAAATTAATCACATAACAAATGCAAGGCTAAGAGACTCACGTCAGTTGAATTTTCTAAATCACTGACTACAGCTGATGAAATGAGTAGCACAGCCTTCAAATCAAATTTCTAATTTTGTCTCAGATATTTATTTAAATGAGTTGTATAAATTGAACCAAAATTATGTTTTTAATTGGTTGATGCTGTTTCTGGTTGGAAGTATCTTTTTACTTGAGAAGTGTATTTGTATTTGATTAGTTTTAATTAACTCTGGAAGTATTTTATTGGTTCCAAGCATATTTTATCAGTGAACTTTTCTGAAGATGCATGAAACTTGCAATTTGAAATAATTTACATTTTATTTTTAAAGAAGTACTGGAAGGAATCAGACTGAATTAAATATTTAATTTAAACAGACCTGCAAACAATCCTATGAGATGGATGTAGTGTAAGTATTAAAATACAAATCTTTTCCAATTACAGTTTATTTCAGGATGGAAGAGCTATTCAGGCGTTTGTTCTCTGTGTGATGAATGAGCTTATTAATGTCATTCTTGTCTCAGTGGTAACACACTCTTTGCCTTTCAGTCCTTTATGTCCCGTTCTAGACAACTGAGGGCAAAGTATAGGGTGGCCCCTCACTGCAGCACTAGGGGAGAGTTTGCACTACTGGAGGTGCTGTCTTTCAGGCGAGTGGCATGAAATTCATTTACGTACCTCGCTTAATTTCCCAGGGGCTGGTTGTGCCGCCAGCTGCTACCTGTATGGCAATGTTTAGGGATATGGGCACACACGGCTGTGTCCTTTACATACACCTGGACATGCTAAATTGAAGCTGTCCTGATATCATACCACCACTGGTGTGACCCTAGGTATCCGAATTTGGACAACACAGGTGCTGGAAATGTCTGCATTGTCCATTCTTGGAAACAAAGGCATGAAACAACATGCTGGGCCTGGCAGTAAAATTGTTCGAAGAGCCAGGCACCCTGATTCATGGGTCAGCTAAATCTTTGCAACTTTTCCTTTTGGGAGGTAAAAGGCAGCCTGCCTTTAAAAAATGGCAAGTCACCTGGACCCTCTGAGCAGCACTGCTGGGACCTTCTACACACCAGCTAAAACTTCCACCACTCAGATTAGGTAGATACACAAATATTGTGTGTTGGCCCAACTCAATTTTCCAAAAAGTAGTGGAAACTTGGACATTGAATTTATTCAAGGCTGAGTTAGGTAGACCTTTGATAGGCAATGGGATCAAGGGTTACAGAGGAACAGACAGGAAAGCAGAATTTGAGACCACGGTCAGATCAGCCAAACTCTTATCAAATGGTAGAGCCAGTTCAAAGACCAAATAGCCTACTCCTGCTCCAAAGTCCTATGTTCCTATGATTTGAACATCACAGATTATGTCCCTATACTTGGAAACTGGGACTAATGAATTATTTGCCCAAAATGTTAAATTTAGGCCTTAGGTGGACAGTAAGGTAGATATAAAAGATACCTTTGGCACTATGAAGAAACAGAGGCCCGAATTTCTGTGCTGCCAAACCCGGCTTTTAAAAATGGCCGCTGAAGCCAGAGAGTGCTGAGTGGGTGAGTAATGGGGATGGGGCGGGGGTGGGGTGGAGGGGGGAGTGGTGGAAGGTGTGGTGCATGGTATAAGAACAAAGAGAATTTCAGCACAGGAACAGGCCTTCGGCTACTAAACCTGCACTGGTGCCACGCTGCCTATCTGAACCATATCCCTCTATTCCCATTCTATTCATGTATTTGTCCAGACACCCCTTAAAAGTCACTATCGTATCTACTTCCACTACCTTTCCTGGCAGCGAGGTCCAGGCACCTATCACCCTCTGTGTAAAAAACGTGCCTCGTACACCTCCTTTAAACCTTACCCCTCGCACCTTAAACCTATGCCCCCCAGTAATTGACTCTTCCACCCTGGGAGAAAGCTTCTGACTATTCACTCTGTCCATGCCCCTCATAATCTTGTAGACTTCTATCAGGGCACCCCTCAACCTCTGTTCTAAATGGTCAGATAGTGAAAGATAGAACTGGAGCCCAATCTTACACACTTATATGCTTTTATTTATATGGACACACATCGCAAACATGAACTTCTGAAAGTACTCTAGGGTGTTTTGGGAAGTAGTTTGGTAAGTTTTGTCAGACTAATGCTACCGAGCAGAAGGTGACCTATTCACACAATAGGAATTGCAGTGCCAGTGCCCCAGAATCTGTAGTGAGACAGGGAGATGGATCAGAGGCTGCGGAGAATGAAAGCTTCACAAAATGCCCTCTGCCAAGTTAGAGACGGAGTCCTCTATTTTCCATGACAGTGACAGGTCCATAGGCCAGGCAATGCACCCAGCACCTCAGTGCCTATTCAACTCTCTCCTGTATGCTGTCCCACTAAAGTCCTCATCTGAGTCCACTGTAGTAGTACTTATCTGCCACCTCACCCTCTGATGAACTGGCAAACAAATCATTCTTTCACCCTGACCCGGTTACAGCCCACTCATGCCCATATTAGCTTCCAGTGTAATTTCAGTGCCAATGTCTGAACTGGTGGCTGTTATTGTCAAATCAAGTGATAAGGCCTCTTCATCAGAGCTGTGTTGTTGTTCTCCTTCCTCTTCTTGGGGCTCTTGTGGCTAGCTGAGCAATGGTTATTGAGTCTCTGGAAGCAGGAACTTGTGGGAAGGTTGGTGTGAGGGAAGACGGATGGGATGGGAAACAAGAGGTCAATGCTCATACCATCAGCAGCTTGCTCACCGTGCTAGATAGCAGGAAGAGCCTGAGTTTGGGAGTTGAGGTGAAGGTTAAATAGGAACAGACCATCATCCTCAATATCCTCAGCAATCTCATATACTACAAAGCAGCCAGTACCATGATCCTCCGTAGGGCTCTGGAATTGCAGGGGTCCTTGTCCTCTGCCACTTTAGTTCTGCTCCCTTCTATTGAATGATCCTGCAAAAGAGAGGGCAGACTGTCAGTAGTTGTGGCTGAGGGACTGCCATAACTGAATAGCTGGCGGGATGTAGAAGCAATAGGAGTTGGAAATGCAGGTGTCAGGATTGGTGGGTGTCGGGATGAAGTGGAGTATCTGGATGTTAAACTTAAGTCCTTAATGCCAGAGAATGCTGAGTGGGTGAGTAATAGAAGTTGGGATATGGCTTGTTCTGAATAGTCAGATAGAACTGGAGTCTAATCTTTACACACATAAACTTTTGTTTATAGGGACACACATTCAAACACAAGCTTCCGAACCCAACAACCAGAGATCTAATCTGCTCCTCTATATATAGGAGTACAAGTGAATCCCCAATTACTATACTCCACCTGAGTACAATAAAACACTCAATTCAATACAGTTCACAGTGCACTGAATAGTTGGCAATGGGGAGCAGATTTTGTGTGGAGATATATTCATTGACGTTGACATGGGATCCCACTCTCATCTTATGGTAATCCTTGGCAGTTTCCTGGAAACCTCTCACCCACCCCCATGGAACCATGACATGTCTCCCCCTGCCCAGCTGCAGCACTATGGATCCCTCTGGCTTTCCTCATGTTCAGTTACTAAGATTTTCCATTGAAATTAAAGGGACAGCCTGCCTTTAAAAAATAGCAAGTCACCTGGACCCTCTGAGCAGCACTGCTGGGACCTTCTACACACCAGCTAAAACTTCCACCACTCAGATTAGGTAGATACACAAATATTGTGTGTTGGCCCAACTCAATTTTCCAAAAAGTAGTGGAAACTTGGACATTGAATTTATTCAAGGCTGAGTTAGGTAGACCTTTGATAGGCAATGGGATCAAGGGTTACAGAGGAGCAGACAGGAAAGCGGAATTTGAGACCACGGTCAGATCAGCCAAACTCTTATCAAATGGTAGAGCCAGTTCAAAGACCAAATAGCTTACTCCTGCTCCAAAGTCCTATGTTCCTATGATTTGAACATCACAGATTATGTCCCTATACTTGGAAACTGGGACTAATGAATTATTTGCCCAAAATGTTAAATTTAGGCCTTAGGTGGACAGTAAGGTAGATATAAAAGATACCTTTGGCACTATGAAGAAACAGAGGCCCGAATTTCTGTGCTGCCAAACCCGGCTTTTAAAAATGGCCGCTCACAGGTGGGATTTTCAGTTTGAGAGGGGGGCTGAAAAAAGAGGCGGGACAGGGCGACCCCGGAAGGAATCCACAGGTTGCCGGACCTGGAGGCAAGCTGGATACAAGGTTATGTTGAAGTAAATAATAATAAAACAAAAGACATCCCTCCAGACCACATCCCTCAACCCTGCACCCCCCCCTACCTCACCACACATTCAGCCTATGCCAAACCTATGTCAACCCATGCTCCCCATCCAACCCCATGGCCACAATGCCCACTTGTTGACATTGTTACCCTCAACCTACCCTCACATGGCTCCTCAAACCACTGTGCCAACTTAATACCCCTCTACCCACTCCCATTTCCCCTATACTCCCAATGCTAACTTAGTGCCAACTCATGCCATCATAATGCCCCTACCGTCCTTTGCTGTTATCCCTTCCATACCAGCTCACCTAGTAGCATTGGACAGTTTCTTGACAGAATTGACACATCCTGGATAAATTGACAGATTGGACAGCTGGAGGGGGGAGGTGGGGATTGGTTTCCCGATTGTGGTCCTGCTGTTGGGGAATTTTACTGATGGCAAGACCAGATGTGGCCAACCCGAGGTGACTGGCAACCAATTAACATCATTAAAAGTCCAATTAGTGGCCATTTTAAATTGCCGTCAGCATTTGCTGCTGGCAGAATGACCCGCTCCTCTACGTGGGAACACTGTAATAAGTCCTTGGAGATAGAAGTCCCTTCACCAAAATCCCTTTATTTACAAGGCTGACAACAGCACACAGAGTGCTTTCAGTTAGCAGCCTACACTCGGAGTCCCAGAGGAACTGACACTCCCGGTTAAGTGGAAAGCAAGAGGCTCCTTGATTGGCCCATCAATTTGGCCCTTAATCAGGGAGTTCATATTCTAACAGGCCAACCCCAATGCCTGATTAAAGTAATCACAGACACTACCAAATAATTAGTGGGGACTTCTGAATGGCAGGAATGTCGGTCTCACAGGCCATGATCAGAGAAGGCAGCAGGCGTGGCCTTAACATTATCTTGAGAGGTGTTTGCCCTTCAACTCTTGGCATGGTAATTTTAATTTTTTTTATTCACCTGGTCCAGCTTGTGAGGTAGGGGTGCCAACTGTCATTAAATGTATTTCATCGCGTAACTTGCTCCCATTCTCCAGCCATTCATCTGCCAACACATCTATCCTTGTGATGCACTGCCTTCCTATGCCAACTGGATGCTTTACTGCCAATCAAATAGCCCACCTCCCCCCACCCACCCCACTCAATTACCCCCAACATTTTCAATAGTGTTTTGGAGTCCTGAAGATTTTTCTCCAGTGTTGCACACAACAGTGTGCTGGAAATTGATCTTCAGTTCCTGGAAGCTCCAGGCCAATCCTGGAGGGTTTGCAACCCTACCGTGAGGGCTGTTTGAGTACCTTAGCGATAACCACCACCCCCAGTGGAACAGCTGAGGTTCAGAGCTGCTGGCTGTTTGACTGGGCTGGGAGCATTAGGCAGGACTAGCCCACAGAGCACCAATGAGAAAGCTGCCTGTGGTGCAAGTTACCGAGTTGATCCTATTACCGGCACGTGCAAGTTTGGAACTCACTCATTATCCAATGTTGGATCCCGACTCCCCTAACAAAATTCAGCCATAACTTTCCCTTTATTGCACACTATCAAATTTATATTTAACTGAATAATGCTTCATTTTGAAAAAGAACTAAGTCTGTAGCCTATAGTAGATTTGAAAAATTTTCTGAAAAGGTGGCAATAGTTAAAAATGTCCTGGCAAAGCATTACATCTCTTCCATGCATTCTTGAGTTGTCAGCGGTGCTGGCAAAGTCAGTATTTATTGCCAAGGATATGACAGCTATTCCAGAATCCCAGTAATTAAAAAAAACAGGGATTGCAATGTAGATTGCAATGAAATCATGTATTGAGCAATCTCATCTAAAGAAAGATAGCAACTGAATGAGAATTTTATTTTATACAAGGTCTTGAGCAAATGTTTAATTTCTCAAAGTGAACCATAATTCAACTAACCATTAATGGGCCCTTAGGTGATTCGAATTATTATAAGAGTAGATGCGATATATATAATAAAGCCACTTTTCAAACTCTTTGGTTGTTTGGACAAGTTTTCCGGAGTATACTGGATTAAACTGAAACATTCTGAGAAGCTTTCTCCCATCTTCTTTAGTGTCCTTGTGTAATCATTTCAATGCTTCCAAGCGTGAAAGAGCTGATTGATAGCCATGGACTACTGGATGTGATTTCTTATGTAGATGCACCTGTGGAATGTAGATGTTGTCATAGCGACACATCACAAATATTCCACATTGGGTGGGACATCAAACATTTAAGTGCAGAAAATCATCTTTCTCACAGAGATTCAGATAGAAAAAGAAATGATTCTGGAGTCCATGGCAAAGCCACACCATTGTTAGCAGTATTGCATTGCACAGATGGACTCAGTGAGCTCTGTCTGTGGCCCCCTTCCCACCTCACCTGGATTGGTGAATTGACATTTCGTAACACCTGTTTTCCCGTAATCAGCAATGTGCCACTATCTCCGGTGTCTAGGATGGGAAATAGAGCAGACTAACAAACAATGGAAAGTTATCAGTTGGAATATGAGAAATGCAACACGTGCATGTGAAGCAACTGATGTTTCCATTTACATGTGAAAGTAAGACAGGGAAAGACTTATTTATTCACCCAACCTGTTTCACATAATTGCGTGACTTGTGCATTACAGTACATAGGTTTTCCACCCCGCCCAGAGGCAAGTAATTTCTTGGAAGAGATGGAAACAAATAGAATTTCATGCCATTAGAGGGGGAGCAAGGTTGAAAAAATTATCTCCAACTCCTTTAGGCAATTGACACTTGTCCAAAAGACAATTCTAGCCCTGATTAATGTTACCCAGTACCTACTTCTTGTAATAGTTGATCTCCGGCCAAACCTGAAATAGATCCACCTATCCCTTGAAAGAATTTGAAATGAAACTCTATAGCAAAGGTACCATGCTGTAATCTGAATGATAAACTATACCCAATTGCAGGAGATTGGCATGTTCAAACATGCTCTCGGTAATTAGTCGTTGTTCATAAGGGATCATAGGCACTTTCCATTATATAGTTTGAGGTGTATCACTCCTCATTAAGCATGGAGCAAGGCAAGGCGGAATGTATTCATGATCTATCACAAATGGTATGGGATTGAACCTGCACCATTGGTATCACACTTGGCATCTAGCCAACTGAGCTAACTGACCAAAATGCCATTGTGTAGTTAATATAAGAAAACCAGTGCCAAACAGATTAGAAACATTCTACCTTACATGTGATATACACTGAAGAGTAAATAGGAGGATCAGATCTTCTGGTGAGCAAGAGCATGGACAACATTGAAAAGGGAAAAAGCAGTAGGCACTTCAGAGACCTATCTCAGTCCGGGGAGCTCAGGAGGGAAGAGGTGAAAGAGGAGAGGCTACTCATGAATGTGCTTTGAGAAGACCACAGAAGGTTAGATAGGCAGGAGGAGTGGGTGAGAAAGTGTTAGTAGATCAGGTGTAGAGCTGGAAATAGTTCTTTAACTCAACTTTTGTTGAATGCTTGTAGAACTGGCAGCCAGGATGGTGGACTTGATGGCAAAAAAAAACTTATTTTCTCCTTGGAGTGATTGCTTGTTTTTACAGTAACATGATTAAACAGATCAATTAAAGGAACTAGACTGTCTGACTGGGCATTTATCCAGACTAAAAACACGGAACCAATCAGAGAACTGAGAGATGAAGCTAAACTGAACTTACTTGGAACACCGGGGCTATCAATATGGAAATAATGTAGATAAGTTCTGTACTGAAGTTAAACCAATTCTATTACAATCTGATGTTCTAATCATCTAATGATGTTCCTGTTTATGGCAAAAAGTAGAGAGAAACAGATTAATAGCATCATCCTATTCTATTGACTGTGACAAATACTTCCTGCCCTGATCGGTAGATGTCTTGAAATGGATAGAAAGCTGGTTAGCATATAGAAAATAAAGAATTGGCATCAATGGATCCTTTTCAGATTGGCAGTCAATGACTAGTGGAGTTCTGTAGGGATCTGTACTAGGACCCCAACTGTTCACATTATATATTAATGAATTGGAAGAGAGAACTAAATGTATTATCTCCAAATTTGCAGATGATACAAAGTTGGGTGGGAGGGTGAGCTGTGAGGAGGATGCAGAGATGCTTCAGCGTGATTGGACAGTGTGTGTGGGCATCTGCATGGCTGATGCAGTATAATGTGATAAATATGATATTGTCCACTTTGATAGCAATAATAGGGAGACAGATTATTACTTGAATGGGTGTAAATTGAGAGAGGTGGATACTCAGTGAGACCTTGGTGTCCTTGTGCATCAGTCGCTGAAAGTAAACACGTAGGTACAGCAGGCATTCAGGAAAGTAAATGGTATGTTGGCCTTCATAGCGAGATGATTTGAGTATGGCGATAAGAATGTTTTGCTGCAATCGTACAGGACATTGGCGAGGCCACACCTGGAGTATTGTGTGCAGTTTTGGTGTCCTCATCTGAGGAGGGATGTCTTTGCTACAGAAGGAGTACAGCGAAGATTTATCAGGCTGATTCCTGGCCTAGCAGGTCTGTTATATGAGGAGAGACTAAGTCGGTTAGGATTATATTCACTGGAGTTTAGAGGAGTGAGAGGGGATCACATAGAAACTTACAGGGTTAGACAGGGTAGATTCAGAAAAAATGTTCCCGATGGTGGGGGAGTCCAGAACTAGGGGTCATAGTTTGAGGATAAGAGGTAAACCTTTTAGAACTGAGGTGAGGTGAATGTGTGAAATTCACTACCACAGGAAGTAGTTGAGGCCAAACGATTTCAAGAAGAAATTAGATATAGCTCTTGGGGCTAAAGGGATCAAGGGATATGACGGGAAGGGGGGATTAGGATATTGAATTTGATGATCAGCCATGTTCAAAATGAATGGTGGGAGCAGGATCAAAGGACGGAATGGCCTACTCCTGCTTCTTGTTTCTATGATAGAGTTGGAATACATTTGATAACCTGTCTTTAGCAATTCAAAGAATTATTCAGAACTAACTCAAGGCTTGCAAAGAAAAGATTAATCTAAAAAAAGCAAATACTGCCGATGTTGGATACCTCAAATTAAAATAGGAAATGTTGGAAACAGACAGCCAAGCAGGCTGTGGAGAGAATCAGAGTTAATGGCTGGAATTTTACCGGCACATCCGCCTGAGGCTCGTAAGATCGTGCCCAAGGCCAACAGAGAATGCCGTTCTATGGGCCTCACCCACCCAGATTTCAGGGTGGGCGTGCCGGTAAAATCAGAGCCTATATGTCGGATTGCTGACTTCTTATCGTCAGTGTTCTGGTGAAAGGTCATTGATCTGAAACATTGGACTGAATTTTCCCTACACTGTGGGGATGGAGTTGGGCATGGTGGTCGTGGCTTTGGAAGCCAGTAGAATAGTCGGCTATCATATTGGGATGTTCTGGCTGGCAGGAAAATTTCCCGAGGAGGCCAGGGAGTGGGAACAGAGCCTGCTGGCCAGCAGGGGGCATCATTTGAGGCTATTCAGCGGGTTTTTATTGGCAACTTCATGAAACAATTTGAATTTTGTAGAAGGTTTCCAAGTACCATGGAGCTTCACAGCTTGTCAGTTCAAACATGCCCAGAGCACAAGGGGGTCATCGTTGCCTATAACTTAGAGTCAGTATAGCTTATGCAGAGTTCTCAAGCTGGAAGACTGCTATTGGAAGAAAGTTTGAAGGGATAGCTTCATGAAAGGATGGTGTGTAGGCCAGTAACCAGAATGTTTCCTTGCAGCAGCCCTGCAGCAAACCCAAACAAGGCATGGAAGTTGACATTCATTGAGGGTTGAGGGCTGCAAAGGAAGATGGCATGATCCTGTGCAGGCATGCACAGGGCACATAAGGATCAGAAATATGGTCAAATGCTCAAAGAAGGTGCTACAGTAGTAAGTTTAGGTGGTGATTTTTAATAGAAATCAATCATTCCCAGATTAAACTTACTGAATAAACTAACAAGGCCAACGGAATCCAAGGCCATCGTAGAAGTAACATATGATTCCTTGGCAGTAATTAGTTTATATATTTTTATACTGGCAATGAATTAGATAAGACGACAACAGATCATTTAAAAATAGCGAACCTCAATTAATTTTATTTGAATCAATGGTTGTTTTAAAAGGCTTGACTCGATTAATACTCTTTGAAGAGAAGTCAAGCCTGTTAACAAAATACGTGACACCTCAATTTCATAAAACTTCTGTTAAGTTCAGCATGATTACTGCACGTTACTTAACGGTGATATATATTGAAATTTGTGCTAGTAATATTCAATTGCAAGCAGTATGTCTTTTAATGACAATCAAAGCGTTAACCCTCACTCATTAAGAGAACTGGCATCATTAATCCACCTTAATAATATTAGACCTCAGATGTATTCTGTTACTTTAGTGTGGAAGACTCCCAACCTGCCCGTGGTGGATTTGGTGGTAGGCGGGCACAGAGCATCCCGCGGCAGCAAAATGTTGGAAACCATCGGTGTAAAATTAAATTACAATTCTCCCACTGGTGGGTCATCCCACTGGTAGGTGGCATGAATGCCATTTGCACTCATTTGAATCTCACCAATGCTCAAGAAAACAGCTGCCCCCTATATCCCATCAGACCTTCCAATCTTGCATCACGCCAGCAGGAAATTCCATTGACTTCAACTAGTTCCCATTGCAATTGTATTGATGGCTAATGGTTGCCCACTTACAATGAAGGTAGACACAGGAGCCTCCACCACAGTAGTGGGAGAACAAACTTATCAATACCTATAGGGTAGGCTCCAAACCCGAAGATTAAAAAACACCGCAACCAGGCTGGCGATGTATACGGGGAGGCTATACAGATTTTAGAACAACAACAGCACCTGTAAGTTACGGACAGCAGTTTGCCCAACTGACTTTAATTTTAGTTGAGGGCCAAGGGCCAAACTTCATTGGACAAGATTGACTTCAGGAAATAAAATTGAATTGGCTAGTAATGTTCAATATTAATGAAGGGGACCTACATGCCATCCTCAGGAAATACCAGGAGGTATTTCAAGAAGAACTAGGCGGAATATGGGGTTTCAAAGCCTGAAGTGTGTTGACATTGCTCGAGGGGTGCCATGCTGTTACACACCCGATGGAAGATAAAGTTAGAGTCATTAAAGAAACATCAGCCCCAAAGAATGTGTCAGAGTTCAAATCTTTTCTTGGAATGATAAATTATTATGGAAAGTTTATTCCAAATTTCTCTACAATGCTGGCACCTCGACATGCATTACTGAAAAAACACCAGAAATGGCACTGGAAGACTCAGCAAAACAAAGCCTTCTGACAAGTGAAACAAGCCCTAAATCATTCTCACTTGTGATGCCTCTCCTTATGCAATTGGGGATCGTTGTCACAAATAAACGAAGGACAGTTTAGAGAGACCCATCAGCGGCACGGTGGCACAGTGGTTATCACTGCTGCCTCACACAGTGCCTGGGACCCAGGTTCGATTCCCGGCTTGGGTCACTGTCTGTGTGGAGCACATTCTCCCCTTATCTGTGTGGGTTTCCTCCGAGTGCTCCGGTTTCCTCCCACAGTCCAAAGATGTGCGAGTTAGGTGGATTGGCCAGGCTAAATTGTCCCTTAGAGTCAGGGGGACTGGCTAGGGTAAATGCATGGGGTTATAGGGAAAAGGCCTGGGTGGGATTGTGGTCAGTGCAGACTCGCTGGGCTGAATGGCCTCCTTCTGCACTGTAGGATTCTATGATTTCTATGAACTGTGCTTCACGAGCCCTAACTAATCCAGTAAAGGCATACTCACAGCTCAAGAAAGAGGCGTTGGCCATCACCTTTGGGATAAAGCAATCTCACCATTATGTTTACAGAGAACATTTCACCCAAATTACTGATCATAAATCCCTGCCAGGTTTATTTAAAGATGATAAAGCCATCCCTCCAATAGCATCTGCAAGGATACAGTGTTGGGTTTTATTGATGGCTGCTTATGAATATACCTCCCAAAATAGATTGGGGATACATATATCAAATGCAGACACTTTAGCCGTCTCCCACTACCGGAAAGTACACCACCCCCGCCAGTGCCACAAGAAATTGTCCTTGCCTCGAATTTCCTCGACACATTACCCATGTTGTCACAAAAGATCAAATACTGGACTCAGAAGGATCCAATATTGCCCAGAGTTAAACATATTGTTCTTCATGGCTGGCATTACTCGGGAATGTCTGAACAATTAAAACCTTTTCAAGGAAGGATGAATTGAGCTGCAAGGATGGTGTTCGGTTGTGGGGAGGGAGGGTGATTGTCCCCACACCTGGCAGGAAATTACTATTGGAGGAACTACACAGCGCCCAGCCAGACATGTCCAAGATGAAAATGTTGGTTCGTAGCTATGTGTGGTGGCCAGTGTTAGACACAGACATGGAAAGCATGGTTTAACGGTACGACCAGTGCAAGGTATAACAAAATTACCATCAGCAGCCATGAAGCAGCCTTGGCAGCGGCCAGGTTGGCTGGAGGCACAACTCCACATTGGTTTTATAGGCCCATTCATAGTCACCATGCTCCTACTTATAGTTAACACACACTCAAAATGGCTCGACATCTATGAAGTGAGGTCCATAACTTATTTTGCAACAGTGGAAAAGTGAAGATAAACCTTCACCACCCTTGGTTTACCAGAGGGCAGCACTCTCTATCTGATGTTATCCAGGTTCTGCTACTCTTTATCAAATGATGTGGTACATGGTTTCTGTATCAGGCCTATGCCAAAGTCTTTAATCAGTCAGACAGACTCTACCTGTTTTCCATTCTGTGTTTATAAGGGTAGTGCCCTTACCCATGGTATGATATTCTCATCCCCACCCTCATCACAGTGGGTTAACACAACTTAATTTCATTTTGAAGTGAGTCTTTGTTGTCATTCCTCTTCAGCAAGATTCCCATTCCCACCTTAAGAAATGTGGAATCCTTGGAATCTGGATAGCTGCATTCAAGATACACCTGTTGTGTACAAAAGCAGTATGAAATAACTCCACCGAGGCCAGAGTTCCTTCACCAAATTTAGACTTATTGACAATAGTTAGTAATACTCGGCTAGGTACTTCCCTATACAGAGTATACACCCTGAGTGCCAGTAACCCGGACACTCCACATTATGTACCTCTGCAGGGCCCCTGAATTGGACAGCATTAACTGTCCAATCAGGGAGCTCATATTCAACAGGACCACTTCGTGGACTTTGTTAAAGCCATTACACAGTGGAGTTCCTGAACCACCAACATCTGGAAGTACAGTATCTGTAATAAAGTTGAACTCTCTATGGACTGTATGCTCAATGCTTTGAAGCTGACTCTACATTGGTGATGTTTTATGAATTTAAGTGAGCCATGATACATTACAATATTCAAGCAGCAGTTTGCCAGGACTTTTGAGAATTTTATTACCTGCAATTGTCTTGTGGGTCAAAGACATAACCCATCCTCCATTCCTTGTACCTCATTCCATAACCTCTCCAGCTGTCTGGAGTCATAGAATCATAGATTCTACATAGTGGCACATCTCAGGCTGAAAGAACAACACTAATTGTCAAAACATTAACTGCATGAACAACATCATTTAACCTGCCATGCTGGCTAATGTGCTATCTGACCTTCAACCCCAGCTCAGATGATCCCCTATCTAGTAGAGTTTACTTTATAATATCTTATCCAAATGTCATATGGTATCTGTTACTCAAGTCCATCAGCTATCATCTCTCCCTGATCAGACCAAAAATATGATTTTTCTGCTTGATTTATGTAGCTTAGACTCCATCCATTACTAAACATACTGTAATAAATTTTGCAAATAAACTTAAGGTTCAAGCAGTTTCTCTGCTCTGAAGAGGATTACCATCTTCTTCAATCACTATAAATTCTGCTTCTACATTCTGATCTCCAGCTTTTACATCCACACGCAAACTCCCAACATGTTTGAAGGGGGTTTTAAATGTGTGAGGATAGAGCTTTTTGATACATTTTCAAGATGTGCACTTGGTTTGCTTTGGCTTCAGTTCCTCCCTCAGTGTTGTCAATGACAGTAATAATGCTCACATCAACACCACCAACAACCACTGGAACTTTCTTGTGGTTGTTCCAGAATCTAGGATTACTATTCATGTCCTCACTCTCTGCATCCTCTTCAATTCATCTCACCGCTGTGCTTTTACCTCTCTTTTCTTGAATCTCTTTACATGAATTACCTGGCTTTCCTCTTTGTTCAGCTTTCCTTCTGCACTTCTTGGCAAAATGCTCTTTGCCCCCACGTTTTCTGTAAATCTTTTCCCTGGCAGCAGGCATCTTTACCATAATGCCCCAAGTTGCCACCACATCTGAAATGCTCTCTCTCAGACTTTTGTTGCTTACATTTACACGTACATGGATTCTGTTCTGCCCCTTGGTTCATGTTATGCCAACGACAGAGGGAGGAGGGACCAAGTTCCGTGCTGCAAAATTAGCTATCTGCTGTTTCCAGTGCGGCTGCTATTTTCAAAGTGCAATCCAATGCTAAGTCACCTCCTCTTTCCAGAAGCTTATGCCTCAACTTATCCACCTTGCAATTTGGACTACCTGATCCGTTATCTGCTTATTCAGACCAGTCACAATATAAATGCATGAATCTGGCGCCTGCCTCAAATAGATAACAAATTGGGTGAGGGCTTCCCCTTCTGTCTGCCTCATTTGAGGGAAAACATACCTTTGGGATGTGACATTTGGTGTCACCACATTACAGTGCTTTCAAAGTCTTCACTGCACATTCATAATCTGCCTTTTCTCCTGGATCAGGCAACAGGGTAAATTTTCCAGTCCTGCCTGCTGCAGGAATCATCGCAGGCAGGACGGACAATTTGACGAACAATTGAAAAGTCAATTGACCTCGGTGTGAATTTCTGGTCTTGGGATAGGTGAGACTGGAAAATCCCACCCAATGAGAAAGTCTCCTCCCTCACTGAAGCACTGAACAACCATAAGACCCATTGCCGTGCTTTCTGCACACTGTCACCCTCACCATGACTGTCAGCATCCACTTCAAATTCCTCCAGCCACACTTTCCATTTCATGCTCCAGCAAATAACGACACAATCCTAAATGTCTCCATATTCATCCTCATCACCAATGTCACATCACAAGCTAAAAGAACAACTCTCAGAATCACAGATTTCACTGCAAGAACATCATTTCACCTGCTATGGTGACTAACTCCTGTCTGACCTACAACCCCCAGGTCAGGTGATTCCATTTGTAGTATAGAGTATACCTTACAGCAGTGGTGGACAACATGCAGCCTGGGGACCACATGTGGCCCACTTGTGTTCCGAGTGCGGCCCATGAGACATTTTGTTGACCATTGCCTATATGCAGGGTTGCCACATTCTGCTGATTTTCATCCATGTAGTTTTTTTCCTAGAAGTATAACTGAAGTGATACACATGAAAAAGTTTTAAAGTTTATTTATTAGTGTCACAAGTAAGCTTATGTTAATACAGCAATGTAGTTACTGTGAAAACTACTGTAGTAGCAATGTAGCTACTGTGAAAATCCCCTAGTCGCCACACTCCGGCGCCTGTTTGGGTACACAGAGAGAATTTAGCATGGTCAATGCACCTAATCAACACATCTTTCGGACTGTGGGAGGAAACCGGAGCACCCAGAGGAAACCCACGTAGATACAGGGAGAATGGGCAGACTCTGCACAGACAGTGACCCAAGCCGGGAATCGTCCCTGGCACTGTGAGGCAGCAGTGCTAACCACTGTGCCTTTTTGTTTAGTACAGTGAGGTGCATGCTGATTGCACACATTCACTGTGAGAGCTGAGCACTCCCTCTAGGTCCAATTAAAGTGCAAATATTTATTTTGTTTTTATCATTTGAAGTTGATGATAGTTTTATTAATATAGAAATGATTAAATGTTTTCTACAACTCTATGAAATATTCAGCATGTATTAAATGTAATTAATCTTATTTATGGGGTCATGGTTAGTGAACAAGCCCAATTTCAATCTTGCAGCCCACTAAGATGAAGGAGGGCCACCCATGCACCCCACTCACAAGCTAAGGTTGCCCATCACTGTCTTACAGTATCTTATCTAAGTACTGTATAGTTTCTAATACTCAAATCCACACACACAATCAGTTATCATCATGACACAATGCACCTCCCTATTAAAAGGTCCAAGCGGGCTTTATGTAGTACTAGCCACTTGCATTATCAGACCCCTGTTGATGTGTGCAGACAATGAACAGCAGTTGCGGTTGGCTACACACAGTCATTATGTAAAAGGCACCATGATGTCTGCAGTGCACTGAACGGTCGTGGTTTAATCGCAGACTGTGATCTTCATGGGTATTTTTGGGAATTGGATTCCCCAATGAATCTGTTGTCTGTACCACAATCATTGGAAACAAGTGTGACTAGGAGAAGTTCTAGCATCATGACTGAAAACTCCTTGGGAAGGGGTAGAGATGACATTAGGTCATGGCTACCCAAACTGCACAAACACCAAGGCATTCACACCTGTTCTAGGATAACTGGATTATCTAAAAAGATTGGATTTATAAAAGTGGCATTTTGCAAACAAATAAATAGAGGTACCACTGTATGGACTTGTAAATAAATAAATGGGGCGGCACGGTAGCACAGTGGTTAGCACTGCTGCTTCACAGCTCCAGGGTCCCGGGTTCGATTCCCGGCTCGGGTCACTGTCAGTGTGGAGTTTGCACATTCTCCTCGTGTCTGCGTGGGTTTCCTCCGGGTGCTCCGGTTTCCTCCCACAGTCCAAAGATGTGCGGGTTAGGTTGATTGGCTAGGTTAAAAATTGCCCCTTAGAGTCCTGGGATGCGTAGGTTAGAGGGATTAGCGGGTAAATGTGTGGGGGTAGGGCCTGGGTGGGATTGTGGTCGGTGCAGACTCGATGGGCCGAATGGCCTCCTTCTGCACTGTAGGGTTTCTATGTTCTATGATCTATGACTTACAAGAGCCAATAATGTTTTAACTGGTGTCCATACTGAACAGTAGCTCTCTGCCCCCATTGAGTGTTGTGGCATTAATCCTTCCATGTGTCTGCAGTGCTTGGGATTCACAATGAAATGACTGCCATCGCTCAGAGATTATCTATAAATCGAATACATTCAGGGCTTATAATAACTATCAGCTCTGAATCAATGGTAGCACTACACTTTTATTCAGAAAGTTTAGGATCACATCCTGCTCCAGGAACTTGAACAAGGCTAACATTTCAATGCACTACAAAGTGAATGCTGCAGTGTTGGAGGTGCCAGCTTTCAGATCAGATGTTAAACCAAGGCTCTAACTTCCCTGTTTAGGTGGTTATAAAGTATCCTGTAGCACTATTTTGAAGAAGAGCAGGGGAGTTCTGACAAATTTATATCCACTCAACCAACATAACTATTATATAGTCATATTACATTGCTGTTTTTGGACCGTGCCGTGTGCAAATTGGCTGCCACTTTTCTTCCATTACAATATTACGACTACATGTCAAAAATACTGTGACTGCAAAGCACTTTGGGATGACCCGATGTGCCATATAAATAAATGCATGTCTCTTTCTTTTTTCTTCATTTATATTCAGTTGTGTAAATAGTTGGGCCTGGTATTATATTTTTTGATGATAAGTATTTTTTATTGCCCACAATGTGTTTTTCACTTGGATGCCCTGCTGGAGGAGAAAGGTCTTTTTAACTTGTTCTCATGGTGAAGCCACGATAAATCACAAACTATATTCTATTAAGCAACTGCTGTCACTAGGGGAAAACATGACAGCACATGAGAATTAATAGGGAAAAACTAACGGAAAGCTGTAAGATTGATTTAGAGCTAAGTCTCATAAAATAGATAAGGAACCGTGTTTGAAACCATAATCGATAATCACTATTAACCAAAGATAATGGTTGAGATCGCAGAGGGGCATGAATGATTTTTGCAGGGGCAGGAGGAGCACTCACATCCTTCCTATTCCAATAAAAACCAGTTTTAAAAAACACTTATCCTTCTATTGAAGTGTCTTCAGCGGCCCCTTTAGTGACTGCTGGATTGAAAGTTTTCCTTTCAGCTTGACTGGGTGGAATTTAGTGGAATTTATATGACAGGATCCCAAAATTTCATTGGGATGTGTAATAAGTCCCTGGAGGCGGAAATCCCTTCACCAAAATCCCTTTATTTACAAGTCTGGCAACAGCACACAGAGTGCTTTCAGTTAGTAGCCTACACTAGGAGTCCTAGAGGAACTGACAGTCCTGGTTAAATACAAAGCAAGAGGCTCCCTGATTGGCCCATCAATTTGGCCTTTAATCAGGGATGTCTTTCAACACCAACCAAGTAAACAAACTCAAATTAACTTAGGGACAAAGTAAAAGGGGCAGCTCCGCAAAAGGAAGGGGGAACAACCCGAACCAAAAACAAAGTCGAAAGGAAACTTAAAACATCAAACCAAAAGGTGATTATCAGGGTCGATAATACACCTCAGCCCCTGCGGTGCCCAGCGGTCGCGGAAGGCGTGAACCACGCCCGTGGACACCGCATGCTCCCTCTCCAGAGACACCTGGCCGCGAATGTAGCCGCGGTAGAGGGGCAGACAGTCGGGATGGACGGCCCCCTCGATCGCTCGCTGCGTGGACCTATTGATGGCGCGTCTCGCCAGGCCCAGGAGCAGGTTCACGAGGAGGTCGGCATCCCGACCCGCCCCTCTCCGCACCAGGTGCCCGTAGACCAGGAGTGTGGGACTGAAGTGCAAACAAAACATCAGTAAAAGGTGTTTGAGGAAACCAAAAAGGGTGTGCAGTCTCAAACACAGAACGTAGACATGGTCCACGGACTCCATGAGGCCACAGAAAGGGCAGTCTTGGGAGCCCGTGAACCGAAAAAACCTACGGTTGTACGGCACTGCTGCGTGCAGCACCCTCCACCCCAGGTCCCCAAGATAATTGGGGGAGATCCCTCCGTAGAGGGACCTCCACTGGGGACCTCCGCCGCCCGGCGGCAACAAGGCCCGCCAAGGTGTATCCGGGCGACAGGCGAGGACGCGGTAATGAAAGGTGTGCAGCAGCAGCCTGTACAGGAAACGCCTCCGCGCGGTGGAAAAGGGCACAGAGGACATTTCCGCGAGGCAGCACATGCAGTGGGGCACCTGACCCGGGGGGGGGGAGGTCTAGGCTTCGGGCCAATGTGAAATTCCGTTCGAGCAGGGGAACGCTCGGGCGGGATCCCACCGCACGCCTGCGCCGCCTCGAGACCGCGTGCGCATTCGGGGCCGAGCACGACCGTCCTAAGGTCTTGGATGGCTTTGGCCGCGCGCCAGACGGCCACCCCAGCGTGCTCAGCCAGCACGTGGGGGCTCAGCCAGCACGTGGGGGCTCATCCAGCACGTCCCCGATCCTGGTCACCCCGCCGTCCATGGCCCTCCTCTCCGCCAGCCACCTGAAGTTGTAAGGCTGGAGGTGCGGATTCCTGAGCAGCGGCTCTCGCATGAGAGCCGCTACTCCTGACGGGGGAGAGCTGCGTCGCGAGGCGACCGCGTTCCAGACAGTAAGGAGGTCCTGGTAAAAGACGGGCAACTCCCGCAGGGAGGTCGGAATACGCTCCAGGTTGCTATGCAGGGCCCTTAATCAGGAAGTTCATATTTGAACAGGCCAACCCCAATGCTTGATTAAAGTCGGGATCCTAGAGTACATCATGGGACACAGTTTCAGTTGGAAAGTAAATGTGATTCATGATACTAATCATTAACTCCTGAATAGCATTAGAAACATGTCAATGTCATATTGGGTTGACTACTGCTGTTGGCTGCCTAAATCTGGCATTAGGCTCCTTGAAGGTGCTAATTAAGGAGATAAGGCCTGTTTTTTGACTAAAATTAGAATTTGGTTTGCCTTTAGCAGAGCAGATTTCAGACTTTATCATATTGCTGAGTTCAAAAAAGTACAGGGTGCACTAAATGATTCCTGCAGTAAACTCCCTCAAATTATTCACTGAATAGCTACGCCACTTTACCCCTACAAGTGGTAATGACCTGGAACTCCAGGATTCCATGAAGGTGGTGAAAGCAGAGATGATCAAGTATTTCAAAAGGAAATTGGATGGGCACCTGAAGGAAATGAACTTGCAGGCTATGGGGATAGAACTGGGGCTGGATTGCCCTATGGAGAGCTGGAATAGACTTGATGGGCTGAATGTGCTTCCTTCTGTGCTGCAAATTACGATATGACTTGCTGAATGTCCACGTCCTTCACATCAAAGTGAGATTTGCTAGGAATTGCCATAATGCATTCAAGTTTAGTACTTTGTACTCCCTGAGCTTTTTAAAGGAATGTAATCAAACAAGTGGATGGCTTGTGGTTGACAATGTGTCCCCCTTCACTTAATTTTGTCCTTTATGAGCCCATTGTGTTTCTGTCTTCTGCTGGGCACAAAAATGCTTGGGTGACTGTAATTACTCTGTGATAGGTTTGTTTGCTGCACTAGGTATTTGTCAGAAAGGTGTCATTGGCATTCATAGAGTGACACCTCTCTCCTTTGCTTCCTGAGTGAACATTTGCAGCACACCTGTCATCTGTCCGGCTTGAATACAAGCCTGGATAAAAAATAATCAGGGCTGGATGCCAGGGAACAATTGCTGACATTTCTCAACACATTTGTCATAAACTTTAAGTGTTGATAGCTATTCAATAATACTGATTTTTTAATAATCAGTAAACCTACCAACTAATAAATTTACAAATCAATTGCTAATGTTTTATGCAGTGAGATGCTCCATGATCTGCTATTTATTTTCCATCCTCGCTCAATATTGTGGCATTATGGAAAAATGAACATTGACTCATCTAGCACGAGTTGATGCCATTCATATAGAAATAGAAATAGAAACCCTACAGTACAGAAAGAGGCCATTCAGCCCATCGAGTCTGCACCGACCACAATCCCACCCAGGCCCTACTTCCAAATCCCTACATATTTACCCAACTAATCCCTCTAACCTATGCATCTCAGGACACTGAGGGCAATTTTTGGCATGGCCAATCAACCTAACCCGCACATCTTTGGACTGTGGGAGGAAACCGGAGCACCCGGAGGAAACCCACGCAGACACGAGGAGAATGTGCAAACTCCACACAGGCAGTGACCCAAGCCGGGAATCGAACCCAGGTCCCTGGAGCTGTGAAGCAGCAGTGCTAACCACTGTGCTACCGTGCCGCCCATATGAATGGCTTCCATACAAAATCAAGGGGAAAGTGGATTAAATGGAGATTTAACTGGCATTTTTTGCTTTGCAAATGGACCACAACGATACAGAGGTCTTCATTTTCTCTTTGTTGTACAATGTGTTTCGATCACTGTTACTTCACGAACGTTTAACATGTTGATACCATTTTCCCCCTGGACTATTTTAACATGGGTTAACAAGTTTAAAGATTCAACAGAGAAGGGCAAATATCCAGATTTTTACCCCACATCAACAATTTTGTTTACTTCCTATTTTAAAGAGGACAGTGGAATAGTGGACAGATGATGAGTCTATCTGTCCTTTACTGGATCAGCCGACATGTGTGAGAACTCTATCAACACGTTTCTGAATCTTAATTAAAAAATAAAAATAAAAGGTTATTTATTGGAATTCTGATTCTTCGACTTGAACTCAGTGCAGGTGAAACCAGAACTGGTTAAGTAGAGTGACAGCTAAAGATACTATTAGTAGTATCATTAGTAGTTACATTAGTTTCAACAATGAGTATTATGACTAGTATTTTCAACAGTGTGACTAGCAATAGCATTAGTACTACTGTTAGTAATGTTAGTAGTGTTAATAACTGATGTGATTGTAGTAGTGCTATTATTAATAAAAATACCATTAGTAGAATTGGTAACGGCATATTATTTGTCATAGGCAAAGTAGTAGAATTATTAATAGTACTAATATTAGCAACTGTGGTAGTATTGATAATAATGATAGAGTGATAGAATTTTAAGCAGCAATATTAACAGGGGAGGTTCCATATTTTCCAAGGTATAAGGCTATACCAGCCAGATACGGGAAGATGTTATCACAGAATTACCAAATCACAGAATTACAGAATTGTCGCAGCGAAGAAGAAAATCACTCAGTCCCTTATGTTCGTGCTGGCTCTCTGAATGAGCAATGCACTAGTGTCACTCTCCCGCCGTCTTCCCATAACCCTGCACATTCTTTCTTTTCAAATAGTAATCCAACTTCCTCCAAAATGCTTTGATTGAACATGCCTCTACCATATCTTGTAATGATTTGGTCTTTCTCTATTTTGCCTTGTTCGAACTTCAATTTGTCTTGGATGTGGATGCTGCAGTTAAAATGGTGGATTAATTGATGGACTAGTTTTCTCCTGCATGTGCAATGTTGCAGCTCTCCTGAAACTGCCAATTTTGTCAAAACATTCAGGATATTTCAATGCTGTGTTATGAACTGAGGTGATAAGAATAGTTTCTGAGAGTGATCTGCCTTGTGATGTCTGACTGACTCCATGGATTGTTACTAGTGCGAGGTCACGACATGCTGGTAGACCTAAATTGCTGGATCTTTAGTTTCCACAATGTAGAACATCTGTGACATGGAGGAGGATTGATTATATTTGCACTCCAGCATAATGGTTCCTGCACATGGAATTAGTGAACCATTGTAATCTGGAAATTTTACAGCAGTAGGTTTCACAATGGCTTTCCACATCTGTAAATACATGTCCTTCAGAAAATGCAGGGATGGTATGCTGGCACTTACCCCTGTGTCATTCTTAGCCTATTATGAATATTTCTTATGACAAATAATTTGAATTTTGGCAAACACATTAGATGCTGTGAAGGCATCCATGAGACTCATGCTGTCAAACATACATTCATCGCTCTTCATCTCATCATGCAGATTATCGTCATTCTCTGGTTTGTCATTCACCTCATGTATCTGTTTCTGATGGGATACTGGATGATCATTCTTATTGCTTGAAGGTACCTGCTGTATATGGCCTGTTGGGATCAGTGCATGGTTCCTTGTAGCTACATCGTCCTTTGCTTTAGTACACTGCTATTGCCAGTGGCCCTTCCTGCTATATGCCTTGCAAAATTACAGAAGAGCTGGGTATTTTTGTGGTGCATGCAGCGGCGCACACCTTCCACATGTCTTACTAGGTCTGGGTGTTCTAGTGAATGCGTGAACAAATGGGGTTGTGCTTCTTACCTGTAATCCCTGTCGACCGACAAGGATCACTTCATATTTACGTCCACCCTTGAGTAGCTCTTTGTTATGCATTTTAGGTTTATCAAGCAAATGTTTCTGATATATTGGGAGCAGATGTGATCACCAACTCAACAATTCTGTTTGTTAGCTTGTGTCTGCAAAATCATAGAACCAATCCTATGTACACATCTACTGACAAAGTGGTCTATTGTTTCTATAGGCAGTTGTCGAAATGACGTGAACTCTGGTAGATGAATATGGAAGTTTAACTTGATTCTGGACCGGTCTTCCAATGTAATCCATATCTTTTGAATCATGGATCATAGAATCATAGAATGCCTACAGTACAGAAGGAGGCCTTTCAGCCCATCGAGTCTACACCGACCACAATCTCACCCAGGCCCTATCCCCATTACTCCACATATTTACCCTGCTAATCCTGCGACACTAAGGTCAATTTAGCATGGCCAATCAACCTAACCCGTACATCTTTGGACTGTGGGAGGAAACCGGAGCACCCGGAGGAAATCCATGCAGGCATCAGGAGAACGTGCAAACTTTACACAACCAGTGACCCGGGTCCCTGGCGCTGTGAGGCAGCAGTGCTAACCATTGTGCCGCCGTGCTGTCCCTTGGGGAACCTTTAACTCCGTGTCTATTAATCTTAGTGTGTTTAGCCTATGTAAACATTCATTCCAAATTGCTAGGTAAATTTTTATGGCTTCCTTGTCTGGTTTAGACGCCTGAATCAAGAAACCATAACTGGATATGTAGTAAAACATTCTGAATTTGGATTGTAAGTCAGCTGCATTTCATTCAAACTGGGGAATTTTTTGGACATTCTGACAACATCTCTTTGACCCTCCTTTTCCTATAGTACGTGGGATGAGTGTCGCTGTAGTCACTTTTGCAATGCTTTTCTGAAGCTCTGCACTTGAAGATGATCTGTCGCAGGAACACACCACAGAATAATGGAACCCTTTATTTTTATTCAATTTATTGTTCAGCAACTCCCAAATTCATCCATTATAATCAAATCCTTACCTGGCCTGATTTTATGACTATTTTTCTTTTTGTTTGACTCTCTCTTGCTCGCTATCAATCTGACCCACAACTTGGTCACTCACCTTTCCAAACTGAGCTAACCCAGTGCTGGTTCTCTCAATGTGCTGAACTCACTGAACTGACAGCCAATGCATTGCAATCTCATTATGAGTGTTCTGTCTGCTTACCAGCTCTTTATTTGAGCACCAGCTTGGTGCTGTGTCTCCAAAGTTTTTACTTGCAGTCATGGTGCTATATTGTCAATGCCTCCCCATGCTGCAACTTTGTTGTGGTCTCACCAAGGCATCAAGGATTGCCTCATGCCATGGACCATGATCTACTAGGGAGCTTTTATCAAACAAAGTTTAATTCAGAATATAGTTAATATGTATGGAGAGAAAATTAGCAAGAACTTTTATCAATTACAAACAAAAACAAAACCACCACAATAATATATAACCCTTAATAAATATATCTAAGATGTTCCAATCAAACCAAAACCTTCCATAGACAAAGCCCTTTAAATAAGTTCAACTCAGCAAAGACTAATGCTCACGTGATACTGGAATTGAGTCCTTTGGATGAATTGGGCAGTTCTTTTGACAGACCCAGAACAGTTTGGAAGTCAGATCAGCTTCCCAGAACCCCAGGGAGAGACTTTGCTCAAGGCACCAACAGCAGAGTTTCTACTCCAGGAAGGCAAGACCTTGTTTTCAGATAACCAGCAGAATTCCCAAATAAAACAAGGAGAGAGAAACATTTCTTTTCAGCTTACTGTCCTTTCTCAAAACTAACCTGCAGCTCAGAACTGAAAATGAAAGCAGTCCTGTCGCCTGACCTGCCAACCAGTTTTCCTCCGAACAATGCAGGGTCATAAACTAATTCCAGAGTAAACATAAAAAAGCCCTATTTAAACCACTTAAGGAGCAATAAATGGACTCCTCATAGACAGCACAGCAGCAATGACATCAGCTAAGGCAGTGAACTGCAGAGAGCATGATTTAAAAAAAAGAATCTCTTAAAGGTACACTAACACCACGCTTCACATCCTTCCTAAAGTATGGCACCCAGAACTGGACGCGATATTGCAGTTGAGGTAAAACCAGTGTTTTGGAAATATGTTGCCATTCCTTCACTGCCACTGAGTCAAAGTGTTGTAACTTGTCCCTAACTGCACTGTGCATGTACCTGCACCATGTGGACTGAAGCATCCATAGAGCTGTTAAGAAAGGAGTTCCTACAGGAATTATTCCCAGATTAATATACCCTGGTCACTCAGATAAGCTTAAAGGGCAGAATCTATTTACCCTTCAGCAGTGTGGATTTAGATATGATCAAATAAAGGTTTTTAACATACTGAAGGCTTTTATAATGTATCTATTGGTAATTAATTCAATTTGAAAGATTCCACATGACAAGGAGACACCTTCAAACTAGGTAGGAATGAACTGGATGATGGATACTTCTTCTTTTCCTAGAGAGCAGTGAACCTCTGAGTTATGTTGGCTGGTATGATGTGTGCTAAGTCTCAGGACTCTTTCTAAAAGATAGCTGGATCTATTCTTAACTTGGCACAGTGTAGATCATATAGAAAGCATTTTAACTGAGAAAAAATACATAGCGGGGTATTTTGTAACCTCCCCATGGCGTGTTTCTCATGGCGGGAGGCAGAGCACCAGACACTGACGATGGCCATTCTGGTCCTGCCACTGTCAGTGGGATTTCCGACTGATTGCACCCCATCTGCCGGGAAACCCATGGCGGGAGTGCGCCATTGGCAGGACCAGAAGATCCCACCGAAGTGAAGAGATGGAATATTCCAGCCATGGCCTATATGATCTGGACTGAATTTGATCTCCTGACACAATCAGAGACTAATTTTCCATAGTTCTGACTTCGCCTTTTGGCTCTGGGTTTTCTCTGCTTTCTCTTTTGTTCATGGGATGTGGGTGTCAGTAACAAAGTGATAGTGAGTCATATTCTTGAACTGCTTCAGTCCACATGGTGCAGGTACATGCACAGTGCAGTTAGGGACAAGTTACAACACGTTGACTCAGCGGCAGTGAAGGAATGGCAACATATTTCCAACTCAGGAGAGTGCGTGATTTGGGGGAGAACTTGCAGGGGTTGTTGTTCCTCCTAGGAAATAGAGATTCAGGGTTTGGAAGGTGCGAAGACAGAAGCCTTGCAAATTACATCTTGTATATGGTATACTCTGCAGCCACAGTGCTGTTGTGATGGAGGGAGTGAATGATTAAGGTGGTGCCAATCAAGTGAGTTGCTTTATCCTGGATGGTGTTCAGTTCTTGAGTGTTGCTGGAGCTGAAGTCATCCAGGCAAGTGGAGAGTATTCCATCACACTCCTGACTTGTACCGTGCTGATGGTAGAAAGGCAATGGGCAATCAAGAGATGAATTACTCATTGCAGAAATCTCAGCCCCTGACCTGCTTTGGTAACTACAGTATTTATATGGCTGGTCCAATTCAGCTTCTGGTCAATGGTGATCCATTAAGTGGGACAATGATTTTGTCATTGAATATCAAGAGAAAATGGTTAGACTCTCCCAAAGCCAATGATAACTGGATCACACAAAGCTTGAACTGGAATTGGATCAAATGGAGCCAGGAATTTTTCAAGATATGTCTCCCTCTTTCCTACTTCTCTGCACTTGAGATCCATTGCCTGGCCAAGGCCATTGCTTAAACATAAGCTTAGGTGTGTTTTTTGTTTTGTCTTGAATAAACCTTAGCTCCGCTGTACTGGTTTAGTTCAATTTAAAACAACCAAAGTATTTAAGGAACATTGGAAACGTTGATACATGTTGTCTTGGTGATGCTTTTCTATATTGCAATAGTGACAAGAACTCAAAAGTACTTCATTGGCCCTAAATTATATCAGGACATCCTGAGAGGGTTAAACATATGTTCTTTGCTTAACATTGTTTGGCTTTAGTAAACTTTTATTGCATGAGGCCAAAGGACTAAATAACATATCCATCAGAAGAATGTATGAATTATTACAGGCATTGGTCTGATTGAAGGAACATTAGCAATTCACTGAAAATGGTCAAAAATTATAGACAAGAGCAATTCATTTTTATTTTTATCTGGGTTTGAAAACTGCAATGCTAAGTGATACCTTACTGTAGTGAATTATATTTTTTAATTTCGCTGCAGATCAGTGAGCAGTGAAATACTCCTGGAATAAATCGTTATTAACCAGTATAATTCTCAGCTGTTATAAGTTCAGTCTGAGTAAATCAATGTTAAGATGATTAAGAATAATAACTTTCTGCTCTTAATTCAAATTTATCAGAAGAACTGCAGGCCTCATAAAAATAATCACTGCGGATAGGTTATCATAACAGGCACTCAGGCAAAACAGAGGAGGATTAATGAGAAGGAAGACAAATGCCAATAAAATTCACATCAATGGGAGCAGAGGTATCGTGGCATAACTAAGCTTGTCAAAGACATATACGAATCCTGTCTATTCCTGTCATATCAGCATCACATACACCATGCACAGGGGTGGAAATAGCAAGGTTTTGAATTGAGCTATCTAACTAAGTCTCCGTCACAGGCAGAAGATTTAATGGATTCTAAGAGATAAATTGGAGTTCATTAAACATGCGCCTTTCATTTGTATATCTAATTAAGGGAACTCTTTATATCTCAATATGTCAAAGAAAGAGTTAAATCGCTGTTAAAGGTAGGAATAGGGTAACAGGTGAATATCTTCACTGATCCACAAAAACAAATTTAGCATAGAACATAGAACAGTACAGCACAGTACAGGCCCTTCGGCTCACGGTGTTGTGCCGAACCTTTTCCGAAACCAAGATCAAGCTATCCCACTCCCTATCATTCTAGTGTGCTCCATGTGCCTATCCAATAACCGCTTGAAAGTTCCTAAAGTGTCCGACTCCACTATCACAGCACGCAGTCCATTCCACACCCCAACCACTCTCTGAGTAAAGAACCTACCTCGTACATCCCTCCTATATCTTCCACCACGAACCTTATAGTTATGCCCCCTAGTAACAGCTACATCCACCCGAGGAAATAGTCTCTGAACGTCCACTTTATCCATTCCCCTCATCATCTTATAAACCTCTATTAAGTCGCCTCTCAACCTCCTCCGCTCTAAAGAGAAAAGCCCTAGCTCCTTCAACCTTTGCTCATAAGACCTACCCTCCAAACCAGTCAGCATCCTGGTAAATCTCCTTTGCACTCTTTCCAGTGTCTCCACATCCTTCTTATAGTGAGGTGACCAGAACTGCACACAATATTCCAAATGTGGTCTCACCAAGGTCCTGTACAGTTGCAGCATAACCCCACGGCTCTTAAACTCAATCCCCCTGTAAATAAACGCTAACACACTATAGGCCTTCTTCACGGCTCTATCCACTTGAGTGGCAACCTTCGGAGATCTGTGGATATGAACCCCAAGATCTCTCTGTTCCTCCACATTCCTCAGAACCCTACCTTTGACCCTGTAATCCGCATTCAAATTTGTCCTACCAAAATGAATCACCTTGCACTTATCAGGGTTATACTCCATCTGCCATTTTTCGGCCAAACTCTGCATCCTATCAATGTCTCTTTGCAGCCTACAACAGCCCTCCACCTCATCCACTACTCCACCAATCTTGGTGTCATCAGCAAATTTACTGATCCACCCTTCAGCCCCTTCCTCCAAGTCATTTATAAAAATCACAAATAGCAGAGGACCCAGCACTGATCCTTGTGGTACACCACTGGTAACTGGTCTCCAGTCTGAAAATTTTCCATCCACCACCACCCTCTGTCTTCTATGAGATATGATGTGAAGATGCCGGCGTTGGACTGGGGTAAACACAGTAAGAAGTCTCACAACACCAGGTTAAAGTCCAACAGGTTTATTTGGTAGCAAATACCATTTTGCTACCAAATAAACCTGTTGGACTTTAACCTGGTGTTGTGAGACTTCTTACTGTGTTCTATGAGATAGCCAGTTACTTATCTAATCGGCCAAATTTCCCTCTATCCCACACCTCCTTACTTTCTTCATGAGCCGACCATGGGGGACCTTATCAAACGCCTTACTAAAATCCATCAACTGCTCTACCTTCATTGACACACTTAGTTACCTCCTCAAAAAATTCAATCAAATTTGTGAGGCAAGACTTACCCTTCATGAATCTATGTTGACTATCCCGGATTAAGCTGCATCTCTCTAAATGGTTGTAAATCCTATCCCTCAGGACCTTTTCCATTAACTTGCCGACCACCGAAGTAAGACTAACCGGCCTATAATTACCAGGGTCATTCCTATTTCTTTTATTATTCTCTTTTTGTTCACGTTAAGAACAAACGAAATAATGCAAGTTGTGTGACTGTCAGTGCTATTGTACAATACACACTTTTCAATCATTCATGCATGTTGATATTTGGGATAACATAGCATCAGACAACTTGATCCAGCCTTGTTTCTGTGGGGTAGTAATTCATCTGGTCCCAATGTCCCCAGATTCTTTATGCTCCTCATTTCCAAATATTCATCATTTGTTCTTTTAAATGGTGCTCTACTCTCCATTTCAATAACTGCATGTGTTGTGGCAGTCCCTGAATTGATTAACAAATTCCTTTTCCTTCCCCTTTAGTTATTCCAGTGAGAATGCTGAGTATCTCTTTATTTTTCCATTTACCTGCAAGTAGAATCAATCTTTCACCATTTACCTACAATACTCTTTACCGTTAGCTGGCTAAAGTGAACTGGGAAATTAGGTTAAGGGATAGGTCAATAGAGATACAGTTGCAGACATCTAAGGAGATATTTCAGCTAAAGACCTGTGTCCTTGTTCAAGGCTGGGATTCTCCAAAGCTGCTGAAACTGAATGGAGTTTTGGCTGGAATGACAAATTCTCTGTTCTCTCTTGCAGGGAGGCGAGCATGGACAAGATTGGAGAATCTAGCCCTTCATAGCACTCAGCAAGATGCATTCCAGTGGGAAAGAAAGACTCTCGGGAAAGGACCAGCCATAGTATCAAATTGTAAGAAGAAGCATTGAATTCTGTGAAGGTTAGTGATAGAAAGATTGGACAGAATACCAAAAAAAAGCAAAGAATGTCTAAAGGAATAATCAGAAGGGAGAAATTAGAGTATAAGAGAAAGCTAGCTAGAAATATAAAAAAAGTAAGAGTTTCTAGAGGTATTTATAAAGGAAAAGAATAAGAAAAATGCACATTGGCCCTCTCGAGAGTGAGTATGCAGAATTAATAATGGAAAATAAGGAAATGGTGGCTGCATTGAACAGATAATTTGCATCTGTCTTCACTGTAGAGAATACAAATAACATCCCAGAAATAATTGTGAATCAAGAGATGAAAAGGAGGAACTTAAAATGGCGCACGGTGGCACAATAGGTAGCACTGCTGCCTCATAGCGCCAGGGACTCAGGTTTGATTCCGGCCTTGAATGGCTGTCTGTGTGGAGTTTGCACGTTCTCCCCATGTCTGCGTGGGTTTCCTTCGGGTTCTTCGGCTTTTGTCCCCCATTCCAAAGATGTGCAGGTTAGGTGGATTGGCCATGCTAAATTGCCCCTTAGTGCCCTGGGATGTGTAGGTTAGTGGTAAATGTGTGGGGTTATGGGGATAGGGTAGGGGAGAGAGCCTGGGTGAGATACTCTGTCAGAGTCGGTGCAGACTCTATAGACCAAATGATCTCCTTCTGCATTGCAGAGATTCTATTAATTACAATCACCAGGGAAAAGATGCTGAGAAAATGATGAGAACAGAAATCCAACAAGTCCCCAGGTCCTGATGAGCTTCATCCTCTTTTTAAAATTGGCTGCTGAGGTAGTTGATGCATTGGTTTTAATTTTCCAAAATTCCCTTGATTCTGGAAAGGTCCCATAAGATTGCAAAGTAGTGAATGTAATCTTCTATTCAAAAAAGGAATGAGACAGAAAGCAGGAAACCACAAGCCAGCTAGTGTATTATTTGTCACAGGAAAAATGCTGGAATCTATTATTAGAGACTACAGCAGAGCACTTAGAAAATCTTGGTGCAATCAGGCGGAGTCAACATTATTTTGGAAATCATGATGGACTAATTTATTAGGTTTATTTCAGGAAATAACTGGTAATGTGGTTAAAGGAGAACCTGTGGATGTGGCATACTACATTTCCAGAAGGCATTTTACCAGCTGCCTCATCAAAGTAAGAACTCATGATATAGTAGGGTAACATTTTAGCACTGACAGAGGATTAGATAGCTAACAGGAATCAGAGAGTAGGCATAAATCAGTTATTTTTGGGTTGGCAAGGTGTAACAAGGAAAATGCCACAGGGATCAGTGCTGCGGTCTCAATTATTTACAATCCACATCAATGATTTGGGTGAAGGGACCAGTGGCTACATTTTCTGATGATGCAAAGATAGATCAGAAGGTAAGTTGTGGAGCGGACACAAAGGGGGAGATTTTACCATTGCGCCCTGCCGGCTGATGGGCGGGGGAGCCGGTAAGATAGTGAGAGAGCCGAGAATTCAGGTTTGCGCCCAATTTCCCGCCTCTTGTGATCTTACCGGCACCGGATATAAGACTAGGTCAGCCTCATGCCCATTTCCGGTGTGAGGCTGAATAATTTATTTAAATTAAATTCAATGTATTTAGCATGGAATTAATGAGCCCGGGACGTTATCGTGACCAGTCGTGATTGCCTTGCCAGTAGAACCAGAGGTCATTGAGGTCCGTCAGGGAGGACGGGGGCAAAGGGGGCTGCCCCTTGGGGGCAAGGAGGCAGGGCTTACTGGGGACAGGGCATGATCCGGGTGGGCAGTTGGTGCTGGGGGTGGACCCGCTGCCACTCTGCATAAGGGATTGGTGGGGGAGGGAGGGGGATAATCGGGGCTGGCCATGGAGGGGAGGTCGGTGTCAGGCCGGTGATCAAGTGGTGGGGGGGTTGGGCTGGTGATCTTCAGGGGGGCCGTGCCAGCGATCGGTGGGGAGGGATGGGGGATCGGTCCGGGCAGGAGGAGTGGTCGCGGGCTTGATTGGTCCGGCTGGGTGGGGGGTTCACGGTGTTGATCAGTATGGCCGGGGGCTGGGGGGGTCACGATAGGCCGTGGGCCCCCGCGGTAGCTGGGGCGGGTGGGCTGTGTGTGAGGCTGGCTGAGAGCAGCAGGGGCTGAGTGATAGGCCTCTGCTGCTGCAGACCTGCACATGTGCAATTGCGCCCTCTGCTGCTCTTAGCCAACATTCAAGTGATTTAAGCTCCACCCCCTCCCCCTACAGGTGAGACACCATTTTTGAGTTACTGGTGGGTATTCTAGGAGTTACAATTGCCTGAAACACTTTCCTGCTTGTCTTGTCCTACAGCAGTCCGATTAGTGTCCTCAGGTTAAAATGTTTAAAAATTCATTCATGCGATGTGGGCATCTGCAAACGGCAAAATGCTGGATGATCTTCAGCAGAACTGAGCCTTGAGGGGTCAGATTTGGACTGTATCACTTCAGCATTGATGTCAGCAGTCTGGACTGACTGGCTATTAGGCAACAGCAATGTGTGCAGTGGTGGAAAGACAAGTGTTGGCATTCTATGAGAGGACTAGCTGCATGAGGTCATTGTGGTACTAAGGAAGTGCTGCACTGTCTTTGAGTTGAGATATGGGTGTAATATTGCATCTATCCACTCAGGTTAATGTAAATCATGGAACCTTTTCAGAGAAGAGCTATGAATTCTCCACAGTGTCCTGTCAATAATTTTTATTCACTTATGGGATGTGAGTGTCGCAGGCAAGGCCAGTATTTGTTGTCCATCTCTAATCGCTCTTGGGAAGGTGCTGAGCTGCCTTTTTGAACTGCTTCACTCCATATGGTACAGGTACACCCACAGTGCTGTTGGGGAGGATGTTAAAGGATTTGACCCTGCAACAGTGAAGGAATGACACTAACGTTCTAATTCAGGATGCTATATAAGTTGGAGGGGAACCTACAGTGGTGGTGTCCCCATATGTCTGCGGCTCTTGTCCTTCTAGGTGGTAGCTGTCATGGATTTGGAAGTTGCTGTCAAAGGGGCCTTGGTAAGTTGGCAAATTTCTCCTTCAATTAACATCATAAAAACGGTCATTTTCATATTACCATTGTGGGACCTTGCTGTGTGAAAATTGGCTGCCATGATTCCCATATTGTTAGAGTGAGCATTCTTCAAAAGTTTTTACAATATGATAGCGATTACGGAGAAATGGCCGAAGGATGATCAAGGTTAGGAATTGAATATCCAAGAGTACTCAATATTTAGGAAGGCACAGTGGCACAGTGGTTAGCACTGCTGCCTCACAGCGCCAGGGACCCAGGTTCAATTCCGACCTTGGGTCACTGTCTGTGTGGAGTTTGCACATTCTCCCACGTCTGTGTGGATTTCCTCCGGGTGCTCCAGTTTCCTCCCACAGTTCAAAGATGTGCGGGTTAGGTTGATTGGCCATGCTAAGTTGTCCCTATGTTAGAGGGACTAGCAGGGTAAATACGTGGGGTTACGGGGATAGGACCTGGGTCGGATTGTTATTAGTGCATGCTCCATGGGTGTGGACCCTGAAGAGGCTGGGGTATTAAGGAGGGGTTATTAAGGGTGGCATGAAGTGGGGGGGTGGGGGGGTGGGGGGGGGGGGGGGGGGGGTGGGGGGGGTGGGGGGGGGGGGGGGGGGGGGGGGGGGTGGGGGGGGGGGGGTGGGGGGGGGGGTGGGAGGCATGAGTGGCTGTCATGAAGGGGGAAAGAAGGGGCCATTGGGAAGGCACTGTCCTCTTTCTCTCCACAGATGCTGCTAGACCTGCTGAGTTTTTCCAGCATTTTCTGTTTTTATTTCAGATTTCTAGCATCCGCACCACTTTGCTTTTAATTGGCATTTGTTTCAAATGGATTTCTTTGTCCTGGATAATGTCAAGCTTCATGAGATTTTTGGACCTGCACCAATAAGGAAAGTAGAGACTATCCCATCACACTGTTAACTTGTGCTCTACAAGTGCTAGAGAGGCGTTGGAGAGTCAGAAAGTAAGCAGCTTATCAGAGGACACTTTGCTTCAAATCTGTTCTAGTAGTAATGACATTTATGTGTCTTGTCCAGTGTACTTGTCAGAATCTGTCCCCAATAGTACTATTATTCTCTTTTAAATCCCAAAGTACAGAAGTAAATAATAAGTGGATTTGTGCAACTTTCCTTTAAACAGTAAGCATTACTATTAAAGACATGACTTAAGATACAAACAAAACATCATCCATCACTTCAACAGATGCAAAAAACAATAAACAAGGTGCCTGCCTGAAATGGTGATTAATGTCCTGCATCAGGAAGCTCCATAAATTAACAGGCTAAAACATAAAATAAATTAATTATAGCCCTTAAGAAACTATTTGCTTGTATTTATCAGTGCTGAGAGACAATTTCTGTAAAGGCTAAAGTAAACCCCATGGATTTGAAATTATGCTGTGGGGATAATCCAACATGAATACTAAAATATTTATCTGAAACTCATTTGTCTGCTGTCTCAGAGATGTACCAAACTGTCTAAAATAAATGAGTTAACAGCATTATGAAAGTAACAGAGGAGAAATTCAGACAGTCATATAAAGCATGTGTAAGCTATTTTTAAAAATTCATTTGTGAGATGTGGGCATTGCTGGTCAGCTACTTATATTATATTAATGAATTAGACCAAGAGACAGAGAGTCACATAACTAAGTTAGGTGACCGTATAAAGTTTGGTGGGAATGCAAGCTGTGAGATGGACACAAAGAGGATGCAAAGAAATATAAATGGGCTAAGTATGAATAATGTGGGGAAAAGTGACATTATTCACATAGGCCATAGGTATTTTAAAAAGATGAAACCTGTAAATGTTGATATTCAGAGGACCTTGAGTGTACTCACACAAGGAATGCAGCGTAAGTGGACTGTCCTATGATGTGGCTAAAGTGGGACTACAGTATCTGGAGTTCAGAAGAATGAGAGGTGAACTGATTGAAACATACAAGCTTCTGAAGGGATTTGACAGGGTTGACACTGAGAGTTAGTTTCCCTTGTTAGGAGAATCCAGAACACAGTCTCAGGATAAGGGATGATCATTTAAAATTGAGATGAGGAGAAATTTCTTCGCTTAAAGGGTTGTGAATGTTTGGGATTCTTTCCCCCAGAGGGTGGTGGATGCTCCAACATTGAATAGATTTAAGGCTGGGATAAACAGATTTCGGTATCAAGCTATATGGGGAGTGGACAGAAAAGTGGAGTTGAAGCTGAGGACCAACTATGATCATATTGCATGGAGGAGCAGGTTCGATTCGCTGTATGGTCTACCTATACACCTGTTTCTTATGTTCTTATGTTCTTACGGCAAAGGCTAGATATGTGAATTGATGATATCTGAAGGCATCTGGGGAGGTCTTGTGGTACAATTGGTAGCATCCCTGCTTCTGAGCCAGAAGTTCTGGGTTCAAATCCCACTCTAGAACTTGTTGGCCAAGGAAGATGCATTCATAATGCATACCAACTTGTAAATCCTTCCAGTATACGCCAATGGCAGACGGTAAGATCTGGAGAGATTACGGATCAGTTATGTGATGGAAAGAAATTGGATCCTCTACCATCACTACCAATTGCTCTAGGCTACAATATGCATGTAAAAATGTATGATGTTGCCACAGCAACTTGGCTTAGTTGGCTAGAAGGTTGGTGTGGATCAAATTGATGCCAACAGCATGAGGTTGACTCTCTGTTCCAGCTGGGGTGGATTTGTGACCAGCTTCCTTTCCTTTCCTGTGGTGGAGATCATGGCGCCATGAGTTGGACTCGCCTTTGGGCAGAGAACTCAAGAAGAAAAGCATTGACATCCAGCATGGTTAGAATGATCAACCGACCCTTCCAATTGGTTTTGGTTCTGATTATTTTCAACTTTTACCTTTCTATCTTTTACCCTCTTAAGCCTCATGGACATAGCAAAGTACTGAACAAAAATAGAATTTTTTACATTCAATGTGTTCAGTATTTTCTCATTATTTGTCATTTAAAAAGGAGCTAAAGTTTTACCGTGATGTGTGTTTCTTTGCTTCTTTGATAATAATACTCACTCAATTTCCTTTCCACTTTGTTACCTTGATTGTTATGTCAAGGCTTAGCAGTGTTAGTAGACATACTTCTAAGTCAGATGGTTATGAATTCAATCTCCACTCTCGGGATTTGAGCAGAGACTGAGGGCCCGATTTTACCATTTTGATTCTAAGTGCTGGGCAGACTTGAAACTGAGAGTGTTTCAGATCCGACTTCTAGACCTGTTCTGAGGTGCCCCCATACACACTCTGCCTGAAAAAATATCAGCGTGTTCGAATCGCACTGCAGTAGCCTGTGGGTGGGGCTTAACGCACCCGAAACCCTGCAGCTCCGATCGGTGCCTCCAACTGCACATGTGCAGAAAAACAAATGATAGAATGCTGCTCCCCCGCCACATCGCTCCCGCGCCGGATAATGGCTCCCCCTGGCTCCCACAGACATTCCGCCATCCCCGCAACATTACTGACCACCTTATCCCCTCAGCCCCTCTGTCACCCAGACTTATCACGGGCCCCTCCCCCTTCCTCCCCACCGACCTCAGGCAGAGTGAACCCCCATCACCCTTCCCCCCACTGATCATAGGCAGTGGACCCCCTTTCACCCCCACTGATCACAAACAGAATGGCAGTGGACCCCCTTCCCCCCTACTGATCACAGGCAGTGGACCCCTCTTCCCCCCACTGATCACAGACAGAGTGGCAGCGGACCCCCTTCCCCCCCCCACCAATCTCAGGCAGAGTGGCAGTGGACCCCCTTCCCCCCACTGATCTCGGCAGAGTGGCAGCAGATCCCCCCCCCCCCCCCTCCCCGCACCAACCTCAAGCATAGTGGCAGCAAACCTCCCTTCCTCCCCTCCACCGACCTCAAGTAGAGTGGCAGCGGACCCCCTCCCCACCGATCTCAAGCAGAGAGCCGTCGGACGCTCGGCACTTACCTCAAAGAACAAAGAAAATTACAGCACAGGAAAAGGCCCTTCGGCCCTCTAAGCCTTCACCAACCATGCTGCCCGACTGAACTAAAACCCCCTACCCTTCCGGGGACTATATCCTTCTATTCCTATCCTACTCATGTATTTGTCCAGATGCCCCTTAAAATTCATTATTGTATCTGCTTCCACTACCTCCCCCGGCAGCGAGTTCCAGGCACCTACCATCCTCTGTGTAAAAAACTTGCCTTGTACATCTCCTTTAAACCTTGTCCCATGCACCTTAAACCTATGCCCCCTATTAATTGACTCTTCCACCCTGGGAAAAAACTTCTGACTATCCACATTATCCATACCCCTCATAATCTTGTAGACTTTTATCAGGTCGCCCCTCAACCTCTGTCGTCCCAGTGAGAACAAACCAAGTTTCTCCAATCTCTCCTCATAGCTAATGCCCTCCATACCAGACAACATCCAAGTAAATCTTTTCTGTACCCTCTCCAAAGTCTCCACATCCTTTTGGTAGTGTGGCGACCAGAATTGAACACTACATTCCAAGTGCGGCCTAACTAAGGTTCTGTAAAGCTGCAACATGACTTGCCAATTTTTAAACTCAATGCCCCGGCCGATGAAGGCAAGCATGCCGTATGCCTTCTTGACTATCTTCTCCACCTGCTTTGCCACTTTCAATGACCTGTGTACCTGTACACCCAGATCCGTCTGCCTATCAGTACTTTTAAGGGTTCTGCCATTTACTGTATATTTCCTATCTGTATTAGACCTTCCAAAATGCATTACCTCACATTTGTCCGGATTAAACTCCATCTGCCATCTCTCCGCCCAAGCCTCCAACCTATCTATATTCTGCTGTATCCTCTGATGGTCCTCATCGCTATCCACAAATCCACCAATCTTTGTGTTGTCCACAAACTTACTAATCAAACCTAATCAAACTAATCAAGCATTTTCCTCCAAATCATTTATATATATTACGAACAGCAAATGTCCCAGCACTGATCCCTGAGGAATGCCACTTGTCACAGTCCTCCATTCAGAAACACACCCTTCCACTGCTACTCTCTGTCTTCTATGACTGAGCCAGCTTGCCAGCTCACCTCTGATCCCATGTGACTGCACCTTCTGCACCAGTCTGCCATGAGGGACCTTGTCAAAGGCTTTACTGAAGTCCATGTAGACAACATCCACTGCCCTACGTTCATCAATCATCTTCGTCACTTCCTCGAAAAACTCGATCAAGTTTGTGAGACATGACCTCCCCTTCACAAAACCATGTTGCCTCTAGTTAGTACGTCCACTTATTTCCAAGTGGGAATAAATCCTGTCTTGAAGAATTCTCTCCAATAATTTCACTACTACTGACATAAGGCTCACCAGCCTGTAATTACCTGGATTATTCTTGCTATCCGTCTTAAACAAAGGAACAACATTGGCTATTCTCCAATTCTCTGGGACCTCCCCTGTAGCCAGTGAGGATACAAAGATTTCTCTCAAGGCCCCAGCAATTTCCTCCCTTGCCTCTCTCAGTATTCTGGGGTATATCCCATCAGGCCCTGGGGACTTGTCTACGTTAATATTTCTCAAGACCCCAATACCTCCTTCTTTTTGATCTCAACATGACTCAAACTATCTATACACCCTTTCCCAGATTCATCATCCACCAAGTCCTTCTCTTTGGTGAATACTGACACAAAATACTCATTTAATACCTCGTCCATTTCCTCTGGCTCCTTGCATAGATTCTCTCCCTTGTCCTTGAGTGGGCCAACCCTCCCCTGGCTACCCTCTTGCTCTTTGTATACGTATAAAAAGCCTTGGGATTTTCCTTAATCCTGCTGGCCAATGCTTTTTCATGACCCCTTTTAGCTCTTCTTACTCCTTGCTTAAGTTTCTTTCTACTTTCCTTGTATTCCACACTTGCTTCTTGTGTTCCCAGCCTCCTAGCCCTGACAAATGCTTCCTTTTTCCTTTTGACTAGGCTCACAATATCTCTCGTTATCCAAGGTTCCCAAAACTTGCCATACTTATCCTTCATCCTTACAGGAATGTGCCAATCCTGAATCCCTATCAATTTACACTTGAAAGCCTCCCACATGCCAGATGTTGATTTGCCCTCGAACATCTGCCCCCAATCAACATTCTTCAGTTCTTGCCTAATATTGTTGTAATTAACCTTCCCCCAGTTTAGCACCTTAACTTGAGGACTACATTTATCTTTATCCATCAGAGCCTTAAAGCTTACTGAATTGTGGTCACTGTTCCTGAACTGCTCCCCTACTGAAATGTCGACCACCTGGCCGGGCTCATTCCCCAATACCAGGTCCAGTACGGCCCCTTCCCTCGTTGGACTATCTACATACTGTTTCAAGAAGCCCTCCTGGATGCTCCTTACAAACTCTGCCCCATCCATGCACCTAGCACTAAGTGAGTCCCAGTCAATATAGGGGAAGCTAAAATCTCCCACCACAACAACCCTGCTACTTTTACACCTCTGCCTACACATCTGTTCCTCTATCTCTCACTGGCTGTTAGGCAGCCTATAGTAAACCCCCAACATTGTGACTACACCCTTCCTATTCCTGAGCCCTACCCATATTGCCTCATTGTATGAGCCCTCCGAGGTGTCCTCCTGCAGTACAGCTGTGATATTCTCCTTAACCAATAGTGCAACTCCCCCACCCCTTTTACATCCCCCTCTATCCCGCCTGAAACATCTGTATCCTGGACTGTTAAGCTGCCAAACTTGTCCTTCCCTTCGCCAAGTCTCTGTAATAGTAACAACATCACAGTTCCAAGTACTAATCCAAACTCTAAGTTCATCTGCCTTACCTGTTACACTCCTTGCATTGAAACAAATGCACTTCAGTCCACCAGACACTCTTTGATTAGCAACCTCATCCTGCCTGCTCTTTCTCTGAGTCGTAATGGCCCTACTCTCTGGTTCTCCTTCAGTTAATTCACCTTTGCTTTGGTTCCCACCCCCTGCCAAACTAGTTTAAATCCTCCCATGTGCAAACATCCTCACTGATGGAGCATCTGAATTGGACTTATATGGAGCATGTCTGTTTCACGCTGATTCTGGATTGGCGAACGTGGTGGTAAAAGGGGGAAGTGCCGGTAAAGTTGGGCGAGCAGCCCATTAAGTGAATTTAAATGCGTGCAAATGCATTTAAATGGCCGTCGTGCCCGTTTCAGGTGCGGTCCCGATTGTGGCAATTTTCGGACCTTGGTAAAGGGGGAACCAGTGCGGAGGCGGGCGCGGATCGCCTCACATCTGACTTTACCAAGTTTTCACGCCCGAATAAAATCGGGCCCTGACACTTCATTGAATTACTGGGGAAGTGCTGCACTGTCAGAGGAGCCACCTTTTGGATGAGATATCAAATGCTGTACCTATCTGCCTTCTCGGGTGAATGCAAGATCTCATGACACCAATTCAAAAATAAGTAGGGGAGTTATCCCCTGTGTTCTGGCCAATATACTTCAATCTACTGAAAATATATTGATTGCTTGATCAGTATCACTTTGCTGTTTGTCTTTTGCCGTGTGCGGATTGACTACTACCTGCCCTACATTACAACAGGGACTACACTGTAATAGGTGGCATGGTGGTTAGTGCTGCTTTCTCACTGCGCCAGGGACGCTGGTTCGATTCCCGGCTTGAGTCACTGTCTGTGCAGAGTCTGCACGTTCTCCCCATGTCTGCGTGGGTTTCCTCCGGGTGCTCCAGTTTCCTCCCATTGTCTGAAAGACGTGCTGGTTATGGTGCAGTGACCATGCTAAATTCTCCCTTCGTACCCAAACAGGCACCGGAGAGTGACAACTAGGAGATTTTCACAGTAACTTCATTGCAGTGTTAATGTAAGCCTATTTGTGACTAATAAATAAACTTTAAACTTCAAAAGTACTTCACTGGTGATGCACCATTGATTCATGCAAAGACTCGTTGTTGTGAAACAACAGGCTTTTATTAACAAAGGACTGGAGCCCTCCTGAACCGATAGGTTGAGGAGCGCCACAGTGTGGAGGAATTTTTGGAGGTTGGCATCGTGGTCCTCTGATCATGGCCGCAGATGGTGACATTATCCAGGTACGGGAAGGTGGCCCACAGCCCGTTCTGGTCCACCATTCGGTCCATCTCACGCTGGAAAACCGAGAACTCGCTGGTGACGCCGAAGGGGACCCGAAGGAAGTGATAGAGACGGCCATCCGCCTCGAAGGCAGTGTATTGGCGGTCTTCCGGGCGGATAGGGGGCTGGTAGTATGCAGACTTCAAATCGATGGTGGAGAACACCCGATATTGTGCAATCTGATTGACCATGTCAGATATGCGGGGAAGGGGATACGCGTCCAGCTGCGTGTATCGGTTGATGGTCTGACTGTAGTCAATAACCAGGCGATGTTTCTCCCCAGTCTTAACAACCACCACTTGGGCTCTCCAGGGGCTGGTACTGGCCTCAATGATCCCCTCCCCCAGGAGGCGTTGCACCTCGGACTTGATAAACGCTCTATCTCCAGCGCTGTCCCGTCTGCTTTTGGTGACAATGGGCTTGCAGTCAGGGGGAGGTGTTCAAAGAGTGAGGGAGGGGTGACCTTAAGGGTCGAGAGACCACAGGTGGTGCACGGTGGCTGGTCTAATGACTGTGGATTTTGGACGGAGATTGGGGGAAAAGGCCCATTATACACCATGGTGACGCTCCCAAGGTGACACATGAAATCTAGTCTCAGTAGTACGGCAGCGCAGAGCTGTGGCAGCACGAGGAGCCTGCACTTCTCGTACACCGTGCCCCGTACAGTCAGAGTTGCTACACAGTAGTCGAGGACATTCACCGACCAGGACGTCGAAGCCATGGAGATTGATTGCTGCATTGGCAGTATTGGCAGTGTGTAGCGCCTCACCGTGTTAGGGTGGATAAAACTCTTCGTACTCCCACTGTCAAATAAGCAGTTAGTAGTGTGGCCGTTTACCTTGATGTCCATCATAGACCAGGCGTGTTGATGAGGCCTGGACTGGTCCAACGCGACTGAGGCCACCGTCGGATTAGGCGATGCAGTGGATGGTTCCCAAAATGGCGGCCCCCGTGACTCGGCTGACGTCACCCGAGATGGCGGCTCCCGTGGGTCGCACGTGGCTAATGGTGTCCAAAATGGTGGCTCCCGTGGATCGCACAAAGCCGATGGCATCGAAGACAGTGACTCACGCGGATTGTACACGGCGCTGCTGGGCCTGGGGGCCGATTTTGCCCTACAAACTTTCAGGTAATGACCCTTCTTACCACAGCCAGGGCAGATCACGTCTTTCGCCGGGCAGCGTCGTCGTGGGTGCTTCTCCAGGCCGCAGAAGTAGCACCTCGGGCCTTCGGAGACTGCCGCAGTGGTCAGTTCGGCGTCGGGACGGGGCGTGGCATAGGTTTGCGGCCCTCCCGGGTACAGAGATGGTTGCGGTCACGGTGTCCGCGGTCACGGTGTCCACGGTGCACCCTCGTGGTCGGGGGTGTTGGCCTCGAGGTTCCGGGAAGCCACCTCCAGCAAGCCGGCAAGCTCCACAGTTTCCTTCAGGTCCAGCCCACCTTGTTCCAGGAGACACTGCCGGATATTGGTCGAGCTGATGCCCGCGACAAAGGCATCTCTGATCAGGTCGTCGGTGTTTTGGGCGGCTGAAACGGCCTTGCAATTGCGGTCCCTGCCGAGTGCATGCAATTCGTGCAGGAATTGTTCAGTCGATTCCCCGGGCTGCTGTCTGCGAGTGGCCAGCAGGTGTCTGGCATAGACCTCATTCGGCTGCTGGTTGTACTGGCTCTTGAGGAGATCGATTGCCTCCTGGTAAGTTTCCGCGTCTCGGATCATCGCGAAGACGTGAGCGCTGATGCGGGCGTGGAGCACGTGTAGTTTGTCGATGTCGGTTACGACGACGGCGGAGGAGGAGGCGATGAAGGTCTCAAAACAGTGCAGCCAGTGATCAAAAGAGTTTGAGGCCCCAACAGCCTGCGGATCCAAGTCCAATTTGTCAGGTTTCAGGAGTTGCTCCATCCCAAAATTTTTGTTGATAAAATTGATGCACCATTGATTCACGCAAAGACTCGTTGTTGCGAAACAACAGGCTTTTATTAACAAAGAACTGGAGCGCTCCCGAACCGATAGCTAATCCGAACTGAGGCAAAAGGGGCGGAGAGCAGCCACCTTTATACCCCGAGGAGGGCGGAGCCCCGGATTGAGGCAGCAGGGGCGTGTCCAGGCATATCACATAAACTATCACATAAACAGACAACTACAGTGATTCACCACAATTGGCCATAAGCATTTTGATATGTCTAGAGATTATGAAATGTACCAAATAAATGGCAGTCCTTTAAAGATATCATGGAGCTATTGCGGAGATGTGCAGAACTCTTCATTCCATTGTCCTCATCAGTATTTATCCCTCAACTAACAGCTCCACTACAGGTTCCTTGGTCATTATAACATTGCTGTATTTTGCTTGCTGCACACACATAGATTGCTGTAATATCTTACATTGCAACAGTGAATGCTCTTCAAAAACATTTCATTGCTTTGGGCATCATGAGGTTGTAAAATGTGCTACATAAATGCAAGTCATTGTATCTTTTTAGTCATATCTAAACCATTTCTGAATAACAAATTTAGGGCATCTCCATTATAATGAGATTCTTTTTTATCTGACATATTTATTTATTTGCACCATTCCATGTGCTTATTATTCCTTTTGGCTTCATTGCCACCCATTTTATTAATACGCACATCCATGGGAAGATTTGGATATGTTCACATTGACTGTTGTGTTTGAAGGTTCACACTGTTTTACAGGAAATGGATAAGATAACCTGGTCTTTCTCAAGGAAACTTGTGGAATTGTAAGATTTCATCCCTGTCCTGACTTCCTTATGGACACTTGGATGTTTCATGGATGCCCCAGTTGTTACAGGTGTTCACCTTGCATTCCTCAACCCAACCAGATTGTGAAACCTGATCAAACATGTTGGGACAGTTTAACTTGTCCACATTATTGGCACACTCCCAGTTAATCTGCATCGCACATGTCTTATGATGCATAACTTAATACAAAGCTTCAAACAGCCTCTGGGCTTTTTCTAGTGCACGGTAGCTTGCTTGCAACAACTTCCCATGTGAGTCATTTTAATAAAGTTTGTGCTATTTTAGTGTTTTGTTACCACACACAGGGATTTCATGTAAATGCATTTGTTAGTGCTAAAAATAACACGCAAGGAAATTACACTCCTTTCATTTCATTTCTGGTTCAATACTGGATATCATGACAATTGATGTTTTGCTGCATAAAAGCCTGATTTTTCACTCCACTCCACACTCAGCAGCCTTTAGCTGTTCTAATGCCAAAGGCAATATTGAGGATTAATGCTTTTGCTTGTTTTGCCTCTTCATTTGGAATCCTTTACCGTTTGTAATTTTAGAGCTATAGTTAAATAAAATGGACATCTTTGTCATGCTTACAGCACTATTATTTTCTTCATATTCAAGAAATAAAACGCTGAAAAGAAATTCAGTTTGATGGTGAGTTTCTTAAAAATCCATTCTCAGAGTTTTGAGTGCTGGTAAGGCCAACACTAGCTGCCAATCTCTAGTTTCCCAATACTTTTTGTAATGGTTCAATAATATCTAGCGCGAACACCTCCGATGTTTGTTAAAAGTCAGCCATGTCATTATGGGATAAAGGCCAGAGCAGGTCTGGATGACAAGTTCCCTTTTGTAAAGGACATTATTGAAGCAGTTGGAGGTGCATGACAATCCAACAGCTTAATGGTCATTTTTAACAATTCCAGCTTTTTAGCTTTAGGATTCATTAGTTAAAAGAACTAAATTCAAACAGCCATGGTGGGATTTGAACTAAAGTTTCTGCATTATTAGTCCAAGCTTCTGGATTGCTATTTTATTAACATACATGTTACACAGCTGTAGCCATTCAATGATGTTTCCGAATGTTCTTTATTGTACATTGGCTTCATTCCCTGATCAGGGAAAGGCCACATGCAAAGTTTGAGTTATTTCTCGTGGTGTGTATTTCACAGTATTTCCTGCATGTTTCTAAATTTACCACATGTGGTGGAAGTTACTTCCTAACAATCGCAACTTTGCAAAAAAAAGTGCAAAAGAGCTTTCAAATCTGTTGTTGGCTTTTGTGCAGATTGAAGGGAGACTAAATCACTTGGTGTAAAACTCACTTGGCTCAGTCAGAAACTAATTTTAGATATGTGCATGCTGGCTGTGTCAGGGGAATCATCAAATGAATTAAAAAGTGTTCCAAAAGACTTGTGGCATCGCAGCTTTCGTAGGTGGCAAAGTATTTGTTATGAAAATGCCACCTGCTGTAGCTAATTTAATTCATTGATGAATTGCACATAAATCATACAAGACCTTATGCATTGCCAGACAGCAATTGGAAATCATTGGGTTTATAACAACTCAGTCATGGCCATGTAAAGGAGGCAGGATTTGTGACCCTTTGTTATTGATGAAGTAGAGTGTTAAAGCACAATTTCAATAAGCTCTAATGCATTCTGAGTTTTTACTGCCCAAAACTGATGAAAAATAATAACTCAAAGTTCTCACTTTTTCCCATGCATTGATTATATTGGTTTTAATAACTAGTTTAATAACCAGAACACAGGAACTGGCCCTTTAGCCCTGTTCCAGCATTCAGTGAGATTAGCTGATCTGTTTCTGGTTCCATTCATCTCCATTTCCCTTAATACCCTGGGCAAACAAACATTTATCAATCTCAGACGTAAATTTATGAATTCAGTAAACATCTACTATCTTTTGTGAGAGAGAGTTTTACAGGTCCAATTACTTGAAGAGTTGTTCCCTAACTTCTCTCCTGAATGGCTTGGTTCTAATTTTAAGGTTGTGTCTCCTTACCCCACACTTGCCCCACTAGCATAAAAATGTCCATCTACTTTATCAATTCTTTCTAAAATCCTAAATGTCTCAATCAAATCACCCCCTTAATCTACTACATTGCAGAGAACACAAGCTGAATTGATGTCATCTATTTTTATAATTCAGCTCTTAGAGCCTGATAACGTTCTGGTGAATCTGTTGCAATCGATCAATATTTTCTATGGTATGTTGCCCAGAGCTGTCCACAGCACTCCAACTGTAATTTAAAAAGGGCTTTGTATAACTTTGGAAAACCTTACTCCTATTATTGTCTAGCCATTTACAACATCAATAACAATCTATATTTATGTTGTGTCATTTTTAAATTAATTTATCGGATGTGGGCATGCAGGCTAGACCAGCATTAATTGCCCATCCCTGGTTGTCCTTCAGAAGATGTGGTGAGCTGCCTTCTTGAACCGCTGTAGCCCCTGAGGTGAGGGTACACCCTCAGTTCCAGGGTTTTGACCCAGTGACAGTAAAGGGTTGGTGGTATATTTCCAAGTCAGGATGGTGAGTGATTTGGAAAGGAACCTTCAAGTGATGGCGTTCTCAGGTATCTGTTGCTCTTGTCCTTCTAGATGGTTGTGGTCGTGGGTTTGGAATTTGCTGCCTAAGGAACCTTGGCGAGTTCCTTCAGTGCATCTTGTAGATGGTACACATGACTGCCACTGTGTGTCGGTGGTGAATGGATTGAATATTTGTGGAAGGGGTAGCAATCAAAAAGTCGCTTTGTTCTAGATGGTGTCAAGCTTCTTGAGTTGTTGGAGCTGCACTCATCCAGGCAAGTGGAGAGAATTCCATCACACTCACGATCTGTGCCTTGTATTTGGTGGACAGGTTTTGGGGAGTCAGGAGGTGAGTTACTCGTCACGGGATTCATAGCCTTTGACCTGCTCTGGTAGTCACAGTATTTATATGCCTAATCTAGTTCAGTTTCTGGTCAATGGTAAGCTGCAAGGTGTTGTTGATAGTGGGGAATTCAGCGATGGTAATGTCACAGTATGTCTTTAGTGTGGTAAATTGTCCCAGGGTGCTTCATAGGAGCATTAGAAAACAAAATTTGACATAGAGTGGTCAGAGATGTAGATTTTAAAGAGCATCTTAAAAGATCAAAAAGAGGAAGAGAGACAAAGAGGTTTAGGGATGGAATTCCATAGCTCTGGTTCTTGGCAGCTGAAAGCCAATGTTAGAGCAGTTAAAATCAGGGATGTATAAGGAGAGCAGGCTTTTTGAGGGTAGTGGGCTGGAGGAAATTACAGAGATAGGGAGAGAGGAGGCAAAGGAGTGATTTTTGAGAATTTTAAATTGAACTGTTCATTAATCAAGGGACAATGTACGTCAGTTAGCCTAGGATGATGGATGAATAGGACCTGGTGTGAGTTAGGACACAGGCTGTATCGCTTTGGATGGCCTACATTAGGAATGCTTCAGAGTTCAAATAAATGTTGGCTTTAGTCCCTTTTATTCATCCCAATTCATTATGGAAAACCTCAGAGCATCTGCACAATAGCTGTGGAAATCCTCTAGCCTGAATATTTAATATCTCCAGCCAGTCTAATTTTATCTGCTTCAACCAATCTCAACTCATAAGACAAGGTGTGTGACCCTCATTCACTAGAACAGGTAGTCATGTGTGGTGAACCATAGATGGTTATCACTATGGGTACTTGTACATATGTTACTCTTGTTACTGTTGGGGTTAGGGTTGGGGTGTTCCACCTGTTAGCATTGTTATGTGGTACACTCCGTTTGGCTTCGCCTTCCGATAGGAGTATAAAGGTCACTGCACTTCCTAGTGACCCTTTAGTCTGGGATTGTATTGTTAAGCAGTATGCTCCATTCTTGTTGCGAATAAAAGCCTTTATTCCCGGGTACGATCGAGCCTCCCGAGTGAATTAATCGCGCATCAATTTTATTCGCAACAAATTTTGTTCTAAAAAAAAATGGAGCAGATGCTGAAACCCGGTCGGCTAACCTTAGATCCGCGTGCCGCTGGAGCGTCGAACACTTTCGACCATTGGTTGAAGTGTTTCCAGGATTATATCGACGCCTCAACAGCAGTCCAAAGCGACGCCGACAGATTGCGGGTCCTCCACACAAGGGTAAGCGACACTGTGTATGCAACAATCCGTGATTCCCAAGATTACAAAGAGGCCATCGAATTACTCAAGAAGCTGTCCCATAAACTGCCAAACGAAATCCATGCTCGTCACCTCTTAGCCACTCGATAGCGGCAGCCCGGCGAAACGACGGGACAGAACCTGCGCGAACTTCAGCAGCCAGCCAGAGCCTGCAATTGCAAGCCAGTGTCGGCTACTCAATACACTAACGATCTGATCCGAGATGCGTTCGTGGCGGGAATCGGCTCATCCTATATTCGCCTGCGGCTGCTAGAGCAAGGTAACTTGGACCTAGCTAAGACGGTAGAATTGGCTGATGCGATGGAAACGGCCTCCAGAAGTCTTGAAACTTACCCCACCGACCACGTGGGAACATCGTGGCAAGTACAGCCACCGACTCAGCTCTACCCGGCGGCTCCTAGGAACTGCGCGATCGTGCTTTCAACCTCGGATCTGACGGCAGCGGCAGCTCCTGGAGGCCCACAGTGCTATTTCTGTGGATTGGCGAAGCATCCACGCCAGAGATGTCCGGCCAGGATGGTATTTTGCTCCGCGTGTGGGAAGAAAGGGCACTATGCAAAAGTGTGCAGAGCAAAGCCCCCTTCGAAGCCAAGCAGTGCTGCGTGTGACTCCCCAGGATCCATCTCCTCGTCTCCAGCTTCGTCGAGGTCTTCAACCACGTGCGATTCACGGGCGCCGCCATTCCTGATGACGACGACGCAAGACACGTGCGACCTGCGGGTGCCGCCACTTTCAACGCCATCGACTATGTGTGATCCATGGGCGCAGCCATTTTGGTCGGCACCGGCCGCAGATGACCAGCAGGGGTCCTCTTTGTCGACCATCTCAGCTGCCTGCAGTTGCTCTCGGGATCCAACAGTGGCATCAATCATCCTGGACCAGGCCAAGCCTCACAAACTCGACAAGTCCATGATGGACATAGAGGTAAACAGACGCCTGACACATTGTCTGTTTGACAGCGGGAGTACGGAGAGTTTCATCCATCCGGATACCGTGAAACGGTGCACTCTCCGTGTGCAAACTGTCAGGCAGACAATCTCCAAGGCGTTGAGGTCCCGATCTGTTACCATTCTTGGGAGCTGCGTGGTAACTCTAACGGTGCAGGGCACAGTTTATGAGAACTTCAGGCACTCCTGGGGCTAGACTTTATGGTCCACCTGAAGAGTGTGATCCTGCAGTACGATGGGCCACTCCCTCCACTTTCAGTGGGAGAACAGCAGCCTCCAAATTGCCCAGCGCGCTCCTCATGCAGTCTCTCGACACTCAAAATTACCCCACCTTCTTTATTTGAAAATCTCGTGCCAGGCTGCAAGCCCATCGCAACTAAGAGCAGGTGTTACAGCGCTGAGGATCGGATCTTTATTCGATCTGAGGTTCAGCGGCTCCTCAGGGAAGGGATCATCCAACCTAGCACTAGCCCATGGAGAGCACAAGTCGTGGTGGTCAAGACTGGAGACAAGCCCCAGCTGGACGCGTACCCTCTCCCGCGCATATCTGACATGGTCAACCAGATTGCGCAGTACCGGGTGTTCTCCACCATCGACTTGAAGTCAGCTTACCACCAGCTCCCCATTCACCCAGAGGACCGAAAATACACGGCCTTTGAGGCGGATGGCCGTCTTTACCACTTCTTAAGGGTCCCTTTTGGCGTCACTAATGGGGTCTCGGTCTTCCAGCGTGAGATGGACTGAATGGTGGACCAAAATGGGCTACGGGCTACCTTCCCGTACCTGGACAACGTCACTATCTGCGGCCATGACCAGCAGGACCACGACGCCAACCTCCTGAAGTTTTTACGCACTGTGTCTCGCCTGAATCTGACCTATAACAGGGAGAAGTGTGTATTCAGCAAGCACCGCCTAGCAATCCTTGGATACGTGGTGGAAAACGGGGTCATCAGCCCTGATCCAGACCGTATGCATCCCCTCCTTGAACTTCCCCTACCCACTAGCATGAAAGCATTGAGGAGATGCTTAGGCTTCTTCTCGTATTACGCACAGTGGGTTCCCAATTATGCGGACAAAGCCCGTCCGCTCATAAAATCTACTTCTTTTCCCCTGGCAGCAGAGGCTCGCTGAGCCTTTGAAGGGATAAAAGCTGACATTGCAAAAGCCACGATGCACGCTGTCGATGAGTCCATCCCCTTCCAGGTGGAGAGTGATGCATCTGATTTCGCCCTGGCCGCCACACTTAACCAGGCGGGCAGGCCCGTCGCCTTTTTCTCTCGCACTCTCCAAGGCCCTGAAATTCGGCACTCCTCTGTGGAAAAAGAGGCTCAGGCCATTGTGGAGGCCGTACGGCATTGGCGCCATTATTTGGCGGGAAAACGATTTACCCTGCTCATGGACCAGCGGTTCGTGGCATTCATGTTCAACAACACGTTAAGGGGAAAAATTAAGAATGATAAAATCTTGAGGTGGAGAATCGAACTCTCCACCTACAACTATGATATCATGTATCGTCCGGGGAAGCTCAACGAGCCCTCAGATGCCCTGTCGCGTGGAACATGTGCCAGTGTGCAGGAGGACCGGCTACAGGCCCTCCACAATGATCTCTGCCATCCGGGGATCACTCGGCTCTTCCATTTTGTAAAGGCCCGGAATCTGCCCTACTCCATAGAGGATGTCAGGTCGATAACTCGAAGCTGCCAGGTATGTACTGAATGCAAGCCGCACTTCTACCGACCTGACAGGGCACACCTCATTAAGGCCACTCGCCCTTTTGAACGACTGAGTGTTGATTTCAAGGGCCCCCTTCCTTCGACAGATCGGAATGTGTATTTCCTCAACGTGGTTGACGAGTACTCCCGATTCCCTTTTGCCATTCCCTGTTCTGACATGTCCGCTGCCACGGTCATCAAAGCCCTGCGGGATCTTTTAACCCTGTTCGGTTACCCCAGTTATATCCACAGTGATAGGGGTTCGTCGTTTATGAGCAACGACTTGAGGCAATACCTGCTCTCTAAAGGAATTGCCTCAAGTAGGACTACGAGTTACAATCCCAGGGGTAACGGGCAGGTCGAAAGAGAAAATGCTACAGTCTGGAAGGCTGTCTTACTGGCGTTAAGGTCTAGGGGTCTTCCAGTCTCCCGTTGGCAAGAGGTACTTTCTGATGCACTCCATTCAATCCGGTCCCTCCTGTGTATGGCAACCAATGCTACATGAGCGGATGTTTGCCTTCCCTAGGAAGTCTTCCTTTGGGACCTCACCGTCTTGGTTGATGTACTCAGGACCGGTTCTCCTGCGGCGGCATGTTAGGACCCGCAACTCCGACCCTTTGATTGAACAGGTCCATCTCCTCCACGCCAACTCTCAATATGCCTATATAGCATATCCTGACGGGCGAGAGGACACGGTCTCTATCCGAGATCTGGCGCCTGCAGGGGACCTGGAGACCCCCGTCGCTCCCGCACCCCTGGTTAGGGTTCCTTTGCCCATTCTCTCTCCTCCTGACACGGCACGGGCAGTATCGGGACCTCCACGTAATCCTCTTACTCCCGTGTACAGCTTGCCTGAGTCCAGGAGATTGTCACCACCTCGAGGTCCACCCGTGCGTGAGGAACTGGAGGAGTCACTGGACACCACCTTGGAGAGAGGGACACCACGGTCACCAGAACCGGCACTACCGCCAGTGCTGCGGAGGTCGCAGAGACGGTGCGGACCTCCGATACGGCTGAACTTGTGAATATATGGACAGTTCGTACTGTTTTTTTTGCCCCACCGGCCTTTGTTTTTAAAGGAGGGGTGAATGTGGTGAATCATAGATGGTTACCACTATGGGTACTTGTACATATGTTCCTCTTGTTACTGTTGGGGTTAGGGTTGGGGTGTTCCACCTGTTAGCATTGTTATGTGGTACACTCCGTTTGGCTCCGCCTTCCTATAGGAGTATAAAGGTCACTGCACTTCCTAGTGACCCTTTAGTCTGGGATAGTATTGTTAAGCAGTATGCTCTATTCTTGTTGCGAATAAAAGCCTTTATTTCCCGAGTACGATCTAGCCTCTCGAGTGAATTAATCGTGCATCATCATGCTGTTTGGTTTCTGTAGGACACTGTAACTGTAGCTGACCCTACTGTCGTCAACATCTGCCCTGTATACGTAGACAAAATGACTCCTGAATTACTCAATCCCAAACATTGCAGACCTTTCTGGAGGTATTTGAATGCTTGCTCCTCTATCACTGTGACCACGGCTCCTGATCTGTTGTTGACCATCATGGCAATCTCTAGAGAAGGCATCTTACTGAGTTGGACCTGGTTTAAAGTATACGATTCTGATCTCCCATTGACTTCTCATTCAGTTTCTTTAACAGTGTTATACTAACCATCATTGGTTTTTTTTGTGTGTTCAGTCCTCACTGCTTCATTCTTCACCATGCCTGTAAATCACCCTTCCTTTTAACTGGAAACATAAGTAATTTCTGCATCTGGGAATGCTCTTCCCCACACTGAAAACAAGCTGTACTGTCCCTCTCGGGCTCTGCTGCACCCTCACTCACGCTGTTCCTCTTAGGAGCCGCTTTCTGTCACAAACAGTTCACCTCGTTGGGCACGCCTTGTAGCTCACTAATGCCCTACTCAGCGTATTCAGTTGCCTGGGCCATCTCTGTGACTTTTTCCAAAGAGATTTAGTCTCAGCCAGCAGCGTTTTCTGTATTGTGAGGCTGTTGATCCCACAGACCAAACAGTCTCTTAACATCTCCCCTAAAGCTGGGCTGAACTCATGGAGCTCTGCTAACCCTCTCAATCTGGCCACAAAACTAGAGATGACCTCTCCTCGCTCTTGGACTGCAGAATGAAATTTATACCTCAAAATGATAATTGAAGGTCAGAGGTTAAAATTATCTTTGACCATTTTGATTATCTGGTCAAAAGACTTATGCCAAAATCTTGCTGCCGTTTACACCGGTGGGATCTTATGGTCCCGTCAATGGTGTTCCCCTCCCCCCACTGTGGGTTTCCTGGTAGTGAGGGGTGCATTCAGTGGAAAACCCCATTGACAACAACGGGACCATAGACCTCACCACCAACTAATGACATGCCACCTCCTACCACCGCAAAACACACCGCAGACGGGGAGGAAAATTCCACCCTGTGTGTCCGGAGCATCAGCTGATGTTAGACTCCTCACTAGGCTGTAGGTTTCTGGGCCACAGACTGTGAGTAATATCACCTTTCATTTTCCCTCCGCTGTGATCTCATTAGCTGCAAATAAATAACACAGCCTTTCGATCCAGTTTCCATTTCTGGGTTAAATGGCTCAACATTTCCAATTAAAGGCATTTTTATATGATGTATGTACCGGTGACTCTGTAGCTTTGCTGTCCACTCTCCTTCCCCTCTAACTGCACACTGCGATCTCCTGATCACTAACAAAGTTTGTCCTCGTCACCAGTGTAGTAAAGTCAAAGGTCTCATTGTGGGTTCAATAATAATTGATTTCGTAACAATATATCTATACAAATAAAGGTCCGACAGAACTGCAATACACATTTACTCTCTCCTCCTCCCTTGTTCCAACTAATGTTCCTCGTCGGACACGCCTTTGCTCCTGATTGGTTCAGCTTTCCGCATGTTCTCTCCACAAGGTTTGACTGATCACGTGGCCCTTAAAAGATCAGTCCCTTAAAGGGACCATGTTACCATCATTTCCTTGACTTATGTAGAAAGGCTTTCGTGAGTCACTCGCCACAGAATATCAAACCTCTGATCTGTCCTTGTAGTCACAATATTTATATGGCAGGTCCAGTTAAGTTTCGATTCAAAGGTGAGTCCCAGGATGTTGATGGTTGGGGATTCAGTGATGGTAAGGCTGCTGAATGTCAAGGGGTAGTGCTTGAACTTACTCTCCTGCTTGCTCATTAACGGCACGGTAGCACAGTGGTTAGCACTGCTGCTTCACAGCTCCAGGGTCCTGGGTTCGATTCCCGGCTCGGGTCACTGTCTGTGTGGAGTTTGCACATTCTCCCCGTGTCTGCGTGGGTTTCCTCCGGGTGCTCCGGTTTCCTCCCACAGTCCAAAGATGTGCGGGTTAGGTTGATTGGCCAGGTTTAAAAAAATTGCCCCTTAGAGTCCTGGGATGCGTAGGTTAGAGGGATTAGCGGGTAAAATATGTGGGGGTAGGGCCTGGGTGGGATTGTGGTCGGTGCAGACTTGATGGGCCGAATGGCCTCCTTCTGCACTGTAGGGTTTCTATGATTTGATTTCTATGATTTCTATGAAAAGGCAACCTCATCAGAATGAATTGTACCTTTCCAATTAAGTAAAAAACAAATGAGCAATGCATGCTTTCAGAATCATGACTCCTTAAAGGTGATGTGCAATAGGCAAGGTCGCCTTCCTGGTGGAGTTGCAATGACTAGGAGCTGCTTTTTTCTCAATGTGAAGATTTGTTCAACTACTGGAGAAGAAGGATGACTGAGATTGGGTGGAGGCATTGAAAAGGGGAATGGGGCATGGCTGGCTGAGGGAGAGAGAGAAGAAGCAGCCCTACGAAATCCTATTGGGCACAGAAAGAGAAAGCTAGACGATACAGGGAAGGTCAATATTGAAGGACAGTGAGGAGATCCAAGGGAAGTTCAATTATGAAAGATTGAGAGCCCGTTTTTACTATTTTGATTCTCAGTGCTGAATCTGGGCGCAATTCAGATCCGACTTGGAAACCTGTTCTCAGGCACCCCGATACACACAGCCTGAAAAAAAAATCGTGAGTCTGAATCACGCTGTTGGGGGGGGGGGGGGCTTATCGCGCCCGAAATGCTGTTGCTCCGATTGGAGCTTTGAACTGCGCATGCGCAGTGGAAAAAAAAGAAAAACGCTCCCATGTCACATCGTTCCCAGGTTGCAAAAATCGGATAAAGTGGCCCGGGAGCGAAAAGCTGGAGCGATGACCTCCACAGACATCGCTACCCCCTACCAGAGAATGATCTGGCCCACCTCCCTCCCCATGCGCCCCTCCCCCCCCCCCCCCCCCACCTCCCCCACAACCGATCTGAGTTAGAGAGCCGTCGGAAGCTCTGAACTTACCTCTTCAGAAGCTGGTGCGCCGAAACAAACCTTTGCCGAGCAGGTCTGTTTCGCGCTGAATCTGGATGGGCGAGCGCGATGGTAAAGGGGGGAAGGCTGGTAAAGTTGGGCGGACAGCCCATTAATTCAATTTAAATGCATGTAAATGCATTTAAATGGTCGCTGCGTCCGTTTCAGGTGTGGTTCAGATTGTGGCCATTTTCGGGCCTTGGTAAAGTAGGCATCTGTGCGAAAGCAGGTGCGGATCGCGCTAATTGCCTCACACCTGACTTTACCAAGTTTTCGACCCCGTTTTGCAATGGTAAAATCGGGCGCTGAGAGTCAAGTATAACAGAGGGAAGGTCAAGGATCATAGAGTACAAGTGAGGGTGATGGAGGGAAGGTCAAAGGTGGGTTGGTGGTGGTGGTGGTGGTGGTGGCTTCCACTGTTAGGCTCACTGTACAAGTGCCAGTAGTCATAGCTGCATCAACCAGAAACATTCTCTGCATTGAAGTCCAAGATGGAGTTGACCATTGTGAAGTGGTTGGTGAACAAGATATGGCTTATGCTAAGTATAGGTCCCCCTATGAGTTAAAAGTGCTCACGTTAGGAGGGAGGGCCTCCTTTTGCTATGCTTAGAGAACAGGACCTCCTATTATTCCTGTACACATAGAGGAGAATCTGCAGGGAGGCATTGCTGAACCGTTGGGCCACACTTTATCGATGCCACCTTTGTCACATTAGCCACTTTTGTATGGGGTGGCAGCAGTTCCGGGGTCAATAGGTGAGGACGTACCAGCAGCTCCAGGGATCCAAGGATGATAGGTGATGAAAAATGGAGCAGTTGCAATTCTCAAAACTGCCTCTCAGACAGTGAGGATAATTCTCCTGGCTTGCAGGGAATGAATGCCTAAATAATGGCATATGTTGATTTACTGCCCACTCCTGCCACACGATCGGTCGGGCTGATTTGAACATGAGTACCTTATTTGGACTGGCCACCGCGTGATCACGCCTGGCCAGCCATTCCACATATGAGCAAATAGAACATAGAACATCGAACATTACAGCGCAGTACAGGCCCTTCAGCCCTCGATGTTGCGCCGACCAGGTAAACCAATCTAAAGCCCATCTAACCTACACTATTCCAATATCATCCATATGTTTATCCAATGCCCATTTAAGTGCCCTTAATGTTGGCGAGTCCACTACTGCTGCAGGCAGGGCATTCCACGCCCTTACTACTCTCTGAGTAAAGAACCTACCTCTAACATCTGTCCAATATCTATCACCCCTTAATTTAAAGCTATTTCCCCTCGTGCTCGCTATCACCATCCGAGGAAAAAGGCTCTCACTATCCACACTATCTAATCCTCTGATCATCTTGTGTGCCTCTATTAAGTCACCTCTTAACCTTCTTCTTGCTAACGAAAACAACCTCAAGTTCCTCAGCCTTTCCTCATAAGACCTTCCCACCATACCAGGCAACATCCTAGTAAATCTCCTCTGCACCCTTTCCAATGCTTCCACATCCTTCCTATAATGCAGCGACCAGAACTGTACGCAATACTCCAAGTGCGGCCACACCAGAGTTTAGAACAGCTGCAACATGACCTCCTGGCTCTGAAACTCAATCCCTCTACCAATAAAAGCTAACACTCCGTATGCCTTCTTAACAACCCTATCAACCTGGGTGCCAACTTTCAGGGATCTATGCACATGGACACCAAGATCTCTCTGTTCATCCACACTACCAAGTATCTTACCATTAGCCCAGTACTCTGTAATCCTGTTACTCCTTCCAAAGTGAATCATCTCACACTTTCCCGCATTGAACTCCATTTGCCACCTCTCAGCCCAGCACTGCAGCTTATCTATGTCCCTCTGTAACCTGCAACAACCTTCCGCACTGTCCACAACTCCACCGACTTTAGTGTCATCCGCAAATTTACTAACCCATCCTTCTATGCCCTCATCCAGGTCATTTATAAAAATGACAAACAGCAGTGGCCCCAAAACAGATCCTTGCAGTACACCACTAGTAACTAAACTCCAGGATGAACATTTCCCATCAACCACCACCCTCTGTCTTCTTACAGCTAGCCAATTCCTGATCCAAACCGCTAAATCACCCTCAATCCCATGCGTCCGTATTTTCTGCAATAGCTTACCGTGGGGAACCTTATCAAACGCTTTACTGAAATCCATATACACCACATCAACTGCTTTACCCTCATCCACCTCTTTGGTCACCTTCTCAAAGAACTCAATAAGGTTTGTGAGGCACGACCTACCCTTCACAAAACCGTGTTGACTATCCCTAATCAAATTATTCTTTTCTAGATGATTATAAATCCTATCTCTTATAATCCTTTCCAAAACTTTGCCCACAACAGAAGTAAGGCTCACTGGTCTATAATTACCAGGGTTGTCTCTACTCCCCTTCTTGAACAAGGGGACAACATTTGCGAACCTCCAGTCTTCTGGCACTATTCCTGGAGACAATGACGACATAAAGATCAAAGCCAAAGGCTCTGCAATCTCCTCCCTAGCCTCCCAGAGAATCCTGGGATAATTCCCATCCGGCCCAGGGGACTTATCTATTTTAACACTTTGCAGCATTGCTAACACCTCCTCCTTATTAACCTCAATCCTGTCTCGTCCAATAGCCTGTATCTCAGTATTCTGCTCGACAATATTGCCTTTTTCCTGCGTGAATACTAACGAAAAATATTCATTTAGCGCCTCTCCTATCTCTTCAGGCTCCACGCACAACTTCCCACTACTGTCCTTGACTGGCCCTAATCTTACACTAGTCATTCTTTTATTCCTGACATACCTATAGGAAGCTTTAGGGTTTTCCTTGATCTTAACTGCTAAAGACTTCTCATGTCCCCTCCTGGCTCTTCTTAACTTTCGCTCAAATGTGCCACACGTTTCCAGTCCCACTGAGGATAATCCCGCTGCTACTGGAAGATTCTGCCCGATGTCACTAACAGAAGTGATAGCACATTTAAGGATTTTGGGGAGGAAAAGGAGTTTGGAAATTGCGAAGATTTAAAGATTAAGGTTCCATTCATCTTTTTGTTCTCTCTGTGATAGTGTACATGAATGGCTAAATCTATTTGGCCTTCACTGTCCCGAGCTTTCACCATTCAAAAAATGCTGGGATATTTTTTAGTTCAGTACAGATGATCTCACACTTTGAAGTGTTGAAATTGTTCTGCCACAGTTTTGCCACTCATCAATGTTTTGTTATAATTTTATGTTTCTGTCTGTACTAATTACTGTGTCCTATCACAAACATAATAAATTGCTTTTTATTATGTCATCAAGTCATTAATAAACATAGTGAATAATTGAGGCCACAGTACAGGGGTGGGACTTTCCCCCCCCAAAATTATCATCACGGTAAGAAAACCAGAGTGATCTGCGCTCCGTCAGACGCGTTCTGTGTCACAATCATCCCATACTCAGTCACCTTTTGGTGAGTTAGGCGCTGATCCTGGGGGGTCAAACCTAAACACACCAGTGAGCTCAGCTGCAGAGCATTCGGGCGCCATTTCTCAAGGGTGCCCTGATCTCACAGTGCAATGGGAGACCACAGACATCCCTCCCCCCACCACACTGCCCCCCATCACACTGACGCCCCACCCTGCCCCTTTCCAATCACCGACATATTCCCCCATCCCCTTCCTGACACATGCTGCTGGCATCAGGGCCCTCCCCTGCCTGACCTCTGACATGCCCCCCCCCCCACATCAGGACCCCTGACATGCCCCCCCATTATCAAGCCTCCCTTCATGCTCCACCTCTGCACGACCTCCACTGCATGACCCCCCCCCCCCTGCATAGACCTCCCATCATGACCCCTGACATATCCCCCCATCATAGCCCTCACTCAGGCTCTACCCTGACTCAGGCTCCATCCCCTTGGCACTGCCCTTGACACATTGGCAATGCCCAACTGGCACTGCTAGTGTGCCAGGTGGGCACTGCCAGGTGGCACTGTCTGGCCATGCAGCGAACACGCGGAGGTTTCAAGGCATCCGTGCCATCATGCCTGGTCTCTGCTAGTGGACACCAATAGTGATTCGCGCCCATGTGATATTCCCGAAGTGGGGGATGACTGCATGCCGAACTTGCTGATGAGATTGAGATCTGACTCACACCCTTTCTGGATGAGATCTGGTTTGCACCAGTAGAAAGAGGCCAGGATGATTGCAAGTCATTTGGCGTTGGGCGTGGTTCTGATTTTTAGGCCTGCACGCTATTTTCCGGGATCGCGCGGTCTGTGCCAGGTGCAGTGGTGTCGGAAAATCGCCCCCCAGATCCTTGTGGGACAGCATTGGTCACTTTTCTTCCAAATCAAATGCATATCCATTATCCTTCTTCTCTGTCTGTTGCCTGAACTGCCTCTAACCAGGTCAATAATTGGCCTTCATTTATTTCTAATTCAGGTTCAGCTAACACTTTCTTATGTGGAAATTCTGCCTTCTGGAAACCCATATAAACGACATTCATAAATATTCCCCTGTCTACTTCTTCAGTTCCTTATTCAAAAAATTGGATTTGGTTTGTTGGATCTGACCCACCCTTTTCAAATCCATGTTGGCTCTCTTTCTCTCTAATCAGTTCAAATTTCATATAGTCCTTTAATGATAGATTCCAGTAACTTCTCCAGAGCAGATGTTGGACTAATAGATCTCATCTTCATCTTTCTGAAATAACAGTTACATTTCCAATTGTCCAATTAAAAGGGACAATTTTTGAATTGAGAAAACTGAAAAGTTATGGATAAAACATCTGCAATTTGCCCATCCACATCTTAAACACTCAAAAATGATGAACAAGACTGAGAGAAAAGAATTGCTGCCCAGAAACTCTCTGACGGTGCCAGAGAGGATGTCAGGTGTAAATTACCATCCAAATACGGAAATGTTACGATCCCAGTTGATGCTATAACTGGACGGGAACTTTCCAGAATGGAACTCTGGCCCCCAAATACCGTGGGCCAAACCATCCCAAAAAAAGTATCATGAAAGTCTGAAATTGGGAGTATTCCCCACTGGTTTTCTGGGCGAGTTTGGCACTGCAACCTTCCCAAACTCTGTCAGTGTTTCTGACAGCTGGGAGATTTGCACTCGACCACCAGGGGGCTTCAATGGCTGCCAATCCCCCCAGTTTGGCCATGACGCTTGGTCTCCCGGTGTGGCCATGGTGCCTGGTCTTCCCGGTGTAGCCATGGTGCCTGGTCTTCCCGGTGTAGCCATGGTGCCTGGTCTCCCGGTGTGGCCAAGGTGCCTGGTCTCCTGGTGTGGCCAAGGTGCCTGGTCTCCTGGTGTAGTCATGGTGCCTGGTCTCCTGGTGTGGCCAAGGTGCCTGGTCTCCTGGTGTAGCCATGGTGCCTGGTCTCTGCTGGTGGAGACCAGTACTGATTCTCTCTAGTGTGAGGTCATTCTGGCGATGGAGAAACAGCCAGGAGGCTGGAAGATGCCGGTAAGCTCTTTAACTCTCGCTAATCAGCTTTGCCCACTTTATGGGCTGCCGATGAAACAGGGCCTGGACGATACAAAACCGGTTAAATGAAAATCACTTAAAACTATACTCTAATGTTTACCAATACAAATATAACTCCCTTAAAACTAACTTTGTTTTCCAAAATAAGTTATATAAAGACAGGACTAGATTAGATAGTAAGGAGGTGGTTCTTTGTCCAGAGAATAACCAGGCTTCTGGCTTGAATGGTGAATGCTAATCTCACTGAAATCCTTCGTGGGAGAACTGGAGCAGTTTCAGGCTCAGGTGGGGTCAAGGCATTCTCCTAGACTTGTTGTCATCTAAAGAGTTTGGGGAGGGGTTTTCCATACTTGTTCTGTGTGGTGAACCATTGTTGGTTCCCACCAGGTAGTGCTGAGCCATGGTCTGGCCAGTACTATGAGTCTGTATATATGTTACTGTTGGGGTTAGGGTTGGGCTGTTCTACCTGTTAATATAGTCCTATGGTACACCCCAGTCGGCTCTGCTTCCTGGGAGAGGTATAAAGGTCACTGCTCTGCCTGGTGACCCTTTAGTCTGGGATCGTATATTGTATATAGTAGCTCTGTTATTGTTGGCAATAAAAGCCTTTATTTCCCGGGTACATCCTGCCTCCCGTGTGATTTATCGCGCATCAATTTTATTGCCGACAAGTAAATTCTTTTTTTTTGAAAAAAAGAACAACAAAGAAAACATGGAGCAAATGCTTAAACCCGAACGGCTTACGTTGGACCCACGTGCGGCGGGAGCATCGAACACTTTCGACCACTGGTTGAAGTGTTTCCAGGATTACCTCGACGCCTCCACAGCGGTCACCGACGACGCCGACAGACTCCGGGTCCTCCACGCGAGGGTAAGCGACGCTGTATACCTAGCGATCCGTGGGGCCACCGACTACACAGGGGCCCTCGAGCTTCTCAAGAAGCGATACAACAAACCGCCGAATGAGATGCATGCTCGATACCTTCTAGCCACTCGACGGCGGCAGCCCGGCGAAACGACGGAACAGTCCGCGTGCGAGCTTCAACAGCTAGCCAGAGCCTGCAACAGCAAGGCAGTGTCGGCAGACCAGTACATGAACGACCTAGCTCGAGATGCGTTCATGGCGGGAATCGGCTCGTCGTACATCCGCCTTCGGCTGTTGGAGCAAGGTAACCTCGATCTCACTGAATCCATAGAGTTAGCTGATGCTCTAGAAACGGCCTTCAAAAGTCTGGCGATGTACCCCGACGACCACGTGGAGACAAAGAACAAAGAACAAAGAACAAAGAACAAAGAACAATACAGCACAGGAACAGGCCCTTCGGCCCTCCAAGCCCGCGCCGCTCCCCGGTCCAGGATTGAATCCTGAATCCAGGATCCCCGCCCAATTTTCCAGCCTATCTACATACCAATATCCTATCCACCGAGCTGTCCCTCACAGCTATGATGCTTTGTTCATTACAACCTATTAACTTACCCCCACCCCCCCATTCCAGACCATGTGATCTCCAGGGAGAGGCGAAAACCCAGAGTGAAAAACCCCAGGGCCAATATGGGGAAAAAAAAATCTGGGAAATTCCTCTCCGACCCCCTGAGGCGATCGAAACGAGTCCAGGAGATCACAATGGCCCCGATTGGAAAATGCTTCCCAACCCTAGTCATTTCCACTTCCACGAACACCATATGAATTCCCTGCCCCCGAGACAGGTTCCCAACTATCCGCAGTCTCACTCTGTACTGGCACCAGCAAGATGATCGTAGAATGAAGCCTTGAAACGAGAAACCAGGAACAATTAGCCCGCGCCGCTCCCTGGTCCAAACTAGACCACTCTTTTGTATCCCTCCATTCCCACTCCGTTCATATAGCTGTCTAGATAAGTCTTAAACGTTCCCAGTGTGTCCGCCTCCACCACCTTGCCCGGCAACACATTCCAGGCCCCCACGACCCTCTGTGTGAAATATGTCCTTCTGATATCTGTGTTAAACCTCCCCCCCTTCACCTTGAACCTATGACCCCTCGTGAACGTCACCACCGACCCGGGGAAAAGCTTCCCACCGTTCACCCTATCTATGCCTTTCATAATTTTATACACCTCTATTAAGTCTCCCCTCATCCTCCGTCTTTCCAAGGAGAACAACCCCAGTTTCCCCAATCTCTCCTCATAACCAAGCCCCTCCATACCAGGCAACATCCTGGTAAACCTCCTCTGTACTCTCTCCAAAGCCTCCACGTCCTTCTGGTAGTGTGGCGACCAGAACTGGACGCAGTATTCCAAATGCGGCCGAACCAACGTTCTATACATCTGCAACATCAGACCCCAACTTTTATACTCTATGCCCCGTCCTATAAAGGCAAGCATGCCATATGCCTTCTTCACCACCTTCTCCACCTGTGACGTCACCTTCAATGATCTGTGGACTTGCACACCCAGGTCCCTCTGCGTCTCTACACCCTTTATGGTTCTTCCATTTATCGTGTAGCTCCTCCCTACATTATTCCCACCAAAATGCATCACTTCGCATTTATCAGGATTGAACTCCATCTGCCATTTCCTTGCCCAAATTTCCAGCCTATCTATATCCTTCTGTAGCCTCTGACAATGTTCCTCACTATCTGCAAGTCCTGCCAGTTTTGTGTCGTCCGCAAACTTACTGATCACCCCAGTTACTCCTTCTTCCAGATCATTTATATAAATCACAAACAGCAGAGGTCCCAATACAGAGCCCTGCGGAACACCACTAGTCACAGGCCTCCAGCCGGAAAAAGACCCTTCCACTACCACCCTCTGTCTTCTATGACCAAGCCAGTTCTCCACCCATCTAGCCACCTCCCCCTTTATCCCATGGGATCCAACCTTTTTCACTAGCCTACCATGAGGGACTTTGTCAAATGCTTTACTAAAATCCATATAGACAACATCCACGGCCCTTCCTTCGTCAACCATTTTGGTCACTTCTTCAAAAAACACCACCAGGTTCGTGAGGCATGACCTCCCCCTCACAAAACCATGTTGACTATCGTTAATGAGTTTATTCCTTTCTAAATGCGCATACATCCTATCTTTAAGAATCTTCTCCAACAACTTCCCCACCACGGACGTCAAGCTCACCGGCCTATAATTACCCGGGTTATCCTTCCTACCCTTCGTAAATAACGGGACCACATTGGCTATCCTCCAATCCTCTGGGACCTCACCTGTGTCCAGTGACGAGACAAAGATTTGCGTCAGAGGCCCAACGATTTCACCTCTCGTCTCCCTGAGCAGCCTTGGATAGATTCCATCAGGCCCTGGGGATTTGTCAGTCTTTATATTCTCTAACAAACCTAACACTTCCTCCTTTGTAATGGAGATTTTCTCCAACGGTTCAACACTCCCCTCCGAGACACTCCCAGTCAACACATCCCTCTCCTTAGTGAATACCGACAGCGTGGCAGGGGCAGTCACAGACCCCACTTCATTCAGCGGGACCGAAAAACTGCACGATTGCGTTCCCAGCCTCGGACCTGACGACGGCAGCAGCTCCAGGTGGCCCGCGGTGTTACTTCTGTGGGGGGGTGAAACACCCTCGGCAGCGATGTCCAGCTAAAGCGGTGTTGTGCTCAGCCTGCGGCAAGAAGGGGCACTATTCCAAGGTATGCCGGTCCAAACTTCCATCCAAGAACAGCAGTGCGGCGTGTGACTCCCTGGAGCCGGCCTCCTTGTCTTCTGCATCTTCAAGGTCTTCTGCCACGTGCGATTCCAGGACATCGCCATTCCGAACGACGGAGTCGCAAGACACGTGCGACCTGCAGGGGCCGCAGGTTTTGGCGCCATCGTCCACGTGCGACCTATGGGGGCAGCCATTTTGGTCGGCACCGACCGCGAATGACCAGCAGGGGTCGTCATCAACCATCTCAGCTGCCTGCAGTTGCGCCCACGAACCAACGGTGGCATCGATCATCCTGGACCAGGCCAAGCCTCACAGACTCGACAAGTCCATGATGGACATACAGGTAAACAAACGCCCGATTTATTGTTTGTTTGACAGCGGGAGCACGGAGAGCTTCATTCACCCAGACACCGTGAAGCGGTGTGGTCTCCAGATTCGAACTGTCAAGCAGCCAATTTCGATGGCGTCAAGGTCCCGGTCTGTCACCGTGCTAGGGAGTTGCGTGGTCAATCTGACGGTGCAGGACACAGTCTACGAGAACTTCAAGCTCCTTGTGTTACCACACCTTTGCGCGCCAATACTCCTAGGACTGGATTTTATGGTCCACTTGAAGAGTGTAACCCTACAGTACTCCCTCCGCTTTCAGTGGGAGACCCGCAGCCTCTAAATTGCCTAACGCGCTCCACATGTAGTCTCTCAATGCTTAGGATTACCACACCCTCCCTATTCCAGAATCTCGTGCCAGGCTGCAAGCCCATCGCAACAAAGAGCAGGCGTTACAGCGCTGAGGATCGGATCTTCATTCGATCTGAAGTTCAGTGGCTCCTCAAGGAAGGGATCATCCAACCTAGCGCTAGTCCTTGGAGAGCGCAAGTCGTGGTGGTTAAGAATGGGAACAAACCCCAGATGGTCATAGACTATAGTCAGACCATTAACAGGTACACGCAGCTGGATGCGTATCCCCTCCCGCGCATATCTGACATGGTCAATCAGATTGCGCAGTACGGGTGTTCTCCACCATCGACTTAAAATCTGCTTACCACCAGCTCCCCATTCGCCCAGAGGACCGACAATACACGGCCTTTGAGGCGGATGGTCGCCTGTACCATTTTTTAAGGGTTCCTTTTGGTGTCACGAATGGGGTCTCGGTCTTCCAGCGTGCTATGGACCGAATGGTGGACAGAACGGGCTGCGGGCTACCTTCCCGTACCTGGATAACGTCACCATCTGCGGCCATGACCAGCAGGACCACGATGCCAACCTTCTTAGATTCTTAGGCACTGCATCTCGCCTGAATCTGACCTACAACAGGGAGAAGTGTGTATTTCGCACGCGCCGCCTAGCTATCCTCGGATACGTGGTGGAAAACGGGGTCCTTGGCCCTGATCCAGACCGTATGCGTCCTCTCCTCGAACTTCCCCTGCCCACTAGCGTCAAAGCACTGAGAAGATGCTTAGGCTTCTTCTCATACTATGCTCAGTGGGTTCCCAATTACGCGGACAAAGCCCATTCGCTCATCAAGTCTACCTCTTTTCCCCTAGCACCAGAGGCTCGCTTAGCCTTTGCAAGAATAAAAACCGACATCGCGAAAGCCACGATGCACGCTATCGATGAGTCCATCCCCTTCCAGGTGGAGAGTGATGCATCTGATTTCGCCCTGGCCGCCACACTTAACCAGGCGGGCAGGCCCGTCGCCTTTTTTTCTCGCACCCTCCAAGGCCCTGAAATTCGACATTCGGCGGTGGAAAAGGAGGCCCAGGCCATTGTGGAGGCCGTCCGGCATTGGCGCCATTACTTGGCGGGAAAACGGTTCACTCTGCTCATGGACCAGTGGTCCGTGGCGTTCATGTTCAACAACACGTTACGGGGTAAGATCAAGAATGATAAAATCTTGAGGTGGAGAATCGAACTCTCCACCTACAATTATGATATAATGTATCGTCCAGGGAAGCTCAACGAGCCATCGGATGCCCTGTCGCGTGGAACATGCGCTAGTATGCAGGAGAATCGATTGCAGGCTCTCCACAATGACCTCTTCATAAAAGCCCGGAATCTACCCTACTCGGTGGAGGATGTCAGGTCCATAACCAGAAGCTGCCGGGTATGCGCGGAATGCAAACCGCACTTCTACCGACCTGACAGGGCACAACTCGTTAAGGCCACTCGTCCCTTCGAAAGACTGAGTGTGAACTTTAAGGGCCCCCTTCCCTCGACAGATCGGAACGTGTACTTCCTCAATGTGGTTGATGAGTACTCACGATTCCCTTTTGTCATCCCCTGTTCTGATATGACCGCTGCCACGGTTATCAAGGCATTTCGTGATCTTTTCACCCTGTTCGGTTACCCCTGTTACATCCACAGCGATAGGGGCTTGTCGTTCATGAGCGATGACTTGAGGCAATACCTGCTCTCATATGGGATTGCCTCTAGTAGAACCACGAGCTACAACCCAAGGGGTAACGGACAGGTCGAACGAGAGAATGCTACAGTCTGGAAGGCTGTCGTACTGGCGTTGAGGTCTAAAGGTCTTCCAATCTCCCATTGGCAAGAGGTACTCCCTGATGCACTCCACTCCATACGCTCACTCCTGTGTACGGCAACCAATGCTACTCCTCATGAGAGAATGTTTTCATTCCCTAGGAAGTCTTCCTCCGGGACCTCATTACCGTCTTGGTTGACGTACTCAGGACCTGTTCTCCTGCGGCGACATGTTAGGACCCGCAAGTCCGACCCTTTGGTTGAACAGGTCCATCTCCTCCACGCCAACCCTCAGTATGCCTACGTGGCATATCCTGACGGGCGAGAGGACATGGTCTCGATTCGAGATCTGGCACCAGCAGGGGACTTGGAAACCCCTGTCGCTCCCACACCTACTGTTAGGGACCCCCCCAACCATTATTTCCCCTCCTGACACGGCGCGGGCAGTATCGGGACCACCACTTAACCCTCTTACTCCCGTGTACAGCTTGCCTGAGTCCAGGAGATGGTCGCCACTTCAAGGCGTGCCCGAGTTCAGCGGATTGTCACCACCTCGGGGTCTACCGGCCCATGAGGAACTGGAGGAGTCACTGGACACCGCCTTGGAGAGAAGGTCACCGCGATTGCCTGAACCGGTGTCATCGCCGGTGTTGAGGAGGTCACAACGACGGTGCGGTCCCCCAGACCGTTTGAACTTATAGACAAATGAACAATTGTTCTGTGTTTTGTACCCCGCCGGCCTTTGTTTTCAAAGGAGGGGTGAATGTGGTGAACCATTGTTGGTTCCCACCAGGTAGTGCTGAGCCATGGTCTGGCCAGTACTATGAGTCTGTATATATGTTACTGTTGGGGTTAGGGTTGGGCTGTTCTACCTGTTAATATAGTTGTTATGGTACACCCCAGTTGGCTCCGCCTCCTGGGAGAGGTATAAAGGTCACTGCTCTGCCTGGTGACCCTTTAGTCTGGGATCGTATACTGTATATGGTAGCTCTGTTATTGTTGGCAATAAAAGCCTTTATTTCCCGAGTACATCACGCCTCTCGTGTGTTATATCGCGCATCATTCTGTAAATTGCTTGGGTTTTTTAACTGGTTTATCACTTCTTCGGGGGTAGAGAGGTAGGATGCAGACGTGGGGGTGTGAGGAAGGGTCAAAAGTCTCCAGATGGGAGGCCCCCATTATTTCCTGCCCAAACTTGTAATTCCTGACCCTCTCAGTCAAGCATCTTTTCTCTTTGTTTATCTCACACTTAAACAAAAACATTATTATTTGCAAGCATCACTTTTCCAATGCCAGCAGCCACTGTGTGGTGAACCATAGTTGGTTACCACTATGAGTACTGAACCATAGATGGTCAGCACTATGGGTATTTGTAGATATGTTACTGTTGTCACTGTTGGGGTTAGGGTTGGGCTGTTCTACCTGTTGATATTGTTCTGTGGTACACTCCAGTTGGCTCCGCCTACCTGGAGAAGTATAAAGGTCACTGCACTGCCTGGTGACCCTTTAGTCTGGGATTGTATATAGTGTGCTCCATTCTTGTTAGTAATAAAAGCCTTTATTTCCCAGGTACAATCAAGCCTCCCGAGTGATTTAATCGCGCATCACACTGGGCAGGTTCAATCAGTAGTACTATAGCGAATCAGTAGCCTGCTTTACACACCAACTTGATCTACTTTCCATTGACTCCAGGTATAGAAAAAAAAGGCAGAAAAGTAAAACAGGCTGATCACGTGACCGCCTAATTTATACCCTATGTGTTCGCCATTGGCTTATGGATTACACCTGATGCAAATAATGTTGTATAATTACCCTTTGCACAGCTGTCTCCATGCTGGTTGGATGTATTCCATGCCCTGTCACATTCCACAGGAAATCCGAGAAGTGGCCAGAATAAGGGGGGAGAACTGATGAAGTGACCAGTGGGAACTTCTACCAACACATCTTGCTGGAGTTGCACCAGTTCCCAGGAAAGATAGACATTTTGTTTGTATTTTGATCAACTTCAACAGTGAAAAGATTAAAAGAATCCAAGCTTGACTTTAATTTCAATATTTTTCTACAGTAAAGAATTAAATTTAGCTCAAACTGTTAATCTTATCTGAATAATGATTACCTCGAGAGGCTTGTTCCAATGTGCCCCTTGGAAAACTGTCATGTTTCATCAGACAAAACTATTCCTTCTCATGAATCATTTAGAAATTTCAGTGAAACTAGAAAACATTTGATTGCTAAGAGCAATGGCACAATTCCAAATTGAATGTTTACATATGTTAAAAAACGCATTTTTGTTACATTATGCAGAATTTTATGGGGCCTAACCAAAATTTCCCGGGTGCCCTTCCAGTTGCCCTCCTGCCTAACCCAAACTAATCCATACCTTTACAGGGAGTGAGCGAAGCTGAAGGCAACGCATCCAACCAATTAATTGCCACTTCAGGGCATCTCACAGCGGCATAAGGGGTTCAGAGAAGGGAAGAAGCTTCATGAGTCACCCTGCTCAAGCCTGATGTGGCAGGCTACTGGCCGCCTTTCGAGATTGGGCACCACCCACAAGGTCTCGATCCCCGGTTGCTTCCTCCCCACCTGCCCTTCAGATCACAACTCTCACCCCATTCCCCACCATGAGGCACTGGACATACCTGGGTCCCACGGCTCCGGCACTTTGTCTCTGGAGACTTCTCGTAGTCTCAGCAGTAACTATCACTCCTGGTAGCAGCGATAGGACTACAGAGCTGCCAGTCACTCAGGGGGAGATCTCTGTGGCGGGATTTCTGCCTAAGTGAGAAATGGAAGTTTCTCCTCCGGTCAATTAATGTTCCTAAGAGCATTAAATAGCTGCAGAGAAGTCCTGATTAATGGGAAAACGTACCTGCTGACTTCTCCAATGACAAGCGGTTCTGCCTATAGTGGGATAGATCTAGATTTTGTGCAATAATGTAAAATGGCCAGTGGTGAGTCAGCAGGCCAGTTTAAACACGTCCAATATTCATTTCCACTGACTTCAAATATATGAAGTCAAAAGGCAGCCCAGTGTATTCACTCATGTATCACTTGTTCAGCAGTTCCACAACTCAGCAAGAACTCATTCCTTCTTTAAGTTGGCAAAATAGAGTATAACCAGGTACGTTAGTTGTCTCCTTAGAAGTAAACATGTGGAATAGTTATACTGAGATACCAACAAGAAAGGAAATGTATTTGGCCCAACTTGGCTTCTCCTGGTCATTGAGAATTTGGTTGCTATCATCAGAACTAATGTTCGCTTATGGGTGACATATTCATCCACAACATTGATTAATTCACAATCACAAAGAGAAATTAAGTTAGGTTTTCTTTAATGGTGGTTTCCTCCCAGATATGCATCAAACTGGGACTTTTGGATATGTGTTGGAACCATTTCAATATTGACACCAGATGCCCTTGCACCATCCACCAGGACTCCATGAAGATTCAGGGATAGGATGCCTGAAGCCAATTTTCCTCTCCTGCCACGTCTGAGGCTGTCTGAATTAAATGGTAAGAATGAGGAAAGCCTATGTTTGGCATGCCATCGTTCTGTGGACAGAATTGCCCAGAGGATAGACCAAGCTGCATTATTTTCAATGCAATGAGTGTTGTCATCATAATTTAGTTATATTGCATGGAGCTTTGGAATGGGACAAAGATAGATCAGGAGTAAAAGTTTTCTGTTAGAGAAAGTCAATTTTATTAAGCTGAGATGTGATTTAACAAAAGTGGACTGGAAAGAGCTTCTTGATTAAATCAGTGTCAGAACAGGGGGCATTCAATGAAGGGACAGTGACAGTTTAGAATAAGTATGTTCCCATGAAGCAAAAAGTTGCGACTCCTGAATCTCGAGCCCCTTGGTTGTCAAAGAGCACAGGGTAGGTTAAGGCAAAGAGGAAAGCTTATGTCATATACCGAACGCTCAATTTGCTGAAAGACTACAGAAGTACATGTGGTGCTAATACTGTATTATTGTTTAAAATTGGAGAAAAGGTCAACTGGGCACTGTAGATATCAGTGTAGAAGTTATTCTTTGGAACTTCTTTAGACAGTTTAGGAGAGTGGTCCAAGAAGTGGCTGATGAAATTCAACGTGGGCAAGTGCGAGGTTGTACACTTTGGAAAAAAGAATAGAGGCATGGACTATTTTCTAAACGGTGACAAAATTCATAATGCTAAAGTGCAAAGGGACTTGGGAGTCCTAGTCCAGGATTCTCTAAAGGTAAACTTGCAGGTTGAGTCCGTAATTAAGAAAGCAAATGTAATGTTGTCATTTATCTCAAGAGGCTTGGAATACAAAAGCAGGGATGTACTTCTGAGGCTTTATAAAGCACTGGTTAGGCCCCATTTGGAGTACTGTGAGCAATTTTGGGCCCCACACCTCAGGAAGGACATACTGGCACTGGAGCGGGTCCAGCGGAGATTCACACGGATGATCCCAGGAATGGTAGGCCTGACATACGATGAACGTCTGAGGATCGTGGGATTATATTCATTGGAGTTTAGGAGGTTGAGGGGAGATCTGATAGAAACTTACAAGATAATGAACGGCTTAGATAGGATGGACGTAGGGAGGTTGTTTCCATTAACAGGGGAGACTAGGACGCGGGGGCACAGCCTTAGAATAAAAGGGAGTCACTTTAGAACAGAGATGAGGAGAAATTTCTTCAGCCAGAGAGTGGTGGGTCTGTGGAATTCATTGCCACAGAGGGCTGTGGAGGCCGAGACGTTGAGCGTCTTCAAGACAGAAATTGATAAATTCTTGATTTCTCGAGGAATTAAGGGCTATGGGGAGAGAGCGGGTAAATGGAGTTGAAATCAACCATGATTGAATGGTGGAGTGGACTCGATGGGCCGAATGGCCTTACTTCCGCTCCTATGTCTTATGGTCTTATGGTCTTAACTTCAAAATTCTCTCCCAAAATGGGGGTCAACTTGTACACTGAGTACAAAACTGAACTGCCAGTGTGAGTGTGTGTGGTCAGCGTTTTGAAATGTCATTGGCATCCAACACAAAGCGAGGTCTTAAACCCCTGCGCACCTTTACAGCACAGCCCACATTGCCTGGCCCCTGTTATGTTACCAGTAAGTAAAGCATGTATTTGTGGGGTGTAAAATTGAGGCTGACCATTAATTTGAGCGTAGCGTGTTGTGACTGTAAAGGGGAGGGGCGGCTCAATATTTACACCCAGTATATGCAGAAATGTGACCAGAAGAATTGGGCAATTTTACACTCCAGGTCAAATTATATGCCATAATTTACAATTATTACAAGGCAATGAGCCTAACCTCAGTTATAGACAAATTATTGGAAAAGTCCTGAGATACAGTATTAATTGTCATTTGGAGAGGTATGGCTTAATTAAGGACAGTCAGATAGGGAAACCCATATCTGACTAACCGGATTGAAATTTTTGTGGATGTAACAAGGAGTCAATGAGGGTAGCAGAGTGGTCAATATCGATGAAATGTAAATTTAGAATAATTGGCAGGATGAGAGGGGAGTCAAAAAGATTATTTTTCTTCCAGAGGGTTGTCGGCATCTGGAACTCAGGAACAGTTCACATTTAAGAAACACTGATGCACACTTGAAATGTTGTAATCTATAATTTGACAAAGAGCTAGAAAGTGGGATCAGGCTGAAAACTGCTGGCACAGATACACTGGGCACAATTCAAACTGGCAAGCAGGAGAGGTGGGTTTGGATATGGGTGCAGGATGAAAGATCAAAAAAGAGATGGTCAGGTCAGAAAGCAAACATGCCCTTGCTCAGTTCCAGGTTTAAGCCACTGTGGGGTTATCAGATAACTCATTGAAATATTCAGAAAATCAATTACAAAGACTTTAACCTAGTTGGAACAGCCAGAGCAAAGGTTTCCCACATAGTGTGGAGCTTATTGGCGTCAACAAGTTAAGAGCACAACAGGGAATGACTGAACAATGAAACTGAAGTGCAGGTAAGCCTTTAAACAGAGAAATCACAAAGTTTGCTTTCAGTCTCAGTGAAAGGTTTATCCTGCAAGATTTATTCCTGAATTCATTTCATTGGAGGGAATTTCCAACTTTCTTGGAAGTATTTTCAACAACCTTGGAATATACTGACCTGCAAAGCCTGACTTACTTAATTACGGCATGGGAACAACGATTGCTCCCATATCAGCTACTGATGAGGAGCATCGGGAACAGCAGCAATATCAACATCAGCTGTCTTTCCAAAGGCACATTCCCCTTCACAGGACACAAGGATCACAAGGACATAACTGCAGCACACAGCATACAGACAAAGCATCAACATGATAGAACATTACAGCGCAGTACAGGCCCTTCGGCCCTCGATGTTGCGCCGACCAGTGAAACCAATCTAAAGCCCCTCTAATCTACACAATTCCAATATCATCCATATGTTTATCCAATAACCATTTGAATGCTTTTAATGTTGACGAGTCCACTACTGCTGCAGGCAGGGCATTCCATGCTCTTACTACTCTCTGAGTAAAGAACCTACCTCTAACATCTGTCCTATATCTCTCACCCCTCAATTTAAAGCTATGTCTCCTCGTGTTAGCCATCACCATCCGAGGAAAAAGGCTCTCACTATCCACGCTATCTAATCCTCTGATCATCTTGTATGCCTCTATTAAGTCACCTCTTAACCTTCTTCTCACTAACAAAAACAACCTCAAGTCCCTCAGCCTTTCCTCATACGATCTTCCCACCATACCAGGCAACATCCTGGTAAATCTCCTCTGCACCCTTTCCAACGCTTCCACATCTTTCCTATAATGCGGCGACCAGATATGTAGGCAATACTCCAAGTGCAGCCGCACCAGAGTTTTGTACAGTTGCAACATGACCTCCTGGCTCCGAAACTCAATCCCTCTACCAATAAAAGCTAACACACCGTATGCCTTCTTAACAACCCTATCAACCTGGGTGCCAACTTTCAGGGATCCATGCACATGGACACCCAGATCCCTCTGTTCATCCACACTACCAAGTATCTTTCCATTAGCCCAGTGTGGTGAACCATCGTTGGTTACCACTGTGGGGTTATTCCAATGTTACTGTTGGGTTAGGGTGTTGACACTGTGGGGTTGTTATAATGTTGTTGTTGGGCTAGGGTGTTTACACTGTGGGATTAATATACCTGTGGTGGATGCTGTTATGGCACATCCCGGTCGGGCCCCGCCTCTTGGGGAGAGGTATAAGACCCTCTGCTCAGGCGGGACCCCTCCAGTCTGGAATGGTGTACTCGTGTTTAGATAGTTCCATTGTTTGTCAATAAAAGCCTTCAACCGCTGAAGCCTTGTACCTCGTGCTTGATTGTCGCACATCACCCAGTACTCTGTATTCCTGTTACTCCTTCCAAAGTGAATCACCTCACACTTTTCCGCATTAAACTCCATTTGTCACCTCTCAGCCCAGCTCTGCAGCTTATCTATGTCCCTCCGTAACCTTGATGTGGAAATGCCAGCGTTGGACTGGGGTAAACACAGTAAGGAGTCAAACGACACCAGGTTAAAGTCCAACAGGTTTATTTGGCAGCAAACGCCACTAGCTTTCGGAGCGCTGCTCCTTCGTCAGATGGAGTGGAAATCTGCTCTCAAACAGGGCACAGAGACACAAAATCAAGTTACAGAATACTGATTAGAATGCAAACTCTACAGCCAACCAGATCTTAAAGATACATTGTCTGTATCTTTAAGACCTGGTTGGCTGTAGAGATTTGCATTCTAATCGGTATTTTGTAACTTGATTTTGTGTCTCTGTGCCCTGTTTGAGAGCAGATTTCCACTCCATCTGACGAAGGAGCAGTGCTCCGAAAGCTAGTGGCGTTTGCTACCAAATAAACTTGTTGGACTTTAACCTGGTGTTGTTAGACTCTTTCCTCTGTAACCTGCCAATGTAACCTGCTGCAGGAGGCTAAGGATTTTATGGCAGGCCATTGCCATAATCTGCTTCCTCTGAAAGGAGATTCTCCAAAAGGACCAAGTGGCCAGGCATTGGCTATCAAAGCCCACAGCGTTAAATTCTTCAGGATCTCTCAACCTGCTGCCCATAAGTACATTGTCCAGCTCATCTAAGACCAGCACTTAGTGTGTTTTCCTTTTTTCATTCATTTGTGGATGTGAGTATCCCCATTTAAAAGTCAACCAAATTGCTGTGGATCGGGAATCACACATAGGCCAGACAAGGACCTTAGTGAACCAGATGGGTTTTATGACAATAGCTTCACAATCATATTTGGAATTTTAATTCCAGATTTATTTACATTGAATTCAAATTTCATCATCCACTATTGTGGAATTATGAACCCAGGTCTCCAGCATGTTATCCTGGGTTTCTGGATGACTAGTCCAGTGACAATACCACTCCACCACCACCACCACCCCTCTCCTTCAAACACAGAGGCTGTTGGATTTGCAGCAGTGACTAGATTCAGACAGGCACTGTACAGAACTGCACAACTGTGACAATCGAGGTCCCCTCACATCAGCCTGGAGTCTACATCAATCTCAGAAGATTTCGCTCCCTCGGTCTTCAACCAGTTTGCAACCACCATAATGATCCTGCATCTCTGCCCTAGATATCCAAGATTCATTCATTCCATGCCAGCCATATCTCGCACAGATTTTTAAGAGGGCTGCAGAAAATATTTGGGAATTGTGTCTGGGATGAGAAACCTCAGTCATGTGGATGGGTTGGAGAATGTTTATGTTGAGAACTACAGAAAGGCACCATTAAGATCATGTTTAAAGCGAAATGTAAAAACAACAGCATGTTAATATATTTCTGTTCTGAGAAAACATATTCTGTGTAACAGGCTAACATGTGGTTTAATTTAGATCAATTGGATCTGGCAGGGGAATGCCAAATAAGCAGGAGCTTCAGGGTTAACACAATTTAAGATGGATCAAAAGATTTGTAAAGAAAAATTTATAACTAGTTTGGAGAAAATATATCTAGGATTCAGTGTTATTATTCTGGTTTATTATGATATTTATAACCATGAAAAATTGTCTTATTCTCCATGGATAAGAAATGAAACATCACCCATAGTCCAGTGAGAATGGCATGTACATGGTGCAACATTGCCACCTGTTGGTGTTGTAACATATAACATGCCAAGATCACATTACAATAACCTTAGAATGGATGGGTACAGAACAAATCGTCCGACATTGTCCATCCAGATCAATTAATAAACTTATAATAGATTGAGGGTGACACAATGAGGCTTAAGAACAAAAGGGCTTCGCTGCCAATGCAATAATTAGCTATATATACAAATAGGTCTGACACAATAACTATTGGACTGGCTCCAACTGCCGATTCTTCCCGACCCAGGATATGAGTCCTTGCACTCGATTGTCACAGCTTCCCGCCTCAGCACTCCATAGGGTCCATATTCTTGCTCAGGATTTCCGTGGCCTCTCTCAAGAGTACAGATTAACAGTCGGCAACAAAGCTTACTGAGCTTGACAACTGGGGCATTGACTAACAATCCTTGCTATTTCTGTGTCTAAGCTGGGCCACCACTGTTACGGTCCTGGACCAGAATCCCAAATTACATTAGGAGGCCAGGGAAAACCCCAGCTATTTTTTTATTTTGGCGTAAATGTGAGGAAAGGATACTTCTTTCCAGTAATGTTTCCACTGACAAATTCGGGATCTTTTATAGTGAAACAAACTTTATTTATTAACACAGTTTAACTTTAACTAACAAAATGAAGCAGCCTAACTATTAACATTTGAACAATATCTAAAATTGAAAGGAAGCATTTTTACTTTTTAGCTTATCACTGTTTCTATTCCAAATAAGCAAAATTCCTCCGACAGACGTAAAAACCACTTTAAATACAGTGAGCAATCATATATTTACTTGCTATAAAGTGTGTTAACAGTCCTGAAGCTTTCAGAGAGATGTTGTGGGGAGAGAAAAGGTTCTCAACAATTGTCTGCATATGTCTCTGACTTCTACAGAGCTGCACTCAAAAAACTGCCAAAACCCCTTTCTCTCTGCTCTACACAGACCCAGTTCAGCTCATTATTACATGATCCTGTCAATCAACCTCCCAAGGGATCTTTTGATATAAGAAAAGCCCATCTTCTCTGAAAATGAGCAACTAACTTGCTTTTACACCTTTCGGCTAAATGTTTCCCAAACACACCAACTGCCTGCAGAAAAACATCTGAAATCTTAAGCATTCCCCTTTAAGAAAAAAAAACTTTGATTGATTGTATGTGTATCATCACACCATACATACCTTCTGGCTAGTACTTTCATTCTGCTTTGATCCAAGTGTGAGTTGTGCAGTTTTTGCAATAGCCATTTTCCTTGGGATTGGGACTGTGAACCTACCCACCACCACCCCCACAACACTACTCCATCTTCACAAGTTATTTGCTTCCCCATTTGTTGGTAGGGCTTTAACAACTCTGGCTTTTCATATTGTCACCCTTGCACCTCCATCTTTCTAACCTTTCAATTATACTGTGTCACTTCCTGTCCACATCTTTATGTGTTTCACTGAGATCGGCAAGGACTCAATGACATGCAGTGCCACCACTATCTCTTCCGGAACAGCGGTGATGCCACTGTTTGTGGCAATGCAACTTACTGAGCACATCCTCATTAGATATCTGTGACCCTGGGTGATGCTGAATAAGACAGCCCATCTCTGCACATTTACCAAAGCTATGACCAGCACTAGCTTATCTTCTCTGAATAAGCCCAGCAATGGCTTGTGGTCTGAAACTATTGTAAACTACCGACCATAAATGTACTGATGGAACTTTTTGACTGCAGGTATTACTGCCAATCTTTCCTTATCTATTTGGGTAATACTACTTTTCCACATCAAACAATGCCCTTGAGGCAAAGGCAATTGGTCTTTCTGCTCCATCACCCATTCTGTGGGACAAAACTGTTCCCACTCCTTACGTTGATGCATCACAAGTTACCACCAAGAGCTTGACTGGATGGTAGGGCACCAATAATGCTGATCACTGCAGAGCCTGTTTGATTTTTGTGAAAAGCCTCTTTCTGGTCTTCTCCCTCCCTCCATAATTGATGTTTATTTAACAATTGGTGGGCTGGGGCTAAGATGGTATATACATTTTGTAGAAACCTACCATAAAAGCTCACAATTCTGAGAAATTGCTTTAATTCAGAGACTTTTTTTGGCTGTGGAACCCCTTTTCTGGTTTGTCATCCAGCGATGCAGCCCTTTGCATCTACCCTAAACCTTAAATAGGTAACTTTGTCTGCTTTGGAAAGTACATTTCTCCCATTTAAGCCTAACCTCTGCTTCTTAAAATCGATTCAATACTTCCTCAAGTTTGCCCTGTGTTCTTCAGGTGAGGCTCCTATAATTAAAACATCGTCGGGAAAAATAACTACATTCAGGATACCTTTAATAGGCTTTCTAGTGTACGATTGAAAATGGCACAGGCTGATGAGACTCCAAAAGGCAGGTGTGTATACTGGTTACCAATCTCTATGAGATGCCAACTGCTAGTAAGCATGACTGAGTCCTAACTGGGTGTATTTTAATCCTCCAGCTGGTTTGGAGCAGAGATATTCAATTTTAGGAGTGGGTATCTGTCTTTTCGAGCTCCTCTATTAATTGTCAATTTATAGTCCCTACAAGTTCTTACAATCCAATCCGGTTTAGGATAGGGACTATGGATGCTGCCCATTCTGACAATTGGAAAGGCTTTATGATACCTAAATCTTCCAATCTCTTGAGCTCAACTTCAATCTTATGGTGAAGGGGATGAGCCCTGAAAAATGTTGGTGCTGCCTCAGGATTCAGATATATTTTAGGTTTAACTCCCCTTATGTGTCCTAATTAATTTTGGAAGACAATGGAATATTTAGATAGCAGCTCCTGAAAACCTCTTGCAAATTTAACACCTCTAACCAATTTAGCTTAATCTGCTTAAGCCAGTCATGCCTCATTAAACTAGGCCGATGCTCCTTAATGATCAAGGCAGGTAACTGTACCGGCTGATCCTTGCAAGACACTGGGACTGTTGCTACCCCTAAAATCTGCAGTGTCTCTCCTGTATAGGTCGACAATATAGCACCAGATTCATTTAATCTCAATGGTTTGAGGACTTTTTGAAGGTAACAAAATGTCTGCTCCCCTATGACTGTGGCTGCAGCCCCTGTGTTAACTTCCATTTTAAGAGGAAGCTAGCGCATCTATCTGGCCATTTACCATCAAGGCTACCTCTATAGGGCCTGGGTACGTCAGCCACGATGGTAGTGAGGTCCCTGAGGAGGACTTTCTGAGGAAAACAAACATTCTTTCATGAGGGGTAGCATTGGTAGCTGTGCAAAGGAGTGATCTAATCGAGTGTAGTGCATCAGGGAGGACCTCTTGCCAGCGGGCGACTGGAAGACCTTTAGATCTCAGAGCTAGTAAAACGGCCTTCCAGACTGTCGCGTTCTCCCTCTCTACCTGTCCGTTCCCCCTGGGGTTGTAGCTGGTGGTCCTACTCGAGGCTATGCCTTTGGAGAGCAGGTACTGTCGCAGCTCATCACTCATAAAGGAGGATCCCCGGTCGCTATGGATATAGCTAGGGAAACCGAATAGGGTGAAGAGGCTGTGCAGGGCCCTGACGACCGTGGCCGAGGTCATATCCGGGCAGGGAATAGCGAAGGGGAAACATGAATATTCGTCAATGACGTTGAGGAAGTATATGTTGCGGTCAGAAGAAGGGAGGGGGCCCTTGAAGTCGACTCTTAGGCATTTGAAAGGGCGGGTGGCCTTTATGAGGTGTGCTCTGTCTGGCCGATAGAAGTGCGGCTTGCACTCTGCGCAGACCTGGCAGTGTCTGGTTATAGACCTGACTTCCTCAATGGAGTAGGGCAGGTTACGGGCTTTAATGAAGTGACAAAACCTGGTGACCCCCGGGTGGCAGAGGTTGTTGTGGTGAGTCTGCAATTGGTCTATTTGTGCGCTGGCACATATTCCCCGGGACAGGGCGTCTGGGGGCTCATTGAGCTTACCGGGCTGGTATAAGATGTCGTAATTGTAGGTGGAAAGCTCGATTCTCCACCTCAATATTTTATCATTTTTGATCTTGCCCCGCTGCATGTTATTAAACATGAATGCAACTGACCGTTGGTCCGTGAGTAGGGTGAATCGTTTACCAGTTAAGTAGTGGTGCCAGTGCCGTACAGCTTCCACTATGGCTTGGGCCTCCTTTTTGACAGAGGAGTGTCGAATTTCAGGGCCTTGGAGGGTTCGTGAGAAGAAGGCCACGGGTCTGGCCGTCTGGTTAAGGGTGGTGGCTAGGGCGAAGTCAGACGCATCGCTCTCCACCTGGAACGGGATGGATTCGTCTACAGCGTGCATCGGGGCCTTCGCAATGTCTGCTTTGGTGCGGTCGAAGGCCAGGCGGGCCTCTGCCGTCAGGGGAAAAGAGGTGGATTTGATGAGCGAACGGGCTTTATCCGCATAATTGGGGACCCACTGGGCGTAATACGAGAAGAAGGCATCTCCTCAGTGCTTTGAGGCTGGTGGGGAGGGGGAGTTCCAGGAGGGGACGCATGCGGTCGGGATCGGGACCGGTGACCCCGTTTTCCACAACACAACCAAGGATGGCAAGGCGGTGTGTACGGAATACGCACTTCTCCTTATAATAGGTCAGATTTAGGAGTGTGGCGGTGTGGAGGAATTTGTGGAGGTTGGCGTCGTGGTCCTGCTGATCATGGCCGCAGATGGTGACGTTATCCAGGTACGGGAAGGTGACCCGCAGCCCGTTCTGGTCTACCATTCGGTCCATCTCACGCTGGAAAACCGAGACCCCGTTAGTGACGCCGAAGGGGATCCTAAGGAAATGATAGAGGCAGCCATCTGCCTCGAAGGCAGTATATTGGCGGTCTTCCGGGCGGATCGGGAGCTGGTGGTTTGCAGATTTTAAGTCGATGGTGGAGAACACCCGATATTACGCAATCTGATTAACCATGTCAGATATGCAGGGAAGGGGGTACGCGTCCAGCTGCGTGTATCAGTTAATGGTCTGACTGTAGTCAATGACCATGCGATGTTTCTCCCCAGTCTTAACAACTACTACTTGGGCTCTGCAGGGACTGGTACTGGCCTCAATGATCCCCTCCCCTAGGAGCCGTTGTACTTCGGACCTGATAAAAGCCCTGTCTCCAGCACTGTACCATCTGCTCTTGGTGGCGATTGGCTTGCAGTCGGGGGTGAGATTTTCAAACAGTGAGGGAGGGGTGACTTTAAGGGTCGAGAGGCTGCAGGTGGTGCACGGTGGGCGATCTAAGAACTGCTGATTGCAAACGGAGAGCGGGGGAAAAGGCCCATTATACTCCATGGTGACACTCTTAAGATGACACAGGAAATCTAGCCCCAGGAGTACGGCAGCGCAGAGTTGTGGCAGCATGAGGAGCCTGAGATTTTTTGTACACTGTGCCCCGTTCAGTCAGGGTCGCCATGCAGTACCCGAGGATATCCACCGAGTGGAGCCATGGAGATCATTTGCTTCACTGGCAGTACTGAAAGGGCGTAGTGACTCACTGTGTTAGGGTGAATAAAGCTCTCCGTACTCCCACAGTCAAATAAACAGTTTGTAGTGCGACCGTTTACCTCGATGTCCATCATGGACCTGGCGAGTTGGTGAGGCCTGTATTGGTCCAGCGTAACCGAAGCCACCGTTGGATTTTGCGACACGGCTGACGGCGTCCACGATGGCGGCCCACACGCGGCTGATGGCGTCCAAGATGGCGGCCCGCGCGATTCACACACGGCTGATGGCGTCCAAGATGGCAGCCGGACGGCTCACACGCGGCTGATGGCGTCCAAGATGGCGGCCCCCGCGGGTCGCACGCGGCGCTACTGGGCTTGGAGGTCGATTTCGCCCTGCATACCTTCACGTAATGGCCGAGTTGGTGAGGCCTGGATTGGTCCAGCGTAACCGAAGCCACCGTTGGATTTTGCGACGCGGCTGACGGCGTCCAAGATGACGGCCCGCACTGTTCACACGCGGCTGATGGCATCCAAGATGGCGGCCCGCGCGGCTCACATGCGGCTGAGGGCGTCCAAGATGGCAGCCCGCACGGCCCACACGCGGCTGATGACGTCCAAGATGGTGGCCCCCGCGGGTCGCACGCGGCGCTACTGGGCTTGGAGGTCGATTTCGCCCTGCATACCTTCACGTAATGGCCCTTCTTTCCACACCCGGAGCAGATCGCATCCTTCGCCAGGCAGCGTTGTCGGGGGTGCTTCCCCAGGCCGCAGAAGTAGCACTTCGGGCCTCCGGAGACTGCCGCAGCGGTCGGGTCATTGGTGGGACATAGCGTGGCGTAGGCCTGCGGCCCTCCCGAGTACAGAGGTGGCGGCGACCGCGGTGTCCAAGATGCGCTCCCGTGGTCGGGGGTGTAGGCCTTGAGATTATGGAAGGCCACCTCTAACGAGTCGGCAAGCGCCCCAGTCTTTTGTAGGTCCTGCCCACCCTGTTCCAGCAGTCGTTGTCGGATATAGTTTGACCTGATACCCGTGACATAGGCATCTCTGATTAAGTCCTCAGTGTTTTGGACAGCTGTTACAGCCTTGCAGTTGCAGGCCCTGCCAAGTGCTCGCAACGCACGCTGGAATTGATCACCCGATTCTCCTGGCTATTGTCTGCGAGTAGCCAGAAGATGTCTTGCGTAGATTTCATTAGACTGTTTGTTGTACTGGCCTTTCAAAAGTTCGATCGCATCCTTGTAAGTTTCAGCGTCTCTAATCATCGAGAATACTTGATCGCTTACCCGGGCGTGGAGCACATGTAGCTTGTCAGTTTCGGTCCGAACGACGGAGGCGGATGCACTGTCAATCGAGCAAAGACTAGTTTGTATGCAAGAACAAATAGGCTTTTATTAGTAAAAGACTTGGAGCAGACCCATGCCGATGAACTGGTCCAGAGACTGAGGCAGGGGGTGGGGAGCAGTCATCTTTATAACTGGACCAGGGGGGAGGAGTCCCAGGCAGGGCCGGCAGGGGCATGCCCAGGCATGTCACACACACACACAGGCAAGAAGCTAACAGTGGTTTACCACAGCTCCTTTAAAGGGGCCATGCTATCACAAAGCTCAATTTCAGTAACTATGTACTGAGAACTCAAATGGTTTGATGAATAGTTTTACAGGACCCTATAGGTATCCAACCTGTAAGCATATGGATGTATAGGCATTCAAATACGTTCAGTGACTTTACTACAATGGACAAATTGATTTATCTTTAGTGCACACGCTTACATAATCTGAATTCATCTTTGACTGATCTAATAATCTCAATATTCTGCATCAATCAAAAATGCCTCATGCAGTATCAAAGCCACAAAATCACAAATATTTTGCTCCTGCAAGTTAAATGTGCTTCCATTGTGTCTTTATCCAAATGTGCAAGTCTTTCAATCTAGTATCATGAGTTGTTTGACCAGGGCCTGTGTCACAGGCGAATGTCCATGGGAAACTTTTGATGGTCTAACCGAGGCAAGTCTAATATCTGGCCCAAGAGCTGGATGAGGCCCATGGGGTATTTCATGTTGTTGTTGTGTAGGCAGCCACCCAACTCTAAACCCACCCCGACAGAACAGCCACCCAAATCTAAACCCCCCCTGTCAGAACAGCCACCCAACACTAAATGCCCCCCAACAGAACAACCACCCACTCTAAACATCCCCCCCGCAAAACAGCCACCCAACTCTAACCCCCCTGACAGAACAGCCACCCAACTCTAAACCCCCCTGACAGAACAGCCACCCAACTCTAACCCCCCCAACAGAACAGCCACCCAACTCTAAACCCCCCCAACAGAACAGCCACCCAACTCTAAACCCCCCTGACAGGACAGCCACCCAACTCTAACCCCCCCAACAGAACAGCCACCCAACTCTAAACCCCCCCAACAGAACAGCCACCCAACTCTAAACCCCCCTGACAGAACAGCCACCCAACTCTAAACCCCCCCAACAGAACAGCCACCCAACTCTAACCCCCCTGACAGAACAGCCACCCAACACTAACCCCCCACCGACAGAACAGCCACCCAACTGTAACCCCCCGCCCCCCCCCCCCCCCGCCACTTCCCCGACAGGACTGTGAAAAATGTTCAGAGCCTCTTCATCCAATTACAGGTCACTGGTGAACCTATCAGCAGCCAATGTAGGGTGAACCCAGATTGGACAAGTGGCTGTCATCAGTTTCTAGTATCTCAGTCTCCTGCTGGGAAGCTCAGGGTGGGCAGGAAGTTCAATGAGAATGGGTGGATTGGAGCTGGCATGCTGGGAGGGTGTGGAGCTGGTGGGTGGCTGAGCCACTGGGGGACCAGAGTGAGCAGGTGGCAGGGCTGGGAGAGGGGAGCGGAGCATCGAAATGAGTGAGCAAGCGGGGGAGCAAGTGGGGGAGGGGCTGAGACATGAGCGGGCTGGGCAAATGGAGCGAGTGAGCAGGTGGGCTGGGGGGACTTCGGCTTTGAAGCGAGAAAGTACCATGGATTTGACAGACTGTGGAGAGCAAGTAGGCCTGGGGAGGGCGAGGGCCCGGGGAGGGTGAAATCCTGGTGGGCCCGGGGGGTGGGGAGGGTGAGGTCCTGGAAGGCCCACGGAAGGTGAGGTCGTGGTGGGCTGGGAGGAGACAATGTCGTGGTGAGGATGTGGGAGAGAGAAACGAACAAAGTGTGTTTGTGTGTGGGAGCGAGAGTGAGATACTGACTGAGTGGCAGCACGGTGGCACAGTGGTTCACACTGCTGCCTCACAGCGCCAGGGACCGGGGTTCAATTCCAGTCTCAGGTCACTGTCTGTGCGGAGTTTGAACATTCTCCCCTTGTCTGCATGGCTTTCCTTCGGTTGCTCTGGTTTCCTCCCACAGTCTGAAAGACATGCTGGTTTGGTGCATTGACCATGCTAAATTCTCTCTGTGTACCCAAACAGGCGCCTGTGTGTGACAACCAGGGGATTTTCACAGTAACTTCATTGCAGTGTTAATGTAAGCCTACTTGTGACAAATAAACTTAAACTTGGTATGAAGGGTGAAGGCGAGAGACTGAGTGAGTGAGTGCGAGTGTGTGCAAGAGACTGAGTGATTGTGAGGCTGAGTGTGAGAGAGAGGGAGTATGAGTGTGAGTGATCGCGAGATACTAAGTGTGAGTGAGTGTGAAATACTGAGTGGGGCGAAGTTTCCTGTTCCGCCCACCATGAGAATCGGAGCGGACGAGAGGCTGACCATGGAAAAGTCCGTTGACCTCGGGCGGGATTTTCCAGTTTCGGGGCGAGCGCAGCCAGAAAATCCCCCCCAGTGAGCGAGATAGTGAGTGAGTGTGGATGAGTGCGGGAGAGTGAGAGAGTGAGTGAGTGCGGGAGAGTGAGTGCGGGAGAGTGAGTGCATGAAAGTGAGCGAGCTCGTGAGTGAGTGAGCGAGTGTGTGTGGGAGAGTGAGTGAGTGAGTGAGTGCGGGAGAGTGAGTGAGTGAGTGCGGGAGAGTGAGTGAGTGAGTGCGGGAGAGTGAGTGAGTGAGTGAGTGCGGGAGAGTGAGTGAGTGAGTGCGGGAGAGTGAGTGAGTGCGGGAGAGTGAGTGAGTGAGTGAGTGCGGATGAGTGCGGGAGAGTGAGTGAGTGAGTGCATGAAAGTGAGCGAGCTCGTGAGTGAGTGAGCGAGTGTGTGTGGGAGAGTGAGTGAGTGAGTGAGTGAGTGAGTGAGTGAGTGAGTGAGCACGGGAGAGTGAGTGAATGAGTGAGTGAGCAAGTGAGTGAACGAGCGAGCAAGAGAGAGGGAGAGAGTGAGTGAGTGAGTGCAGGAGAGAGTGAGTGTGAGTGAGTGACTGAGCGAGCGAGTGAGCACAGGAGAGTGAGTGAGTGTGGGAGAGAGTGAGTGAGTGCGGGAGAGAGTAAGTGTGAGTGAGTGAACGAGCGAGTGAGTGCGGGAGAGAGTGTGAGTGAGTGAGTGCGGGAGAGAGTGAGTGTGAGTGAGTGAGTGAGTGAGCGAGCGAGCAAGCGAGCGAGCGAGTGAGTGAATGAGTGAGTGCGGGAGAGAGTGTGAGTGAGTGAGTGAGTGAGTGAGTGAGTGCGGGAGAGAGTGAGTGAGTGAGTGCGGGAGAGAGTGAGTGTGAGTGAGTGAGTGAATGAGTGAGTGAATGCGGGAGAGAGTGTGAGTGAGTGAGTGAGTGAGTGAGTGAGTGCGGGAGAGAGTGTGAGTGAGTGAGTGAGTGAGTGAGTGAGCAAGAGAGAGGGAGAGAGTGAGTGTGTGAGTGAGTGAGTGAGTGAGTGAGTGAGTGAGTGAGTGCGGGAGAGAGTGTGAGTGAGTGAGTGCGGGAGAGAGTGAGTGTGAGTGAGCGAGCAAGCGAGTGAGTGAATGAGTGAGTGAGTGAGTGCGGGAGAGAGTGAGTGAGTGAGTGAGTGAGTGAGTGAGTGCGGGAGAGAGTGAGTGTGAGTGAGTGAGTGAATGAGTGAGTGAATGCGGGAGAGAGTGTGAGTGAGTGAGTGAGTGAGTGAGTGAGTGAGTGCGGGAGAGAGTGTGAGTGAGTGAGTGAGTGAGTGAGCAAGAGAGAGGGAGAGAGTGTGTGAGTGAGTGAGTGAGTGAGTGAGTGAGTGCGGGAGAGAGTGTGAGTGAGTGAGTGCGGGAGAGAGTGAGTGTGAGTGAGCGAGCAAGCGAGTGAGTGAATGAGTGAGTGAGTGAGTGCGGGAGAGAGAGAGTGAGTGAGTGAGTGAGTGAGTGAGTGAGTGAGTGAGTGAGTGAGTGCGGGAGAGAGTGAGTGTAAGTGAGTGAGTGAGTGAGTGCGGGAGAGAGTGAGTGTAAGTGAGTGAGTGAATGAGTGAGTGAATGCGGGAAAGAGTGTGAGTGAGTGAGTGAGTGCGGGAGAGAGTGAGTGTGAGTGAGTGAGTGAGTGAGTGAGTGCGGGAGAGAGTGTGAGTGAGTGAGTGAGTGCGGGAGAGAGTGTGAGTGAGTGAGTGAGTGAGTGAGTGAGTGCGGGAGAGAGTGTGAGTGAGTGAGTGAGTGAGTGAGTGAGTGAGTGAGTGAGTGAGTGCGGGAGAGAGTGAGTGTGAGTGAGTGAGTGAGTGCGGGAAAGTGAGTGCGGGAGAGTGAGCGAGTGAGTGAGTCTCCTTAAGCCCATTCTCAGTGCCAAGTTTCTCACGCTCCCAGTTATAGTCACACACACTGGGCCCGATTTTACCAAAATTTAAATCGTGGTAAAGTTGAACGTCGGGCCTAAAACGTGGTCCAGACCCGACCAAAGACCAATCGCGCCTTTACCAACGGCCGATCTGGGTGCCGATCCGGCGCGCGCCCGAATCGGCCAGCGGGCCGATTTAAATGCATTTGCATGTATTTAAATCGGCATAATAAAGCTCGCGCCCAAATTTCCCGAAGTTTCCCACTTTACGAGGCTCCGATCCGATCGGCGCCCGCGCATTTACCGTGTTGCTGAATTCAAGTTCGACAGGGCTTCAACTCAGCAACTGAACCGTCGAATCGCCCCCGACCACCCTTCGCGGACCGCCCCCGCAAACCACCCCGGCAGCCAACCACCCCGGCAGCCCACCACCCCCCCTCCTGATCGGACCACCCTGGGACGTAGGCCCCGCCAGCAGACCGCCCCCCCCCCTCCCCCCTGGGATCGGACACCCCGGGCCACCGACCTACCTTGATCGCTGGTGTCCGTCGAAAGCATCTTGCGATCCTGGATCCTGGCTTTGCTCTGGGGGTCCTGATGTAGTATGACGTCTCTTCACTGGGGGCAGGGAGTAGGGGGGGATGGGACATCTCTTCCCTGAGGGGGGTGGGTAGGGGGGAACGTGATGTCTCTACCCTGAGGGGGGGGGAGGGGGTAGGGGAGATGGGACATCTCTTCCCTGAAGGGGGGCGGGGGGTAGAGGGATGTGACGTTTCTGCCCCTGGGGCGGGCGGAGACGCCACATCCCCCCTCCCCCCAGGGAAGAGATGTCACTTCCCCCCCCCTACCCACCCCCCCTAGGTAAGAGACATCACATTCCCCCCCTACCCCCTTCAGGGAAGAGACGTCACATTCCCCCCACCCCCCGCCACCTCAGGGAAGAGACGTCACATCCCCCCTACCCGCCCCCCCCCCCCCCAGGGAAGAGACGTCACGTCCTCCCGTACCCCCCCCCCCACCCAGGGAAGAGACGTCACGTCCCCCCGTACCCCCCCCCCCCAAAGGGAAGAGACGTCTCCCCCCACCCCCTACCAGGGAAAGTCAGAGGCAGCGTAGACCGCAGTGCTGTCAGTGCTGCCTTTGACCTTCGCGCTCGGGCGCGCTGAGTGCTGTCAGCTCTGAGCTGCGCATGCGCAGGTCGGCGCTCCGACAGATGCAAATGTGCTCGGCCCCGCCCACTGGACCCGCGCCGAAAAAAAGCGTATGGGGGCGCTGGAGCGCGGCTGCCGGGCGCGGGTCTGATTTACGACCGCACCCGGCACTTAGAGCCGATTTGGTAAAATCGGCCCCACTGACCCCCTCACTGTCTCCTCAATTATATGACTTACTCATTTTTAATTTAATTTATTGTTAGAACATTGCTGTACTTTTCCTCACCAATTTTCTTTCCCTTAAAACCCCGACATGTTTTTGAAATTGAGTTTATTGCTGTGCCAGAACTTTTCTCTGTGAAATTTGTTCTTCAACCCACTGAGTGAGAAAAATATGCAAATGTGCCCCTCCCATCCTAGCCACACCCACCCCCACCCCAGCCACCCTCCCCCGCCACCCCCACCCACCACGGCCCCCACCCCACGGCCACTACCACCCACCCTGGCCAATACACCCCCAACCACCCCAGCTACAGCCCCCACCCCAGGCACACCCCCCCCTTCCCCCGGGCCACCCCCACCACCACAACCACCACCACCCCACCCCCCACCACCCCAGCCACACCCCCCAGCCCGGCAAATGCACCCCCCCCAGCCACACCCCCCCCACTCTGGCCACCCCGCCCCCGCCCCCACCCCAACCACCCCCCCACCCCACACCCCGGTCACCCCCCCCCCCCCCCCCCCCAGCCCCAGCCACCACCACCTCCCCTGCCCCCCACCCTGGCCACCCCCACCCACCACGGCCACCAAACCCCACCCCACGGCCACTACCCCCCCCCCCCCCCCCCCCGGCCACCACCCCCCCACCACCCCAGCTACACCCCCCACCCTAGCCATCCCCCCCAAGCCCCAGCCAATCCCCCCCAGCCTGGCCGCCACCCCCCCCACCCTGGCCACCCCCGTCCACCCTGGCCACGCCCAGCCACCACGGCCACCACCCGCCTCCACCCCCCCAAGGCCACCACCGCCTCCACCCCCCCCCCAAGGCCACCACCCGCCTCCACCTCCCCCCAAGGCCACCACCGCCCCACCCCGGCCACCACCCTCCCCCCCACCACTACCCCAGCCAACCCCCCCAACCCTGGCCACCCCGTCCCCCACCCCGACCACTCCCCCCCCCCCCACACCCCCGTCACCCCCAGCCACCACCACCCCCCCGCTCCCGACAAGAGAAAAAGATTGGACAAGTCAGGTCTAACACGTTGCTAACCTTCATTATTAGATGGTATCACTGTCCTTGTTATAGCCATCTTTTTTCTGATTTTTGAGATGTGTCCACAGACAAGGCTGGGATTTATTGCCATCCGTACCTACCCTGTGAAGGTGACAGTGGGCTTGCTTCTTTAATCATTCGTAGCAGTCAGATAAAACTAAATGACTTGCTCAGCCACTTCAGCAGCAGTTAAGCATGAACCACAGTGGCGGGGAACTGGTGTCACGGACTGAGCTGAATGGGTGAGAATAGGAAGTATGCTTTCCTCAAGAGCATAACTGAACCAGTTAGGTGTTTAAGACAATCTGCCAGTTTCATGGTCACTTCCACTTGTATCATTTTTTTTAATTTCTAGATTTTCTTAAAAATGGCCATTAAATTCTCAAAAATGCCACAGTGAGATTTGAACTCACATTTGCAGATTATTAATCTTCAGATGAAATCAAACAAGCTCGCCAGCTGTATCAAATTGCTACAGAGGTTCAAGGGAAAGGCCTAGCATCACTCTCAGGGCAATAAAGGCTGATCTTGTCAGAGATACTTATGTTCCAAAATGGTTAAAGACAAAACAAAGCAGATTAGATTTTTTCAACACCTCAGTTATCTCCATGATTAATTCCTTTCAGTGTAGCCAACAGCCTTTTCAAAGCATATTTAATATTGTGAGCATATGGAACATAAAATGGCCACATTTTTGCCTAATGGCTGTAATTCCAATAGCCAGATTAATCCTTCTGTTTGAAAGGTTGTAAGTAAGCCATTACACATTTTTAAAGAACGTAAATCCATTACCTCACTAGTTGTGCAATTTCTTACTTTATTTCATTAACTCAGGAGTACTTTCAAGTTCCAGTGTGCCTCAGATGGATTTTCCAATCTTGTGAATTTTACTTTGAAATTATACCTCTTTTGAGGCATCTAAAAGCAAATTAATAACTGTGTCATTCCTTAAACTTCATGTACCTGGACCCTGGTACTAAACAGGAAATCAATCATTCGGGAATAAGATAAAGAATTTATTCGCGTGGGCACAGTAGTTTCCAGAGGTCGCTTTGACAGTGCAATTTGCCCAGAATCGGCAAAAGCAGTATAAAATGGAATTTCAAATCAAGTTTCAATGATTTTTTTTGTACTAGTTTATAAACATAGTGCTGGAATCCAACCTGGCCAACAAAACTGACCTACATAGAGAGCAAATTAACACCATAGTATGTTTCCACTAATTCTTTTTTAGCTTACTTGGTTGATATGGGCATTACTCACAAGACTAGAATTTGTTATCCATCCCTAATTGCCCTTAAATTGAGTGGCTTACTATGTCATTTCAGAAGGTAGTTAACCATATTGCTGTGGATGGAAGTTATGTAGGCCGCATTAGGGAAGGATAGTAGATTTCCTTTCCTAAAGGACATTCGTGAACTAGATTTTTTTTCTTATTCATGGGACATGCACATTGCTGGCTGGCAAGCATTTGTTGCCCAAATGCTAGGCAATTCGTAATTACCCTTGGGAAGGTAGTGGTGAGCTGCCTTCTTGAAACGCTGCAGTCCACTGGCTGTGAGGTGACCCACAATGCCATTAGGGAGGGAATTCCAGGATTTTGACCCAGCGACTGCGAAGGAACGGTGATATATTTCCAAGTCAAGATGGTGAGTGGCTTGGAGGGGAACTTGCAGGTGGTGATGTTCCCATGTATCTGCTGCCCTTGTCCTTCTAGGTGGAAGTGGTCGTGGGTTTGGAAGCTGCTGCCTAAGGATCTTTGGTGAATTTCTGCAGTGCATCTTGTAGTTAGTACACTACGAGCTACTGAGCGTCGGTGGTGGAGGGAGTGGATGTTTGTAGATGTGGTGCCAATCAAGTGGGTTGCTTTGTCCTGGATGGTGTCAAACGTCTTGAGTGTTGTTGGAGCTGCACCCATCCAGGCAAGTGGGGAGTATTCCCTCACACGCCTGACTTGTGGCTTGTAGATGATGGATAGGCTTTGGGGAGTCAGGAGGTGAGTTACTTGCCAATTTATTCCCAGCCTCTGATTTGCCATTGTGTTTATGTGGCGAGTCTAGTTGAGTTTCTGGTCAATGATAACCCCCAAGGTGGCTGACAGTGGGGGATTTATTGATGGTAACACCATTGAATGTCAAGGGGCAGTGGTTAGAGTGCCTCTTGTTGGCGATGGTCATTGCCTGGCATTTGTGTGGCGTGAATGTCACCTGCCACTTGTCAGCCCAAGCCTGGATATTGTCCAGATCCTGTTGCATTTGAACATGGACTGCTTCAGTATCTGAGGAGTCATGAATAGTGCAGAACATTGTACAATCATCGGCGAACACTTCTGACCTTATGATGGAGGGAAGGTCATTGATGAAGCAGATGAAGATGATAGGGCTTAGGACACTGCCCTGAGGAATTCCTGCAGAGTGTCCTGGAGCTGAGATGACTGCTTCTCCCCCTCCCCCCACAACCACAACCATCTTCCTACATGCCAAGTATGACTCCGACCAGTGGAGAGTTTGCCCCAATACCCATTGATTCCAGTTTTGATGCCACACTTGGTCAAATGTGGCCTTGATGTCAAGGGCTGTCACTCTCACCTCACCTCTGGAAATCAGCTCTTTTGTCTATGTTTGAACCAAGGCTGTAGTAAGGTTAGGAGCTGAGTGACCCTGGTGAAATTTAAACTGGGTACTGAGCAGGTTATTGCTGAGCAAGTGCTGCTTGATAGCACCGTTGATGACTCTTCCATCGCTTCACTGATGATTGAGAGCAGACTGATGGGGCGGTAATTGGCCAGGTTGGATTTGTCCTGCTTTTTGTGAAGTGGACAATATGGCACTTGATGTGTGTTAGAGTAAGAGCAGAAGAGTTTTGGATGATCATGTATCAGGGTTTCAAGAGTAGGCAGGCGTGTGGATGGGTGATTGTTATGCAGGTTGAAGTAAGCAGTCTTTATGCTTAAAAGGATGTGGCGTCAGAAGCTCAGCCCAGAGTCAAGTAAGATAGAAAGAATTGTATTAGCTTTATTGATTGCTGCTCTGTTTCATGTTGGACATGTTTAGCATCAAGTCTATAAAGACTCCTGGTTTTGTTGCAGTTTTAGCTTTGCTATTTAAACACTATTCACTGAGTATGTGTAGCATCTATTTTTCCTTCCTCAGCTTTGGTCAGAGTCCTTCTAAAGAAAGGATATACTGGCCTTGGAGAGGATGCAGTGCAGTTTCACCCAATTCATATCAGGTTCAAAGGTTTACATTATGAAGACAGGGTTCATAAAATTGGGTTTTACTCCATTGAGTTTAAAATATTGAAGAGCGATGTAATTGAAGTGTTTAAAATGATAAAACAATTTGATAAAATAGATTTGCTCTTTCCTTTGGCAGGTGTATCCAGAATGTGAGGACAACTCTAAAATTAAAACTAAGCCATTCAGTCATGAGCTCAGGAGACAATTTTTAATACAAAGGGTATTGACTGCGGAATACAAAGACTGCGGATAGTTGGGAACCTGTCTCGGGGGCAGGGAATTCAGATGGTGTTCGTAAAGCAGAAGTGGAAATGAATAGGGTTGGGAAGCATTTTCTGATCAGGGCCAGTGTGATCTCCTGGACTCGTTTCGATCGCCACAGGGGGTCGGAGAGGAATTTCCCAGATTTGTTTTCCCCATATTGGCCCTGGGGTTTTCACTCTGGGTTTTCGCCTCTCCCTGGAGACCACATGGTCTGGAATGGGGGGGTGGGGGTGAGTTAATAGGTTGTGATGAACAAAGCATCGTAGCTGTGAGGGACAGCTCGGTGGATAGGATATTGGTATGTAGATAGGCTGGAAAATTGGGCGGGGATCCTGGATTCAGGATTCAATCCTGGACCGGGGAGCGGCGCGGGCTTGGAGGGCCGAAGGGCCTGTTCCTGTGCTGTATTGTTCTTTGTTCTTCTTTGTTCTTGAATATCTGGAACTCCCGGCCCCATGAGGCTGTAGTTGCTGGCACAGTTGAAACTTCCAAGACCAAGATCCATAGATTTTTATTCAGCAAGGAAATTGGTGAATGGAGTTCAGGTACAAATCAGCCATGATCTAATTCTCGTCAACAATCCTTTGAGAAATTTCCCACTCCTCCAATGACTCCCCTTGTCAGACCCAATATAGACTGAGACCTAACTTAAATAATTCGACCATCCCTGGAACTTCCTTTTGAATCAACGTTAAACCAATTTCACGAGTACCATGCACACTTCTGCTGATTCTGTGCATTGACATGAGATTCAGGGTCACTAAATGATCTGAATTAAAATACCTATGAAGTATAAAAGCTCTTCATCAAGGCCTCATTTTTCTTACTTTTTGCTAATGCTCTTTTTTCTGTTTTTGGAGGAATCAGAACCTTCATATCAGCGCTAAAATTGGAGAAGCAGCAGATTCATCTGATATTTCTACATTGCCCTGCCGTTTATGAGGTATTCTTCCTCGCTAAAATTAGGAGAATCCCAGAACTGGTTGAGGGATCACTTTTTACTCTACTGGTTTCACCTTTTTTGATAAACTCTCAAGGGGACACGAGATTGTTTTGGCAGATGACTGAGATCCTAAATGAACGTTTCTCATCAGTATTTACTGTTGAGAAAAGCATGTGTAAGGGACTGAGGAAAGTTTGTGGGGAAGACGTTTAACAGTGTTCTTTGTCCCTTGTGGGTTTCAGTGTCCTGTTTGCCGGGCGGGTGCTGTGAACAGGATGCTGTTGGTTGAGTGATGTGGGCTGGGCCAATGGGATTGCTCTGGGGGCGGGAAGAAAAAAAGGCGCCAGGAAGTGAAGCAGCTGCAGAGTTGAGGAGGGAGTGTGCAGAAGAGGGACAGCCACGTTTTTTGAAGAGAAGCTTTTCAGAGGCCGTAAAAAGTCAGTTCGAAGTGAACCTTTCTCAGGTAGAACTGCTTGATTTTTCATGACTGCCGAGGAGGACAGCCTTCAGCGCACTGGACCTGCGTTACTACACAGATAGCTCGCGGCACCTCTGCCTCGTGTGCTTGCTCCATCATCTTCCCTCTCGTAGACCCGTCTGGACTGTGTGTGTGTCGGGGTTAAGTGAGTACTATCAGACAGGAACGGTAACAGAATGTGGTTTTCTTCAGATGTGCACCAACGGATGGGCCCCAACGTTTAAAATTCAAAGTGCTTGGTGATATTCTGAACATTTCTCAGGTTGAAACTGTTCATTGGAAAATCTTCAGTTGGGATTCTTTACTTGTTTATATCTGCTAATTATATTTGTTATTAAATTTTTTTGTTATTCCGTTTACCTTGTTGTTCCAAACCTTTTCTCATTATAAGGTTTATCTCAATAACATTTTTGGAGGCACCGCGCTGAACATACTCAAATCCTTTTCATGCAAGCATTTATGGGTAAACTGGCATTTATGGGTAAACAGGAAATTTAGCCAGCTCACCATCAACTGCTAGGAATTCACAATCCTGTAAATCGAACAGTTAAATAGTAGCCCCATACAGTGATCAGCAGGGGGTTACACATGGATTATAGGGAACTTGGGGAAATAAATAGTGATGTCTTGAGGAGTGTACATATTACAGAGAAGGAGGTACTGGAAGTCTTAAAGTACAACAAGGTAGATAAATCCCCGGGACCTGATGAAGTGTATTCCAGGACATTGCGGGAGGCCAGGGAGGAAATTGCGGGTCCCCTAGCAGAGATATTTGAATCATCAATAGTCACAGGTGAGGTGCCTAAAGACTGGAGGGTGGCAAATGTGGTACCTTTGTTTAAGAAGGTCTGCAGGGAAAAGCTTGGGAACTACAGGCCGGTGAGCCTCACATCTGTAGTGGGTAAAGTTGTTGGAAGGCATTTTGAGAGACAGGATCTACAGGCATTTAGAGACGCAAGGACTGATTAGGGATAGTCAGCATGGCTTTGTGAGTGGAAAATCATGTCTCACAAATTTGATTGAGTTTTTTGAAGGGGTAACGGAGAAGGTAGATAAGGGCGGTGCAATTGATGTTGTCTACATGGACTTTATCAAGGCCTTTGACAAGGTACCGCATCGTAGTTTGTTGCATAAGACTAAATCTCACAGGATCCAGGATAAGGTAGCCAAATGGATACAAAATTGGCTTGATGATAGAAGCCAGAGGCTGGTTGTAGAGGGTTATTTTTCCAACTGGAGGCCTGTGACCAACGGTGTGCCTCAGGGATTAGTGCTGGGTCCACTGTTATTTGTCATTTATATTAATGATTTGGATGAGAATATAGGAGGCATGGTTAGTAAGTTTGCAGATGACACCAAGATTTGTGGCATAGTGGACAATGAAGAAGATTATCTAGGATTGCAACGGGATCTTGATCAATTGTGCTAGTGGGCTGACGAATGGCAGATGGAGTTTAATTTAGATAAATGCGAGGTGATCCATTTTGGTAGATTGAACCAGGGCAGGACTTATTCAGGTAATGGTAGGGCGACAGGGAGAGTTACAGAACAAAGAGATCTAAGGGTACATGTTCATAGCTCATTGAAGGTGGAGTCACAGGTGGACAGAGTGGTGAAGAAGGCATTCGGCATGCTTGGTTTCAGTGGTCAGAACATTGAATACAGGAGTTGGGATGTCTTGTTGAAGTTGTACAAGACTCTGGCAAGGCCACACTTGGAATACTGTGTATAGTTCTGGTCACCCTATCATAGAAAGGACATGATTAAACTAGAAAGAATGCAGAAAAAATTTACTACGATGCTACCGGGACTTGATGGCTTGAGTTATGAGGAGAGGTTGGATAGACTGGGACTTTTTTCTCTGGAGTGTAGAAGACTGAGGGGTGATCTTATAAAGGTCTATAAAATAATGAGGGGCATAGATCAACCCAAAGGCAGGGAAGTCTAAAACTAGAGGGCATAGGTTTAAGGTGAGAGGGGAGAGATACAAAAGGGTCCAGAGGGGCAATTGTTTTCACACAGAGGGTGGTGAGTGTCTGGAACAAACTGCCAGAGGCAGTAGTAGAGGCGGGTACAATTTTGTCTTTTAGAAAGCATTTAGACAGTTACATGGGTAAGATGGGTACAGAGGAATATGGGCCAAATGCGGGCAATTGGGAATTAATTGGGAATTGGCAATTAGGGGTTTAAAAAAAAGGGGCGGCATGGACAAGTTGGGCCGAAGGGCCTGTTTCCATGCTGTAAACATCTATGACTCTCTGGGCCCGATTTTACCATTGCATCGTGCCCATTTTTGGGTGCAAAAACTTGGTAAAGTCGGGCGTGAGGCAATTAGCACGATCCGCGCCCGCGTCTGCACAGATGCCCACTTTACCAAGGCCACTTTAACAAATGCATGCATTTGAATTAATGGGCTGCCCGGCCAACTTCACCAGCATTTCTCCCTTTACCATCACGTTCGCCCATCCAGATTCAGCACAAAACAGACATGCTTGGCAAAGGTCTGTTTCGGGTGCTCCAACTTCTGAAGAGGTAAGTTCAGAGCTTCCAGCGGCTCTCTAACTCAGATCATTGGGAGTGGGGGCGGGGGAGAGAGACGATCCAGATCATTCTCTGGTGGGGGGGAGGGAGAGGGCCAGATCGCTCTCTGGTGGGGGCGGGGGCAGGGGGAGGGAGACCAGATTATTTTGTGGTTGGGGGGGGAGGCAGATCAGATGTATCTCTGGTGGTGGGGAGGCCCGATCATTCTCTGGTGGGGGGAGGGAGGAGGGAAGCCCGATCACTCTCTGGTGGGGGGGAAGAGGAAGGCAGTTAGATGTATCTCTGGTGGTGGGGGGCAGGAAAGGGAGGCCCTATCACTCTCTGGTGGGGATGGGGGGGAGGGAGGCCAGATGGATCTCTGGTGGGGGGGGGGATGGAGGGGGGGGCAGGGGCAGGGGGACTGCTGCCACTCTGCGGGCGATCGGTGGGGTGGAAGGGGGGCAGAGAGTCATGATCACTCTGGATAGCGGGGGGGGGGGGCGGTGGGTGGATAAGGGGGACAGTTATGTTGTGGCGGTGGGGCGATATCTGTGGGGGCCATCGCTCCAGCTTTTTGCTCCCGGGCCGCTTTATCCACTTTTTGCGGCCCGGGAGTGATGCGATAGGGGCGTGTTTTTCAATTTTTTTTTACTGCACATGCGCAGTTGAATGCTCCGATTGGAGCAGCAGCATTTCGGGCGTGATGAGCCCCGCCCACAGCGTGATTCAGACTCACGATTTTTTTTCCGGCTAAGTGTGTACGGGGGCGCCTGAGAGCAGTTTTACAAGTTGGATCTGAATTGCGCCCAGATTCAGCACTTAGAATCAAAATGGTAAAATCGGGCCCTGTGACTCTCAGGGAGAACCTTTGTGGACAGGTATAAACACATCTTCTGTATTGGAGGTTCAAAAAATGGCAGGAGGAGCGTTCATATTCAAGCCTGTGACAGGCACAATTTCTTGCCTATTGCTGCTTTTACTTTCAACACCATTATGTTTCTAGGCTTAAAACTCACGGTTCTTTCAACCTTTGGAAATTTACACAAACAGTTCAATCAAATAGTGCCACTTAACGTTGGTAATTGGGAGATGAATGATACTTTCAATAAGCTCCCATTTGATTGCACCAATTGAACTCATTGGTCAATATGCATTCATCACACCATTCAAAGCTATTGAGTCGTCTCAAAGAATTACCAAAGCTGTTGATGAAGAATATTCAGTGGATATAACACGTAACTCTGTGAGTGGCACTTTCCTCCTAAAAAACATTAATGAGCTGGAAAGGATTCAGACTGCGTGCACAGGATGTCTGTGAGTTACAGAAACAGATTCACACATGAACTTGCATTCATTTTGGAAATGAGAAATGAGACAAAAGATATCTTTAAATTATTGAGATTAATCGACCACATTGAAGCAAATTTTTCTTGGAAGTTTGACAGTAAACAAGACGTGTTTATAAATTTCAGAAGTCACAAGCTTGAGCTTTGATTTTATTTTCCTTCCATTGAGTAGTGGTTATGTCAATTCTGCTCCGAGCTAAAGCAGTTAATGCTGCTTCAAGTAATACAACTCGAGAAACACAGCTGGATGAATATCTTGTTGGAAAGGAAGTTGAGAATTATAATGATAACTGGAGGGAGGTGAACAAATGTTGTGTGGAAAATTACAAAGTAAATTTACATGGAAACAGCAGCACAATGGTCGTGTTACAAGAGGCCTAGGTTAATGCTTTGGAGACCTGGGTTCAAATCCCACTATGACAGCTGGAGGAATCTAAATTCAAATAATTAGTAAATCTGGAATAAAACGTTAGTTCCAGTATTGGTGACCTTGAAACTACCACATTGCAGTAAAAAATCATCTGACTCACTAATGTCCTTTAAGAAAGGAAATCTTGGCTGGAACTTTCTGGTTGTTCATGCCGGTGGGTTTCCCAGCAGTGAGGAGTGCATTTAACGGGAAACCCTGTTGACAACGGCGGGACCAGAAGATCGTACCGCTGACCAATGGCAGCCACCTCCCACCACTGTGAAACACGTGACAGGTTACGCAGTAAATCCCACCCCTACTGTCCTTACCTGGTCTGGCCCACATTGGATTTCAGACTCACAGCAATGTGGTTCACTCTTAACTACCGTCTGAAATAGCTTAGCGAAGCAAAAGTTAACAACTACACAAAAGTTAACTAAGAAAACTGGGTGACTACCCAGCATTAACCTTCACAACACCAAACACAAAGACGCACCCTATCCAGCCAAGCTGACAGAGGCCTCCACACAAACATCTGGAGATTTGTTCCAAAATTGGGAGAGCTCTCCCACAGATTAGAAAAATAACAACCTGACATAGTCATACCCATCAAATCATCTCTTATAGCAAATGTCCCAGACTCCTCCATCACTATCCTAAGATGCGTCTTGTCCCACTGGCAGGACAGAACCAGGAGGGGCAGTGGAGTCCTCAACCTTGGCTGTGGACCCCATAGAGTCTCATGGCATCAGGTCAAATATGTGCAAAGAAATCTCCTGCTCATTACCAAACATCACCCCCTCTTAGCCGATGAATCAGTGCTCTCCCTGTTGAACATCACGGAAAGGAAGCACTGAGTGCAGCAAGGGCACAGAAAGTACTCTGGATGGAGGACCTCAATGTCTTACCAAGAGTGGGTGGTAGCACAACAATTGAGCAAGTTAGCTGAATCCTGAAGGTCATATCTGTCAGACTGGGCCTGCAGCAGATCATGAAAGAACAAACAAGAGGGAAAATCTCCTTTATCTTGTCCTCACAAATTTACTTTTTGCAGATGTATCGATCCTTAACAGTATTGGTAAAAATAATCTGCATAGTCTGTCGAGATAAAGTCCTGTCTTCACACTGAAACTGCCCTCCATTGTGTTGTGTGGCACTATCCCCAAGTTAAACGGAATGGTAGCTCAAAACTGGGCATCCATCACCTGCTGAGGCCTGTAAACAGCAGCAGGATTATATTCAATCACAATCTGTAACCTCAGGGCCTGGCGCGTTCCTCACCATTAAACAAGTGGATTAACCCGACATCAATAAGGAGTGTAGGAGAGCATGACAGGAGCAGAACAAAGGGCAACTAAAAATGATGCAAAAATGTGGTGAAGCTACAACACAGGACTCCAAGCATGCTAAACAACAGAAGCCATATGTGATAGACAAAAGTAACCCCATAATCTAATATGGAATCGGCATGGATGTCCTCAGAATTGGCAGTTGTTACAAACCCAACTGCTTTTCCTCCTGGACAAGTTAGATCCCAGAGTGAAACCTGACACGATAGATCCTAAGTTTTAGAAACTGTGGAGGAAAGTTACTGACAAAGTCACAAGAATCTGATGAAGAACATTTAAATCAAACAATAAAATTATTTATTAAACCACGAAAGATGAACTATATTATACCAGACAAAAAGATCTCAATTGTCAAGAAGACAATTCAAATTCCCACTATTTCTTTACCCCAGAAATATTTTTGCAGGCACCAATGAAGAGTTACCACTAGCTTGATACAAAGGCTTGTTGCTTGGCACTGGCATGGTTATCATAGAATCTCTACTGTGCAGAAGGAGGTCTTTTGGCCTATTGACACTGCACTGACAATAATCCCACCCCGGCATATCCCCATAACCCCACTTATTTTCCCTAGATCCCCTCACTTGAAGGGGCAATTTGGCATGGCCAATCAACCTAACCCACCCATCTTTGAACAGTGGGAGGAAACTGGAGTGCCTGGAGGAAACCCACACAGACACGGGGAGACTGTGCAAGCTCCACACAGACAGTCACCCAAGGCCGGAATGGAACCCAGGTCCCTGCCGCCGTGAGGCAGCAGCACTAACCACTGTGCCACCGTGCCATCCATAAGTTGCCAATGATTTTCTTCCAGTGTATCCACATACTGCTTCTCATTCAACCCGTATCTCTCCCTGAGACTCCCAAAAACCATATGCTCAACTCACTGTTTCTTTAACTGAAGAGCAAACAGATAAGCTCCTTTAACTCAGCCTTTCAGTAGCACCTCCAGTAAACTGATCACTTTTCAGAGACCTAAACTGACTATTCAGTTCACAATCTTGTAGTTCTTTTTCTTCTCATACTGTCTGCTCTCTTTGACGCAAACATACTCTGAGCGCCCCCGCCCCCAGCCGCCCCCCCCCCCCCCCCCCCCGCCCCGCACCCCAACTCTTTTCTTTTTCTGTGTCTGACACTGTATCACTATCACTGGGCAACAGTGAAAACATTTCTACTTTGTGTTTTGTTTCCAAAATCACTGAACTTTTAACCCACTTTAACCCATTTATTCAAATGCAAGGGTTGTAAAACCTCATCAAAATGTATGTACACAAACAAACCAAAAAAACTGAAACTTTTTAGTCACAATCAAGACTTACAGGCACCAAGGCTCATAAGCAAATCAAAATGAAATGACAAATTTTCACCTTTCTTAACACAGAAATATATAGAAATCCAATTTTAAATTTTAAATTGTTCATTTTGGTGCTGTGGGGCACTTGTGCTGCAGCACCACCTCTGACCTGCCTCTGGTCATGTTGGATGTTGCAAGTTTGCCACAGATGGTTCTCGAAATGGGGTGAACCAAATTTCAGCGCTTGCCTGCTGTGTTTTTTCAGGAGACGTGGTTTTCAATGCAGAGGTTTGTAGCACTTTTTTAGGTGCCCTTGTATCGCTGATTCTGACCATCTTGATAGCATTAGTCCTGAGACAGTTCCCACAGAATATCCGCTTGACGATTCTATAATCTGCCATGCAGGAGAAATGGGCTAACCATCTAAGTTGAATTTTCTGACGGTTGTCTCCAGGATGAAAGATCTTGTTGTTTTCCAGCCATTGAATTCTCATGATCAACCTCAGGTCTCCTTGGTGGAACCATTTCAGAGCTTTGATGTGCTGCCTCCAGTAGACTGAGGATTCTGCGTTATAAACCAGGGTGGTAAGGACAGTGGTATGGTAGAGTTTAATTTTCATCTTCAGCTTAATCCCATGCCACTTCCAGACATGATCATGGAGTCAGCCATAGGGAGAACCTGCATTCTGGGTGCATGTGCTGATATCTTCAGCAACAATGGCGTTCCTGGAGAGCTCATTACAAAAGTATGAGAATTTATTTACCACCTTGAGATTGATGCCATCAGCATTATGTCTGTTCCTCCATTGTGTATGCTTACTGCTGGCTGAAATACAACCTCAGTCTTGGAGATATTGATTTCAAGACCAGCTGACTTTTAGCAGGACTCAAGAATTTGTTTACTTTAGTCCAGATGTCTTCCTTGTTGTGGGCAGCTACAGCACAATCATCTACAAATACAGTTCAGTCAATTACTGTCCTATCAGTCTCCTCTCAATCATCAGCAAGGTGATGGAAGGTATCATTCACAGTGAGAGTGCCTGTCCTTGATATCAAGACAGCAGTTGACCGACTGAGACATCAATGAACCCTAACAAGTTGAAGTCAATGGAAATCAGTGGCAAAACTCTCCACTGGTTTGAGTCATACCTTTCATAAAGGAAGATGATTGTGATTATTGTAAACCAATCATCTCAGCCCCAAGACATTGCTGCTATGAGTTCCTCAGATGGTGTCCTAGTCCCAAAAATCTTCAGCTGCTTCATCAGTGACCTTCCCTCCATCATAAGATCAAAAGTGGAGATGTTCATTGACAATTGCACAGTACCATACACAGCTCCTCAAATACTGAAGTGATTCATGCCTGCATGCCACTAGACTGAGCCAACAGTCAGGCTTGGGCTGATACATTCATGCCACACAAGTGTCAGGCAATGACTTTCTTGTTGGTTCTCTCACCACCTGCCACAGATAGGTCTGACAGATAGGTCCTTCAGATCTCAGCCAGTTCAGTTAGTAGTGGTGCTACCAAGCGTCTCTTGGTGATTGACATTGAAGTTTTTGACCCATTATGCATTCTGTGTCCTTGTTACATACAGTGCCTCCTCTAAATGGTGTTCAACATGAAGGCGTACTCAGCAGCTGAGGGAGGGTGGTAGCTGGTAATCAGCAGGAGGTTTCCCTGTCAATGTTTGACGTGATGCCTTGAGACTTCATGAGTTCCACAGCCAATGTTGAGGATTCCTAGGGTCACTTTGTTCTGACTGTGTACCATTGTGCCACTATTCCTGATGGGTTGATTCTGTGGTGGTTCAGAACATACCAAAGATGGTGATGGAGGAGTTTGGGACATTTCCTGTAAGATATAATTCAGTAAGCATGACTATATCAGGCATTATGCCTGACTCGCCTGTGGGATAGCTCTTCCAATTTTGGCACACAATTATACCAGAGGAGGACATTGCAGAATCAAAGCGGAAAGGCATGTCTTTTCATTTCCGGTGCCTCAGTAAATGCTCGGTCCATCTGCTTTATTCATATTTCAGCTTTCTGTAGTGATTTGATACAACTGAGTTTCTCACTAAGCTATTTCACAGGGAAGTTAAGAATCAACCACATTACTATTGGTCTGGAGTCGCATGTGAGCCAGACCATGTAAAGACTCCAGATTTTCTTCCCTAAAAGGCATTCGTGGACCAGGTGGGGTTTTACAATAATCCAGTGGTTTCAAGGTCATCATTACTGTGATGAGCTTTTTAAAGTAAGAAATCTCAAAACACGAGGTTAAAGTCCAATAGGTTTATTTGGTAGCACAATCCACTCGCTTTCGGAGCGCTGCTCCTTCGTCAGGTAAGTGGGAGTTCTGTTCACAAACAGGGCATATAAAGACACAAACTCAATTTACAAAATAATGGTTGGAATGCGAATCTTTACAGGTAATCAAGTCTTAAAGGTACAGACAATGTGAGTGGAGAGAGCGTTAAGCACAGGTTAAAGAGATGTGTATTACTTGTAAAGATTCGCATTCCAACCATTATTTTGTAAATTCAGTTTGTGTCTTTATATGCCCTGTTTGTGAACAGAACTCCCACTTACCTGACGAAGGAGCAGCGCTCCAAAAGCTAGTGGATTTTGCTGCCAAATAAACCTGTTGGACTTTAACCTGGTGTTGTGAGACTTCTTACTGTGTTTACCCCAGTCCAACGCCGCGAGCTTTTTATTCCAGATGTATGAGTTAGTTGAATTTAAATTCCTCCAGCTGCTGTTGCGAGATTTGAACTCATGCCTCCAAAGCATTAGTTCAGGCTTCTGGATTACTAGTTACCACTATATTACCTTTCCTGACTTTCAGGTTAGAAGCTATGTTCAGTGGTAGAATTGGTTCACATCAGATCCAGAAAAATTCTGACTACAAGTCTCATATTAGCGACTTTAGTATATAATCCAGGCTGAAACATTAGTGCTGTACTGAAAGAACACTGCACTGTTAAAGGTACAATCTTCAGGATCAGGTGCTGAACTGAAACTACACTGATTATCTCAGGCGGGTTTAAAAGATCGCCTGGCACTATTTTGAAAAGAGCAGGGAATTTTCAGTTGTGACCTGGCCAACATACATAGTTTGGCCAACATTACTGAAAGAGATTTTGTCATTATCACAATGCAGCTTGTGGGATCTTGCTGTGTACAAATTGGCTGCCACATTTCCTACATTACAGCAGTGATTACACTTCACAAGTACTTCAGTTTCTGCAAAACATTTTGGGACGTCCTGACGTTGTCTCTGCTGCCATATAAATGCACGTCCTTCATTCCTTTCCTTCCATCACAACAACTTCTATTCTTGTTAGGCTCTATTTTTGAACTTGTCAAAGTTTCTTGGCTGAGATACCCAGGCTTGGTTATATCTCCAGTAGGTCTTTTTCCTTCTCCTGAAACTCTCCGATGAATAATCCAAATCACGGATTAAAACAACAGTATTGGATAATTTTCTGATTTAAAACTGTTGTTACAGAGCCTGATCCGTTGGGGGCGCATACCCAAAATTTGGATGCAAGCCATGCACAGGTTTTTGAAGCATAATTTTAAAAGGTTGTAGAATTTTGAGAGCATTCTCCCAAATTTGCATTAAGATGATGACCTCCACTTGTTACATGAGCCGGAAAATGTCCCCTAATAGGTTGTGTGACCCATACACCTACAGTCAGAACACTCCCAGAAAGCACAAGCTAAAGCACTGGGGTGACAGTGTTGCAACCCTGCCTAAACCTTTGCCTTTCCACCTGTCTCTCCTCTTTCAAGGCACTCCATAAAATCTACCTCTTTGACTTATGCTTTTGGTCACCTATCCTCATGGTTTTATGTTCATGTTTTGCATGATTAAACTCCACTGAAGCTCCTTGAAATATTTTTTCATTAAAGGTGCTATATTACTGTTGAGAGCAATCTCTGTACTGAGAGCACAAATTCTCATCAGATTGTAAAAGCACACGAGATATACAGGCTTCAAAGAGCTGACCTTTCAATGCAGACTCCTCCAATCAAGCAAAATTTCAACTGCAGAAGGGTTTGATTTGCAGGCAGCCACTCATGCCAAATATGATTACAATTAATTTAAATATACACGTGAGTCGATTGGCTGTTGAAATTATTAATTCCCTGTTATTTGTCAGCTATGCCTTTTTGCAAAGAGCAACCATTTTGTACGTATTAGTGCTCTGCATGTATGTTATATTTGCGAAGCCAAAACTGTGCTGGCATTATGTTGTCCTAATAAGTATTGAATGCTATGATTTACTGCTGTGCATTTTCAATGCACACATAATGGCATGTAAATTGAGAAAAGAGAAAAATGCTGATTCATTCAGCATGTATGGGAAGGACAATGGCAGCTTAAATGGTAGATTTTGTTACCCAAACAACCCTGCAGAAATAATATCTGGCAATATAATTTGTAAATAATATGAACTAATTGTATGAAACAGAAAGAACCTGACTTGTAGGGAAATGGGTGGGGCATTGAGTTAGTAAACTTACTTTTGGGATTTAACTTTTCAGTCTATTGGTTTTTAGAACCAAAGAGTGAAACGAGTTTGAGGGGTCTCAACCTACGTCTCAATTGACCCATGACCACAGCAGAAAAAAAACAATCATCAGCTCCTCTGGTAGTTCATTAAAATCACACGTTCTGGCCACCAAACCTCAAAGATACTAGCCATTCGGGAGCGTAACGTGTTGTTTCCATGGAAATCCTACAGTACAGATGAAATGACATTGCAGCCTACAACAGAAGCCACAATGGTAATCCTCTAAATGATCAGGCCTCACTGATTCAGGAAACAAATAAAGAAAAATATATATTCCTCTCCCCCATCTAAATATAAGATATCACTCCCAATGTTGAGATTACATGGAGAGTGTTATTCTCTCTAATTGGCGAATGCATAAAGGCCAAGTTAAAATAATGGGTGCAGCAGCAACATTTGAATGTGTAAACTTCATATATTATTAATGAAATCATAGAAGATTCTTAGAATCATAGGGAAGGGGGCCCTTTGGCCCATTGTGCCTGAACTGGCCCTTTGAAAGAGCTATCCAATTACTCCCACTCCTTTGCGCCTTCTGCAAGACGTGTATTTTTCTTCTTATGAATTACATGTACAATACTCTTGAAAATTACTGGTGAATTTAAGGCAGTGCAACCAAGATCATAACAATTCAACACATCAAAATACCCCTCTGGTCCTTTTTCCAATTCTCTTAAATCTGCATCCTCTTGTTACCGACCCTCCCACCAGAGGAAACAATTTCTAATCTATCAAAATCCAAACATAATTTTGAATAACTCTATTAAATCTCCACTTGACCTTATTTTCTTTCAGGAGAACAGTCCCAACTTTACTGGACTTTGCACAAAACTGTAATACTTCACTCCTGGCATTATTCTGGTAAACCTCCTCTGCACTCTCTCAAAGGCTTGACATACGAGGCGGGACTTTACGGCCTCACTCATCCCGAAACTGTAAAATCACGCCCAAGGTCAATGGACCTTTCCATTGCCCATTCCGATTCCCCTGGCGGGCAGGACGATAAAATTCCGGGTTCAATGTTTGTGGAGCATCTTTGATTTTGGAGTAATACCTGCGCGCCTATTAGACCAATTTGAATCTTGCTAGAAATGCATATGAACTATTTGAGTACATTACTCCCATGATTCTCAATCAATTGATTTTGATGAATGGAAAGCCATAGAAAAGTGGATATGCCTCCAATGTTCTCAATATGCACACTTGATGGGCAGTTTCACATAGGAAGCACAATTAAGCTAGTAACACTGCCCCTCATATTTCTTGCGAGCTTTGTTGTATGGCGTTGGATACCATTCAGCAGGTCTTAATGAGTTCTTTGTACTCGTAAACTGGTTAACAGTATGAATCTATTAAACACCAGAGCTATAGACATATATGTAGTAAAGGAAGAAGGAGACTTATGTAAAGATGAGACGTGAAGGCTCAGTTAGGGCGCTTGAGAGTTACAAGTTAGCCAGGAAGGACCTAAAGAGAGAATTAAGAAGAGCCAGGAGGGGACATGAGAAATCTTTGGCAGGTAGGATCAAGGAAAACCCTAAAGCTTTCTATAGGTATGTCAGGAATAAAAGAATGACAAGGGTAAGATTAGGGCCAGTCAAGGACAGTAGTGGGAAGTTGTGCGTGGAGTCTGAAGAGATAGGAGAGACGCGAAATGAATATTTTTCATTAGTATTCACACAGGAAAAAGACAATGTTGTCGAGGAGAATACTGAGATACAGGCTATTGGACTAGACAGGATTGAGGTTAATAAGGAGGAGGTGTTCGCAATTCTGGAAAGTGTGAAAATAGATAAGTCCCCTGGGCCGGATGGGATTTATCCTAGGATTCTCTGGGAGGCTAGGGAGGAGATAGCAGAGCCTTTGGCTTTGATCTTTATGTCGTCATTGTCTCCAGGAATAGTGCCAGAAGACTGGAGGATAGCAAATGTTGTCCCCTTGTTCAAGAAGGGGAGTAGAGACAACCCTGGTAATTATAGACCAGTGAGCCTTACTTCTGTTCTGGGCAAAGTATTGGAAAGGATTATAAGAGATAGGATTTATAATAATCTAGAAAGGAATAATTTGATTAGGGATAGTCAACACGGTTTTGTGAAGGGTAGGTCGTGTCTCACAAACCTTATTGAGTTCTTTGAGAAGGTGACCAAAGAGGTGGATGAGGGTAAAGCAGTTGATGTAGTGTATATGGATTTCAGTAAAGCGTTTGATAAGGTTCCCCACGGTAAGCTATTGCAGAAAGTACAGACGCATGGGATTGAGGGTGATTTAGTGGTTTGGATCAGGAATTGGCTAGCTGTAAGAAGACAGAGGGTGGTGGTTGATGGGAAATGTACATCCTGGAGTTCAGTTACTAGTGGTGTACCGCAAGGATCTGTTTTGGGGCCACTGCTGTTTGTCATTTTTATAAATGACCTGGATGAGGGCGTAGAAGAATGGGTTAGTAAATTTGCGGATGACACTAAAGTCGGTGGAGTTGTGGACAGTGCGGAAGGTTGTTGCAGGTTATAGAGGGACATAGATAAGCTGCAGAGCTGGGCTGAGAGGTGGCAAATGGAGTTCAATGCGGAAAAGTGTGAGGTGATTCACTTTGGAAGGAGTAACAGGATTACAGAGTACTGGGCTAATGCTAAGATGCTTGGTAGTGTGGATGAACAGAGAGATCTCGGTGTCCATGTGCATAGATCCCTGATAGGGTTGTTAAGAAGGCATATGGAGTGTTAGCTTTTATTGATAGAGGGATTGAGTTTCGGAGCCAGGAGGTCATGTTGCAGCTGTACAAAACTCTGGTGCAGCCGCACTTGGAGTATTGCATACAGTTCTGGTCGCCGCATTATAGGAAGAATGTGGAAGCATTGGAAAAGGTGCAGAGGAGATTTACTAGGATGTTGCCTGGTATGGTGGGAAGGTCTTATGAGGAAAGGCTGAGGGACTTGAGGTTGCTTTCGTTAAAGAGAAGAAGGTTAAGAGGTGAGTTAATAGAGGCATACAAGATGATCAGAGGATTAGATAGGGTGGATAGTGAGAGCCTTTTTCCTCGGATGGTGATAGCTAGCACGAGGGGACATAGCTTTAAATTGAGGGGTGATAGATATAGGACAGATGTCAGAGGTAGGTTCATCACTCAGAGAGTAGTAAGGGTGTGGAATGCCCTGCCTGCAGCAGGAGTGGACTCACCAACATTAAGGGCATTTAAATGGTCATTGGATAAACATATGGATGATATTGGAATAGTGTAGGTTAGATGGGCTTTAGATTGGTTTCACTGGTCGGCGCAACATGTACTGCGCTTTAATGTTCTATGTTCTAAGGTTTCAAGCTAGGAGCTGTCTTCATGCTTACTTATACCCACAGCTCTGTCCAACACCAGACTGACCCCTATGAATAGGTCATGTGTTCTCTTATATCACTTCACTTATGCAACTTTCTTGAGGGCTAGATCCTCCTTCACTTCCAGCATGTCTGAGAATGCGTAATGCACTACTCCTACAACTATTCTATCCCTGATAAGTTCAGATTTTAGGTCTCCATATCTGTGTCCTTCAGCCATTCTGTGCAGATCATTAATACAAGTTGACAGGCTCTCTTGGCTGCTGGATGCACTGGTTAAATTTAACCCTTTTGAGGATGTTGTTACTTCTTAAAATAAGCATACAATGATTTTAGTACTTCTTCAAATTGAGCAGATGATTCATTGATTCTTTGCTTTGCAATATTGTTGTCCGTAAAAAGATTTAAAGTTCAGGTTCAGTTTTAAGTTTGATGAAATTCAAGATGGTGCCATCATTCATTTGAAGATAAATGAAGACTGGCGCTTGCCAATTTTGGAGGACTCCCACTGCTAAGGCATTCGTACAGAGCTTTGAAAAAATTCAAACAATGGCTGCTTGGATCGATAGGTTGCAGATCTCTCCATTTCAGTGTTATGTCTTAGGGTCACAAAACATCAAATCCTGGTCTTTTCTGGTCTTTAAAGCTGATTCTTTAGTCTCAACTCTTGCAATGAGCTCAGACATCATGTGCTCAAGTGTCGACTTGAGAATCTGATTTTTCCAACAATTTTTAAAAGGCAACTTCTGACTATTGAACTATTTAAAAGTTTCTCAGGACTTGCTTTATCCCAGAGTTTTGAAGTTTTAGCTCACCTTTGCTATGTCTGTTGACTCGAACACTGGAAATTGAAGCAGAACTTCCAAGAGATCTTATGGCGTCTTCTGCTGCAGTGAGGAATTTTAAATTTCTGCCTTCAGCTTCCAATCCTTTCTTTGGAATTTTTTCCCCAGCGATTTTCCTCTGCGAGACTGCTCCTCGAGCTTTTCTCCCGATCAGAATACAGTACTTCTTCAAATTTTTCTTTAGTCTTCCATGATTTTAGGTTTGCTCTGCATTTTTGTGAAGTTTTGGGTTTTTCCAGTCACTGCCACCATGTTGCAGGGTGTTGGATGCTTTTCAGTGGCCTCAATGATGTCCTCTTACTCTTAAGTAGGTTAACTATTTATGTATTGATTGGAAGAACTATGTATATATATATATATATACAATTAGGGTTCAAGCTTGGAGCCATGTCCATGCTTGCTTGTGCACACAGCTTTGTGCAACACTAAGCTACCCCTAGGTGCAGGCCATGTGTTCTCTTACATTATTGTACTGGCCAGTACTGTACTTAGTCCCACATTAATCCTATATGTGCCAGACCCTTATATTACAAGCTCCTTCAAAAGGTGATGGTGGCTTGGACAATAACACAGGCAATAGTGAGCTCAGTTTGCCAACTACTTCAATGGAAAAAATAATTAGATGGTTGCCCCTCTGAGCCCTGTTCTGTGCTGCTGCTCAAGACAAATTTATGCGCTGATGTATTTTATGCAAAATAGAGAAATAATGGGAAGAGAGCCCTTTCCCAATCAGAAACATCACCCATTCCACCAAGATAAGGTCGAATATAACTAGCCATTGAACAGGTGAGGTTAAAAATTCCAGCGATCCCTTCAGCTGGGAGCCTGACCTTGGGTTCCGAGAGATTTAATGGTCATTGTTTAATGTGAGATCAGGAGTGAGCATTCCTTTTAAAAGCCTCCTCCCTTCTGCAGCCACTTCAGGCAGGAGCCATACCCAGTGACATTTAGAGTAATTAAGAAGGAGAGAGAGAGGGAGATAGCAAAGGAGTAGATATAACATTAAAAACTGGTATCAGCATAAGGAAACCTCATCATTTCTCACCAGTTAATTAAGCTAGCTGAGTATTATGCCTCTATGTCCCCTGAGGAGAAGGTAAAAGGACTAATTATGTTTGTCACACAAGTAACAATTAACTTTGTAATTAGGCAATAAAGGGGCAATTTAACAGTTCAGATTTATTGCTGCATTTTTCAATGGAATGATCAACTCTGCATAAGTGTTTTGATCTACAGCAGCATGTTCTAGCAGAGAGTGTATGAGTGAGAGAGACAGAGAGAGAGATGGGACAGAAGAGCTCTTTCCAGTATTAGGGCTGAGGAGAGAAAAACTGAACTGATTTTGGAAGTAAATTTGGAGAAAATTACAGTGATAAAGTTTCACCTATTCATTGTTGTCATCTTTTGCCAAATCCAAAACAGAATAAGGACAGGACAAGGACAAGATTAGGGGATCCTGACTCAATATTTGATTATTATTCAGCACGGATAAAACAGGTTCATGTCAAAGTCAGCACCTCTGTATCTGTTCAACACAGTAAGGAGTCTAACAACACCAGGTTAAAGTCCAACAGGTTTATTTGGTAGCAAACGCCACTAGCTTTCGGAGCGCTGCTCCTTCGTCAGATGGAGTGTTCAACACCACAGAAGTTACACGGAAGTTACAAGAGCATAGTGAACTTTAATAGGCAACTATCCTTGTTACAACAGTTTCTGTTTTTGAAATCTCATTCACTAAAGATGGTCTTCACTGGCAAAGCTGACATTTCTTAACCAACCCTAGCTGGTAATTAGGTGATTTTCTGAGGCACTTCACAGAGCAGCTAACAGTCAGCCGTGTTCATGTGGGAATAAAGTCACATTTCAGTCTGATTTGGACAAAAACAATCACACCCCGATTATGAAGAAAATAAAACTGCAACCAAGGACAGTTACTCCGTAAAGTTCATCATGCTATTCTAAATAATGGAGATTAGCAAAGCTGTGCTGGTAAACCAGCACAAAAAACAAAACTATTGAAAGATCTAGGAATTCTAGTCAAACAACTTACGTTTTTAAAATTCTTTCCTGGGATGTGAGCATTGCTGGCAAGGTCAACATTTATTGCCTGTCCAAAGTTGCCCTTAAGAAGGTGGTGGTGAGTTTCTTCTTGAACCACTGCAGTCCATCTGGTGTAGGTACACCAACAGCGCTGTTAGTATCCAGGCCTCTAACCCAGCCACATTGAAGAACGGTTGGTTGGAAATCAAGATGGCGTGTGACCTGAAGGGAAACTTGCAGGTGACGGTTCTATAATGCATCTGCTGCCCTTGTCCCTCTAGGTGGTGGAGGTTGCGGGTTTGGAAGGTGCTGTCAAAGGAGGTTTGATGATGAGTTCCTGCAGTACATCTTGTCGATGTTAAACACTGCTGCCACTGTGCGCCAGTGAAGGAGGGAGTGAAACCTTAAGGTGGTAGATGGGTTGTCAATGCAGTGGGCTGCTTTGTTCTGGATGGTGTCAAACTCCCTAAGTGTTACTGAAGCTGCACTCATCCAGGCAATTGGACAATATAAAATCAACTCCTGACTTGTGCCTTGTAAATGGTGGACAGCCTTTGGAGAATTGAGAGCTGAGTTACTTGTTGCAGTATTCCCAGCCTCTGACCTGCACAGCTGGTCAAGTTGAGATTCTGGTCAATAGTAACACACAGAATGTTGATGGTGGAATATTCAGCAATGGTCATACCATTGAATATCAAGGAGACATAAATTCTCTTTTATTGGAGATGGTCATTGTCTGACCCTTGTCTGGCATATATGTTACTTGTAACTTATCAGTCCAAATCTGAATGTTATTCACATCTTGCTACATGTAGATACAGATTTCTTGTGAATCTGAGGAGTCAGGAATGGTACTGAACACTATGGAATCATGAACAAACATCCCCATTTCTGACTTTATGATGAAGGGAAAGTAATTGATGAAGTTGCTGAAGGTATTTGGGCCGAGGACACTGTGCTGTGAAACTCCTTCTGTGATATCCTGGGGCTGAGATGATTGGTCTCCAACAACTATAACCATCTTCTTTTGTGCAAGGTATGATGATTCCAACCACTGGAGAGATTTCTCCTGATTCTCATTGTCTTCACTTTGCCAGGGAAATTCAATCAAGTACTGCCTTGATGTCAAGAGTAGCCACTTTCACCTCACCTCTGGAATTCAGTTCGCTTGTCTATGTTTGGACCGAGGCTGAAATGAAGTCTGGAGCCGAGCGCTCCTAGTGGAACTGGAACTGAGCATCAGTAAACAGATTATTGCTGAGTGTTGCTTGATTGGACTGTTGATGACCCCGTCATCATTTTGCTGATGATTGAGAATAGATTGATGGGACGGTGATTGGCCAGATCGGATTTGTCCTGCCTTTTGTGGAGGGGGCATTATTGAGCAATTTTCACATTGCCATGTAGATGCGAGTGTTGTATCTCTACTGGAACAGTTTGGCTAAGGATGCAGCTAGTTCTCGAACACATGTATTCAGTACCATTGCTGGAATATTGTCAGGGCCTGTAGCTTTTGCCGAATCCAGTACCTTCAGCCATTTTTTGACATCATGTGAAGTGAATCAAATTGACTGATGATTGGCATCTGTGATGCTGGGAACCTCAGGAGGAGGCCAAGTTGGATCACCCACTCAGCACTTCTGGCTGAAGATGATTGCAAACGCTTCTGTCTTCCTTTTTGCTCTGATGTGTGGGATTTCCCTATCATCCAGGATGAGGATATTGGTGTAGCCTTCTCCTCCAGTTAGTTGTTTAATTGTCCGCAGCTGGATGAGACAGGATTGCAGAGTTTTGTGGGATCACTTTACTCTGTATGTCGTGTGCTTTTCCACTCTTTGTCATATATGGAGTCCTACGTTGTAGTTTCAGCAGATTGACACTTCTTTTTTAGATATGCCTGGTGTTGCTCCTGGCCTGCCCTACTACATTCTTCATTCAACCAGGATTGATACCCCGGTTTGATGGTAATGGTAGAGTGGAAGATATGCTGAGCCATAAGGTTATAAATTGTGGTTGAATACAATTCTGCTGTTGCTGATGGCCCACAAAACCTCACGGATGCCCAGTTTTGAGCTGTTAGATCTGTTCTGAATCTATCTCATTTACATGGTGGTGATGCCAGACAACCCTTCTGTAAACAACAGGAAACCATCTGGCTCTTATGACAATCCAACCATTCCATGATCATGTTTATGGATACAAGCCTTTTAATTTCCAGATTTCTTTAAACTGAATTCAAACTGCACTGCTGGGATTTAAACACATGTTCTCTTGATGACCAGTCCAGCAATGTAACTAGCGCCGTACTTTTACTGAAGGACATTGTGTGAAAAGTAAGCAAAAAATAGAATCCTATGTTGGAAAACAGATATTTTAATCCTGGATTCGGGTAGTGAGAGTTCAGAAATTTACTGGCTTGGCACACCTGCCTCAGGCGAAAGTAGCAGCCGAGATGTGCTTTTCATTCTGTGGGAGTGGGCACTAACAGAGGTCGGGCCCACCATCCCTGGAAAAAGTTTGGAGGCAGTCACAGAGATTGCCTGCACCACGACGGGTATTGGGTGCCAGAGCCCGCCTTGGTGCAATAATGACAGCAAAACTAAGAACACAGTAACTTCATTGTAGTGTTAATGTAAGCCTACTTGTGACGCTAATAAAAATAAACTTTAAAAACTAATGAACAACTTGCATTTTTTAATCACTGCTCACCACAACATCCAGGCTATTGTACGTTCACATCTCGAGAGTGGGACTTATAAGGGAAAGAGCTTGAGGTAAAATACTCCAGCAGAGGCTGTCAATAACACATAATGCTAAGCAAATCTCTTCATGTGCACAATATTATTTGTCTTTCCTTTGACATCAGTGTTTTGAGATGAGATGCCAAGATGCCCTTTGTATTAAGTCACCCTGTTGCTTATAGATTCTGAGATTTTCACATCTTGGCATGTAAATCTCAGCACAAGGATATGTGGGAATTAGTATTGGTTTTATATTGCAGATAGCATATATTTCAGTGCTTTGAAAATCAACTAAAAAACTTTTTTTTTTCAACACAGGTTGACCAAATTCACATAGTTAAATTGGAAATAGTCATCGGATTCATTCCATTCTCCAAGGAGAGCTTTTTAAGCTTGAATGTCAGCATTTCTTCAGCTTAGTGATAACATTCCTGTCTCTGGGTCAGAAGCTGCTTAGTTCAAACCCCACTCCAGCTAAGGGGTGGCATCATGGCACAGTTGTTAGCACTGTTACCACACAGGGACACGGGGTTCAATTCCTGGTTAGGGTCACTGGCTGTGCAGAGTTTGCACATTCTCCCCATGTGTGCGTGGGTTTCCTCTGGGTGCTCTGGTTTCCTCCCACAGTCCGAAAGATGTGCTGGTGAGGTGTATTGGCCACACTAAATTCTCCCTCAGTGTACCCAAACAGGTGCTGGAGTGTGGTGACTGGGGGATTTTCACAATAACTTCATTGCAGTGTTAATGTAAGCCTACTTGTGGCACTAAGAAATAAACTTAAAACTAATCATAGAGGTAGAGCTTTAACATTGAATTTTGAGTTGAACCGATAGGATACTTATGTTGATGAGTCTGGGAGACCTCCCTCTTCATTAAATGGATTGTGGAACCATAACACTCTTCAAATGTTTTGGAATAATCACCCTAGTGGCTGATTATGGCCATAAAAAGAAAGTTCATATCATGGTTCATAAACCAGTCCGCATACCGTGCCACTCTTATAGAACAACTATGCTGTATGAGGCTATGAAAATATCACTTACACAATTTTTGACTTCATCTTTATTACTATTTGTAAATTATGATACAGGAGTTTTTCTGGCCCTCATGCTAGTAGGACCTTTCGATCCTGCAGAAGTCAATGGCTGTGATTTTCCTGTCCCCCCGTGGTGGATTTTCCGGCGGTGGGAGTGGTTTGCCATTGCTTACTGGAGGGATCTTTCAGTCCCACGGCCACGTTTTGGTGGACCTGCTGCAGGGGTCGCTTTTGTCGGGACCGGAAGATCCTGCCAACAGGAAGGGCTGGAAAATCTCAGTCAACCGATACTTAAATAGATTGCTGCCGCAGTGGGGCCAGCAAATCTTGGTGCAGTGATCTCATAAAACCATATGGGTTAAACTTTCTATCACAAATCTGTCTGTGTAGACCTAAGTCCCATCATTGGGAAACTGCATGGAGTTCCACTTGATAGGAAGAACAAATTTAAACGCACATAATTTGTACCACTTCTGATTTCCAGAGGTTTCCTGAAAGCTACAGTCAAATTGGATGCACTGACCTTTGCAATCAATTCTATGATCCCTATTTCAAGATGTATTGTATTAGTTAAGAAGGAAAAATTGAAAAATATAAATTCTCTTTGTAACTCAATGGAACTTTAATCACTATTTTATTTCACAACCAATCCAAAAATTATAATTTTTCCAATGGCCCTCAGTGATTTCTTTTTTCTTTCCCAATGATTATTTCTTTTGCTTTTTCAGTTGAAACAGCTGTTTACAGAAATGTTCACTTTTGTACTTCAGTGTTTTGCTGCTTTAAATCATTGTTCCATACCTATCAATTCTGATTTATTTCTGACTCGTCCTTTATTTTTCTTTATATTTGTGAGTTCTTTCCACGTTATGCATGGTTTATTTGGAGGAAATTTGCTTCATATTTATCAAGTTTTTATTGCATCATTCTTTTTCATTTCTCCATTAATCCTGAGTCAGTTTTTCATTTCTGTCATCTTGAAAAGCACTTTCTGTTGAAAATAGCACCGTCACAAGATAAATAACCCTTACAAAAGGTGGTTTTGCGTCGAGTTCAATTGATTTTCATTGTATTTTCTGTTGTGTATTGTTTACCCTTACAGATTTTTAAAATCAGGATGATTTATATCCCAACCTCTTTTGTTCTCACATGCCATTTCAAGTTGACTTTTTCAATGATAATTAGGAGATTTAACTTTCCTTTCAACTTTCTTCTTAATCTGACCTTGTCATGATTGTGGCTTTCAATCTTCCTGGTGCTGTTGGAAGTCAATAAAAGTGTTTCCCTTCTTGGACATGATGATGGTGCCTATGACTGAGTCGCAAAGAGGGATGTGTAGGTATGAAAGTGTGATTTATGAGCAAGGTTTTGGCTATTCATGATCCAAGAAGGCACTTTAAGATTGCTATAAAGGCAAGAAACTTTCTTGAATACAAATAAAAACAGACATTAAACATCACTGCACTATCTTGCAAGTGATATGTTGTTTATATACATTATACTTGGTTATGATCTTCCTATTCCATGAATAAGGATGTCACAACCATTATTCCAATCTTCTCCTGGCTGGCCTCCCATCTTCCATCCTTATAGGAACAAAGGAACAGGAGTAGATCGCTTGGTCCTTCAATCCTATCCTGCCATTGGCTGATTTGTAACAACTCCATTAACCACCTTCGCTCCACAAGCTTTAATACCCAAACCTAACAGAAACATATCAATCTCAGTTTCGGGAATTCCACTTGAGCTGGCCTCAGCAACTCTTTGAGAAAGAGAGTGCTACTACCTTTTATGTGATGAAGGGCTTTCTGACATCACGCCTAAATGGCCTCACTTTAATCTTAAAGTTATATCCCTTACAACTGGATGTGACTATCGGAAGAAAGTTACCTGTATTCTCGGCTATCAAATCCTTTAATCACATTAGACAGCTGAATTAGATCACCCCTTAATCTTCTATGTTCAAGGGAATACAAGTTCAGCCAATACAAATTATCTGCTTAATTCAACCCTTTAAATCCTGGAATAATTTGGGTGAACATGTGTTCCACACCCTTTAAATCCAGAAATGAATGCAGTAATCCTGATAACATTGAACCAGAGCTCTGAGCAGCTGACTTATGACTTCCATCCTTTGTATTTCAGCTCTCCTGATGTAAAGCTGAACATTCCATTTCTCTTTTTGATCATTTTTGTCCCAGCTCACTCATGTTTCCTGTACTTGGACTCTAATATCTCTCTGTTCACCCACAGTTCTTAGCTTCTTGCCATTTGGAATATACTCTGATCTATCTTTATACAGTCCTCAAGTGGATGATTTCACACTGTGAACTCATCTGCAATTGTTTTGCGTATTCATTTAATCCATCAATGCTCCTCTCCAATTTTCTGCTTTCATCTGCACCACTTAATAAGCCACCTAACTTGGTATAATTGGCAAATTCAGATATTATGGCTTTCTATTCCCTCATCTAAGTCATTCCCAAATATACTGAAAAATTATAGCCTTGGTATAGATCTCTAGGAAGCACCAGTAGTCACATTCTGTCAAGTTGACTATGTCCCCATTATGCCTATGCTATATCTACAAATGCTTAACCAATTCTTTAGCCAAGTCCATAGTCCCTTCCAATTCTATGTGCTCTGTTTTGGTAACAATTTTTTAAAATGTGGAACCTTGTCAAATATCTTTTGAAAGTCCCTTTAAATTTCATCCAGTAGCACTTCCTTATTTTCCATAGAAATCATAGAAACCCTACAGTGCAGAAGGAGGCCATTCGGCCCATCGAGTCTGCACCGACCACAATCCCACCCAGGCCCTACCCCCACATATTTACCCGCTAGTCCCTCTAACCTACGCATCACAGGACACTAAGGGGCAATTTTTTTTTTAACCTGGCCAATCAACCTAACCCGCACATCTTTGGACCATGTTAGTTCCCTCCGAAAAAAAACCTTGCTGCTTTGAACCTAACTCGCAACAAGTCCCATTTATCCATTACTTCAGTACTTGCTGACTTAAATTGGCTCTCAATCCACCAATGCCTCAAATTTTAAATGTTCATTTTTGTGTTCAAATTCCTTTCCCCTCTGTAGCTCTGTAACCTCCGCCAGCTGTACTCGCCTCCAATAGCTCTGCGTTGCTCCAATTCTGACTTCCTTTGAAGGCTTTAGTCTGTCATTTGTGGCTGAACCTTCAACCACCTATCCCTAAGCCCTGGAATTCCCTTATTGAACCTAGCTCTCTGCTTCTCCCTCGTCCTTTAAGATGTTTCTTAAATCATACTTATTTGACTAAGATTTTGTTCACCTCTCCTAATATCAAATTTTGTTAGATTATCGCCACTGTAAAGTGCTCTGGGATCTTTTATTATGTTAAATGGATGTTGTTTTTATTGTTAGAAGGCAGGTTATCAGTTGAATGTCAAGAATATAGGTACTGGCTATTGGTGGAGCTGGAATGTGCAATCACTTTCCTTTCCAAGCAGTTTATTTTTCCGGGCTGGCATGAGTAGGGAGAAGCAGAGCCCAATTCTGCCTATCACATTCTGTCTCTAATTTTATTGTAAAAGATTTGGGGTGATAAAGACACGGTAAGGTGATTCCTGTGTTCCTTGGTTCACTTTTGCAAACTTTAATGAGTTGGCTGGAAAGACAACATTCTACACATAGCTCAGTGGGTAGCACTCTCTTGCCTCTGATTGAATAGATTGTGCTAATCTCTCTGCAGTGGGGCTTTAATGGACTAGGTGCAGGCTGACATTTCAGTACAGTCCTGAAGGAGAACTTCACTATTGTATGTGCCTCTTCTGATAAGACGTTGAGATGGTTTGTCCTCTCGGGTCAAAGTAAAACATCTCGTTCATTATTCAAAGCAAAGTAAAGCAGTTCTCCTGGTGTCTTGACCAATACATACCCTCAGGGGAGGCGATGGCCTAGTGGTATTATCGCTAGACTATTAATCTAGAAAATGTAGTGGGGACCCAGGTTTGAATGCTGCTACAGCAGATGGTGGAATTTGAATTAAATAACAAAAAAATCTGGAATTAAGAGTCTACTGATGACTATGAAATCTTTGGCGATTATCAGAAAAACCCATCTGATTCACTAACGCCCTTTCGAGAAGGAAATCTGCCATCCTTACCTGGTCTGGCCTACATGTGACTCCAGAGCCACAGAAATGTGGTTGACTCTCAACTGCCCTCTAAGGGCAACTAGGGATGAGCAATAAACGCTGGTCAGCCAGTGACACCCATGTCCCACGAGTGAATAAAAAAAAATGGTAACATCATTAAATCAGATTAAGTAGTTCTGAACATTTCTGTTTGTGTTCAAATTAGCTGCTGCATTTCCTACTTTCCAAAAGCGATTTCACTTCAGGGTGTCCTGACGTTGTGAAATAAGTTGTCAATCTTTTCTTTGTAAGAAGTTTAACAACACCAGGTTAAAGTCCAACAGGTTTATTTGGTAGCAAAAGCCACACAAGCTTTCGAGGCTCTGAGCCCCTTCTTCAGGTGAGTGGGAATTCTGTTCACAAACAGAACTTATAAGACACAGACTCAATTTACATGAATAATGGTTGGAATGCGAATACTTACAACTAATCCAGTCTTTAAGAAACAAAACAATGGGAGTGGAGAGAGCATCAAGACAGGCTAAAAAGATGTGTATTGTCTCCAGACAAGACAGCCAGTGAAACTCTGCAGGTCCACGCAACTGTGGGAGTTACAAATAGTGTGACATAAATTCTGATTCTAGGATCGCATGATAAAGACTCAGGAGGAAAAAAGCAGAAATATTTATGTGAAATAGTGTGACATAAACCCAATATCCCGGTTGAGGCCGTCCTTGTGTGTGCGGAACCTGGCTATCAGTTTCTGCTCCGCGACTCTGCGCTGTCGTGTGTCGCGAAGGCCGCCTTGGAGAACGCTTACCCGAATATCAGAGGCCGAATGCCCGTGACCGCTGAAGTGCTCCCCAACAGGAAGAGAACAGTCTTGCCTGGTGATTGTCGAGCGGTGTTCATTCATCCGTTGTCGCAGCGTCTGCATAGTTTCCCCAATGTACCATGCCTCGGGACATCCTTTCTTGCAGCGTATCAGGTAGACAACGTTGGCCGAGTTGCAAGAGTATGTACCGTGTACCTGGTGGATGGTGTTCTCACGTGAGATGATGGCATCTGTGTCGATGATCCGGCACGTCTTGCAGAGGTTGCTGTGGCAGGGTTGTGTGGTGTCGTGGTCACTGTTCTCCTGAAGGCTGGGTAGTTTGCTGCGGACAATGGTCTGTTTGAGGTTGTGCGGTTGTTTGAAGGCAAGAAGTGGGGGTGTGGGGATGGCCTTGGCGAGATGTTCGTCTTCATCAATGACATGTTGAAGGCTCCGGAGGAGATGCCGTAGCTTCTCCGCTCCGGGGAAGTACTGGACAACGAAGGGTACTCTGTCCACTGTGTCCCGTGTTTGTCTTCTGAGGAGGTCGGTGCGGTTTTTCGCTGTGGCGCGTTGGAACTGTTGATCAATGAGTCTAGCGCCATATCCTGTTCTTATGAGGGCATCTTTCAGCGTCTGGAGGTGTCTGTTGCGATCCTCCTCATCCGAGCAGATCCTGTGTATTCGGAGGGCTTGTCCGTAGGGGATGGCTTCTTTAACGTGTTTAGGGTGGAAGCTGGAGAAGTGGAGCATCGTGAGGTTATCCGTGGGCTTGCGGTACAGTGAGGTGCTGAGGTGACCGTCCTTAATGGAGATGCGCGTGTCCAAGAATGCAACCGATTCCGGAGAGTAGTCTATGGTGAGCCTGATGGTGGGATGGAACTTGTTGATGTCATCATAGAGTTGTTTCAGTGATTGTTCACCATGAGTCCAAAGGAAGAAAATGTCATCGATGTATCTAGTGTATAGCACCGGTTGAAGGTCCCGTGCGGTGAAGAAGTCTTGTTCGAACCTGTGCATGAAGATGTTGGCATATTGAGGTGCAAATTTGGTCCCCATGGCTGTTCCGTGTGTCTGGATGAAGAACTGGTTGTTGAAGGTGAAGATATTGTGTGGACAGAGTACCCTTCGTTGTCCAGTACTTCCCCGGAGCGGAGAAGCTACGGCATCTCCTCCGGAGCCTTCAACATGTCATTGATGAAGACGAACATCTCGCCAAGGCCATCCCCACACCCCCACTTCTTGCCTTCAAACAACCGCACAACCTCAAACAGACCATTGTCCGCAGCAAACTACCCAGCCTTCAGGAGAACAGTGACCACGACACCACACAACCCTGCCACAGCAACCTCTGCAAGACGTGCCGGATCATCGACACAGATGCCATCATCTCACGTGAGAACACCATCCACCAGGTACACGGTACATACTCTTGCAACTCGGCCAACGTTGTCTACCTGATACGCTGCAAGAAAGGATGTCCCGAGGCATGGTACATTGGGGAAACTATGCAGACGCTGCGACAACGGATGAATGAACACCGCTCGACAATCACCAGGCAAGACTGTTCTCTTCCTGTTGGGGAGCACTTCAGCGGTCACGGGCATTCGGCCTCTGATATTCGGGTAAGCGTTCTCCAAGGCGGCCTTCGCGACACACGACAGCGCAGAGTCGCGGAGCAGAAACTGATAGCCAGGTTCCGCACACACAAGGACGGCCTCAACCGGGATATTGGGTTTATGTCACACTATTTCACATAAATATTTCTGCTTTTTTCCTCCTGAGTCTTTATCATGCGATCCTAGAATCAGAATTTATGTCACACTATTTGTAACTCCCACAGTTGCGTGGACCTGCAGAGTTTCACTGGCTGTCTTGTCTGGAGACAATACACATCTTTTTAGCCTGTCTTGATGCTCTCTCCACTCCCATTGTTTTGTTTCTTAAAGACTGGATTAGTTGTAAGTATTCGCATTCCAACCATTATTCATGTAAATTGAGTCTGTGTCTTATAAGTTCTGTTTGTGAACAGAATTCCCACTCACCTGAAGAAGGGGCTCAGAGCCTCGAAAGCTTGTGTGGCTTTTGCTACCAAATAAACCTGTTGGACTTTAACCTGGTGTTGTTAAACTTCTTACTGTGTTTACCCCAGTCCAACGCCGGCATCTCCACATCAATCTTTTCTTTCACCTTATTGTAATAAATTGTTTGGCCACTAAAAGACTTCCAATCACCAAAATATGGTTTGTGTGTTAATTTTATTTAGGATATCCTTTTCCTCCATTAATGCTCATGCAAACTGAACCACGATTATTGGCAGTAAGTATAATCCATTTCTAAGTATCCAAGTGCTTCATGTTTGCGGAATTACATTGAAATTTTATCTTATGCAAAAGAGAGCAGCTAAATGGTCCACAGTTAAGATTTTGGACGGGATCTTGAGCCCACGCTCCCCGTCTGTGGAAATGGTGGCGGGAGCTCAATATCCGACGAAACCCGAAAGTTACGAATCTTGCCAGCGAGATTGCAACTTCCAATTTTCATTGCCCCTTGCCGACAACGTAATCAGGTCGACATCCACAACGGGTGTGAACCTAATTTACACACAATACACCACACTTCCACATGATTAAAGACTCCATCAGCAGATATTAAGCCTCCACCATATTTTTAAACTGCACTGACATGATGTACACCAGGTCCACCCAGACAGGAACCTGTCATGGGGATCCCCCCAGGGGTTTAAAGGTGAATATTGCCCTCGGGGAAGAGCAACATGGCCTGACAATGCCCCGGCACAGGTTGGCACCATGGCAAGGAGCAGTGCCGTGCGAACCCTAGTGGGAGATCATGGGGGAAGGGGGATTAATTTATATGTGGTGGTGGGCTGGAGCAGACTGGGGAGCTGGGTATGCCAGCAATTGCCATTTGGGGTGTGGACATGGCAGGGGTGAGGGGCTGAAGGGAAGGAGTCCTATGTTCGGGGGGGAATGGGGCTGTTGCTGTCACTGACTGCTGGAAAGAAGGAAGGGGTTTGATGTTCGGGGGAAAGCTGGTGGGGGGGTGCGGTCACTGATTGGAGCTGGCATTTCTCCCCTCCCCCCCAGCAGCTGGAGAGGGTTGAAGGAGGCAGAAAGGTGTGAGGGAGTCCCCGAGGCCTCTATGGTAGAGTGGGGGAGATTACTTCTTGCTTTGCCTTTTAAACATGGCGCCCTGATCTCAGTGCAGCCAGACTTTGCTGGGATGTTGAGGCCTCGCCCCCTACATGACAGCGTGAAACATGCCCACCTGGTTTTTGTGACAAAGTGTGGCAAGATCTGGAGAGAAATCCAGCTTGATTCTCTGGAGAGAAAGACATCTTCTTTCTTTGGTAAGATGTGACCAAACATCTTACTTGTTTGGTAAGATTTGCCCTATTATCAGTGAGATACCACATCCAGTAATATGAGAAGTGACTTCTGATTTTGGTGATATTTGTTAAGGAATGTAACCAGGATTTTGAGAGAGTTTCCTTTACTTCTATAAATGGTTCCCTGGGTTATTTAATTGCCATGTGAACAGGCAGCAATCATCTCAATCCATTTAAAGGACAGTGTTTTATTAAATTGTTGAGTTGACATGAAGAATAGACGACTTGAGCCTCTTCCATCATTCAACCGAATCATTACTGACCTGCTGCTCAATTCTATTTACCTGCCTTTGTTCCATAAGTTTGAAACCCTTACCGAATAAAAATGTATTAATCTCAGTCATGAAAATATTACTTTGTCCAGCTTTTGAGAAAGAGAATTTCAGAATTACCGCTTGTGTAAGGTGCTTTCTAATTTCACTCCTAACTCGCCTTTGGCTCTAATTTAAGACTGTGTTCCCTTGTTCTCTATTCACCCACTGAAGAAAATTAATTCTCTTCATCAAACTTAATGAATCTTTTGGTCATTTTAAATAGCTCAATTTGATTATCCCTCAATCCTCTATATTGGAACAAACACAAGAAGTTTATACAGCCAGTCTTCAAACTTTAACCCTTTAAATCTTGATCGTTCTGGTGAATTTGCACTGCATTCTTGCAAGTGATACAACATTTTCTGAGGTGCAGAGTTCAAACTGACCACATTGGTCCATATCTTCTAATCCCAATAATAGTGAACAGTGAGACATTCGCTGCTATCGAGGGCTGCAATGACATTGGAAGTTCCGGGGTTTACACAGGAACCAGGAACTTTCAATACAGTACCTGAAAATTGATCTTGGTGATGTTCCCACCAGGAAGTTTGGATGAAAGCTGTGCTAAGGAGTGCAGCTCCAGGTAAAGGTGGATTGTCAAAGCACTCCAGCACATAGGAAACCTCAACTCAGCTCACTCACGCCCGACACAGCTCAGTCCCTTTCCTATAGTGTTCACCCCCAACATAACTCAACACCATCCCAATGTTCATACTCCCTACAACCCCAACAATGTTCACATCCTCAACTTCCCTCACAACAATATTCACCACCCTAGATATTGACAATTCTCACCACTTCACTGCACCCACCCTGATAATGCCCAATCCCTGACAATGCGGACCCTCTTCTACACCACCAAAACTGCTCACCACCCCTTGCACCCCCTGACAATGTCACCACCTCCCCTCAGACAATACTCACTGCACATGTCACACCCCACCAGCCAGCTCATCTTCCAGAATCACTGGTTCCTTAGTTTGGCTGATGTCAAAACAGAGTCAGCATTGTTGGGAGGAAGCCCTGGTGAACAGTGTTGGGTGTTCAGGGGAGATGAGTATTATCGCGATTACAGGAGGAAGTATTGTTGAAAGGGTCGGATGGGTGAACATTTTGGGGGCTACGGGAGACGGTGAATATTGTCAGGGAGGTGAGGGACAGTGAGCATTGTTGGGAAGGTGTTGGGGGTGTGAGCATTGTTGGCATGAGGGAGGGATGAGCATGGTTAAGGGTGCAGGGGTGTGACGAGTGTCGAGTGCTAGTGGGGGATGGGGTGGGGAAGAGGTTGGCGCTTTGTTGAAGATGCAATGTGGGTGAGGAACATGGTCAGGTTTGTGCAGGGACATTGTTGGGGGCTGCGCAGTGGGTGATTATTTACAAGGGGGTGGGGGGTTGCAGAGTGGTGAGCATTGTTGTGCGGTGCAGGGAGTGAGCATTATCAGGAGAGGTTGGGGGGAGTGAGCAATGCCAGGAATAATTGAGAGAGGTGAGCATTGTTGGGGGTGCAGGGTAGATGAATGTTGGGGAGTTGAGTGTCACAACTGGTGTTGTGACCAGTGTCAGAGATTATGGAGGGGAAACGGTGTTAGGGGAGGCTGAGCAGTGATGTGAGTGGTTGAGGAGGAAACCGAACAAAGACAAGAGATTTAAAATCTCTTCAGGTCAATGAACTTAAGGGATATGTATTCATAAAATCAGAAGAAATAGGAGAAGTTGTCGACTATTCTGCCAATCAAACTCAGCCATTTGATAAGATCTTGGCTCATCTGACTGGCTTTGCCTTCACTTTCCTGCCTGCTCCCATAACCTTTGACTCCCTTGTTAATCAGAAATCTGTCTTACTCAACCTTGAATATATTCAATGACCCAGTCTCCACTGTTCTCTATGGAAGAACATTCCAAGGAGAATTCCTCTCAGGATCTACTCTCAGCACCTCCCTTGTGAAGCCCCTTCAGAACCTCACATGTTTCAATATAATCACCTCGCATTCCTCCAAACTGCACAAAGTATAGGCCCAACCTGCTGAACCTTTCCTCATTAGACATGATAAAGGGCATCAGTGCAATTAGGTTTTGCCACAAGGCCTCCCCAGATTGCTCGGTGCAGGATTCAAGCTGGAGCTGGGACAGGAATATCCAAAGGCTTGAGCACTGGATAAGCAGTGAGAAAGCACTGCTCAGTAGCTGATTGGAAACCTGGGCCAATACTTCAGATAGGGTCTGGTCAAGTTTAAGGAGAACTTTCTCCCTTTGGAATTGGGTTGATAACTCTAATTTATCCTGTAGAGCTGAACATGTGACATCTACCAGCAGTGTGAACATTGTGAGGGAACCCAGAGTTATAAGATTAAAAAGCGTGATTTCCCCTGTGAAGTCGGCATAAAAATTAAAAGCTGGATTCATCTGCTGCACAAAGGTTCAGAGGTTTATAAGCATTCCTGGGCATAATTGTGTGCTCAAGGACACTAACATCATGGGGCATACGATATGATATATCCTTCTTCATAAGGCAGTTTGTGAATAACAGGAACTGGCGTCTACATCACCACAGCAAGGCATTGATAAATTGTAAGATACCATAGTCTAACAATGATGTGGGGATGCCGGTGTTGGACTGCTGAAGGAAGCTCATCCCTCTCAATTACTCCTGGCATTGTTCACTCCCCCAACCCTCCTGATGATGCTCATTCCCTGCACCACATAACAATGATCATCACTCTGCAACCTCCCCCCGCCCCCCCCCCCCCACCTTGTAAATGTTCACCCACTGCGCAGCCCCCACCTGCTGAAGGAGCAGCGCTCTGAAAGCTCGTGATTCCAGATAAACCTGTTGGACTTTAACCTGGTGTTGTGGGACTTCTTACTATAATCTAACAATGGATAACATTAAGGATGGCCTTAAATCACTTGTCAATGAATTCTGGAAGCAGAGTGTAACAAGAAAGTGTCCACCTCACAGTATCATGTTTACTCGAAGAATGTTGACGAAAACAAAAGATGTTGGGGACAATTTTCTGCGCATGCGCTGATCTGTCAGTGGGGAGATTGGGCACGCAAACTGCACACCCTCCACCCGCGCCCCCCCCCCCCCCCACCACCAAATTTCTGGCCTCCCGATCGCCAGCTTCCCCGACCACACCCCATGGATCATCGGCCTCCATGACTTCTCCAATGGCTGGCTTCCCCAACCAACGCCCCCCATGACCAGCCCCAACCGCCCTCCTCCTGCTTAACCCCACCGATCCCTAATGTAGAGTGCGCAGCAGGGTCCCCCACCACTACCAATCAGCCCCATCCACAGAAGGCCCCACTCCCTTGGCACTGCTTAGTGTTCGGTGAAGAATGCCAGGGTGCCCAGTGGAACCCCCACCCTTGACCTCCCGGAGTGCGTGGGGGGAGCCTCAATGGTCTCTGTCCCCACCAACGGAGTGATCATGCCTGGTCTCTGTTGATGGAAACCAGCTTTATTCCCTGCTGGTGGGAACCTCACCTGGCTGGGGGGTGGGTGCAGAGGGAGCATGAACGAGCCTCAATGGTATCATCCAGGCTCACTCATGATATGGAAATTGGAATTTCCACATGGTAATCAGCCTCACACTAATTTCCGGCGTGAGGCTGATTACGTTCTAAAAAAGGGCCTGGGAAAGTCGGGATCAGCGACTCTCTTTGCAGGCCCCCATTTCTCAGCCTGCTGGCTACTTCAGTGCAGCAGGCCAGGAAAATTGCACCTGTTGCCCAGCATGTGTGCTTTTTGCTGGTTCAGCTTCTTTATGGGTTTTTAGATTCACTCCAGCATCTTTCATGGTAAACGTATAACTACTGTAGTGTGACAGTGATAGTTCTCCCCTTAATTGGGATCGTGCCATCTTACTGTCCTCTGTAAATTTCTACTCAGGGATTTAAAATCTATACTCGCTAAATATTGATAGGTATCTTAAATATCTATCTGGAACATTATTTAAATTTACGAGGAACTTGCTCCCTGTGTGGATGAAGAAAAGGACTGTAGGGAGGATAAGCTAACTGACCACTGCACTGTGGCACAGGCAGCCATTCAAGAGGGGGGAGTAAAAAGAAAAGTGGTAGTGGGAAGCGATTCTAAAATTAGGGAGACAGATAGCATCCTTTGTAAGCAGGATAAAGAGTCCCGCATGGTATGTTGCCGACCTGGTGCCAGGGTAAGGGACATATCTAACTGGTTTGAAAGGATATTGAAGTGGGAGGGGGATGGGGTGGATCCAGTTGCTGTGGTCCATGTAGTGACAAACATGGGCAGGAATAGGCAGGAGGACCTGTTTGGGAAATATCAGGAACTAGGAACCAAATTAAAGAACAGGTCCTCAAGGGTTATAATCTCTGGATTATTACCCGAGCCACATGCGAATTGGCAAAGAGAGAAGAAGATTAGGGAGGTAAACACGTGGCTAAAGGAGTGGTGTGGGGAAGAGGGGTTCCATTTTGTGGGGAACTGGCATCAGTATTGCAACAAGAGAGAACTGTACTGATGGGATGGGCTCCACCTGAACTGATCTGGGACCAGGACCCTAGCGGAAAGGCTAAATAGGGAAGTCACAAGGACTTTAAACTAGTAAATGGGGGGTGGGGGGCAGGGGCAGAGCTCAGTAGAAGTTAGTAAAGTTTCCAGAACTAGTCGTAGAGTAGAGAGTATGGAAATTGGCAGGAATAAAACTTCAGGCACAACAGATAAAGGGACAACTATGGGAAGAAGGGCAGTCAACACAGCACTGAGGGTGCTGTACCTAAATGCGCGCAGTATCTGGAACAAGGTAAATGAGCTGGAAGCACACATTGTAATTGAAGGGTACGATGTTGTGGGCATCACAGAGACGTGGCTGCAAGGGGATCAGAGGCGGGATCTGAATATCCAAGAATATGTGTACTATCAAAAGGACAGGCAGATGGGTAGAAGAGGCGGTGTTGCCTTGTTGGTAAGAATCAAAATTAATCATTAGTAAAAAGTTGGGGAAGGGATGGGTAGAATTGTGTGGGTAGAGCTGAGGAATCGCAAAGGGAAAAAGACCTCGATTGGAGTTATGTACTAGCAGTACTCAGGATCCTTGTTGGACAGAAAATAAATCAGGATATAGAAAAGGCAATATTACAGTAATCTGGGGGGATTTCAACATGCAAGATGGACTGGGAAAATCAAGTTGGTAGCAGACCCCAAGATAAAGAATTTGTGGAATGTCTATGGGATTTTTTTGGAGCAGCTTGTGCTGGAACCCACTGGGGAACAGGCACTTCTGGATTTGGTGATGTGTAATGAGGCAGACTTGATCAGGGAACTTAAGGTGAAGGAACCCCAAGGGGGCAGTGACTACATAGGATAGGATTCACCTTGCAGTTTGAGAGGGAGGAATTAGAATCAGATATGACGGTGCTACAATTGAGTTAAAAAAACTACAAGGCCATGAGGGAGTTGCTGGCCAGATTTGATTGACAAGGGAGCCGAGCAAGAAAGACTGGAACAACAATGGCAGGAACCTTTGGGGATAATTCAGAAGGCACAACGTAAATTCATTCCAAGGAAGAGGAAGCATGTTAAGGGGAGGACGAGGCAACCATGGCTGACAAGGGAAGTCAGAGATAGCATAAAAGCAAAGGAAAGAGCATACCGTAAGGTGAGGTATAGTGGGAAGCCAGAAGATTGGGAACCCTTTACAAGCAAGCAGAGGACAACGAAAAAAAAAAGAATGGAGAAGATGAAATATGAGGGTAAGCTAGCTCGTAATATAAAAGAAAATTGCAAGAGTTTTTTTAGATATATAAAAGAGGGGCAAGAATGGACATTGGACCACTGGAAAATGAGGCTGGAGAAGTAGTAATGGGGGACAAAGAAATGACAGAGTAACTTTGTATCAGTCTTCACGGTGGAAGACATCAGTAACATGCCAGAACTTCGAGACAGTCAGGGAGCAGAGGTTAAAGTTGAAATCAAAATTCCTAATTGAAGCCTCCAGAGTGTCTTTGTAGTGCTTTCTTTAACTACCATGAGAGTGCACCCCAGAATCAATTTCCCCATAGAAGATTTGCTTTATACTCTGGCTAGATGACCAGCTCAACTCAGTTGAGACTGTCTCAATGTGATGATGTTGGATGTTTGGCATGCCAGCTCAAGGTGAGCACTTCAGTGCCTGGTATTTCGTTCTGCCATCTGATTTTCAGATGTTTCCAAAGTCAGCTTGAGTGAAAATGAATGGTTGAGTTTCTCAGCATGACACTGGTCTGCAGTGTAAGTCTCACATGAATAGAGCAGACTGGGTGACAATTGCTCTATAGGCCTTCAGTTTGGTCGGCAGACATAAAGTCCGCTGAAGGCTACACATGCTTTGGTAATCCTTGCATGCGTCTTGTTGTCAGCATAGTCAACTCAGGGGAGAGCATGCTGCCGAGAACAATGAACCTATCCACTGCTGACAGATTCTGGTTATGAACTGAATCCTTACGGTTGAGATACCTGGCGAGTGCATTACTTCAGTTTTCTTTGTTCTGATCATATGGATTGTCATATGCATTGGAGAATAAGCTTTGCTGCTTGACAGGAGTTTGATTGCATTCAACGTTTCTAACAGCGTGGGAGGTTCATCAGATGAACGGTTGATTGTTTCTTCATTGCTGAATGGAGGTTGATCGAGGATGTGGTTAAAGTGCTCTGCCCATCTTTCCAAAATTTGGGCTTTTTCCTGTGAGCAGTGTTGACCCGTCGGCCCCGTGGCTTAGTGAGGAATCAGTAGAGTGGGGTCGGGAGACAGCATTCAAAGCATTTTAGAATCTCTTCCGGTCTTTGTGGTCTGCATTTGACTGAAGTTCGTCTGTCTTTTGATTCAACCAAGTGTCTTGCATCCCTCTGAACTTACTTTGAACCGTCCTGTGGGTGTTTCAGTCGGCATCAGGCTCGGATAGTGATGCCTTGTCATTCAGATAAATGCTGTTGAGCTGATGTTTCTTCTACATTTCCTCATTGGTTCAATGAAAACAATCTTGATGCTTATGAGAGGAAGGGTAAAGGGCTACTTGAACAGTGGAGTATACAATATCCTTGAAGATCGCTCGGTCATCCTTAATGCAATGAGTCCATTTTCACTGCACATTCGTGACTCTTGAGTTTCTCAGAGAGATTTCTTCATGACTACTTGTTTGAGCCTCGAGAAATTGTGATACATCTGGACCTTCATGCCCTGGGGGTGCCCAAGGAGATAAATCTTGAGGTTTAACATTGATAAGATAAGATAGTGGTCAGTCCAGCAGTCAGCACGACATATAACATGCAAATCCAACCTGTTCCTCTGCCCGGTAAAGACATAGTCCACTAAATGTCAATGCATAGCAAGGTGGTGCATTCAAGATGCTTTGTTGTGATTAAGTAAAATCGTTTCCTCACGAAACAACTAATTCCTGCCAGGATCAACATTCAGTAACCTAAGAATGCTTGAAAAATCATTGATTTAAATTGCAAAGTTAATTCATGCTCTTGAAGGAATATTACCCACTGTTCTTACCTGATCTGGCCTATTTCTCAGAATCCCTACAATGCAGAAGGAGGCCATTCAGCCCATCAAGCCCACACCTACTCTCCGACAGAGCATCCCGCCCAGGCCCTATCCCCGTAACTCCATGTGTTTACCCTGCTAATCCCATTAACCTGCACATTTTGGGAGATTATGGAACAATTTAGCATTGCCAATCCACCTAACCTGCACATCTTTGGACTGTGGAGGAACTGGAGCATCCGAGGAAACTCACGCAGACACAGGGAGAATGTGCAAACTCCACATAGACATTCACCAAAAGCTGGAATTGAATCCGGGTCTTTGGCACTGTGAGGCAGCAGTGCGAACCACTATGCCACCATGCCACCCAATGCATATTTGATGCAAGTCCCACATTTATGTGGCTGACTCTTAACTGCCCTCAGTGGCCTAGTAAGCCATTCAAGACAACTAAGGATGGGCAGTAAATGCTAGCCTTCTCAGTAATGCCCATAAACTGAGATTTAGTTTTTGTTTTAAATGGTGTTTTTTTTCTGTTCCAATTCCTCCTAATGATTTTAACTCTGTACAAGTGGGTTATTTTTGAATGGATTAAAATGAGGTTCAATAAGTAGCTTGTGCTACTCTATACATTTCTCTTTTTTTAATTCATTCATGGGATATGGGCGTTGCTGGCTAAGCCAGAATTTGTTGCCAAATTCCCCTTGAATGGAGTAGCCATTTCAGAGGGCAATTCAGAGTCAACCACATTGCTGTGGACCTGGAGTCACATGCAGGCCAAACCAGGTAAGGATGGCAGATTTTCTTCCCTGAAGGATATTAGTGAACCAGATGGGTTTTTATAACAATTGATGAGATTTCATCCTCAGACTTTTACTTCCAGATTTCTATTGAGTTTGAATTTCACTATCTGTCATGGTGGGAATCAAACTCCGGTCCTCAGAGCATTACCCTGGGTCTCTGGATTACTAGTCTTCTACAATACCACCATGCCAATGCTACTATTGCTGTAGTGATTACCTTGAATGCAACAACTTAACCAACATGAGTTTGGTTTGTTTCTTGTGAGGATCTTCAATCTACAGCATGCATCAGCACTTCATCTTGTGGTCCAAAAGAACAAATGGTTGTTCCTCGTGAAACTTGAATCACAGTTTAAATAAATCTGGATCACATCCAGGCAGCAGCCAAACCCCCCAGTCGCTGTAAATGGTTTTGATGTGGCTTTTAAAATAGGTGGATCAATAGATGCTGCTGACCAATTGTATTTCATTGAAAGTCATGTCACATCTGAAGGCTTCTGTAAATTATTTCAAGATTCCTCGGAATACTTGTGCCCTGAAGGACCAGAGGTTCTCAGTGCAATGAAGGACTGGCTGCAGGGGGTATGATATCGCAGGAAAATGCTTTCAAGATGAATGTCAGCTAGTGACAGTCATTCAACATCCAATAGATTCATTAAAGTTATTCCAAATTTTATGGAATGCTTGTGCCCGACAGGATTTTTTCTACGGACAGAAAAATCAATCTCTTCCTCCACAAATTGTTAAGTTTAACCTTTGCTGTGCGTTTTCTTCACTACAGTAATAATAAAATGTAGGTGATTTGGACTCAGGTTTTAAATTGATCGAAAGCATCCTCGTCTGGAATAATTAGAAGATTGATTGCTAATAAGTATATTAAAAGCAATAAGTGAAAATGCTAATCTGAGGCTGATTTATAGGCTCTTTAAATATTGGTGCTTAATTGTTGTTTACTGAAAGGGCTCTGATGTGTGCCACCATTAGGTTTATAAGGCGAAACCTCAGGAATGCTAATTTTCAATGACCTTCTGCAAACGACAAAGAAAAAACAAACACGCAGCTTAAACACAAGGACCTCAACTTGACAAGGTCAAGGTCACCGTAGCTCTATAAAGAGCTTATATATTGACACTGGAAGGAAACAACTCAGTGCACCAGTAGGATTGTCCCATTGCTTTGTAATCAAAGTTCAATAGCCAAATGGCTTTCACAATGGTCCTGTTTTAGGTTTGTTCAATTTATTAATACACAGGGTAATAGAATTTTGGCTATGGGAGAAGTAGTGACATTGCGGTAATGTCACTAGCTAATAATCCAGAGGCCTCGGCTACTATTTTGGGACACTGTTCAAATCCTACCAGGGCAACTGGTGGAATTTAAATTCAATGAATAAAAATCAAAGCCATTCTCAGAAATGATGAGTCTGAAACTATTGTCAATTGTTGTAAGAACCCATCTCATTCATGAATGCCTTTTAGGGAAATAAATCTGCTCCATGTAACTCCAGACACAGAACAATGTGGTTGATTCTTAAATGCTCTCTGAAATGGCATGGCAAGTTACTCAGCTCTACCAAACCATTACAAAGTGAAGAAGAATTGAAAACGGTCAGACGACCCAGCATCGAACTGGACACCGAAATGACAATGGCACACCTACACCTGTCAATGCTGCAAGGTCCTCACCACTAACATCTGGGAACTTGTGCCAAAATTGGAAGAACTATCCCATAGAATAGTCAGTAAACAGCCTGACATAATCATACTCACCAAATCATCTCTCAACGCAAATGTTCCTGACTCCTCCATTGCCATCTCTGGGTACATGCTGTCCCACCAACAGGACAGACCCATCAGAGGTGGCAGCATAGTTGTATACAGTCAGGAGGGAGTTACCCCAGGAGTCCTCAACATCGACTCCGGACCTGAAGAAGTTTCATGGCATCAGATCAAACATGGGCAAGGAAACCTCCAATCACTTACCACACACCACCATTCCATGCTCACTCCTCAAGTGATGAATCAATACTTCTCCACGTTGAGTACCAGTTGAAAGAAGCACTGTGGGTGGTAAAGACATATAATGTATTCTGGATAGGGGCCACAATATCCATCACCAACAGTGGATTGGTAGCACTACTACTCACTGAGTTGGCTAAGCCCTCAAGGATATAACTGCTAGACTGGGTCTGTGGTAGAAGATGAGGGACCAACAAGAGAGAAAAACCTACTTGACCTCATCCTCACCAACTCACCTGTCACAGATGATAGTAGTGACCATTGCACAGTCCTTGTGGAGACAAGGTCCCATCTTCACATTGATGATACTATGCATTGCTTGTTGTGGCAGTGCCGTGAGGCTGAATGGAATAGATTTTGAACATATCTAATTACATATCCACTTGGTACTGTGCATCATTGCCAGCAACAGAATTGTATTCAATCACAATCTTACAGTCTGGCATAACCCCAACTCCACCATTACAACCAAGCTGGGGATGAACTCTGGTTCTCTTAGTGCAGGGGTGCATGTCAGGAGAGGCATCAGGAATACCTAAAAATGAACTTCTACTTGAAGAAGCTGCAACACAAGACCACTAGGGTGCCAAACAGTGGACGCAACATACAAAGAACAAAGAACAAAGAACAATACAGCACAGGAACAGGCCCTTCGGCCCTCCAAGCCCGCGCCGCTCCCCGGTCCAGGATTGAATCCTGAATCCAGGATCCCCGCCCAATTTTCCAGCCTATCTACACACCAATATCCTATCCACCGAGCTGTCCCTCACAGCTACGATGCTTTGTTCATTACAACCTATTAACTCACCCCCACCCCCCCATTCCAGACCATGTGATCTCCAGGGAGAGGCGAAAACCCAGAGTGAAAAACCCCAGGGCCAATATGGGGAAAAAAAAAATCTGGGAAATTCCTCTCCGACCCCCTGAGGCGATCGAAACGAGTCCAGGAGATCACAATGGCCCTGATCGGAAAATGCTTCCCAACCCTAGTCATTTCCACTTCCACGAACACCATATGAATTTCCTGCCCCCGAGACAGGTTCCCAACTATCCGCAGTCTCGCTCTGTACTGGCACCAGCAAGATGATCATAGAATGAAGCTATGAAACGAGAAACAAGGAACAATTAGCCCGCGCCGCTCCCTGGTCCAAACTAGACCACTCTTTTGTATCCCTCCATTCCCACTCCGTTCATATAGCTGTCTAGATAAGTCTTAAATGTTCCCAGTGTGTCCGCCTCCACCACCTTGCCCGGCAACACATTCTAGGCCCCCACGACCCTCTGTGTGAAATATGTCCTTCTGATATCTGTGTTAAACCTCCCCCCCTTCACCTTGAACCTATGACCCCTCGTGAACGTCACCACCGACCCGGGGAAAAGCTTCCCACCGTTCACCCTATCTATGCCTTTCATAATTTTATACACCTCTATTAAGTCTCCCCTCATCCTCCGTCCTTCCAAGGAGAACAACCCCAGTTTCCCCAATCTCTCCTCATAACCAAGCCCCTCCATACCAGGCAACATCCTGGTAAACCTCCTCTGTACTCTCTCCAAAGCCTCCACGTCCTTCTGGTAGTGTGGCGACCAGGACTGGACGCAGTATTCCAAATGCGGCCGAACCAACGTTCTATACATCTGCAACATCAGACCCCAACTTTTATACTCTATGCCCCGTCCTATAAAGGCAAGCATGCCATATGCCTTCTTCACCACCTTCTCCACCTGTGACGTCACCTTCAAAGATCTGTGGACTTGCACACCCAGGTCCCTCTGCGTCTCTACACCCTTTATGGTTCTTCCATTTATCGTGTAGCTCCTCCCTACATTATTCCCACCAAAATGCATCAAAATGCATACAATAGACATGCCTAAGTATTTCATAACCAACAGATCAGATCGAAGATCTGCAGTCCAGCCACCAGTCATGGATGGTGGTAGACAATTTTAAACAAATATCAAATATCCTTACCCTAAAGGATGGGGGATTGCATTTACAATGCAATCTTTGTAAAGATGCATTTACAACCATCTTTGGCCTAAAGTACGGAGAAGATTCCAAATCTTGGCCTCCTCCTGAGATGTCCAGTATCACACATGCCAGTCTTCAGTAGTAACTAAAGATATTGCAAAGGCTCTGGGCCTTGACAACATTCCAGCAGCAGTGCTAAAGAGATGATCTCCAAAACAATCTTTGTCACTAGCCAAGATGCTCCAGCACAGCTACAACACTGACAGTTACACCTTCTCCCAAATCATTTATATATATCACAAATAGCAGAGGTCCCAGTATAGAGCCCTGCGGAACAGCACTGGTCCAGACCTTGAAGGGGGAGGAGTGACTTGATAATGGTTTTGAAAATCCATGGAGTGTCTGGACACAGTAGGTAGGGTACTGTTCCCATTGGTGGAAAGGTGAAGAACCAAAGGGCAAAGATTTAAGTGATTTGCAAAATAAGCAATGGTAATATGAGGAAAAACTGTAATTACTCTGTGATTAGGATCTGCCATGCACTGCTGAGAGTGTGGTGGTGGCAAATTCAATCATGGCTTTCAAAGAAAGAATTGGATCATTTTTAAGAGAAAATAATTTGCAAGGCTATGGGGAAAAGGCAGTAGAGTGAGATTAGATGAGTTCTTACAGAGAGCTGGCATGGACATGACGAGCAAATAGTGGTGAAGAAGGCATATGGTATGCTTGCCTTTATAGGACAGGGTATAGAGTATAAAAGCTGGAGTCTGATGATGCAGCTGTATAGAACGCTGGTTAGGCCACATTTGGAGTACTGCGTCCAGTTCTGGTCGCCGCACTACCAGAAGGACGTGGAGGCATTGGAGAGAGTGCAGAGAAGGTTTACCAGGATGTTGCCTGGTATGGAGGGTCTTAGCTATGAGGAGAGATTGGGTAGACTGGGGTTGTTCTCCTTGGAAAGACGGAGAATGAGGGGAGATCTAATAGAGGTATACAAGATTATGAAGGGTATAGATAGGGTGAACAGTGGGAAGCTTTTTCCCAGGTCGGAGGTGACGATCACGAGGGGTCACGGGCTCAAGTTGAGAGGGGCGAAGTATAACTCAGACATCAGAGGGACGTTTTTTACACAGAGGGTGGTGGGGGCCTGGAATGCGCTGCCAAGTAGGGTGGTGGAGGCAGGCACGCTGACATCGTTTAAGACTTACCTGGATAGTCACATGAGCAGCCTGGGAATGGAGGGATACAAACGATTGGTCTAGTTGGACCAAGGAGCGGCACAGGCTTGGAGGGCCAAAGGGCCTGTTTCCTGTGCTGTACTGTTCTTTGTTCTTTGTTCTTTGTATCTGCCGGAAAATGTGGAAAATTGTCCATGTCTGTCTTGTTCACAAAAAGCATGACAAATTCAATCCTACCAATTACCTCCCCATCAGGTCTAACCTTGAGTGTCAGTGAAGTGATGGAAGGAGTCATTTGAAGAGCTATTAAATAGCACTGACACAGCCAGTACATGCTCACTGATGTTCTGCTAGGACTACTCATCTCCTGAACTCATTACAGTTTTGATCCAAGCATGGACAGAAAAGCTGAACTCAAGAGGTGAGATGACAGTGAATGTCTTTGACATCAAGTCGGTATTTGACCGAGTGTGGTATCAAGGAGCCTGAGCAAAACTAAAGTGAATCATGGAGAAAATTCTCCACTGGTTGGAGTCATACTTGGCACAAAGGAAGATGGTTGTATTATTAGAGGTCAATCATCTCATTTCCAGGACATCTCTGCAGAAGTTCCTCAGGGTAATGTCCTCGGCCCAACCATCTTCAGCTGCTTCATCAATGACCTTCCCTCCATCATCAAGTCAGGATATTCGCTGATGATTGCACAATGATCAGCATCATTTGCAACTCCTCAGATACTAAAGCGGTCTTTGTCCAAAAACAGCAAGACCTGGACAATGTTGATGCTTGGGCTGATATGTGACATGTGTCATTCGCACTACTGACCACCTTCAAGTTCTCCTCCAAGCCACATACCATCCTGTCTTGGAACTATATCACCATTCCTTCACTGTCACTGGGTCAAAATCCTGGAATACCCTATGTACAGCACTGTGGGTTTACCTACACCACTTGGCAGTTCAAGAAGGCAGTTCACCACCATCTTAAACTCCATCTGCCACCTCTCCGCCCAATTTTCCAGCCTATCTATATCCTGCTGTATTGCCCGACAATGCTCTTCGCTATCCGCAAGTCCAGCCATCTTCGTGTCATCCGCAAACTTGCTGATAACACCAGTTACACCTTCTCCCAAATCATTTATGTATATCACAAATAGCAGAGGTCCCAGTATAGAGCCCTGCGGAACACCACTGGTCCAGATCTTGAAGGGGGAGGAGTGACTTGATAATGGTATTGAAAATCCATGGAGTGTCTGGACACAGTAGGTAGGGTACTGTTCCCATTGGTGGAAGTCATCAACAACCATTGATCTGGCCAGTGATGCCCACATCCTATAAAATAATTTAAAAAAAATCTCCCCAAAAGGTTATGGATTCGAGGACAACTAGAATTTTCAAGCGTGAGAGAGATGCATGTTTGTTAGGGTTATGGCATTAAGGTGGGTAAATGTAATTGAGGGACAAATCAGACATAGAATCAGAGATGAGTTACAGCTGAGAAGGAGACTATTTGCTCGTCATGTCCATGCCAGCTCTCTGTAAGAACTCATCTAATCTCACTCTACTGCCTTTTCCCCATAGTCTTGCAACTTATTTTCTCTTAAAAATGATCCAATTCTTTCTTTGAAAGCCATGATTGAATTTGCCACCACCACACTCTCAGCAGTGCATGGCAGATCCTAATCACAGAGTAATTACAGTTTTTCCTCATATTACCATTGATTATTTTGCAAATCACTTAAATCTTTGCCCTTTGGTTCTTCACCTTTCCACCAATGGGAACAGTACCCTACCTACTGTGTCCAGACACTCCATGGATTTTCAATACCATTATCAAATCACTCCTCCCCCTTCAAGGTCTGGACCAGTGCTGTTCCGCAGGGCTCTATACTGGGACCTCTGCTATTTGTGATATATATAAATGATTTGGGAGAAGGTGTAACTGGTGTAATCAGCAAGTTTGCGGATGACACGAAGATGGCTGGACTTGCGGATAGCGAAGAGCATTGTCGGGCAATACAGCAGGATATAGATAGGCTGGAAAGTTGGGCGGAGAGGTGGCAGATGGAGTTTAATCCGGATAAATGTGAAGTGATGCATTTTGGAAGAAATAATGTAGGGAGGAGTTATACAATAAATGGCAGAATCATCAGGAGTATAGAAACACAGAGGGAACTAGGTGTGCAAGTCCACAAATCCTTGAAGGTGGCAACACAGGTGGAGAAGGTAGTGAAGAAGGCATATGGTATGCTTGCCTTTATAGGACGGGGTAAAGAGTATAAAAGCTGGAGTCTGATGATGCAGCTGTATAGAACGCTGGTTAGGCCACATTTGGAGTACTGCGTCCATTTCTGGTCGCCGCACTACCAGAAGGACGTGGAGGCATTGGAGAGAGTGCAGAGAAGGTTTACCAGGATGTTGCCTGGTATGGAGGGTCTTAGCTATGAGGAGAGATTGGGTAAACTGGGGTTGTTCTCCCTGGAAAGACGGAGAATGAGGGGAGATCTAATAGAGGTGTACAAGATTATGAAGGGGATAGATAGGGTGAACGGTGGGAAGCTTTTTCCCAGATCAGAAGTGACGTTCACGAGGGGTCACGGGCTCAAGGTGAGAGGGGCGAAGTATAACTCAGATATTAGAGGGATGTTTTTTACACAGAGGGTGGTGGGGGCCTGGAATGCACTGCCAAGTAGGGTGGTGGAGGCAGGCACGCTGACATCGTTTAAGACTTACCTGGATAGTCACATGAGCAGCCTGGGAATGGAGGGATACAAATGATTGGTCTCGTTGGACAAGGAGCGGCACAGGATTGGAGGGCCGAATGGCCTGTTTCCTGTGTTGTACTGTTCTTTGTTCCCTCCAAAAGGCCCCTCCGGGTTTGTCAATGTGTCCATGTAACTGAAGTTTCTCAGCCCATTCTTGTAAATGTTTTCTGCACGCTCTTCAATACCTTCCCATCCTTCCTTAAGTGCAGTGTCCAGATTTGGACGCAATGTCCCACTTCAGGATAAACCCTTATCTTAAAGATAAAAGCAAAATACTGCAGATGTTGGAATCTGAAACAAAAACAGAAAATGCTGTAAAATCTCAACAGGTCTGACAGCATCTGTGAGGAGAGAACAGAGCCAACATTTGGAGTCTGGATGACCCTTTGTCAGAGTGAGTATCTTATAAAGGTTCTATAATTTCCTTGCTTTTGTACTCAATGGGTGGAATTTTACCATCTCGCCCACCACAGGAATTAAAACAGGCGGGACATGGACCATACAAAGGTCCATTGACCTCAGGTGGGATTTTCCAACCTTGGAGAGAGTCTGCAGATAATGCATTGGATTTATCAACTTTAGAGACATTAGCTTTATCAGCGGCAGAAAATGTCTCTCTAAAACCCAGGATCTCAAATGCCTAATTAACTGTTTTCGTAACTCTCCGTACCATCTTCAACAATTTGTGCACACATATCCCCAGGTATCTCTGCTCCTGCACCTCCTTTAAAATGGTAACCTTTATTTTATATTGCCTTTCTTCTTGCTTGCTATTATGAAGTTTGAAATTGTGCCCTGCACACCCAAATCTATTGCCAGAATTTTACCACCTCGCCTGCCCGAGGCTCGTAAGATCCTGCTTGAGGCCAATAGAGAATGCTGTTCCTGTATGTTGATAAAATTCCGGCATATGTCATTATTATAGATCAAGAAGCGCAGCAATCCAATGGTGAACCTTTGGATACCTCCTCCTGTCTGAAAAAAAATTGTTTCTCGTCTCTCAGAGAAATTCGTTTACTGTGGTCCTTTTTATTCCATGGGCTTCTCCTTTTTAGGCAGTCCCTTAGGTTCGAGGATGATCTGCTTTGACACTGGCTTGACGAATTCTAAGATGGCTGATAAATTCAGTGCATTATCTGCAGCCTCTACTGCATATGGTGCAGCTGGTGCTTGAAAGGTTGGGCAGATGGCTTGTTTGGAAGTTTGTATACTCCCTCCAATGCCTCAACTTTGCTTCTGCAGGTTTCCAATTAAGTAGCTCAATGTGTTTGGTGCATTCCCAAATGAGCCTTTGCCATTTTGGTCACTCACAAACTAAAGTTTCCCATGAGTCTGTGGGGCTTAAGTTCATCAGTGATGCATCGATGACCTTTCCAAAGAATTTCTGCCATCCTCCTGGGAGTCTGTTGGTATGAATGAGTTGAGCAATTGCTCTGGAGTCTGGTCTCAGATATACAAGCGACATTTCTGGCCCAGTGCAGCTGGTTTTGAGTGATTAGCAGCTCAAGCTAAACTTTGCTGAGAAACCTGTCATGTGATGCTTTATAAAATGCCTTTTGAAAATCCCGGTACACCACATTATCCTCATTAACCATCCACGTTGCTTCAAAAAACTCAAATCAAATTCGTTAACCATGATTTTCCCTAAAGAAATCAGTGCTGGTTTTCTTTAATGAATCCACATTTAATTCTGTCCCAGATTATCATTTTTAGAAGTTTTCCCACCACTGAGGTTAAACTGCCTGGATGCATACGGTTTTGAGCCATTCCAGATGATCAGCCAGTATTGTAGCGCCAAGTCTGGTGTCAAGTTTGGAGTCACTTTTAAAGCCTTTAACTTCCATAGTGACTGACCCAAAAGTCTTGTTTGTGATCCCTTAGGAAATCTATATTCTCATTTCTTGCTTTATTCACAATTTCTTGAATTGTCAGCATTTCATAGACATTCTCTTGCCTTCTTCCTTCAATTCTTTTTTAGATTTACAGAACTGCATCAAGTGTCCTGTCTTTCCACATTGGAAATACTCTGTACCCCCTGCCAGGCGATCTTGCTGCAGCATAAGCACCTCAAGATGGCTTTTGTAGCGTTTCCAGCCCTTTTGCTCATTTTGGCAGGTTTTAGTGTGGGTGTGGATGCCACTTTTGGGCCTGACCAACAGAGTTATCCAAAGCCTTGATATTTTGACGGATTATTGCCTGAATGTGCTCCCTAACTTTGACCTGTCACGTATATAGAACCACTTTGGGTTGAGGAATGCAATGAATGCTTTTAGAACATTTTCAAAGTCTGAAAAGAGCTCCTCTCTGTCCTGTGTCAGGAGGACATCAGAAATAGGCGAACTAACCTGGCATGCAAACCCAACACTTCTCAATAGTGTTGGAAGTGTTCATTCCACAACTCCCAATGTTGGCTCCTCTGTGGACCTTGAAGATTTTTGAACGGCTGCGGAAAGGTCAGTGACTGCTCGACTGGCAGTTGGATTGCTACTGATTATCAATTTGCTCTCATCAAGGGAAGTATTCTTATTCTTCCTTTCAAATCTTTTTTCCACCTTTTTCCTTCGGGAAAAAGATACAAAAGTCTGAGGTCACGTACCAACCGACTCAGAGAGGTAGAGGTAAAAACTCAAGAACTGCTTCTTCCCTGTTGTGCTGTCAGACGTTTGAATGAACCTTGCATTAAGTTGATCTTTCTCTACACCCTAGCTATGACTGAATTCTGCACTCTCTTGTTTTCTTCTCTATGAACGGTATGCTTTGTCTGCATAGGCGCAAGAAACAATACCTTTCACTGTAAATACATGTGACAGTAATAAATCAAAAATCAAATCAAAGAATTTCTCTTCCAATTTCTCCTTGTAGATGTGTTACCAATGGCACCAAATCAGTGTTAGATTGATGTCTCTACCTCTGCTACCATGTTTTGTGGCTTACTTCATGGCCTAATTTATACTGGGAGGGGTTCCCTCCATGCATGGGCCCATATGTTTGACTGGGGTAGATTTCTTCAAAATTATTTTATTTGCATGATAACCTACTAGTTAAGTGCATCTCTCGTGTGTGCGCTATTCCATCGTCTTCTTAGGATCTCCAGCACATGACTCTGATGTCACTGTTACGTCATGATACACATCAACATCTCATGAGCACAACTATTAACCTACTGTGCTACAACAGGTACAGACAAAGCCCCAAGGCTGACCTGGAAATCTAATTGTCACTCAAACAACAACAAAAGTGATGTTTGGTGAGCATCCTGACAGAAATATCAAACTTTTATTTGTTGTTCTCAAAGGAATGGGCAGCTTCTCTCTGGAAGGACCAGCTGGTAAGGTGGCTATTTGGAACCGCCCAGCCGCTAATCTTCATTGTTTAATCATAGAAATCATAGAAATCATAGAAACCCTACAGTGCAGAAGGAGGCCATTCGGCCCATCGACTCTGCAGCGACCACAATCCCACCCAGGCCCTACCCCCACATATTTTACCCGCTAATCCCTCTCACCTACACATCCCAGGACTCTAAGGGGCAATTTTCTAACCTGGCCAATCAACCTAACCCGCACATCTTTGGACTGTGGGAGGAAACCGGAGCACCCGGAGGAAACCCACGCAGACACGAGGAGAATGTGCAAACTCCACACAGACAGTGACCCGAGCCGGGAATCGAACCCGGGACCCTGGAGCTGTGAAGCAGCAGTGCTAACCACTGTGCTACCGTGCCGCCCCTATATATATATATATATAGGGGCGGCACCCTTAATATCAGGTTAATTTAAAATAACATGTTTGGCCAGTCTGTGCCCACAAATAAATATCCTATTGGTTGCCTGAGGCTTGGCATTACCAAATTCAAAACATTGGACATAAGATGATCCAGTGCTGGAATAGACATGGACCCACTGAAAGTTGGACTGCCTGGCACAAAACCAGAAGAATGACCAACCTACCGAGTTCGCTACATTCCGCCTGCAGGATCTCATCCCTCTTTCTCCCTCTGCTGGCTACACATCCCCTGACCAGATTAATTCAATGGTTGAATAACTTAGTCATGTTCCCATGTTCCAAGTTAATTTCAACTTAATTGGTAATCTACGTGATAATTTATCTGGGCCAATTACTTCTCATTGATTATCTTTTAAATTTTAGATAAATTCTCTTTGTGAACTTACATGCTTACTTTTAACATTAAGGGTCCTATTTTACCATTTTGATTCTAAGTGCTGGGCAGACTTGAAACTGAGTGTTTCAGGTCCGACTTTTAGACCTGTTCTCAGGCGCCCCCATACGCACTCTGCCTGCAAAAATATCAGCGATTCCGAATTGCGCTACGGAAGCCTGTGGGCGGGGCTTAACGCGCCCGAAACTCTGCAGCTCCGATCGGAGCCTCCAACTGCGCATGCGCAGAATAAAAATGACAGAATGCGGCTCCACTGCCACAGCGCTCCCGGGCCGGATAATGCCTCCCCCGGTCCCCACAGACATTGCCCCACCCCCACAATATTACTGACCCCCTTATATCCCCCTCCACCACCCAAAACAATTGCGGACCCCTCCCCCCCCTTCCCCGTCACTGATCTCAGGCAGAGTGGCAGTGGATCCTCCCCTATCTAAAGCAGAGAGCTGTCGGACCCACCTTCTTCCCCCAACTGATCTCAAGCCAGAGAGCCATTGGATGCTCGGTACTTACCTCCTCAACTGGAACGCCCAAATCGGACTTTTGTGGAGCATGTCTGTTTCGCGCTGATTCTGGATGGGTGAATGTGATGGTAAAAGGGGGAAGTGGCGGTAAGGTTGGGCGTGCAGCCCATTAAGTCAATTTAAATGCACGCAAATGCATTTAAATGGCCATCACATCCATTTCGGGTGCAGTCCTGATCGTGCCATTATCGGGCGGATCGCGCTACTTGCCTCACGCCTGACTTTACCAAGTTTCCGCGCCCGAAAAGGAGCACAACCCGATGATCAAAGCGGGCCCTTAGTATCAGCTCATGGAACAGGCCAAGTGCAGAATGAAGTTCTCACTTCTCCAGCTGAGGAATACACCTTACCCCTTGTTACACCAAAGTTCTTTATTCCATTGACCATGTGAATGGTTTCAGATTGAAGTTGAAATTTTCATGCAGTTTGCATAAAACTTTATTGTTGTGGAATTCTGCCCAAAGATACTGGGCTGAGACTGTTAAACTCATTTTATATTGAGCTGTTACTGTTGGCAAAGAGGTAGAATTATCACCCTTTCAGCCCGGGCCTCATTCACATCTTGGTCACAGATGATCAGGCTGTGTGCTAACACCCATCATCTGGTCAACATTCTAACCTCTTTACATTTAGTTGATATACGTTTTAGGGGACAGTTACCCCCTGGTTCATTCGCCAAGGCAATGCTTCGACTAATCGGAGTCGACCTGCCTCGTTTGAATTTGAACAAAGCTCAGTAGCTAACTGTCCCATGCTGCATTCCTCATGGCAACACCTCCACCAATCAGAGTTCACTTGCCAACCAATCGGCACTCTCTTCTTTTGCAGTAAAAACTGTTATTCTCCCATTAGGGTTGGAAAATTCTTGCAAGCTATCCTGATGAGTGCAAAGTGAAAATGTTTTGGTAGCATCTCTCTTTTTTCAGCAATATAGGTTTTGTGTCTATCGCATCATAATAACCAGTCATCATTAAAACTTTAGACAATATTAAAACATAAAACAATGCAGAAGCAAAGTTTTCTTTGATTTTATGGAACTTGCAATCTCATATGGAGCTCCTTGGAAGTATATAGCTGGAATTCACACACTCGAGATAATTCCAACCAGTAGAATGGGAGACATACAAGCAAATTCTCAATCCATTCACCCAGAAGGTGAAGATCTGCACTGGTGGGCAGGGGGAAAGGCAGGAGGGTGGCTGTAGTGGTGAACTTGTAAGGCAACCTCTATTTAGAAACATACATATAAAATAGAAGTAGGAGTAGGCCATTCAGCCCTTCAAAACTGCTCTGCCATTCATTATGATCATTAAATTCAATACCCTGATCTCGCCTTCCCCCCATATCCCTTGGTCTCTTTTGCTCCAAGAGCTCTATCTAATTCATTCTTTAAATCATACAACATTTTGGCCTCAACTACTTGGTGGTTGTGAATTCCACAGATTCACCAGTCTCTGGGTGAAGAAATTTCTCCTCACCCCAGCCCTGAAAGGTTTACCCTTATCCTCAAATTATTTCCCCTACTTCTGGACTCCTCCACCATTGGGAAGATTTTTTCTGAATCTACCCTGTCTAACACTGTTAGAATTTTATAAGTTTCTATGAGATCCCTTCTCACTCTTCTAAACTCCAATGAATATAATCCTAACCGACTTAGTCTCTCTTCATATGACAGACGTGCCATCCTAGGAATCAGCCTGGTAAACCTTTGCTGCATTCCCTCTATAGCAGGGGCATCCTTCCTCAGATAAGACCAAAACGGCACACAATGCTCCAGGTATGGTCTCACTAATGCCCTAAACAATTGCAGTCAAACATCCCTATTCCTATATTCAAATGCTCTCGCTATGAAGGCCAACATACCATTTACCTTCTTGACTCCTGCTGTACCTGTGCACTTACTTTCAGTGACTGATACACGAGACACCAATGCCTCACTGAGTATCCACCTGTCTCAATTCACACCCATTCAAATAATAACCTGCTTTCCTATTTTTGCTACGGAAGTGGATAGCATCACATATATTCACATTATACTGTATCTGCCATGCATATGCCCAGTCACTGATTCTGTCCAAATCATGCTGAAGCATCTCTGCATCCTGCTCACAGCTCACCCTACCACCCAACGTTGTATCATAAATTTAATGACTTATCATAATACATAATTAGTACATCTGGTGAAATATTGAGTATCTCTCATTACATCATTGACAACTGTAAATTCAAAGTAGTTTGATTCTGTCCATGGACCTAATGAGGCTCATTGGCTCACCATTGCTGGGAAGATGGACAGCTTTGCTAATATTTGACCAGCTGTCAGAAAGATGTTTTCAATTTATCTGCTAGCTTCTCTAGATGCACCCGAGCTGTGCATTGCTCAACGCAGGGATATAAGTCACAACGTTGTACACAACGGGCCTGATTTTACCATTTTCATCCCAAGTGCTGAATCTGGGCGTAATGCAGATCCGACTGAGGAATCTGCTTTCAGGCGCCCCCATACGCTCTCAGCCATCTCCAGTCCCATTCGCGCTGTGGGCGGGGCTTAGCGCGGCCGAAACGATTGGAGCTCTGAACTGCGCATGCACAGTTGGAAAAAAAGTTGAAAATGCGCACCTGTCACATCACTCCCGGGCCAGATAATGCCTCCCCCTTGCCCCCACAGACATTGCCCCACCCCCACAGCATTACAGACCCACCTATCCCCCCACCACCCAGAACAATTGCGAATCCCTCCCCCCTTCCCCCTACCGATCCCAGGCAGTGTGGCAGTGGACCCTCCCCCTTCCCTCACTGATCTCAGGCAGAGAGATCCCCCCTCCACCTGACAGATATCAGGCAGAGTGATCCCCCTCACTCCCAGCCCAGACCCTCCCGCACAAGGCCCCATCCCACCTACACTCCGATGGCTGTGTGACACCTCCCTCTCTCTCCCATCGCTAATCATTGAGGCACTCATCCACCAGCACCGCCCCCCTCCCCCGCCCCCTCCCCCCAGCAGCACACCTGCAAGTGCTCACTTGCTTTCCCCCAGTGCTAACAAGCAAACTGCATAGAACCTGCTGGAATGCTCGGTCAAACTGCCTGCAGCTGATCTGCCCTAACGAAGGGCAGCTCCATAAAAAATTCCAGAATGGACAGGCAGGCAGTACAGGACAATGTGCGCACGACCAGCCCCCCGATTTTCTGAGGACGACTTGGGGAGGTTGCTGGATGCAGCTGAGGTGAAGCGGGCCACCCCTCTTCCTCCCAGGAGGACGCAGACCCAGGGGGGCTGATGGCCATGCGACCTGGGAGGCAGTCACCGCCTCAGTCAGTACCAGGGCACTGGCCCCCCCAAACCGCGAGGCAGTGCTGGAAAAAGAATGAGTGACCTCATCCGTGCAGCAAGGGTGAGTGCTGCACCCCATTCAGCATGCTCCCCCATATCTCCCCCAGATCCTCCTATTCCCAGCACCCTGCATGCTTCCAGCTCCTGACCCCCAAGCACCTCCTTCCTTTCCCCCCAATGAGCCCCACTGCGTTTGCCCGCTGAGGGTCACCACCTGATTCTCTGCATGAGTCACACCACCATTTATTTCATGGTTCCTTCTGTCTCCACAGAAGACGACCGAGCACAACACTCATGAGCAGGCGAAGACAGGGGGTGGTGAGCCAGACCTCCAGGTCCTCACCCCGTCCGAGGAGCGGGCGCTGGAGCTCACCAGAGCGGGCTGTCAGCGACAGCATGGTTGGTCTGCCGTCCAGTCATTTCTACACTCACTTTGAGGCAACTTCTTGGGGGCATGAGGTTCGGGAGCAAGGGGCAAGGTCTAAAGGAGATGTATGAGGCATTTAATTTTCATTGAGAGGATCGTGGGTGCCTGGAACTCACTGCCCAGGGGAGGTGGTGGAAGCGGAAACTATAGGGACATTTAAGGGGCATCTCTACAGCTATCTGAATGGGATGGGAACAGAAGCATATTGGGGCAAACAAATCAGATGGGCAGCCTGGTCGCTACAGGGTTGGAGGGCTGAAGGGCCTGTTCCTGTGATGTAATTGTCTGGGTTCAGTGTTCTATGTTCAAGGGAGCCATGTGATTCATGTCATAGAATCATAGAAAACCTACAGTATAGAAAGAGGCCATTTGGCCCATAGAGTCTGCACCGACCACAAACCCACCCAGGCCCTACCCCATATCCACCCACTAATCCCTCTAACCTACGCATTTCAGGACACTGAGGGCAATTTTTAGCATGGCCAATCAATCTAACCCGCACATCTTTGGACTGTGGGAGGAAACCGGAGCACCCGGAGGAAACCCACGCAGACACAAGGAGAATGTGCAAACTCCACACAAGCCGGGAATTGAACCCGGGTCCCTGGAGTTGTGAAGCAGCAGTGCTAACCACTGTGCTACCGTGCCGCCCCAATGCACCCTGATGCACTACAATGTTCCCAATGCTCCGCCGGGCAGTGTTGTCGGGGGTGCTTCCCCAGGCTGCAGAAGTAGCACTTCGGGCCTCGAGACTGCCGCAGCGGTTGGGTCATTGGTGGGACGTGACATGGCGTAGGCCTGTGGCCCTCCCGAGTACAGAGGTGGCGGCGACTGCGGCGTCCACGATGCCCTCCCGTGGTCGGGGGTGTAGGCCTTGAGATTACGGAAGGCCACCTCTAACGAGTCAGCAAGTGCTACAGTCTTTTGTAGGTCCAGGCCACCATGTTCCAGCAGTCGTTGTCTGATATAGTTTGACCTGATACCCGTGACATAGGCATCTCTGATTAAGTCCTCCATGTTTTGGGCGGCTGTTACGGCCTTGCAGTTGCAGGCCCTGCCAAGCGCTCGCAACGCACGCAGGAATTGGTCGCCCGATACTCCTGGCTGTTGTCTGCAAGTAGCCAGAAGATGTCTGGCGTAGATTACATTAGTCTGTCTTTTAAAAGTTCGATCGCATCCTCGTAAGTTTCAGTGTCTCTGATCATCGAGAATACCTGATCGCTGACCTGGGCGTGGAGCACGTGGAGCTTGTCGGTTTTGGTCCGGACGACGGAGGTGGAGGCGGAGGCAGAGAGGAAGGTTTTGAAACATCGCAGCCAGTGATCGAAGCTGTTTGAGGCTCCTACAGCTTGAGGATCCAATTCTAATTTAATCGGGTTTTAATATCTGCTCCATCCCAAAACCTTTTTTTTTCAGGGAGTGGAACCCCTTCCTATTAACAAATCGTCGTGGATTCTGTAGGGGGGCCCTGAGGGCGACATGGGTGAAGTCGACCACCCCCTGCACATTCGGCATCTCCGCAATTGCAACAAACCCCGCAACCCAGGCTTCCTGATGGGCCTGGTCCAGGTAGAATTTGATGTACTGCCCAGCCCGGGCATAGAGGGCTTCAGTGACCTGCTTGACACAGGTGTGGACTGAAGACTGGGAGATGCCACAGACATCTCCGCTCGGGCTCTGGAAGGAGCCAGTTACATAGAAGTTCAGAGCAGCCGTCAATCTGACAGCCACTGAGAGTGGCTGCCCCCCCTTGCCCCAAGGTGCCAGGTCCTGCAACAGGTTGCACAGGTGTCGCATGGTATCCTTTCGGAGTCGGAGACGTCGGCAGCATACGGTGTCCAACATCTCCTCGAAGAACGAGGAACTGCCGGGGTCTCTGCTCCCTCCTTCTCCTATGGCCCCGCTCTGGGTGAATGGCAGCCGCCTCCTGCCTCGGATGGTCGTCTCCCTCCGGTCCTGCAGGTGGTACAGCCTGGGCCTCCTGGGCCCACAATCCTTCCTCCATGTCCTCCACCTCAGCTACAGCAGCAACCAAGAGAACAGCAAGATCGATTGGTTTCATTGCAAATGCCATCTCGTCACTGAAAGGCGGGGGTGAGGGGGGGGGGGGGGGAGAGGGGGAATGGGGGGGGAGGGGGTGGGGGGGGGTGGGGGGGGAGGTGGAGGTGAACAAATGTGGAAGTCATGCAACACTGCTTGCCCCTCGCACATCGACAATCACAGCCCCCCCATGCCCCCCAATCCCCCCAGCCACGTGCTCCACACAATCACAGCCCCTGGTAAAGTTGGGGGGCTGCAGCAGTGCTATCTGCAAGGGCTTTGTACACATCCTTCTGCCTGAAGTGAGCTGTGGTGCTCGGACCCAGCAGCACTGCAAGACCCGAGGTCAGTGCTGAGACCCGGGTCCGTGCTGCAGAACAAACATCGGAGATCGTGCACAGCAACAGCCCCCACCTCCGCCCCCCCCCCCCCCCCCCCCCGCCCCCCCACACACTCGCAGAGCCGCCACCGACCCGGGACAGTGAAATGGCTGCAACAACAGGACACCCGTGAGTAGCGGAGAGCCGTCGGACGCCATGCGCTTCCCTCCTCGCCGACCCTCACTGATGAAGCGCCTGATTCAGACTTTTATTCAGCAGGTCCATTACGGCGCGGTTCCGAATTGGCAAACGCGGTGGTAAAGGGGGAAATGCTGATAAAGTTGGGCGGGCAGTTCATTAATTCAATTTAAATGCATGCAAATGCATTTAAATCCCCGTTGCGCCTGTTTCGGGCGTGAAGCGGATCGCCATCATTCCCGGGTTTCGGTAAAGTGGCGATCTGCGCGGGTGCGGATCGTGATGATGGCCTCTCACCCGACTTTACCACGTTTTCGCGCCCGAAATCGGGCGTGAGGCAATGGTAAAATAGGGCCCAATGTTACCATGGTTAAAATGACATTGTTTTTTGCAGTTCCACCTGTGTTCCTTTAAAAACATTGATATACTAATGTATTAAAATGAGAGATCAAAATGTTTTTAACTTCATTAAAGTCCCCTGATTTCCAATTTAATTCTTATCCTCACTATAACATCACACTAATATCTGCATCAAAGTACCTTTGGGCATTCTTTCAATTTAGCTGACACAAGTTAATGGAGACAGTTCTTTTCATGGGGTATTTTCTCCATAACCAATTATTTCCTGGGGTCTGTCAATAAGAATATATTTAAATGCCAGGGCTAATGAAATTACTGAATGAGGACAATCTGCATGATTTTATTTTGGTCACAACATTTTAAATTAGCAGGGTTCAGTTTCAATTCTGTGGAATAGTCGCTGAATGAACAGAGAGTATTGACATATGGAACAAACTTCTCTGCTTTCAAGGTTTGGACTTGGATGAAGATTTCCAAATAGGTCCTGTCTCTGATAAATAGTATCTTGAATTTACTGACACATCTCATCCAATATTATTGTCAAATGCATTCTATTTGAATGCATTTGCAACTGATGATATGTTTGATTAGAGCCTGTAATTCATATAGTAGATATCCCAGCAGGTGGTAGTGCCTGAATGTTTATAGAATACTAAATTTGTGGCATTCAATTCGCTGAACATTTTGCATGCAATTCTCATTACCCATGTAAAAAGTGATTAGCATAATATCCTATGCATCTGATTTCACTTGAACTCTAAATTTCTTAATGGACAACATGAACATGACTGCTGAAAATTTAACTTTGCCGATGAACTTTCAACTTAAGGCAATGTTTAGCTACAATTTTAACTGCAATTGTTCCACTTTCAGCTTCATATTAGAAGAGTACTCGACAATCACGAATACAAATGATAAGTTTAGAAAATTTTCAGCACACTTGGAAACAATTTTCCTGTTCAGCCCAACATATAATAAATTTCACACTCATCTCCACATGATTTCATCTTCATTCGAGAACCCACTTCCAATTAAATAGTATCGAGTAGATTTAGATTGTCACCCATGATGCAATATTTCACAGGCCACGAGTATAGATAGCGCATTTCCAGGCCTCGCACCTTTGATTTGGAAATCAAGCTAAGAGTTACCTCAACCCTTGAAACTCAGGGAAACTCAACCCTTTTGGTCCACTTTCCAACTTGTGACATAGAACAGAGAACTGAAAAAGGGATAAATTATTTATTAGCTATCGAGCAATGGTTTCCATTTGTGGGTGAGCCCAGATCAAGGGCTATAAACATAAGATCGCCGTTAATAAATCATAGAAAGAAGTTTAAAGGGATTTCTTTACACAGTGAGAGTGATGTAAGAGTGGAATTCACTGTCATATGGAGTGTTTGAAGCAGAAAGAGCAAATGGCTTTAAGTTGAGGCTTACTTTATCCCAGATAGTGTTGAACTTTGAGAGTGTTGTTGGAGTTGCACTCATTCAAACAAGTGGAGAGTATTTCATCACGCTCCGAACTTGTACCTTATAGGTGGTGGACAAGCTCTAGGAATGCAGAGGTGTTATTCACTACAGAATTCCCAGCCTTTAACCTGCTTTTGTGGCCACAGTATTTATATGGCTGGTCCAGTTCAGTTTCTGGTCAATAGTAACCCCAGGATGTTTTTGGTGGGGATGGTAATGTCGTTGAATGTCCAAGGGAGATGGTTAAATTCTCTCTTGTTGGAGATGTGCATTGCCTGGCACTTGCATAACTTGTAGCTTCACCAGGTTCACAGCTCATTTTAAGCATGGCTGATGCTGTTCCTGGTATGCTCTCCTGCACTCCTCATTGAACTAGAGTTGCCACCTTGGCTTGATGGTGACAGTGTAGTGAAAGATATACGAAGTCATGAGTACTCAGACTTTGGTTGAATTCCACTGCTGCTGCTGAAGGTGCACAAATACTTTTTTAAAAATTCATTCATGGGACATGGGCGTTGCTGGCTGGCCAGCATTTATTGCCCATCTCGAGTTGCCCTTGAAAAGGTGGTGGTGAGCTGCCTTCTTGAATCGCTGGAGTCCATGTTCTGTGGATTGACCCAAAATGCCGTTAGGGAGGGAATTCCAGGATTTTGACCCAGCGACTGCGAAGAAACAGCAATATATTTCCAAGTCAGGATGGTGAGTGGCTTGGAGGGGAACTTGCAGGTGTCGTGTTCCCAATTATCTGGGAACAGATCATTGTCCTTCTGGATAGAAGTGGTTGTGGGTTTGGAAGGTGCTGTCTAAGTATCTTTAGTGAATTGCTGCAGTGCATCTTGTAGAAGGTACACACCGCTGCTACTGAGCGTCGGTGGTGGAGGGATTGAATGGAGGCACCACTTATGGATGCTCAATTTTGATGTTAGATTGTTTTGACTCTATCCCATTTAGCATGGTGGTAGTGGCACACCACATGAGGGACAGTATCCTCATATGAATCTGGGACTTTGTAACCATAAAGACTGTGCAATATTCTCCCATCAGTACTCTCATGGACCGATGCACCTGTGACAAGTAGGGGGGGGCGGGGGTGTCAAGTATGTTTTTCCCTCCTGTTGGTTCCCTCACCACCACCTGCTGCAGTTTGGAAGATACATCCTTCATGACACAGCCTGCTCATTCAGTGGTGTTACCAAGCAACGCTTAGTGATGGTCTTTGAAGTTCCTCACCCTGAATACATTCTCTGCCCTTGCTACCCTCAGTGCCTCTTTCAACTATTGTTCAACATGGAGGAGTGATGGTAATCAGCAGGAGGTTTCTTTGCTCCTGTTTGGCCTGATGCCATGAGATTTCAGGGGCTCCGAAGTCAATGTTGACTCCCAGGGCAATTTCTTCCTGGCGGTATAGCACTGTGTCCCTGCCTCTCATGCAGAGCAGGTATACCCAAGGATGATAATGGTGGAGTCTGAGTTACTCATTATAGGTATGGTTCAGTGAGCATGTCTATGTCAGGCTGTTGGCTTGATCAGTCTGTGAAACATCTCTCCCAATTTTGGTACAAACCCCTCAATATTTGTGAGGAGGACTTTCCAGAGTATGGTGTGCCATTGTCATTCCAGGTGCCTAGGTTGATGCTCATCCCGTTTCTTACATTTCTGCAGTGGTTTGGTATAACTGTATGCCTTGCTCAGCTATTTCAGAGGGCAGTTAAGAGTCAACCACAGTTTGTGTTTGGAATATCCTGTAGGCTTCGGTTATATCTCTCACCACCTGGTTATCTTGAAGAGAACACTCACTCCTATTGCCTCCCTTTCACCTTTAAAGTACACAATTAGCTTCTATTCTTCCACTTCTCTTATCCCTTAATACACTCCCCTCTGAAGGTAACAAGAGGCCTCCTTGTCCCTTTTCTCCTTCTTCCTCAATCCTGCATCCCTTTCCTTGCCACCCTGTGTCCCAGCAACCGAACACTTCCTGTCCTCTTTAATTTTCATTTGCAACCTAACAACGAGCCAGCTTTCCAACAATAAGTTGGGAATCAAGCAATTTGTTTTTAAGATGTTTATAGCACTATGTTCCATTCATTGGGCCCGATTTTACCATTGCGTTGCGCCCATTTTCAGGTGCGAAAACCTGATAAAAAGTTGGGCGTAAGGCGAATAGCATGATCTGTGCCCACGCCGATTCCCCCTTTACCAAGGCCCGAAAATGGACGCAATTGGGACAGCACCCAAAACGGACGCGACGTCAATTTAAATGCATTTGCATACATTTAAATTGACTTAATGGGCTGCACGCCCAAATGTACCAGCATTTCCCCCTTTACCATCACGTTCGCCCGTCGAGATGTGGCTGAAACAGACCTGCTCGGCAAAAGTCTGTTTCAGGCGCTCCAGCTTTTGAAGAGGTAAGTTCAGAGCTTCCGGCTGCTCTCTAACTCAGATCGGTGGTGGGGCAGGGGTGGAGGATGGCCAGATGTATCTCTTGTGGGGGGGGATCAGGGAGCAGGGAGGCCAGATCGGTCTCTGGAGGGTGGCATTGGGGAGGGGAGAGGTGAGGATGGAGGCCAAATCATTCTCTGGTGGGGGAGAGTGGGTGAGGAGGAGGGCCAGATGAATTTCTGGTGGGGGGGTCTGCTGCCACTCTGCGGGCGATCGGTCGGGGGGGGGAGAGAAAGGGGGCAGGGGGTTGCATTCAGTCTGGATAGCAGTGGGAGGGGTGGGTGGATAAGGGGGATGGTTATGTTGTGGGGGCGGGACAATGTCTGTGGGGTCCATATCTCCCATTTTATGCGGCCTGGGAGCGATGTGGCAGGGCAGCGTTTTTCAAATTTATTTTACTGCGCATGCGCAGTTGAAGACTCCCATTGGAGCAGCAGCGTTTCAGGTGTGATAAGCCCCGCCCACAGTGCGATTCAGACTCGCAACTTTTTTTTCGGGCTGAGTGCGGATGGAGGCGCCTGAGAACAGGTTTCCAAGTCGGATCTGAATCATGCCCAGATTCAGCACTAAGAATCAAAATGGTAAAATCGGGCCCACAGTTCCAAAAATATTTTTAAAAACAAATTGCTGGCTGGAGGCAGAGTGTGGTGACAGGGAATATGAGGAAGAAAGATAGGATGTGAGGATTGTCGCAGGCATGGACTCGTGGCAAATAGCTTGACCGGAATGGCACAATGGGCTAGCATGGGAAATGGGGAGAAAGTGGCCACAGTCCCAGGCTAGTGAGTGACCCCTGCGAGATTTGACAGGCCTTGGGAAAGGGAAGCCGATAGGAAGGGGGAGAGACAATGATCTGTCCAATAAAACTCAGATGGTAGCAATGAGAAATGAAAGTGACAATTAAAACAAAACCCTGAGGGGGAAGACTGGCTGGCATAAATTCAGGTTAAAAAGCCAATAAATGAATCGCAACATTAGATAATGGAGCAAATAGACAAAGCTCAGAGAAGCAATAGCGCCATCTCGTGACAGGCAACTATAATGACACCTTAGTTGAAAATAGCACCCAGATATGCCAGAAATTAATGTGACAAAGGGGACATGAATGCCAGATCCAGAATTTTTATTACAGGTACAATACTGATGTCCAGTGCAATTGCTAATGGATTCTGAAGCCTTATTAGGAAAATAAAGCCAACCAGGATCAGCTGATAATGAAGTGATGAATTTGGATAATATTTACACAAAAAAATGCTGGAGCTGTGTAGAGCAGAGGGTTAATCTAAAATGGACCATTTATAAAGGGAAAAAGAAAGGGGGAAACTTAGACAAAAGGTTCATAATTAAAGAAGGAGCTCTGATCAAAAACCAAAAAATAGTTCCAAGGTATATTGCAAAATGTGAGCAATAAACCAAGGGAATTAATTTTACATGAAATTCTAGTCTCTAGCATTTAAAAAGTCTGATTATAAACTAGATAAGAATCAGATACAATACATGCAGACGAGAGAGAAAATTTGCCACCTCTGCACAACTTTTCCAAAGGTGGCTTCTCAGGGATGACAGCCACCCACCTAGTAGTGGTGGGCAGTCAATAAGGGTGATTCAGCAGGTACAGAGAAATCTATTGCAATTTGTCAGAAGCCCATGGGCCATACACAGGGTCAGCACCTCATGGAAGCTGATGAGCTATTGTCTATAGCAACAGACATTAAAAAGGGAATCAGAAAAGAGGAAGTCAAGCATGGTCAATGACCTACCATACTTTTAGCAGATCTCTCAGATTGGGGGTGCTGAGAGAGGGAGGGAATGGGATTTATAGTGGGGTTAATTCTGAGCTGCAATGAGTGCCACATTCATCTCAGCATTCCATGGGCAGTCCATTCCCATGCGAGGGTCAGCACTGCCTCAGGGAACTCTGACACACAGTCACACATTTCCTTTGCTGGTCCACAAGCACCTGTTTATTTGTGGCCCTCGAGGTTCGGCATCTCCAGCCAAGGGGTGAGCTTGGCTGGAGCGTTCCTCTGTCCTTTGATAGGCACTGCCAGATCAGACATTGCCTCTATCATCTGCTCCTGTTGATGACGTTATGACATGACAAGACGAGAGTATATGGTGTTCCGACTGATATAGTGTCGATAGAGGACTGGCTAATTAACAAGAAAGTCAGAATAAATGTGCCATTTTCAGATTGGCAAACTGTGACTAGTGAAGTGTTGCGGGGTCAGTCCTGGGACTCAACTACTTAGGACTTAAAAGGAAAGTTCAACTGTATTGGAGCCAAATTTGCTGATGATACAAAGGTAGGTAGGAAAACAGTTGTGAGGAGGATACAAAGAGTTTATAAAGGGATATCAAGAGGTTAAGTGAGTGGACAAAAAATGACAAATGGAGTGTAATGTAGGAAATATGAGGCTGTCCATTTTGGCAGGAAGAATAGAAAATTTTATGAGGAAAGATTAGACAGGTTGGGCCCGTATGCATTAGAGTTTAGAAGAATGTGGGATGATTTTATTGAAAATGAATAATTTCCAAGGGAAATTGACAGGGCGGATACTGAGATGGTTCCTCTCAAAGAATATCCTAGAACTGGGACAGTTTAAAATTAAGAGATTTCTCATTTAAAACGGAGATGAGGAGTTGTTTTTCTCTCAAAGGATGGAGGGAATTTGGTGAAGATGACAGGATGTGCTCCTTCCTTTTCTACCTTTCCTCAGAAAGAAGAACAGCAGGCAGCGTTGGTAAGTAAGACCTCGTGAGTATTTCTACTGTCCTTAATTTGCAGATGACACAAAGATAGATAGGAAAGGAAGCTGTGGAGAGAACATAAGGAGTGAGCACAAATCTGGCATATGGAGTACAATGTGGGAAAATGTAAAATTACATATTTTGGAAGGAACAATAAAAAAAGCACATTATCTGAATGGTGAGAGATTTCAGAGCTCTGAGGGGCTGAGGGATCTGGGTGTCTTACTGCATGAATCACAAGAGATTAATATGCAGGTACAGCAAGTAATTAGGAAAGTTAATAAATGTGTACATGTCCCTTAACAGTAATCACATGCTTGAGTGGCATATAAAGGAAGGAATAATGGGAGTTATGACAATAATCATGGAGGATTTTAATTTACACACTGACTGGAAAAATCATGTGGACAAAGGTAGCCCAGATGAGGAGTTCAGCAAATGTTTTTGGGAGTTTCTTCGAGCAGACATTGAAGAGCCAACCAGAAAGCAGTCCACACGAGACTGGATATTGTGTTATGAGACAAGATTAATTAATGGCCTCAGTGAAGGCCCCCTAGATAGCAGCAAACATAATGGGCCCGATTCTCCCATCGCAATGTGCTAGTTTTTTGTCACGTCGGCCATTTCATGGGAACGCATGTGGGACTCCCATCGCCGGAGAGCAGGTGCAATCGAGACCACGCTGGAAATCGGCAGGAACACCAAGTAAGTGATTTTAATCTTTTTAATGTAATTTAAATGTCATTATTGGGCTCGCGACTGAATTCTCCAGGTCGAATAGCATCTCCCACACCGCCACACCATATTTCACTCGGCGGGGTTTAGAGTAGCTCCCCACGTTCGGGGAACTTGCGAGAGATCCCACTGGAGTGAAGGGGAGACAATCGGGGCCCCCGAGGAGTTGGGTGGCAGGGGGTGATGCTCCCTGGGTATGGGCACCCTGGCAGTGTCAGCCTGTACCCCCTGGCACTGCCCAGGGGGCACCTTGGCACTACCCACCAGGCATGGGGCAGTGCCAACAGGTTGGGGCCTATTGTGGGTGGGGCCATCGGTAGGGGGTGGAGAGGGTCCCACTGTCACTCTGCATTGGAATCTGGTTGGGACTGGAGGGAGGCCAGTGATTGGGGCGGGCTGGAGGGGGGTGGTTTGCCAGAGGTGTTTGCCTCCCAGGGGTGTCTGCCTCCCGTGGGGGGTGGTCTGCCAGGGTGGGAGGGGTCTGGAGATTGGGGTGCTCCCGGGCTGGGGAAAGTTGAAGCTGGCCCGGAAATGTTCATGGAGGCTGTAATCAGGCCGTGGAGTGTTGGGGGGCAACATTGCGAGGGTCCCGGGTTGGCCAGCGATCGAGCCGGCCAGCAAATGGGAGGCTGACAGATCGGGGTCCCTGCGCATGCACAGAGGCCTGGAACTGTCCGACTCTGACGTGAATTGGCCCCGCCCCCCCGAGCTTTTAATGATATTCACGATTGTGACCTCTGCAGTGCACAGAGTGTGGGAGATTCGAGTCTGAACTCCCACTCGAAAAACAATCGTTATTTACATCATTGTTCCCGCCAATTCAGCACTTAGTATTTTTTTGGGCCAATTGGGCCCAATGATTGAATTTTACATTGAGTTTTAGGGAGAGAATGGGTCTAAAATTAATATTTTAAACTCAAGTGAACGCAGTTATGAGGGCATGAAAACAGAGCTAGCTAAAATGAACTTGTAAATAAGGTTAAGGGATAGGTCAATAGTGACACAGTGACAGGCATTTAAAAGAATATCTCAGAATACACAGAATAGACAAATTATAATGAGAAATAAAAATTCCAAGGGGAAAAGTTAAAGATAGGATCAACCTGAAAGAAAAAACATATGATTGCACAAGATGGAAGTCAGAAGATTGGACAGAATATAAAACACAGCAAAGAATGATTAAGATTAATAAGGAGGGAAAAAAGTACGAGAAAAAGCTAGCAAATAAGATCAAAGCATGAAGATTCTCTGTAAATATTTAGAGTTAACTTTGAGCATTGGTCCTATAGAAAATGGGTCTGAAAAATTAATAATGATAAATAAGGAGATGGCAGATGAGTTGAATGGGCATTTTGCACCAGTCTTCACAATAGAGAATAAAATAATAACATCCCAGATATCGCTGTAAATCAGGAAATGGAAGGAAGAGCGAAATGCAGGAAAATTACATTCACCAGGGAAGTGGCATTGAGCAAATTGCTGGAGCTGCGGTTGACAAGTCCCTGGGTCCTGATGGATTTCATCCGAGGATCTTAAGAGAAACGTCTAGTGGGATAAGTGATGCATTGGTTTTAATTTTCCGATATTTAGTGAAGGTTCCATTCATTTGGAAAATAGTGAATTCAAAAAGGGAGGGAGACAGAAAGCAGGAAATTACAGGCAGGTTAGCCAAACATCTGCCACAGGGAAAAAGTGAGAAGCTATTATTCAAGACATTAAAGCAGGACATTTAGATTAATTCCAGGTAATCAGGCAGAGTCAGCTTTGTGAGAGAGGGAAACCATGTTTAATCAATTTATTAGAGTTCTTTGATGAAGTAAGATGTGCTGTGGATAGAACATAAAAATAGAACATAGAAAAACTATAACACAGCACAGACCCTTCAGCCCACAAAATTGTGCCGAACATATCCCTACCTTAGCGATTACTAGGCTTACCTATAACCCTCTATCTTACTAAGTTCCATGTACTTATCTAAAAGTCTCTTAAAAGACCCTATCAAATCCGCCTCCACCACCGTTGCTGGCAGCCCATTCCATGCACCCAACACCCTCCGAGTGAAAAACGTACCCCTGACATCTCTTCTGTACCTAATCCCCTCACCTTAAACCTGTGTCCTCTTGTGGCAACCATTTCTGGCCTGGGAAAAAGCCTCCGACTATCCACTCGATCAATACCTCTCAACATCTTATACACCTCTATCAGGTCACCCCTCATCCTTCCAGAAGGCATTTGATAAGGTGTCACATTAAAAGTTAATGCGGAAAATAAAAGGTGATGGTGGGGGTAAGGAAGGAAGTGATGTTAAATATTGGCTTGGATAGAAAATTGGCTGGCTCACAGTAAACAGAGGGTAGGCAGAATTGGGTTATTTTCTGGTTGGTAAGATAGAACATAGAAACATAGAACATTACAGCGCAGAACAGGCCCTTCGGCCCACGATGTTGCACCGACCAGTTAAAAAAAAAACTGTGACCCTCCAACCTAAACCAATTTCTTTTCGTCCATGAACCTATCTACGGATCTCTTAAACGCCCCCAAACTAGGCGCATTTACTACTGATGCTGGCAGGGCATTCCAATCCCTCACCACCCTCTGGGTAAAGAACCTACCCCTGACATCGGTTCTATAACTACCCCCCCTCAATTTAAAGCCATGCCCCCTCGTGCTGGATTTCTCCATCAGAGGAAAAAGGCTATCACTATCCACCCTATCTAAACCTCTAATCATCTTATATGTTTCAATAAGATCCCCTCTTAGCCGCCGCCTTTCCAGCGAAAACAATCCCAAATCCCTCAGCCTCTCCTCATAGGATCTCCCCTCCATACCAGGCAACATCCTGGTAAACCTCCTCTGCACCCTCTCCAAAGCCTCCACATCCTTCCTGTAATGTGGGGACCAGAACTGCACACAGTACTCCAAGTGCGGCCGCACCAGAGTTGTGTACAGTTGCAACATAACGCTACGACTCCTAAATTCAATCCCCCTACCAATAAACGCCAAGACACCATATGCCTTCTTAACAACCTTATCTACTTGATTCCCAACTTTCAGGGATCTATGCACACATACACCTAGATCCCTCTGCTCCTCCACACTATTCAAAGTCCTCCCGTTAGCCCTATACTCAACACATCTGTTATTCCTACCAAAGTGAATTACCTCACACTTCTCCGCATTAAACTCCATCCGCCACCTCTCGGCCCAACTTTGCAACCTGTCTAAGTCTTCCTGCAAACTACGACACCCTTCCTCACTGTCTACCACACCACCGACTTTGGTGTCATCAGCAAATTTGCTAATCCACCCAACTATACCCTCATCCAGATCATTAATAAATATTACAAACAGCAGTGGCCCCAAAACAGATCCCTGAGGTACACCACTTGTAACCGCACTCCATGATGAATATTTACTATCAACCACCACCCTCTGTTTCCTATCCGCTAGCCAATTCCTGATCCAATTTCCTAGATCACCCCCAATCCCATACATCTGCATTTTCTGCAGAAGCCTACCATGGTGAACCTTATCAAACGCCTTACTAAAATCCATATATACCACGTCCACTGCCTTGCCCCCATCCACCTCCTTGGTCACTTTCTCAAAAAACTCAATAAGGTTAGTAAGGCACGACCTACCTGCCACAAAACCATGCTGACTATCACCTATCAATTCATTACTCTCCAAATAACTATAAATCCTATCCCTTATAATTTTTTCCAATGTAAAGAACGGTGTGCCACTGGGATCAGTACTGGGGCCTCAAGCTTTTAAAATTTGTATAAATTACTTGGATGAAGTGACCAAAGGTATGGTTGCTAAATATGCTGATGATACAAAGGTAGGTAGGAAAGTGAGATGTGTGGAGGATATAAGATGGCTGCAAAGAGATAAAGATGGTTTGTGCGTGGGCAAAGATCTGACATGGAGTACAACATGGGAAAATACAAAATTGTTCATTTTGATTGGACGAATAAAAAGAAACATAGTACATAAATGATGAGATTGCAGAGCTCAGAGATACAGAGGAATCTGGTGTCTTAGTCATGATTCGCAAAAGATTAATTTGCAGGTACAGCAGGTAATTAGGAAAGCAAATAGAATGTTATTGTTTCGTGTGAGGCGAATTGAATACAAACGTAGGGATGTGATGCTTCAACTATACAGGGCATTGGTAAGATCACATCTAGAACACTATATGCAGTATTGGTCTCCTTATTTCAGGAAGGATGTAAATGTATTGGAAGCAGTTCAGAGAAGGTTTGATGAAGTAATACTTGAAACGGGAGGGTTGGACAAGCTCAGCTTGTGTCTGCAGGAGTTTAGAAGAATAAGAGGCAGCTTATTTGAAGCATATAAGATTCTGAGGGATCTTGACAGGGTGGATGTGGAAAGGATGTTTCTTCTTATGCAGGAATCTTGAACTTGGGGGTCACTGAAAATTAATAAAACAATTGAACACTACAAAAGCCATCATGAATTCAAGAGGTCAAGTTCTATGTCATTATGACTATATGTTTGCCATTTGGGCATCTTGCTCACCTTGCGTTAGGGAGAGAAACAAACTATTCAGCTATTCCATTCTTCACTCCCTTCAAGACACCAGATGAAGCTTTTTGGAATTTTAAAATGGCCTTTATTCAAGCTGTAGCTCAGCAAACAGCTTTCCACAATGTAGTCTACTGATCCCCAGAACAAAGGAATACAATGGTAATTATATCTTTAGGCTTAGCTGCAAGTAATTAACATGCATAAATCAAGATTGCACACTCATAGAACACAGTACAGCACAGAACAGGCCCTTCGGCCCACGATGTTGTGCCGAGCTTTATCTGAAACCAAGATCAAGCTATCCCACTCCCTATCATCCTGGTGTGCTCCATGTGCCTATCCAATAACCGCTTAAATGTTCCTAAAGTGTCTGACTCCACTATCACTGCAGGCAGTCCATTCCACACCCCAACCACTCTCTGCGTAAAGAACCTACCTCTGATATCCTTCCTGTATCTCCCACCATGAACCCTATAGTTATGCCCCCTTGTAATAGCTCCATCCACCCGAGGAAATAGTCTTTGAACGTTCACTCTATCTATCCCCTTCATCATTTTATAAACCTCTATTAAGTCTCCCCTCAGCCTCCTCCACTCCAGAGAGAACAGCCCTAGCTCCCTCAACCTTTCCTCATAAGACCTACCCTCCAAACCAGGCAGCATCCTGGTAAATCTCCTCTGCACTCTTTCCAGTGCTTCCACATCCTTTTTATAGTGAGGTGACCAGAACTGCACACAATATTCCAAATGTGGTCTCACCAAGGTCCTGTACAGTTGCAGCATAACCCCACGGCTCTTAAACTCCAACCCCCTGTTAATAAAAGCTAACACACGATAGGCCTTCTTCACAGCTCTTTCCACTTGAGTGGGAACCTTTAGAGATCTGTGGATATGAACCCCAAGATCTCTCTGTTCCTCCACAGTCTTCAGAACCCTACCTTTGACCCTGTAATCCACATTTAAATTAGTCCTACCAAAATGAATCACCTCACATTTATCAGGGTTAAACTCCATTTGCCATTTTTCAGCCCAGCTTTGCATCCTATCTATGTCTCTTTGCAGCCTACAACAGCCCTCCAACTCATCCACTACTCTACCAATCTTGGTGTCATCAGCAAATTTACTGATTGTAAGGGGGAAAATACAAGGGGGGCACACTCTAAAATGGCAATACAAGAAAGCACACTCTAAAATGGCTGCCTGGCACATAAAGGGTTAACTGGGAAAGCCAAAAGAGCAGACACAGGCTCCTGCTGTTCAGAAAAACCTAACAGACAAGCCATTTCCAAATCACAGACAGTGACTCATAGCAAACAAATACCTCAGGAAGCCAAAGCCAAGGGTCAAGACATCTTTTAAGATAAGGAAACCCCAAAACAAAGAGCTTAGATTAATGTTAAAGGAAGGCGGGAAATATGAATGCGAGGGAACCGATTAGCACCCGCACAAGACGAAACTAGCCATTGATAGACCCATTCATAAAATGCTAAATGTCTATACCTGTTTGTATTCTTGTAAATATGGGGAAATGTACCCATTCATGAAATGCTAAATACTTGTAAATGTGATAATCTTCGAATCACCGGTCTAACCCATTGTGTAAAGGGTATAAATTTGAACCGCTCCCGGTATACAATTGAGAGAAGGTTTACTACAGACCAAGTACTTTGTCTCCATGGAGCTCCATTTAATAAATCGTATTTTCTGAATCTCGAAGTCTGACTACTGGTGGATTTTTCCCACAACAAATGGCGTAGTCGGCTAGGATCCTATTACTGGTGAGACCGATTGGCCACGGTCGCAACCGGGGTAGAGATCACGGAATCTGTGACAGTCGGACTGGATCAGAAAATACGGTTTATAAGGGGGAAATATTTGCACTGTGTATTTGTGATAATATTTGTTATAGTGATAAGTACTAACTGCTGATAGGAATAAGAATTACTGTGATTTGTGCTGATCAACAAAAGGACAAGGTAGTGCCTGTCTCAAAACCTCTGCCTTAGACTGGCTATTAAGAGCAGAAATCTGCCACGTGAAGGTCAGGAATTGAAGTGAGTGAGAGACACCAAGGGCACTAAAGGATTGTGAAGCACAAAAAGGCAGAAGTCGGTTTAACATCACCCTCTGTAGTGGCGAACAGACGCAGAGGTGCCAGCTGATTGCATGAAAGTTATTGAAAAGTTGGAAACTGTACTGTCAATGTGGTGAAAAGCGGGGCGGAACAGGAGTTTGATCAACTCTGACCTAAACCGAAATCCGGTGGAGAAGCACATTGCCGAAGTGGTAATCGTGGAAGCCGTGAGTATAACTTAAAACCCTGTAACGGCAGTAAAACACGGTGTGAGAATAGCAATAGTGGCCGGGGGTAGTGAAGTCCCTACGGTAGTTAACACACTTTGCTAAGAGTAGTAATAGTGGCCGGGGGTAGTGAAGTCCCTACGGTAGTTAGCAAACTTTACTAAAGAATAATCGTGGCCGGGGTTAGTGAAATCTGCGAAATGGCAGATAGTGAAGTTAAAAGGGGATCTGCAGGTTCCCTGATTGAAATCTACATGACAGACAGGAAGGAGTTAATAAAGAGAATGCAAAAGGATGGCTGGGATACTTCTCAAACCTTAGAGCAGCAGAGAAAGTGGATAGATAAAGTAAAAAGAAACAGAACGAAGAAAATAGGAATAACGTTAACACATCAGTTAGCAGGTCTAATTGAACAAACAATTGCCTCTACAAGGAAATGGAGAGAGGACAAAGAAAGAATTAGAGAACTAGAATCCCAAGTGAGGGAATTGGAAAAACGAAATCAGGTTTTAGAAAGGCAAGGGGGAGGAGAAACTGATCCTCTACCTTCTTATGAGTCTACCCAGCAAGGGCCAACGGCACCTTCAGAAGAGTGGGAACAGCTGGAACACAACTTAGCGCCCATAACTAGAGGGGGGACAGCAGCGCGACCCAAGGCAAATTATAAACCCTTTACCCCAGGGGAAAGACAGCAGATAATGGCTTCCCTGGGCAAATTACAAACCAGAAGCGCGAACACTACATTCTGGGAAGAATTAGACACAATCTGGGTAGGACATCAATTCCACCTCAGAGATGTACACCAGCTGGTCAGGGCAGCCTGTCCAGCGGATAAGTGGAGGCAGGTAGCAGGGGGACCCGTTGCCCCTATAGCACAGGATTATAGTGGGGGACGGTGGACACATGTAATCCCCCTAACAGCAGAAATAGATGCCCAACAGGCACCCTTCTTACAGTTTAAAGAAGAAATTCAGAGGGTCTTAGGGAATGCTCCCACTAACTGGAGCAGAATTACCACCACAAAGCAGCTAAAAGGAGAAGGAGCCTCTGAGTATGGGGAACAATTGTTCCGAATATACCAAGAGTGCTCAGGACATGGGAATCCAGGGCGAGGAGATCGAGCGTTCATCCAGGCTTTTAAGGATGGACTCTCTAGTTCTCACCAGGTCATCCTAAAAATGGGAGTGATTATGTCCCAAGATTACGATGAATTGGTAGAATGGGCTAGTGGCATACCTGCAGATGGATAGGAGAGATCTTAGTTTTTGTATTTCAGTGTGTTTGTGAGATCTGGTAGCCTGTCGAATGTAGGTGGTTGTTGTTGTAATTAGATTGAGAGCAGGGAGCCGGAGAAGCCTCTTTGTTCCTGTGGAGTGTTTGCTGCAGGCAGTGGGTGCAGTACATTGCACCTTGGTTTAGCCTCAGGGGGCTGGGAGAGTGTTAAAACTGTAAAGATTAAAGTGATAAGATTTCTTGAATTTACTTCTGTTTTGAGTCAATTACAGTTTGGAAGAAAGAAGAATAAAAGCGATTGTCTTAATCAATGTTCTGTATTCTCTTTGAATGTTTTACACTCATCCCAGTCTGAAATGATAAGTTTGAATGAAAAAGGATGTACTGTGGAATGACTTTTGGAAGCTTCCATGTGTGTGTGTGTGTTTAAACAAAGTGGTTGCGTGGATGCTTTGTTGTTGTTTGCTTTAATGCTTTAATGTTAAGAAAGGATTTAAACCTGGGAAGGAAGCATGTGCTCTTTCCTTTGTCTTGAAGTAGAAATTATAAGAGTTAGTTGAGGAGTTAAGAGAAGAAAATAAGTTATTTTGTGGAAAGGTAGAAAAGCAGGAACAAAAGACTGAGGTCTATGAATCAGTTTAAAGTATATCAAGTCAGTGAAATACAGTATTAGTCGCAGAATATCGCGATTTGCGAACGTCAGATAGTTTAGTATTCTGAACTAGTTAAAATTATGTACTGCCGTCGGAATTTCATGAGCCATCAAGGTTCAAGGTTTGCCAAATATAAAAGCACTGCAAAGCTTAAAATCTAGCCAGTTAAGAAACCAAAATGTTCCTAATCAAATAACTGGTATGTATTGTATCTGCTTTGATTTTGATTCGGCGCCTGTTACTTTTCCTAGAGTGCGGGGGTTTCGATCTGGAGCTCAGTTTAAAAATAGAAACGGCTTGAATTAAAAGGGTTTGGATATCACGGTTACGATGTGTAAAGTGGTATGATACAACTGCCGCTTGATCATTTTTATTATACAGTATAGCACTGCCATATAGACACAAGAATAACATCAAATCCTGAAAAGCCTTAACCAACTTTGTATGATATATTCATATACTATATTGTGTATTGATAAAGACATAATTATTTTGTGAAGTACTGTGGTGTAGCGCTTGCACGCAAACAAATGATCAAATTAGAGATAATGTAAGAGTACATCATATAAAGATCGGAACTGAATGGCATGTGATTTTAATGGGGAAAGCGATGTCTTTTGATAAGATTACATACAAATGAATGGATGTCCAATTGCAGCCAAAAAAGGCCAGTACAAAGTGTTATTCAATTCACACTAAGCTTTCTATGGAAGGGGGATATATAGTTAAAATGTATAATGCACTAGCTAAAGACATATGAACATCAGGGAGAAGGTGGACAGAGGTATTGCCCACTAGTTTAAAGAAATTAAGAGCTACCACAAACCGGACAACCAGATTAACCCCTTATGAACTAATGACAGGACGGGCGATGCAGTTACCAGAAAGCATCATAACAAGTGGGACCGATGTCGGTCCACTAAAAGATAAAATCAAGAGATACGTTCTGGACCTGAGCACCCAGCTAAAAGGGATGCGCAAATTGGTAAAAGACAATCAGGAAATAAAAGACGCAGAGAGAGAGCTTGAAATGCTCCCTGACGTCCCAACAGTGGGAAGTCGTGTCCTAGTGAAATCACTACCCGACAAACCAGGGTTTGCACCAAAGTGGAATGGGCCATATGAAATTATAATTAGTGGGGACACCTGTGCCTGTATAGACATAAGAGGGAAAGGTGTCTAGAAGCACTGGACGCAGCTGAAATTATACAAAGGAGATAAGTAGCTAAAGTGATGAACTAACAGAACTGCTTTCCTCAACACAGGCAAAGACTGCAAGCAAGAGCCGGCGTGCGCGGGTTAATAAATGAAATAACTGTAAAAAATTGAATTGTAGTGTTAAGTTTTATAACTGTTGCGAATATGTATGTAATCGCGTATGTAATTGTATTATTTTGTGTTGTGGCAACTGTAAATCTGACTGGGCTAGAAGATAACTTGTTTTACAAAGCCCACATACATTTACATGGGAATCGAACTGTATGTTACCCATTAACACAATCTGTAGAAGCCCTATTTGTAGCCACCCCTGGGTGGACCCCTCATGACTTATATACTGTAGATACATCAGAGACACCCTGTAAGGGACAAATTGGCAAATATAAAAGAGGTTTACAGGGGAGATGTGTGGGACTTGTAAACCCCACAAATCCTACATGCAAGGGGTCCCAAAAGGAGGGAGGAAAAGCTTGTCCAGACACTGCAAGCTATCCGCTTTGTTTCACGGGGCAGGGATGGGGATGTGCCTATGCCTTAGTCCCTAAGAATGATTCTTGTGTACAGACACATTGTGTCCGTCAACATTGTCGGATTAACAAGGGACAGATTATTTGTATTTGTGACGAACGAAAATGTTTAAATATAACCGCGGGAAGACAGCTTATTTGCGGGCAATGTAATGGGACTCACGTAAGCTCAGCCAAATGGACATACCCCTTTGATACTTACCAGGTGGTGGGATCCAACGGGAAGCCAAGTAAACTGAACAATTGGCAGTATGAGCAAACTAACAATCGGGCCACTGACTGTTCCATGCCCTCAGAAGGGGTACATTCGGAGGAGAATAGTGACCCGGGCTATTAGCAGGGAATTCTGCGCTGACTGGGAAACCCCGAGTACACTGGGATCCTCACTGGGGTATGGGTTCCTCGGAGCTTTATCTCTAGGAGGGTCAGCCGGGGTAATTGGAGCTAAGAATAGAAACCATATTGTTTGTGGGCTAACAATCCTGGGAAACAGCACTTCAAAAGCATTGGAGGCTGTCAACCAAGAAATGGCTGAGTTAAGATTGTATGCACAGCAGACACGATACGCAGTGGACTACCAGTTAGCACAACAAGGGGGAGTATGTGTAATCATAGGCAACAAATGCATAACCCATGTCACAGATGAGTCTTACAATATTACACAGGTCATCAATGACATCAGGACGCAACTTGATAACTTTAGACAGGGACCCAAAAGAGGAAGTAGTTGGCTGGCATGGCTGGTGGGAGAATCCTGGGAATCGTACCTGTTACATGGGTTGATCATACTCATTGTCATTATACTTGTCTGTTGTCTGACTGTGGGATGCCTTAAAGCCTGTTTTAAAATAATGTTGACAAGAATTGTGCCAGGAGCCAGTGTGTACATCGAAGAAGAACCCCTAATGAAGATCCCCGAAGACGTCAGAAGAAATGAAGATACTGGAAGAAATAAAGACATCAAAAGAAGCAAAGAAGGAGAGAAGAAAGAGAACCTGTATATGTGAATGTATGATTGTTGGTCTGAGGATTGTCCAAGCTATAATCCGACCAAAAGGAGGGACTGTAAGGGGGAAAATACAAGGGGGGCACACTCTAAAATGGCAATACAAGAAAGCACACTCTAAAATGGCTGCCTGGCACATAAAGGGTTAACTGGGAAAGCCAAAAGAGCAGACACAGGCTCCTGCTGTTCAGAAAAACCTAACAGACAAGCCATTTCCAAATCACAGACAGTGACTCATAGCAAACAAATACCTCAGGAAGCCAAAGCCAAGGGTCAAGACATCTTTTAAGATAAGGAAACCCCAAAACAAAGAGCTTAGATTAATGTTAAAGGAAGGCGGGAAATATGAATGCGAGGGAACCGATTAGCACCCGCACAAGACGAAACTAGCCATTGATAGACCCATTCATAAAATGCTAAATGTCTATACCTGTTTGTATTCTTGTAAATATGGGGAAATGTACCCATTCATGAAATGCTAAATACTTGTAAATGTGATAATCTTCGAATCACCGGTCTAACCCATTGTGTAAAGGGTATAAATTTGAACCGCTCCCGGTATACAATTGAGAGAAGGTTTACTACAGACCAAGTACTTTGTCTCCATGGAGCTCCATTTAATAAATCGTATTTTCTGAATCTCGAAGTCTGACTACTGGTGGATTTTTCCCACAACACTGATCCACCCTTCAGCCCTCTCCTCTAAGTCATTAATAAAAATCACAAAGAGCAGAGGACCAAGCACTGATCCCTGCGGCACTCCGCTAGCAACCTGCCTCCAATCAGAAAATTTTCCATCGACCACCACCCTCTGTCTTCGATCAGACAGCCAGTTACCTAGCCAATCGGCCAACTTTCCCTCTATCCCACACCTCCTCACTTTCATCATAAGCCGACCATGGGGGACCTTATCAAACGCCTTACTAAAATCCATGTATATGACATCAACTGCCCTACCTTAATCAACACACTTAGTTACCTCCTCAAAAAATTCTATCAAATTTGTGAGGCACAACTTGCCCTTCACGAATCCGTGCTGACTATCCCGGATTAATCCGCATCTTTCTAAATGGTCATAAATCCCATCTCTAAGGACCTTTTTCCATCAATTTACCAACCACCGAAGTAAGACTAACCAGTTTCATCAGGCCCAGGGGACTTATCGACCTTCAGTTTATTCAAAACTGCCAGGACATCCTCCCTCCGAACATCTATTTCCTCCAGCCTATTAGCCTGTAACACCTTCTCTTCCTCAAAAACATGGCCCCTCTCCTTGGTGAACACTGAAGAAAAGTATTCATTCATCACCTCGCCTATCTCTACTGACTCCATACACAAGTTCCCACTACTGTCCTTGACCGGCCCTAACCTCACCCTGGTCATTCTTTTATTCCTCACATAAGAGTAAAAAGCCTTGGGGTTTTCCTTGATCCGACCCGCCAAGGACTTCTCGTGTCCCCTCCTAGCTCTCCTAAGCCCCTTTTTCAGCTCATTCCTTGCTAACTTGTAACCCTCAATCGAGCCATCTGAACCTTGTTTCCTCATCCCGACATAAGCTTCCCTCTTCCTTTTCACAAGACCTTCCACCTCTTTCGTGAACCATGGTTCCCTCACTCGGCCATTTCCTCCCTGCCTGACAGGGACATACCAATCAAGGACATCCAGTATTTGTTCCTTGAAAAAGTTCCACTTTTCATTAGTTCCTTTCTCTGACCGTTTCTGTTCCCAACTTATGCCCCCTAATTCTTGCCTAATCGCATCATAATTACCTCTCCCCCAATTGTAAACCTTGCCCTGCCGTACGGCCCTATCCCTCTCCATTGCAATAACAAAAGACACCGAATTGTGGTCACTATCTCCAAAGTGCTCTCCCACAACCAAATCTAACACTTGGCCCAGTTCATTTCCCAGTACCAAATCCAATGTGGCCTCACCTCTTGTCGGCCTATCCACATATTGTGTCAGGAAACCCTCCTGCACACACTGCACAAAAACTGTCCCATCCGAACTATTTGACCTACAAAGGTTCCAATCAATATTTGGAAAGTTAAAGTCCCCCATGACAACTACCCTGTGACCCCCACACATATCCATAATCTGCTTAGCAATTTCTTCCTCCACATCTCTATTGCTATTTGGGGGCCTATAGTAAACTCCTAACAACGTGACCGCTCCTTTCCTATTTCTAACCTCAGCCCATATTACCTCAGTGTGCAGATCCCCCTCGAAGTGCCTTTCCACAGCTGTTAAACTATCCTTGATTAACAGTGCCACTCCTCCACCTCTTTTACCAGCTTCCCTACACTTACTGAAACATCTATACCCCGGAACGTCCAACAACCATTCCTGTCCTTGTTCTACCCACGTCTCCGTAATGGCCACAACATCGTAGTCCCAAGTACCAATCCACGCCCCAAGTTCATCTACCTTGTTCCGGATGCTCCTTGCATTGAAGTAGACACACTTCAACCCACCTTCCTGTCTACCGGTACCCACCCTTGACCCTGATACCTTCCCCAATACCTCGCCACCCTCACTGACTTCTGGACTACAACTCCTTTTCCCAATCCCCTGACAAATTAGTTTAAACCCCCCTGAAGAGCCGTAACAAATTTCCCTCCTAGGATATCAGTGCCCCTCTGGTTCAGGTGCACCCTGTCCTGTTTGTACAGGTCCCACCTTCCCCAGAATGTGTTCCAATTATCCAAGTATCTGAAACCCTTCCTCCTACACCATCCCTGCAACCACATGTTTAACTGCACTCTCTCCCTGTTCCTCAACTCACTATCACGTGGCACCGGCAATGTACCAGAGATGACCACACGTTTTGTCTTGGCTCTCAGCTTCCAGCCCAGCTCCAGAAATTCCTGCTTTAAATCCCCGTCCCTTCTCTTACCTATGTCATTGGTACCAATGTGTACCACGACTTGTGACTGTTTCCCCTCCCCCTTCAGAATCCGGAAAACACGGTCTGAGACGTCACGGACCTTGGCATCCGGTAGGCAACATACCATCCGTGAGTCTCTTTTGCTGCCACAGAACCTCCTATCTATCCCTCTAACTAACGAGTCCCCAATAACTATTGCCCTCTCGCTCTGCCCCTTACCCTCCCGAGCCACAGAGACGGACACAGTGCTGGAGATCCGCTCACTGCGGCTCACCACTGGTATGTCATCCCCCTCAACCGTATCCAAAGCGGAATACTTGTTGCTAAGGGGAACCCTGCATGGACTGCTTCCTCCCAGCCCCTCTCACCGTCACCCATCTGTTTTCATTCCTCGGAGTAACTGTATTCCTAAAGCTTCTGTCTATGGCCACCTCTGCGTCCCTAATGATCCTAAGTTCATCCAACTCCAGCTCCAGTTCCCTAACACGGTTTTGGAGGAGCTGCAGATGGGTACACTTCCCACAGGTGTAATCAGCAGGGACACTGTCGTCGTCCCTCACCTCAAACATAGTGCAAGAGGAACATAGCACTGCCTGCACACCCATCCCCTCTAGATGCCTTGCCAGTACCAGGTAGAAAGTGCAAAAATGAATTAAACTCACCCCTGCTCGCCCTTTCTGCCTAAGCCCTGTGAGCCAAAGCCTTATAGCTCACACTCTGCTTCCCACTCGCTCCACAGCCCGCTCCTGACGCTGCCCACTGTATACTGCAGCCTACCTTTTATGCTTCACGCGCTTAAAAAAACCCTTCCCAGACTCCTTAGCAGCCCACTTCCAGTTTTCACTTTAAACTTAAAATACTACTGCAAAAGTAAAGGCCAAAAAAAAACACACACTAGCTGACTAATTAAATAAATAAGCAATTCAATTAGTCTCTGACCAGCACTGCTGCCTCCAATCATTCCCTCTCAGCTTGCTCCAGTGGAACAATGAGGGGGAACCTCCCAGGTAACTGACTTTTAAAGTTAAAAAAAAACCCTTCCCAGACTCCTTAGCAGCCCACTTCCAGTTTTCACTTTAAACTTAAAATACGACTGCAAAAGTAAAGGCCAAAAAAAACCACACACTAGCTGACTACTTCAATAAATAAACTCATTCGAAAGTAATCAATATCCAATCCTAACTAATAGTTCTGATCACTTCTTTCATTTCCCACAGTGTGTTTAACCAATTACAACAACTCTACACTTGCCTAATTACAATATCCAATCATTAACATGGCACATACACAGAGCTATATTATCAATAAATACATGCTTATGGTCCTGGACTGCCTGGCACCTGGGTACTTCTTTCTGGTACCAACCAAATAAAGAAACTCAAACTAACTCAGGGACAAAATTACAAGGAGCAACTCCCTAAAAGGAGGGGGAGCAGCCCGAACAAAAAACAAAGTCAAAAGAAAACTGATAACATCAAAGTAAAATGTGATTGCCGGAGTCTATTATACACCCCAGCCCCTGCGGTGCCCAGCGGGCACGGAAGGCGTCAACTGCACCCGCAGACACTGCATGTTCCCTCTCCAGGGACACCTGGCCATGAATATAGCCGCGTTAGAGGGGCAGAGAGTCGGGATGGACGACCCCATCAATCGCCCGCTGCCTGGACCTATTGATAGCTCGCCTTGCCAGGCCCAGGAGCAGGTTCACGAGGAAGTCATCCTCCCGACCCGCCCCCCTCCGCACCAGGCTGGCACCCTGGGTAGTGACTTATGATTCATATCAAAACACACTGCAGTCCTGGGCTGTTATAAGAAGGCAGTGATATATGCAGTTACAGCCTTTTTTGTTGAATCTCAGAGCCCTTTGTTCATTGTTTTTGCAGCTGTACCTTGCAGCTCTAGCAGTCTCCCAGCCTTTGTTGCATTGAATAATTTTAACCCTTTCAACTTGCCAGGCCCCAGAAGATCACTAAAGACCTTCCTGAATTGTACTCTGGTCCCACTTAGTCTGACAGACAGGACGCCACCTGCCGCTCCGAAGAAATCAAATTATTTCTGCAAACTCTTACCGCACCCCAGAAGATCCAGCAAGGCTTTGATGAATTGTGAGTCCACGCTTCCGTAACAGAATTCCGTATTGCTGCTCTTCACTCTTACATACTCGGTAATGATAGTCTGCCTACAGTCACATTAATGGCTAACAAATGCCCTTTAAATTAGCCTTGCCATGTCTCGCTACCACCTCCCGAATATACCTGCCCCCCCTAATTGGATGGCAATCAACAAGGACAAGTCACTAATTGGTTGCCTCATGCAAAGTTTTGCTGAATGCCATGCAACAACCTTGAGTGAAGTTGGGACCCAGGAATTATTCCAATATCAGTTTTGCAACCCAGCTGGTAATATTCAACCCTATAAGAATGGAACTGGCAATATTTATAAAAGAGTGTTTAGAGATGGGTGATGTGGACAAAGAAGGGGCACAGACAGTTCTTGGAGTGGCTGGAGCGCAAAGATTTAAAAAACCGTGTTAAATTAGTAGGATAGAACACTGGCAACCAAATTGTGGGAGGGAAATGGAAGAGAAAATCAGAAGTCAGATTAGAGAGATGAAGAGGAAAAACAATTATTGTTCTGGGAGATCTTCATTACCCACTTATTAATTGAGACAAGGAGATAAAGAAAAGGGAACTGAAATCCTCAAGTACTTGCAGGACTGAAGATTGGCCAATGTAGAGCTCGTTTTTAAAGGGGAAACAGAACTAATTCAGGTAATTACAACCCAGCTAGCATCACATCTGTGAGAGGGACATTTTTAGAGTGTCTAATTAAGAATTAAATTACTAGCAATGCAGATAAAGGGAAAATAGAATGGGCCAGGATTGATTTCAAAAGGAATGATTGTGCTTGACAAACTTCACAGAATTTGTTGAGTCGGTTCCAGGTTTGGTCGATGGGGAATTAAATAGAACGAAGTGCAGACTTCAAATATTTTGACAATGTTTCTACAGGAGCTTTCTGTCTCGTAAGATGATTGTTTGAGCCGTGGTGGTCAACTCTGTGTTAAGTATTTCCTGGTGTGGCTTAGAAACCCCATTTGACATGGTAATCTCTGCTGCAATTGCTGTAGTGGAAGACCGAGAAGGTTGAGAAGTTGTACGATTCACAGGCCTCTGTTTTCTCTGGATCCTCCTCTTATCCAGCTGAGCTTTTTGGTTCTGTTCACCTTTTTCAATGCCCTTCCAAACAATCAGCTTCCAGAGGTCATGGAGGTCAGCGAGTGTCTCCCAGTTATCGGCGACAATATCCACCATCATCATATCTTCCTTGCGAGTGTCCTTGTACTGGAGGTATGGACACCTAACAGGCCGTGACCCAGTGGCCAATTCATGATACAAATGGTCCTTGGCTATACAACTGTCATCCATCTGATAAAACAGCCAGTGCAATTGTTGCTAGTTTACCAATGTGCAGATGTTAATGGAATTGGTATGCTCCAGGTGGTTGTGGAGCCTAGAAATATGAAGCTATCAATAACCAGATATCTTTTGACACAGATCATAGTGGCGGCATGTATGAAGGGATTAAAAAAGGTCTATCAATAAAGGAAACAGCTCAATTGAAAAGGCAGGAGAAGTCATCGTTGACTACAGTAAACAGTTGGAGAGATGGGTGGAACACTTCCTCGAGGGAGAACGCTGTTATATAGGAAGTTGCAGAATCCATAGAAAGCCTACTTGTCGTGGAGAGAGCTACATACTGAATCTACAGTGGAGGATCTTTGGATGGCAACATCCTGGACTCTGACATTTGTCTTCCTGATGCCAATGGTCAAACCAAACCCCTTTCAGATGTCAGAGAGTCTGTTCATTTGCTGCTGACATGTTCCTTGGTATGGAATATTATTGCGGCATCATCAGCATGGAGCAACTCTCTGATGAGGCCTTGATGCACCTTTGTCCTGGACCTCAGGTGAATAAGGCTCAACAGCTTTCCATCGGTTCAGGTATATGGGGAGACACTATCTGCAGAGGACATGAAGACAAATGTCAGCAACAAAGACAAGAATATGCCAGAGTATTGGTTCCAGAACGCAACTTTGTTTGAATCCACTGTGGCTCTCCAACGGTTCTGATGTTTCAACATCAGAGCTGACCTTGCCGAACATGTGATCATGGAAAGAGGAGATCACTTTGAGCAGCTTCACTCAACAGCCAATTTTCTCCAGCAGATTAAATTAGACTGCTTCTGTTCCCATAGCCGAGTGCCTTTATGAGATTGATGAAGGTAAGGTATAGTGGTCTCCTTTGTTCATGGCAATTGTCCTGCAGCTGCCACACTGAGAAAATCATGTCAATTGTCGACATTCTAGTTCTGAAACCACACTGGGATTTAGGATAGTGTTCAGCCAGGATCTGCAGGCTGACACGGACAAAATGAGAAAATACTTTTCCCACAATGTCTCAATAGTTGATGAATTCGCTGTGGTTGCCCTTGTTCTTGTACAGAGTCACAATCTTTGCATCACACATACCCTGGGGCACTGCAGTCTCCCTTCAGCTGACACAGAATCTCATACAGGTGCTGCAGAGTACTGGTTTCCCATGCTTGATGAGTATGCCATTAGCACTTGGAGCCTAATCCGTGGCAAGCGAGTCAATAGCTCAATATCCAGCTCTGCCCATGACAGGTAGGCTTTCTATAGATTCTGCAACTTCCTACATAACAACGTTCTCCTGAGAGTACCAACTCAAGGTAGTGTTCCACCCATCTCTCCAACTGTTTATTGCAGTCATTGATGACGTCTCCTGTGGCTGAAGGCAAGGCTGGCAAAAATACACTTTACACATTTGCCAGCAGATGGTGAAACATAATAAACCATTCATCGATGGTGAAGTTATCAAGGACGCTTCGACAGTTGCTGCTGACACCTTGGCCAAAGACTTTAAAAATAAAGATGAAATTATGACAGCTATCAAGAGCGAAGGGTGGAATTGTTGTCCGAGGCAAATTAATGTCGACTTATCATGCTGTGAATGTTTCTCACTGCAGTTTGATGAATCAGTAGTTATGACAGATATGGTCCAGCTGATTGAATGCAATGTGACCAAAAACAAAGACTCAACAACAAAAGAGGACTTTCTCACTCTTTTGCCACTCCACTCAAAGGGAGGACAAGAAGCGAGGATATTTATAACAAATTCAAAACTCATATGACTGAGAAAAACATTCCGATCAAGAAATTGGTTTCTTTCACACCGTGAAAGCAAGGTAGCAATGCAGGCTTTGTGGCACTTTGCACATATGATCCTGAGTTCTCCTTTGTCAATTAGAACTGTGTTATCTATCAACAAGTGGGAGCGAGCTGGGTTATTGACTTTTCTCATGTAATGACAGTTGTTGTCAAGATTGTCAACTCAATTCATGCCAAACATCTGCAAATTTGTTTGTTCAAATTGTTACTCGAGCTTCATGCCACCAATGGTGAGCTCATCCTTCATGCAGAGGTAAGGTGGTTAATTTGAGGAAAGGTCCTCCAGAGAGTTTTGGATCTGCTCCTTGAAATTGTCATCTTTCTTAAATTTGAGGTGTACAGCGAGCTGTCAGATAATGCATGGGTTGCTAGACTTGATATTTCTTACGGATATAAGTGCAAAACTGAATGAACTGAATCACGGACTGTTAGGAGAGACAGAGACTTGTCACACATGATCAGTACAGAGAATGTGTTCAAGTTGAAACTGGGCCTGTGGTCCTCCCAAATAAAGACACAGCCACTGGAGTGTGGTGACGAGGGAATTACTGAGCACTTCCCAAATCTGGAGACAAGGTTCCATCCAAACATCTTTGTCCCCCTGAACAAATTGGAAAACAAATTCAATAGACAATGTCAGGAGTTAGACAAGATTAAACAAATCACTATGCTTGTCTCACATCATTTTCTTCAAGTGGACATTGGAGAACCGACAGCAACATTTCGGCAGGTGTTTGAACAGAGCAGTGGCCTTGACGTAGAAATCATCACCATGCAAGGTGACATAGAACTGAAAATTAGGTCAAGGGGCAAAGACTTTTGGGGTTTTGTGAACAGAGACAAGTACCCTTTTCTGACATTCTGTGCACTCAAGGTGAAGGCATACTTTGGTTCACCTGTGAGATGGCTTTTTCCCAGATGAAAATGTCACTGATGCCATCTGATAGGCTGTATGAGACTGGCCATTTCAATCTACAACACAAACATCACAGCACTCCCAGAAAGTCAGAAAAGATGAGTGTTATGCACGGCATACATTTTAGGGGGTTTTCGTAAAGTCGAATTTTTAAGAGCAGATCTTGTGCTGCATTTAGATTCTGAAAGTGATCTTGTGCTTCAATAGGTTGGAGACCACTGTTGGAGAGTCCTGAGGATTGGGCATGTGTATCATAAACTTCAGTGCTTGCTTGAAACATGCAGTGCATACATTTCACACAGATCTTTTTAGATCTTTTGAGATTATTGCTTAAAATGCTAAAGGTTAAAGTTTATTTATTAGTGTCACAGGTGGGCTTACATTAACACTGCAATGAAGTTACTATGAAAATTCCCTCGTACCCACACTCAGGTACGCTGAGGGAGAATTTAGCATGGCCAATGTACCTAACCAGCATGTCTTTCAGACTGTGGGAGGAAACTGGAGCAACTGGAGGAAACCCACAGAGACACGAGGAGAATGTGCAGACTCCACATGGTCACCCAAGGTGGGAATCGAACCCGGGTCCATGGCGCTGTGAGGCAGCAGTGCTAACCACTGTGGCACTGCTGCCTCTGCTGTCTCCATGGCCGATTTGAATTCTGTGAACTTGAATTCATCCAAAATTTTACTGCCCGTTTACTCATGCATGTTAAGTGTCACATCTATTTCTCCTTTGAACACTGACCTGCATCAGCTCCCAGTCTGGTAATGCCTTTATTTCAAAATTAATTTTCTTGTTTTCAAGAGTGAGGAGCGAGCAGGAAAATTGAATTAAAGCCCAAAATAAGACATGAGTGTATTGAATAGTGGAGAACTTTTGAACACAAGAAATAGGAGCAGGAGTACATCTCCAGGGAGGGAGATAAAGAGGGATTTTAAAACATATTTAGAAAGGTAACGAACAATGGAGAATTGGAACTGGGCAAGTATACAAACATTACTAACAAGATGCGAGGAGTCTGAGGCATGTGCTTCACCTGGAATGTTGTACTGACGTCCTGTCTGAAAGTTACAGGCAGTTAAATTAAGATTAACTCCTGGGTTTCCTCTTTCTGATTAACTGTGGCATGTCCTGCCAGAAACTTAACAACGCTGCTATTATATCATACCCTACAGATCTGTCTCAACTTTCTTTCCTGATTTTGACAGTGTGAGGTTGGACATTGCACAGAAAAGTTCCCTTCGTTGCTAGCAACCCAGTGGAGATGTACTCCTGCTCCTATTTCTGGTGTTCAAATCTGCCTATAGGTTTACCCCTCCCTATTTCTATAAGCTTTTCTTCTCTCCAGTGCTGAGATGTGTGTGTTCAGCTAATTCTGATCTCTTGCACAATCCTGATTTTCTTCTCTGCATGATTGGTAGTTGATCATTCAGCTGCCAGGATCCTAAACTCTCGAATTAATTCCTAAATCTTTCTGCCTCTCTCTCTCTTTAAGATACTTTTAAAAACCTACCTCCTTGAGCAAACTTTCAGCAGTAGTGGTAATGCCTCCTCCTTATGTGGTCAGGTCTCAAATTTTGTTTGATAAGCACGACTGTGAAATGTTTTGGGGATTTTACTCAGTTAAAGGTGCTATATAGATGCAGGTTATTGTTAGGCTAAAAGAATTTACAGAGCTAGGGAGGGAGATAAAGAGGGATTTTAAAACGTATTTAGAAAGGTGACGAACAATGGAGAATTGGAGCTGGGCAAGTATACATACATTACTAACAAGATGCGAGGAGTCTGAGGCATGTGCCTCACCTGGAATCTTGCACTGACGTTCTGTCTGAAAGTTACAGGCACTTAAATTAAGATTAACTCCTGGGTTTCCTCTTTCTGATTAACTGTGGCATGTCCTGCCAGAAACTTAACAATGCTGCTAATATATCATACCCTACAGATCTGCCTCAACTTTCCTGATTTTGACAGTGTGAGGTTGGACATTGCACAGAAAAGTTCCCTTACTCCCTTCAGAATTAGAACCATAGGTGCTTTGATGAACTGAGTTTCATTAATAATGCTTGCAGGCTTTTCAAGTTAATGTCTAATTCAGCACCATTCTTTCTGACTGGTTGCTCAGTTGTCTTGTCAATTAAAATGCATCAGAACATAGCGATAGGAAGAGGATATTCAGCACCTCAAACCTGAACTCCATTTGCTTGCCTTTTCTCCATATTTTTTGATACTTGGGACAGGGTTTTCTGGCCACGCTCACCCTGAAACTGGAAAATCCTGCATGAGGTCAACGGATCTTTCCATGGTCTGCCTCTTGCCCACTACGATTTCTGTGATGGACGGAACAGAAAAATCCACCTCCATGACCCAACAAAATGTACTAATTGCAGTTCTGACATTTTCAGTTGACCTTGCCCCTGCAGTCTTTTGCAAGGGAGAATTCCAGAATTCCATGAATCCTGGTATGCAAAGGGATTATTAACTGCACACTAACAAAAATGTAAGAACTATTTTCTTCAAATACATCAACAGATCCCCAGAGTCCCACTGGTGAGCAATAGGAAACAAGGCGATGGAGACTGAGGTTTCCAAATGTGCTGAGGAAGTATCACAGACACAAGAGAGTTGAGGAAAGCTGGAAAGGACCTACTGTAATGCTGTCGTGTTGGCATTCTACATGTCTTCTTCAGTGGCATCCACTATCCTCGAGGTTCTGCTGCAGGATTGAAGAATCTAGTCAGAGCTTGCACGGAACAGGCTAAACCTGTGTACCCATTTTGTGCAAGGGTCTTTAAACAGGCACAGAGTCTTCCTTGGCACATTAAAAGTGATCCAGTGCTGATTTCTGGTGGCCTGAAAAAGGACAACAGCAAGGACTAACAAGGTGGAAATGCTGTTGACACGGTTTAGGTGTAATACCTTGCACCCAGAAACTGGGATAAATTACGATACTTGTATGTGCAAAAATGGGGAAGACACATACCAATTTCTCTTCTCGCAAATATTTTTACTGTAAGTGGGTCATGCCGAGTACCAGAATGTTGCACCAAGCCCACAATGTGAAAAAATGATGGCAGCTGAGTGAGGTGACTTTGTACAAGCTGTCCCCAGCATACTCTCTAATTCAATCTTTTACTCTCGTTCTATGCTCTTAAAACTTAACTCTAACACCTTTAAATTGTCTAATAGTGTTCTCTTTGCTGATCTTTCTCTTCACCCTGTCTGGAATCTGCAACACCATATTCTGCAGCCTCTCCTTTCCTTCTACTCTATGTACTCCATGCACGATTCAGAAAGGGTGTCAGTGCAAGGTTCCAGTGAGGCATTTGCTTTAGGCTTGTGCAACTTGCCTCTTGTTAGTCATGTATGTATACTTGCTCACCTCCAATTCTCCATTGTTTGTTTTGCGCACGGGAAACAATGCTTTTCACTCTATACCAATAATAAATCAAAATGTGAATTCTGTTTGATACCACTGCTCTAAAGTTCTGACACTAATTCTGTGCCAAAGTCTGTAGTTTTTGTTACCCACAAGGAAAAATAAATTGCCAGCAAACATTTGGTCGACCTTCCTCAGCTGCAAACCCGCTATCCATTGCAAACACCACTGCAATGCCCAGGTTTGACGGTAATGTGTGTGCACTCTGCTCACAGGCAGCAGCTGGTCCCCAGGAGCCAGCCTACCGGCACGTGCCTCTTTCCCGCGGCGTGTCACCTGGCAACGAGCGTCACACAATAGCGTCGCCTATCCAATAGATAGCGGGGGGGGGGGGGGGGGAGATTTTACTTTATTCTTTAAAAATGAGGGCAAAAGTAGAAGCAGAAACACCAGCACGTCTGAAGTACAAAATAAGTAATATTAATTGTATTTGAAATGTTTACTTATTTCCTCCTGTGTGTGAATACTGTTATATTTTCTGGTCTCCCTCCCACACCGCCCCCCCCCCCAAGTGTGGGTAATGAGCTGAGCCATTGTGACGAGCAATAGCGTTGGGCAGGCGGTGACGGGGAGCCGGGACCATCCAGTTCAGTGTCGGCGCTGACCTGACACGTTGTGGCTGATTAATTTTTTGCACTGTATTTTTTTAAAAGAAAAACAGTTTCGAGGAATCGGTTCGTGTTCCTCATCCTGACTCTCCGTTTCTCGGCTCCAGTTTCTCGGTGACATCGAAGTTGAATCGGGAGCTTCGCGTGTGTGCGGGCGCGCGCAGGTGCGTTGGCCGACCTGCCGAGCCGCCATGTTGCAGACTCTGTACGAGAGGTCGGGGCTGAAAACGGTGACTGAAACTTTGGCGATATGGTGCGGCTACAAACCGCCCCCCCGGTCTCGGTTCGCCATCGTCTACGATTTCATGTACAACTTGCTGTCGTTCCTGTGGACCACGAACCTGGGCAACATCATCTTGCTGATCGCGATTTTGCTAATAGTCTGGGGCTTCGTGGTCTTGATCATGAAATTCGTGGGCAAGTTCATCCAACGGAAGAAGGAGGAGAAGAAGAAGAAGAGCTTACTGAAGTTGGTAAAATCGACGACTACATACTATCCGCGCCGCAAGGTACGTGCCCGGTGTTATCCTGTTACTGAGTATTGGAATACCCCGTGTTTGTGTGTGACAGGGAGTTAATTGGGTGTTTGGGAGTCTTGTATTGTCCACCTCCCATTATCACCATCATCTGCTGTTGGAAAATATTTTGTTCATGTGCTTAATCACTGCAACGTACAATTTGTCCAAATTTACCTCTACCTTTTAACAGGTCGTAATTTTCTTGATTTAGGGAGGTGGCAAACAACGTAATTATTTGGAACATTTTTCAGTCTACCAGCTTGTATCCTCCTGGTAAATTTCTATATCCCATTCAGCACATTACACTTTATTCGCACCACTACATGCACAATGTGTACCATCTACAAAATGCACTGCAGAACTCATCAAGGTTTCTTAGTCAGCACCTTCCAAATTCTCAACCTCCAGCACCTAGAATAACAAGGGCAGAAGATGCAGGGGAACACTACAATCTACAAGCTCAACTTTGTCAAGCAAAATCACACCTTCGCACTATATCACCATTCTTTAATTGTAATGGGTAATAAATTCTGGCCTTGCATACAAAATCGCAAAGATTAGTGGAAAACGAGAGGGTTGGGAAACCTTTAAAGGCCAACAGAGATCTGCAAAAAAACTATAAAGAAAAGTGAGATAGACTATGAGAGTAAACTAGTTCAGAATACAAAAACAGATAGCAAAAGTTTCTACAGATATATAAAAAGAAAAAGAGCGGTGAAGGTAAACATAGAGGCTAAGCAGGGGGATTTAATAATGGGAAATGAGGAAGTGGCCGAGGCATTGAACAGGTATTTTGTGTCGGACTTCACAGTGGAAAACACAAATAACATGCCCAAAATTGATGACGAGAAGGCAATGACAGGTGAGAATCTAGAAACGATCATTATCACTAAAGAAGCAGTGTTAGGTAAGTTAATGGGGCTAAAGGTAGTGTTATGGTTGAGGTTAGAAACTCGTAACGTATTTTATGAAGCCCAGCTGAATCATAAATGTTGTATCTTGAATTTGGCTAGGATAAACATGATATATTCCACTTCAGGTGTGATTCAAAAGACCCAAGGAAGCTTTTGTGGAACAAAGTTTATTTAAGAACATAGATAACGTGGAAAGTAAGAAAATTAGCAAGAATTTTTTCAAATGCAAACAAGAAACAAAACAACCGCTATAATGTATAAAACCCTTAACAAAGATATCTACTGTGTTCCAATCAAACCAAAACCCTTGCCATAGAGAAAACCCTTTAAACATGTTCAGCAAAGTCTACTGCTCACGTGATAAGGGAGATTGAGTCCTTTGGTTGAAGTCTGCAGCTCTCTGGATTTATTCTGCACACTTTGAAGACAAGGCAGCTTCCCAACGCACCAGAGAGACTCTGGTCCAGCCCCATCAACAGCAGATATTCACCCTTCAGGAAAACAGGAGAATTTCCAAAGAAAACAAAACCGGGAGAGAGAGAAAACAATTCCTTTTATCTTGCTGTCTTCTAAAACTCAAACCTGCAGCTCTGAACTGAAAAGTAAAAAACCGTCCAAAAACACATGACCATCCTCATAACAATGCAGGATTGCAAAGCTAATTCCAAAGCAAACACCACAAACAACCCCATTTAAGACACTTGAGCAATAAAAGGACATTTCCAGTCAAGCCGGCAACAATGACGTCACTGAAGCTGTGAGCTAAGAAACCACTGAAGCTGTGAAAGCTGCAGAAGTCATGTTTTTTAAAAAAAACTTTCTTAAAGGTACACTAGCATCACAGTAGACAAGTCTCCTGGCCTTGAAGGAATGCATCCCAGGATACTAAAAGAGACGGTGGGGGAAATAGCAAATGCACTCGTGGTAATTTATCAAAATTCGCTGGACTCTGGGGCGGTTCCAGCAGATTGGAAAGCAGCAAATGTGACGCCACTGTTTAAAAGAGGAGATAGAAAAATGGTGGGTAACTATAGGCCAGTTAGCTTAACTTCTGTAGTGGGGAAAATGCTTGAAGCTATCATCAAGGAAGAAATAGTGAGACATCTGAATAGAAATTGTCCCATTGGGAAAACACACGATGGGTTCATGAAAGGCAGGTCACACTTAACTAATTGAATGAAATTCTTTGAGGACATTACAAGCATAGTGGACAATGGGGAACTGGTAGATGTGGTGTATCTGGATTTCCAGAAGGCATTTGACGAGGTGCCGCACAGAAGGCATTTGACGAAGTGCCGCACAAAAGGCTGTTGCATCAGATAAAGATGCACGGCATTACGGGTAATGTATTAGCATGGATAGAGGATTGGTTAACTAACAGAAAGCGAAGAGTGGGAATAAGTGTGTGTTTTCCTGGTTGGCGATCAGTGACTAGTGGTATGCCTCGGGGATCAGTGTTGGGACCGCAATTATTTACAATTTACATAGATGATTGGGGACAAAGTGTAGTGTGTCAAAGTTCGCAGATGACACTAAGATAAGTGGTAGAGCAAAGTGTGCAGAGGACACTATAAAAGTCTGCAAAGAGATATAGAGAGTTTAAGTGAGTAGGCAAGGGTCTGGCAGATAGAATACAATGTTGGTAAATGTGAGGCCATCCATTTTGATAGGAATAACAGCAAAGTGGACTATTATTTAAATGGTAAAAAATTGCAGCTTGCAGAGGGACCTGGGTGTCCTTGTACATGAATCACAAAAAGTTGGTTTGCAGGTGCAGCAGGTAATTAAGAAGGCAAATGGAATTTTGTCCTCGAAAGCTAGTGGGATGGAGTTTAAAAACAGGGAGGTTATGTTGCAGCTATATAAGGTGCTGGGGAGGCCACACCTGGAGTACTGTGTACAGTTTTGGTCTCCTTACTTGAGAAAGGATGTCCTGGCACTGGAGGTGGTGCAGAGGAGATTCACTCGGTTGATTCCGAGTTGAGAAGGTTGGCTTATGAGAAGAGACTGAGTAGACTGAGATTATACTCTTTGGAATTGAGAAGAATGAGGGGGGTGTTATGGAAACATATAAAATTATGAAGGGAATAGATAAGATAGAAGTAGGGAGGTTGTTTCCACTGGGGGGTGAAACCTGAAAATAAGGGGGAGCAGATTCAGGATTGAGTTGAGGAGGAACTTCTTCACCCAAAGGGTTGTGACTTTGTGGAATTCCCTGTCCAGTGAAGCAGTTGGGACTACCTGATTGAGAGTTTTTAAGGCAAAGGTAGATGGATTTTTGAACAGTAAAGGAATTAAGGGCTGTGGTGAGCGGGTGGGTAAGTGGAGCTGAGTCCATGAAAAGATCAGCCATGATCTAATTGAATGGCGGAGCAGGGTTGAAGGGCCAAATGGCCTACTCCTGCTCTGAGTTCTTGTGTTCTTTTTAAAAATCAATATATTTTAGCCTGAGTTCCTGCACAGATTCTGCAGATTCCAGACTATAGCCAGTACACATGGTTGCATACCCATGGTTCATGGAATCATAGAATCCATACAGTGCAGAAAGAGGTAATTCAGCCCATTGAGCTTGCACTGGCAACATCCCACCCAGGCCCTATTCCTGTCAGCCCCATTGCCAAATTCCCTGACACTCAAGGAACAATTGCGCATGTAACCTGCACATCTTTGGACTGTGGGAGGAAATTGCACAGACACGGGAAGAATGTGCAAACTCCACAAAGACAGTTACCCAAGGCTGGAATTAAACCCAGGTCCCTGGTGCTGTGAGGCGGCAGTGCTAACCACTGTGCCACCATGCTGCCCACATAGAAACATAGAAGATCGGAGCAAGAGGAGGGAGGCCATTTGGCTATTCGAGCCTGCTCCGCCATTCACTGAGATCATGGCTGGTCATCCAACTCAATAGCTTAATCCTGCTTTTTGCCCATAACCTTTGATCCTATTTGCCCCAAATGCTATATCCAGCCGCCTCTTGAATGCATTCAATGTTTTGGCATCAACTACTTCCTGTGGTAATGAATTTCACAGGTTTACCACTCTTTGGGTGAAGAAATGTCTCCTCATCTCCGTCCTAAATGGTCTATCTTGAATCCTCAGACTGTGATCCCTGGTTCTGGCCTCCCCCACCATCGGGAACATCCGCCCTGCATCTATCCTATCTAGGCCTGTTAGAATTTTATAAGTCTCTATGAAATCCACCCTCATTCATCTGAACTCCAGCGAAAACAATCCTAACCGAGTCAATCTCTCCTCATACATCAATCCCGCCATCCCTGGAATCCGCCGGGTTAACCTTCGCTGCATTCCCTCGAGAGCAAGAACGTCCTTCCTCAGAAAAGGAGACCAAAACTGCACACAATACTTTAGGTGTGGCCTCACCGAGGCCCTGTATAGTTGCTACAACACATCCCTGCTGCTGTACTCAAAAACTCTCACGATGAAGGCCATCATGCCATTTGCCGCCTTTACCGCCTGCTACACCTGCATGCTTACCTGAAGTGACTGGTGCACAAGGACACCCAGGTCCCGCTGCACACTCCCCTCTCTCAATTTACAGCCATTCAGGTAGTAATCTCCGCCTTGTTTTTGCTTCCAAAGTGAATAACCTCACACTTATCCTAATTATACTGCATCTGCCATTGATTAGCCCACTCACCCAACCTGTCCAGATCATTCTGAAGGATCTCTGCATCCTGGTCGCAGTTCACCCTCCCACCCAACTTGGCTTCGTCTGCAAACTTTGAGATGTTACATTTTGTTCCCTCATCCAAATCATGAATATATATTGTGAATAACTGGGGTCCCAGCACTGATCCCTGTGGCACCCTACTAGTTACTGCCTGCCAATTTGAAAAGCACCCATTAATTCCTATTTGTTGTTTCCTCTCTGCCGATCAGTTTTCTATCCATCTCAATACACTTCCTCCAATCCCATGCACTTTAATCTTGCACAATAATCTCTTGCGCGGAAGTTTGTCAAACGCTTTCTGAAAGTCCAAATATACCACATCTACTGGTTCCCCCTTGTCAACTCTCCTAGTTACATCTTCAAAGAATTCCAACAGATTTGTCAAATCCACGCTGACTGTCTGATCCTGCCACTGCTTTCTAAATGCTATAAAATCCTTGATTGTGGATTCGAGACTTTTCCCCACTACCAGTGTTAAGCTTACTGGTCTATTATTCCCTGTTTTCTCTCTACCTCCCTTTTTGAATATTGGAGTGACATTCGCTACCCTCCAATCTGCAGGGACTGTTCCAGAGTCTATAGAATCCTGGAAGATGATCACCAATGCATCTACTATTTCTAGAGCCACTTCCTTACGTACTCTGGGATGTAGATTATCAGGCCCTGGGGATTTATCTGCCTTCAATCTCATCAGCTTTCCCAGTACCACTGCTCTACTAATATTGATCTCCCTCAGTTCTTCCCTCTCACTAAATCTTGCATACGCCAACATTTCTGGTATCTGATTTGTGTCCTCTTTTGTAAAGACAGAACCAAAGTATATATTCAGTTGCTCGGCCATTTCTTTGTCCCCTCTTATACATTTCCCCGTTTTTGTCTGCAGAGGACCTACATTTGTCTTCACCAACCTCTTTCTCTTTACATATCTATAGAAACTCTTAGAGTCAGTCTTTATGTTCCTTGCAAACTTACTTCCGTACTGTATTTTCCCCATCTTAATCAATCCCTTGGTCCTTCTTTGCTGAAATCTAAACTGCTCCCAATCCTCAGACCTATTATTTTTCTTGGCCAATCTGTATGCTTCTTCCTTAGAGCAGATATGCTCTCTAATTTCCTTTATAAGCCATGGATTGGCCCACTTACAACATCAGGTTAAAGTCCAACAGATTTATTTGGTAGCACAAGCTTTCGGAGTGTCGTTCCTTCTTCAGGTGAGTGAAGAGTTGTGTTCACAAACAGGGCATGCATAGACACAGATTCAATTTACAAGATAATGGTTGGAATGCGAGTCTTTACAGGTAATCAAGTCTTTACAGGTACAGATGATGTGAGTGGAGAGAGGGTTAAGCACAGGTTAAAGAGGTGCGAACTGTCTCAGCCAGGACAGTCAGTGATATTTTGCAAGCCCAGGCAAGTTGTGGGGGTTACAGGTAATGTGATATGAACCCAAGATCCCGGTTGAGGCCATCCTCAATGGATGAATGAAGACTGCTCGACAATCGCCAGGCAGGAGTGTTCTCTTCCTGTCGGGGAACACTTCAGCAGTCACGGGCATTCAGCCTCTGATCTTCGGGTAAGCGTTCTCCAAGGTGGCCTTCACGACACACGACAATGCAGAATTGCCGAGCAAAAACTGATAGCCAAGTTCCGCACACATGAGAACGGCCTCAACCAGGATCTTGGCCTTGACTCTAGCTGCAAGCCTCTTGAGGAACCATCACCCTCACCAATGTCCAGAACAGAGAACTCAATTGTTTATGGGATGGACTCGGGGGACTCCTGCATTAGGCTATCTGCCTGATGCTTCTAGATTGACTATTGCGTCTCTGTACTCTTTTAACTTGTAGTGTGATCGATCACCACCTTAAATGTGCTATCCATGACTCGGTCTCATAGCTGCGTCATATTAACTTCAGTTGTCTCACAAGCTCTGAAATCCAGAGCTCAAGTTTCTGGTGACACTTCCTTAACTTGTAGGCATGTAGGCCACAGGAAGCAACCACAACTTTCCACATGTTAAATGATGAACATTCCATGTCGCCAAATTATCCTGCCTGCCTTACCGTTACAGATTACCCATTATAAACTTGGAGATTAGAAACCCTAGACTGTACTGTTCCTAATACTACTAATAAAACCTCACAACGACTGCTAAAGTATCCGAGTTTTGAAAGTTGTGAGCAAAATGCTATAACCAGTCTCTTGCCTGTTTTCTCGGAATGTGACTGATCCATCGAGCATGAGATATTTTAAACTGGTCTACCACTCTCCGTGCTTTTTCAAGCTCAGTTAAGGTAGCTACTTGCATAAAAAGCACCTCCTCCCAATTCCCTCATTCACCAAATTCCCAAGTTCTCACCCTGTGACGAGCTGCAATCAGTGATCAGCTGCTGTTTTCATGCTTGCTCACTTAAAACAGTGTAATGATTATAAGTAAAGATGGAGTGGAACACGAAGGTTTGCAGAGTTTAACTGTAATAGTACATCGGGCAGTAAGATCTATGCAGAGAATGGTAGTAAAAAAATTAAAGGCTCTATCTGAATCAGTATGGGTAGAAATTAGGAATAGCAAGGGTGAGTAAATACTGGTGGGAGTAGTTTATAGGCCTCCTAACAATAGTTGCACCACTGGACAGAGGAATAAACAAGAAACCCTTGGGGCTTGTAGTAAAGATGATGGCTGAGATTTTCTGCTCCCTTTTGCATTGGGCAGGTTTGGTGGTGAGAGTTGCGAGAAGTCTTTAGGCGTGATAAATGACATAGATTTAGGGCGCGATTGCCCCTCCTCCCATTGGTGGCTGGTCACATTTCCTGTGTTCAACATCGGAATCTCAATGTAATATATTTGCATATCATTATCGGGCCCATAAGTTGGAATCATGCCCCCACGTCAAATTAAACTCAGAATGGTTTCAAGAGACACAAGCAGACCAGACCTCCGAGGGCAACTTGGAGTTGAGTGAATTCAAGCTGGCACCTGTGAATCGGCTCTACATCTTCGTTTTGGGGTGGTGGGGGCACAGGCAGCTTTCTTGGCGGCTTTGTGGTGCCGGTGCTTCAATGCAAGCCTGAAGAGAGGGATATGAAGGGAAGCCTGGGGCAAAGGTTTCCAGGGAGGGGATGGAAGGGAAAGCCAGAGAACCGTCCAATTTTTGATCAGTGTAGGGCCCCCTGATCTCGGCACCTGAGATTGCTGGTTCACCTCTCCTTGCATGACATCCTGCCTCTTAACTTTCTTAAAACCCTTAATTTATTGGAAAATACAGTGGGAAAACCTGGCGAGGCAGCTGGTGGGCTATCCTCCGTTTTTCCTGCCTGAGACAACACCTGGAAAAGAAATGGGAAAATTCTGCCCAGGAACAGCATATGGCAGAATGAGAGTTACTCTTCAGTGACCAGAAAGGCTGCACCGAATGATCTTTTGGCAAATGAGCTCTTCAAATTCAGACACACGCACTCAGATCTGATGGGACGCAAGAAGCTAATTTTTTTTTAAAAATCCATGCAAAATTATTTGGTATAATAAATTGCCTTGTTATATCATCAAAGGTTTCAAGATCTTCTTCATATATATGTCATTGTTATGTCATTGGAATAATGCTGATCTGTATCCACGTCGTAACATTGGGTATAGCAACGATAAGTTATTAACCGAGGCAACATATAAGAGCCACATCAGCTAATTCTACATGGCATTTTAACATAACAGCCCTCATGCTCTTCCATGTGTAATCGACAGCTGCAGGTACATTGTGGCATTTTTACAGCAGATGTAAATTGTGTACTTATACTACATCATCATATTTTCATAAATATGTTTTCCAAAATGAAAATTGCACTCTTTGGCAATTAATACTACTGAATTACGAATTTAGTTTACTATTCTGTCCGAATAAAAATGAAATGTTTGTTTATTTTTAGCGTTATTTTCGTAAAATGCGGAAGAGATTAAAGAAGGCTGAAACGTGGAAAAATCCAATTAATGGTAATGTTGGAATTAATGAAAATTTGTAAAGTTTGCAACCAATTTTGGAGATTAAAACATATTAATTGTATAGTTATTGATAATTCTGACATTTCTCTACTCTTTGACTTAGAGCCAACTGAAACAGAGCAAGAGCTGGAAATTGACAAATGCGTGCCCTTACGTAAATATAAACGAGGTTTACATCGCATGAAAAAGTAAGTTTTAAATTTCAAAAGATGTTCCAGAAAAGCATCAACAAGTACATGCCATTTTTCCTATTCATTTGCTAAAATCAGACATCTCAATGAAACTATAGTAGTTATTTTGGTGACTTCAGACAAAGGACAATCACTTTCAGATGTCCATGTAATAATGGTAGCAGAGCAATGATGAATAACTTTCATAGAACACTATGAAGCATATGTAGCTGTCAGGAAAGCAATATGTTGAGCATCAAAAATATATTGTACCTTCCTCAAGGAATAGTGTTGAAAAAATGATTATAAAGTGCACGTTGTGTGTAATGTTTCTGTTGCTGGCAGGAGCCAGGTTTTTGTCCAAACTAGCAATATGTAAACAAGAAAGCAAATTTATCAAACTTTTCTCCCTTTCGCTTCCTTACTTCAAGGGAAAATTAATGAGGATTTAGAACGTATTATTAGTTCAGGAATTAGCATGGTTTGTTAAAGGCACATTGTATTGGCAAATTTTACTAGTTTTTTGAAAAACGAAGTGTGTATGGATTTTCAGAGGTATTCAGTCAAGTATCTCAAAAGAAGCTTGTCAGAAAAATATAAGTATGTTATATACAAGAGAAAATAAGTGATTAGTTTCGGGGGTATTTCAGAGGCTAAGTATTGAGCTTAACTTTAGCTAATACAAAGACTCGCAACACAGTATCCTGGCGAAGGAAGTTTCTTTATTGACCAACGCAAGCTGGGAAAAGAAGGGTTGGGCAGTTCAACTCTTCTCTGAAGTTACATCACAGCGGCAGTACAATTATACAACTTCCAAAAGACATTTTACTCGCCTTCTGGCTCATCATCATTAATACAGATCAGTCATGATTAGTAAATGTCATATACCTTGGCCAATCACAGTTATTCTCTGACAGCATGGAAACAATAGGTTCTAGCGGTTTCTGCCTGACTTTCCCATGGCCACCTTCCTGGATTCTTCTCTGGCTTATTCATTAGCTGTCTGGAATCAGTAGTCTGTCCTTGTTCAATGAATATCTCATTCACTGAGCTGTCTGGTACCCATGCTGATAAGGGCTATGCTTCTATGGGTGTATTGTTATCAGGAATGTGGTTCACTTTACTGGCCTATTTCCCACAATGCCTTTGAACCCAGTGCCTTTAGCCAAGATCCATGCCTGTTCAATAATACTTTCAAAAATACATGTTTGAATTATCTAACTGTGGTTATATGTGTTACTATGCAGACAGTACCTCTGTAACATATATATGAAGCAGTCTGTGATTCTTATCTTAAGTTAATCCACTCTGTTCTAATAGTCTTTATTGGTGTTTTAAATCCCAGAATAATTTGAAGTCCTCCAATAATGAGAAAGTTAGTTCACGGACAAGTAATTTAAGGCAAATGAATATTGCTTTGATGAGAGAACATTTGGAATTGATGTTACAGGGAACAGTGCTGGCTCTACTTGTATTTTTGTTGTAGATAAATGATTTTGATTTGGTCAAAAAGGACTTAATTTTGAAATTTGTTGATACAAAAACAAAGGATGTAACAAATCGCAAGAGGAACTATATAGATTTCAGAATGACAACAATTTAGCTACTTGTTTTCAGCCACTCTGATCTCTGTTAAATAGGAATTGGTGCGATAATGGATGAACCAGACACAAGACAGGATAAAACCCCTGGGCTGATGGATTCTATCCCCACACATTAAGAGAGGTTGGGGCAGAGTTAAGGAAGAGCTAGCAGAAGCACTATTAAATATCATTAGAAGATGGAATAGTGCCATAAGTTTAACAGTTAACGTGATGCCTAGATTTGAAAACTTGTTTAAGAACAAGTTCAGGGAACAATAGGCCAAATAGGTTAACTTCAGCAGTAAGAAATATAATGGAAACCTTATCAAAGATGGTGATATAGTAATAATCCGGAGGCCCAGGCTAATGCGCTGGTGACATGGCGACATATCCCTCCAAAGAACAAAGAACAGTACAGCACAGGAAACAGGCCCTTTGGCCCCCAAAGCCTGAGCTGCTCATTGGTCCAACTAGACCAATCGTTTGTATCCCTCCATTCCCAGGCTGCTCATGTGACTATCCAGGTAAGTCTTAAACGATGTTAGCATGTCTGCCTCCACCACCCTACTTGGCAGCGCATTCCAGGCCCCCACCACCCTATGTGTAAAAAACATCCCTCTAATATCGGAGTTATACTTCGCCCCTCTCACCTTGAGCCCGTGACCCCTCGTGATCGTCACTTCTGATCTGGGAAAAAGCTTCCCACCATTCACCCTATCCATCCCCTTCATAATCTTGTACACCTCTATTCGATCTCCCCATATTCTCCATCTTTCCAGGGAGAACAACCCCAGTTTACCCAATCTCTCCTCGTAGCTAAGACCCTCCATACCAGGCAACATCCTGGTAAACCTTCTCTGCACTCTCTCTAACGCCTCCACGTCCTTCTGGTAGTGCGGCGACCAAAACAATGTGTGGGTCTGGAGTCACCTATAGGCAGCTTTCCTTCCCTAAAGGATGTTAGTGAACCAGATGGATTTCTGTAACAATCAATTATCGTTTCATGGTCACCATTACTTAGACTAGGGGAACGCTCGGGGTCCTGCTCCAGGTGAAAGGCCTGAGCTCCTCTGGAAGGGTGTCCGTCTCCCATGGACCAACCAGGAGTCCGGAGCACTTGGCCCAGTTGATCCTGGCGGAGGATGCGGCGGAGTACACCGCCTGGCATTCTCGCATCCTCCGCAGGTCAGCCGGGTCCGTGAACATGAGGAGCACGTCATTGGCGTAAGCCGACAGGACCACCCCTACGTCCGGGCCGCGCAGAGTCAGACCCGACAACCTCCTCCGCAAGAGGCGCAGGAATGGCTCGGCGCAAATCGAATACAGTTGGCCGGACAAGGGGCAGCCCTGCCGTACTCCTCTCCCAAAACGAAGGGGCGAGGACTCATCAGGTATTTCTTTCGATACCAACCAAATAAACAAACTCAAACTAACTTAGGGACAAATTAAAAGGGGCAGCTCCCCAAAAAGAAGGGGGAACAGCCCGAACCAAAAACAAAGTCGAAAGGAAACTTAAAACATCAACCCAAAAGGTGATTATCAGGGTCGATAATACACCCCAGCCCCTGCGGTGCCCAGCGGTCGCGGAAGGCGTCAACTGCGCCGGTGGACACCGTATGCTCCCTCTCCAGAGACACCTGGCCGCGAATGAGCCGCGGTAGAGGGGCAGACAGTCAGGATGGACGGGCCCGTTGATCGCTCGCTGCGTGGACCTATTGATGGCGCATCTCGCCAGGCCCAGGAGTAGGTTCACGAGGAGGTCGGCATCCCGATCCGCCCCTCTCTGCACCAGGTGCCCGTAGATCAGGAGCGTGGTACTGAAGTGTAAACAAAACATCAGTAAAAGGTGTTTGAGGAAACCAAAAAGGGTGTGCAGTCTCAAACACAGAACATAGACATGGTCCACGGACTCCACAAGGCCACAAAAAGGGCAGTCTTGGGAGCCCGTGAACCAGAAAAACCTACGGTTGTACAGCACTGCTGCGTGCAGCACCCTCCACCCCAGGTCCCCAAGATAATTGGGGGAGATCCCTCCGTAGAGGGACCTCCACTGGGGACCTCCGCCGCCTGGCGGCCACAAGGCCCGCCAAGATGTATCCGGGCGACAGGCGAGAACGCGGTAATGAAAGGTGTGCAGCAGCAGCCCGTACAGGAAATGCCTCCGCGCGGTGGAAAAGGGCACGGAGGACATTTCCGCGAGGCAGCACATGCAGTGGGGCACCTGACCCGGGGGGGAGGAGGTTTAGGCTTTGGACCAATGTGAAATTCCGTCCGAGCAGGGAAACGCTTGGGCAGGATCCCACCGCACGCCTGCGCCGCCTCCAGACCGCGTGCGCACTCAGGGCTGAGCACGACCGTCTTAAGGTCTTGGATGGCTTTGGCCGCGCGCCAGACGGCCACCCCCGTGCGCTCAGCCAGCATGTGGGGGCTCATCCAGCCCGCTCCTCCGCCATCCAGCACGTCCCCGATCCTGGTCACCCCGCCGTCCGCGGCCCTCCTCTCCGCCAGCCACCTGAAGTTGTAAGGCTGGAGGTGCGGATTCCTGAGCAAGGGCTCTCGCACAAGAGCCGCTACTCCTGACGGGGGAGAGCTGCGTCGCGAGGCGACCGCGTTCCAGACCGTAAGGAGGTCCTGGTAAAAGACGGGCAACTCCCGCAAGGAGGTCGGAATACGCCCCAGGTTGATATGCAGGAGCTGCACGTCGTAGTTGAGGCCATGCAACTGGCGGAAAAAATACGTCGCCATCGTGGAGGAGGCTCGACGTAAAGGTATCTCTGCAGGGTCTGGAGGGGGAAGGTCGCTACCTATGTGCGGAGGCACACCAGACCTTGTCCGCCCTCCTCAAGCGGGAGATGCAGAAGCTCGGCAGAGACCCAGTGCAGTCGGTTGTCCCAGAAGAACCGCACGACGGCTTACTGCATTTCGGTGACAAAGCCAGGGGGAGGGGTCAAAGTGACCAGCCAGTGCCACAGCATGGAGGCGACCAGCTGGTTTATGATGAGAACTCGTGCCCTGTAGGACAGCACTCGGAGCAGTCCTGTCCAGCGACCCAGGCGGGCGGAGACTTTGGCCTCCAGCTCCCGCCAGTTCGCCGGCCAGGATTCCTCGGCTGGGCTGAGATGGACCCCCAGGTAGAGGAGGCTGGTCCTGCTCCAGGTGAAAGGCCTGAGCTCCTCCGGAAGGGGGTCCGTCTCCCACGGACCAACCAGGAGTCCGGAGCACTTGGCCCAGTTGATCCTGGCAGAGGACGCGGCGGAGTACACCACCTGGCATTCTCGCATCCTCCGCAGGTCAGCCGGGTCCGTGAACATGAGGAGCACGTCATCGGCGTAGGCCGACAGGACCACCCCTACGTCCGGGCCGCGCAGAGTCAGACCCGACAACCTCCTCCGCAAGAGGCGCAGGAATGGCACCACGCACACAGAATAAAGTTGGTCGGACAGGGGGCAGCCTTGCCGTACTCCTCTCCCAAAGCGAAGGGGCGAGGACTCATCAGGTAGTTCATACTCGAGCAAGCCAACCTCATTACCCTGGCTGAAGTCATCACAGCTACCTCACCCTGGATCCCATGAGGTTTAACCTTATGCAACAACCTACCGTGCGGTACCTTGTCAAAGGCCTTGCTAAAGTTCATGTAGACAACATCAACTGCACTGCCCTCCCCTCATCCACCTTGGTTACCTCTTCAAAAAACTCAATCAAATTTGTGAGACATGATTTTCCACTCACAAAGCCATGCTGACTGTCCCTAATCTCTCAATGCCTATAGATCCTGTCTCTCAGAATACCTTCCAACAACTTACTCACTACAGGTGTGAGGCTCACCAGCCTGTAGTTCCCAGGCATTTCCCTGCAGCGCTTTTTAAACAAAGGCACGACATTTACCACCCTGCAATCTTCAGGCACCTCACCTGTGGCTGTCAATGATTCAAATATCTCTGCTCGGGGACCCGCAATTTCCTCCCGAGCCTCCCACAACGTCCTGGAATACACTTCGTCAGATCCCGGGGATTTATCTACCTTGATGCTCTTTAAGACTTCCAGCGCTTCCTTCTCTTTATATGTACAGTCCTCAAGACATCATTATTTCCACAAGTTCCCGAGCATCCACGCCTTTCTCAACAGTAAATACTGATGAGAAATATTCATTTCGGATCTCACCCATCTCTTGTAGATCTCTACATAGATGACCTTGTTGATCCTTAAGAGGCCCTACTCTCTCCCTTATTACTCTTTTGCCCTTTATGTATCTGTAAAATCTCTATTTGGATTCTCCTTTGCCTTATCTGCCAAAGCAATCATGTCCCCTTTTTGCCCTCCTGATTTCTTTCTTAACTCTACTTGTACACCCTCTATGCTCTTCAAGTGATCCACTTGATCCCTGGTGTTGTTAAACTTCTTACTGTGTTTACCCCAGTCCAACGCCGGCATCTCCACATCATTATTTCATATTACCAGATCTAGATAGCCTGCTGCCTGGTTGGTTCTCAGAAACTCTTTCAAAAAAACCTTCATGGACTCATCTTCTGCTACCTCTGCCCATCTGATGCGCCCAACCTATATGTAGATTAAAATCATCCATGACTATTGCTGCAGCCTTCTTTCAAGCCCCCATTAATTCTCCCTTTCACTTTTAGGGCATAGAGGAGGCCTGTAAACTACTCCCTCAAGCTTCATTTCTGCCTTTTACTATTTCTTACCTGTAGCCAGACTGATTCTCCATCTTGATCTGAGCTCATCTTTCCCTCTATGACATTGTACTCATGTCATACTTAAGAGCTACTCCTCCACATTTTCTTAACTTGCTGCCCAAAAGAAAGGTCACCCTTGAATATTCAGGTCCCAGCCCTTTCCTCACCTTGCCTTAAACGACTAGTCTATGCAATGAACGTATACTTTCACAGTATTGTTAGGTAGGGCCAAAGTTTTTGATGTAGCAAGAATGAAGGATCGGTAATATAGCTGCAAGTCAGATTGGTGTGTAGTTCAAAGATGGTGGTCCCATGTGCTCTTGTTCTTCTGGGAGTTTGAGAGGAGCTGTCGAATAAATTTTGGAAAGTTGTTTAGTGAAGCCTATTCATAGAATAATAAAATCCCTGCAGTGTAGAAAAGCCATTTGGCCCATCAAGTCTGCACTGACTCTGACAGAATATCTTATCAAGGCCCACCCCCCACCCTATCCCTGTAACCCCCACACATTTACCCTGCTAATCCCCCTTACCTACACATCTTGGGACACTAAGGGGCAATTTAGCTCAGCCAATCCTTTTAACCTGCGCATCTTTGGACTGGCGGTATCAATAGTGGAATGGATATTTAGAGTGATGGATGAGACTATTTGTCACATGGACTACTTTGTCTTGGATGGTATTGAGATTTGAATCTTGTTGTCCCTGCACCCATCCAGGCAAGTCAAATATTTTTCATTACACTTGTGACTTGTGTCTTTTTAGGCTTTGGGGAGTCAGGAAGTCAGTGGTTCACTGCAAAATACTCAGCCTCTGAATTGGTTTAGTAGCCATGGCATTTATATGGCTGACCTAATTAAATTTCTGCTCAGTGTTGATGGTGGGTGGTATAGTTGCAATATCCACATCATTGCCATGTAACTGGGACCAATATAGCACCTATACATCCTACAGCAGATCCTGGTAGTGAGAATAGCACAGGAACAGGAAGGCACCAACATGAGCCTGGAGCCTGAATTCTTCCACAGCCTTGGTGGGACGAAACCTGGAGTATTATGTATAGCTTTGGTCTCCTTATCAAGGAAGGATATACCTAACATAGAGAGAGTGCAACAAAGGCTGACCAGGCAAATTCCTGAGATGGTGGGATTGTTTTGAGGAAAGATTGAGGAAACTGGGCCTGTACTCTAGAGTTTAGAAGAATGAGAGTTGGAGCCTGATTTTACCATCACATTGCGCCCGTTTCCGGGCGTGAAAACTTGGTAAAGTCGGGCGTGAGGCAGGTAGTATGATCCGTGCCCCGCCTCCCCCTTTACCAAGGCCCAAAAATGGCCGCGATTGGGACCGGGCGCGACGGCCATTTAAATGCGTTTGCATGCATTTCAGTTGACTTAATGGGCTGCATGCCGAACTTTACCAGCATTTCTCCCTTTACCACTACGTTCGTCCATCTGGAATTGGCGTGAAATAGACATGCTCTATGGAAGTCCGATTTGGACGCTCCATCAGTGAGGGTTCGTGAGGAGGTAAGTGCCTGGCGTCTAACAGCTCTTTGCTTGAGATTGGTGGGGCGGGGGGATGGTGGGTCCACTGTCACTCTGCTTGAGATCGGTGGTGTTGGGGGGTGGGGGGGGGTGGTGGTCTGCTGCCACTCTGCCTGAGATCAGTGGCGGGGGGTAAGGAGGGGTCCGCTGTCACTCCGCCCGAGATCGAAGGGGGAGGGTGGATCACTGCCTGAGATTGGTCGGGGGGAAGTGGAGGTTCGCTGCCCTTCTGCTTGAGATCGGTGGTGGGGGGAAAGTGGGTCCGCTGCCACTCTGCTTGAGATCGATGGGGGGGAGAGTGGGAGAGGAGGGGCCCACGATTGGTCTGGGTGGCAGGGGGTTGGGGGATAAGGGGGTCAGTAATGTTGGGGGGGTGGTGGGACATTGTCTGTGGGGTGGTGGGGGGGGCCCTGGAGGGATGTGGCTAAAAGGCTACATTCTGTCAGTAGTTGGAGGCGCCGATCGGAGCTGCAGGGTTGTGGGCGCATTGAGCCCTGCTCACAGGCTTGTGCAGCGTGATTCGGAATCGTTGATATTTTTTCGGGCAGTATGTGTATGGGAGTGCCTGAGAACAGGTCGAAAAGTCAGATCTGAAACACTCCCAGATTCAGCACTTAGAATCAAAATGGTAAAATAGGGCCCTTGATCTCATGGAAGTGCATGAAATTCTTACAGGGCTTGAACGGTAGATGCAGGAAGGATATTTTTCCTGGTTGAGGGGATATCTAGTATCTGTATCAGGCGGCACAGTCTCAGAATAAGGGGTAGACCATTTCGGGTTGAAATAAGGAATTACTTCAATCAGAGGGTGGTGAACCTTTGGTTCCCTGTTCTTCAGAGTGCTGTGGAAGCTCAGTCATTTGAGTATGTTCAAGACTGAGGTTTATAGATTTCTAGATACCAATCACATCAAGGAATATGGGGATAGTGTGGGAAGATGAGATTGAGGTAGACAGTCAACCATGATGCAGTTAAATGGCAGAGCAGGCTGGAGGGGCCAAATTGCCTGCTCCTGTGTTCTTGGGTTCATTGAACAACCCTTAACCTGAGCTATTCCTGATCCCCACTTCCATGCATTCCCATTCCAAAATCACTTCTTAGAATCCTTCTACTTCAATAAAGCTCTGCTAATTAATTAACAATAATATAAATGGTATGTGGCATTGCAGGATCAGCAGCCACTATAAAAATGCTCCATAGACCAGCTAATAATTGGAAATGCTTTCACATTTTAATGGCTTACTATGAGGCCATAACGTAATATTCTCAGCGGTGCGAGTTCATAATATTCCTAAATTTTACTTCTGGCTACGCTATGCTTCTACAAGTTGTATTGCAGTGGTTTTAGCATGGAAAATGTAAAAATGCTGCTGCTCAGAAGAAGGCTGTAAATATGTTCATGATTAGTAATCTCGAGGAATTGAGAACTCCGAGATCGACTGCAGATTGCAGTGTTTCAGCCCAGATGTTGTGCACATCAATCAGGGGTATTTGAACGATCAAACACGTTGTTTTATTGAGAGAGAGAGCAGCATATGCCAATCACATCTGTGATACTTATACCCCTGCAATAGAGAGAGTCTAAATCAGCATTCTGACTGATGCTGGAAATCTATAACTGAACTTCCGATATAGGAAGTCACCATCAACCAAGTCCAAGGAAAAGGTGATGGTTTCGCCAAAGCCTGATTGACTGACATCTATGTGAATTTGACTATAGATTTGGCTGTCACTCAGCTCGTATTATTCCACTTTAGACTTAAAATCTGGTTTGAAACTCCTGGATGCTGCATTGCATGAGTACATTGACGGAGGTGTCAGATTCAGGATAAGATGTTAAACCAAGGTCCCGTCTGCTCTCAAGTGAAAGTAAAAGATCCCATCACATTATTTTGAATGTAATTTGTTATGTATTTATCCTCCAATCAAAGTAAATTAGCATAGTGGTAATGTCACTGAATTAGTAATCCAGATACCAGAACAGGAGTCCATTTTCCACCACAACAGCTGGTGAAATTACTAACAAGTTCAGTTAGTAAATCTGGAATAAAAAGATAGTCATGTAATGGTGACCACTTGATTGTTTTAAAGATTTATCCAGTTCCCTAATATCCACTTTAGGGAAGGAAATCTGACATCCATGCATGAAATGGTCTCGCAAGCAACTTAATTACATCATCTTCCACATCATACTTCTTCGGTTGTATCTTCACATGGTGCTGACTCTCATCTCTGTCTTTAGATTTTAGCCCTTCCTGTCCTTCATCATCTAAGAAGCTATCAACTTTCTCCATATCTTCCTCTGGCCAGGGACCCCCTTTGAAGCGCCAGGTTTTGAAGAGCACAGTAGACTATGATTATGTGGGGTACCTTCTACAGGTTCTTGCAGAGCCCCATCCCCACCTGAGCGGTCCAAACATTCAAAGTGATGTTTTTGGATTAAGGTGCTAATGGTCTGCTCGATGATGGATTGTGTCAATCTATGCGCCAGATACACTTCTCCACTGAGGAACTCTGAGGACGACACGTGGGTGTCTAGAGACATCGTTTGATTCGTTACCACTTATCCCCAAGCAGCCAGCCCTGTAATTACTGAGTCCCTTCGATGCAAAGTATCTGGGAGTGACTCAGGATGTATGTGAATCATGGGAACTCCCAGGGTACCTGTTACAAACATGTTCTATGTCCTTCCGATGATTGCACACCAATGGTCAGTGAGTGAAACCTTTTCCTGTTGATGAACATCAAGAGCTGCTGCCATGGAGCTCTCAAAGCTATATGTGTGCAATCTGCACCTTGAACTTGAGCATATCCTGAGATCGCTGCAAACCCCAGAAATCGAACAGCCTGAATAGCTTCATCACATGTGAATTTCAGTAGAGGGCATATGTCACCTGCTCGATACATTTATGTGCCAAGGACTGAGATGCTGCATAGGTTCCCTCTGGATGCTTGCAATGATCCTCAGACAAAGAAATTGAGCGCACCAGTGATCTTCAGTTTGATTGGCAGGAGATGTCCTCCCAGATCATGGGGTGTTAGATCCTCCCACACTATGTGGCAATTCTGATCCACTACATACCTTGACAGATGCAGATATATGTGACATTGTCTTTGCTCATCTCCAGAAAGGAGAGACTTTTCGATATACCCTTGGTTGTGCAGGTGGCCTCCATTAGATGGGTCTAAACTCCTCATCCTCTGGGTGGCACTGGGGCTCCCCTGAACCATGGACCTCAGGCGAGGCCTCCTCTGGAAGATGGGCTAGACGGTGCGGGGCCCTTCTCCCCTCAATTGAATCACTGCCATCAAGAAGGCAGCAATGAGCACCAGGTTCCATTATTCAATACTCCTCCACCCTGGGACTGTTAGATGTGAATGAACAAAGTATACTTTCAAGTCAGGATGTGGAGGTAGTTTGAGATAAACATTAGTGTTCTTATGTATCTGCTGCCCTTTTTTTTTATAGATGATAGTGGTTGTGGGTTAGGTAGGTGCTGTCAATGGAGCCTTGGTGAGTTCCAGCAATGCACCTTTCATATGGTATGTACTGTTGCCGTTGTGCCTCACTGATGAAGGGAATTAATGTTTGTGGAAGAAGTGTCAATGAAGAGGGCTGTTTTGCCCTGGATGGTGTTGAGCTTCTTGAAGAAGGTATTGGCAGTCCAAATAAGGGGAGAATATTCTATAACGCTCCTGACTTATGCCTTGTAGATTGTGGACAGGCCTTGGGGAAGGAAGTCAAAAGGTGAATTGCCACAGTATTCCTAGCTCCTGACATGTTCTTATAGTCATTATGTTTATATGGCTAATCCAGTTCCGGCTTTGATCATTGTTAAATCCCTGGATGTCGATGGTGGGGGATTCAGCGATGGTAGTGCCATTGAATGTCATGGGGAGATGGTTATTGGCATGAATGTTACTTGCCACTTGTCGGCCCAAGCCTGGATATTGTCCATTGTCTTGCTGCATATGTAAGAAGTTTAACAACAGCAGGTTAAAGTCCAACAGTTTTATTTGGAAGCAAAAGCCACACAAGCTTTCGGAGCCTTAAGCCCCTTCTTCAGGTGAGTGGGAATTCTGTTCACAAACAGGGCATATAAAGACACAAACTCAATTTACATGAATAATGGTTGGAATGCAAATACTTACAGCTAATCAAGTCTTTGAGATACAAACAATGTGAGTGGAGAGAGCATCAAGAGAGGCTAAAGAGATGTGTATTGCCTCCAGACAGGACAGCCAGTGAGACTCTGTAGGTCCAGGCAAGCTGTGGGGGTTACAAATAGTGTGACATGAACCCAATATCCCGGTTGAGGCCGTCCTCATGTGTGCGGAACTTGGCTATCAGTTTCTGTTCAGCGACTCTGCGCCATCGTGTGTCGTGAAGGCCGCCTTAGAGAACGCTTACCTGAATATCAGAGGCCGAATGCCCATGACCGCTGAAATGCTCCCCAACAGGAAGAGAACAGTCTTGCCTGGTGATTGTCGAGCGGTGTTCATTCATCCGTTGTCGCAGCGTCTGCATGGTTTCACCAATGTACCATGCCTCGGGACATCATTTCCTGCAGCGTATCAGGTAGACAACGTTGGCCGAGTTGCAAGACTATGTACCGTGTACCTGGTGGATGGTGTTCTCACGTGAGATGATGGCACCTGTGTCGATGATCCGGCACGTCTTGCAGAGGTTGCTGTGGCAGGGTTGTGTGGTGTCGTGGTCACTGTTCTCCTGAAGGCTGGGTAGTTTGCTGCGGACAATGGTCTGTTTGAGGTTGTGCGGTTGTTTGAAGGCAAGAAGTGGGGGTGTGGGGATGGCCTTGGCGAGATGTTCGTCTTCATCAATGACATGTTGAAGGCTCCGGAGGAGATGCCGTAGCTTCTCTGCTCCGGGGAAGTACTGGAAGGCGAAGGGTACTCTGTCCACCGTGTCCCGTGTTTGTTTTCTGAGGAGGTCGGTGCGGTTTTTCGCTGTGGCGCGTCGGAACTGTCGAATGATGAGTCGAGCTCCATATCCTGTTCTTATGAGGGCATCTTTCAGCGTCTGGAGGTGTCTGTTGCGATCCTCCTCATCCGAGCAGATCCTGTGTATACGGATGGCTTCTTTAACGTGTTTAGGGTGGAAGTTGGAGAAGTGGAGCATCGTGAGGTTATCCGTGGGCTTGCGGTATAGTGAGGTGCTGAGGTGACCATCCTTAATGGAGATGCGTGTGTCCAAGAATGCAACAGATTCCGGAGAGTAGTCCATGGTGAGTCTGATGGTGGGATGGAATTTCATTATATCGTTGTTTCGGTGATTGTTCACCACGAGTCCCAAGGAAGAAAATGTCATCGATGTATCTAGTGTATGGCATCGGTTGAAGGTCCTGTGCGGTGAAGAAGTCTTGTTTGAACCTGTGCATGAAGATGTTGGCATATTGAGGTGCGAATTTGGTCCCCATGGCTGTTCCGTGTGTCTGGATGACGAACTGGTTGTTGAAGGTGAAGATATTGTGGTCCAGGATGAAGCGGATGAGTTGTAAAATTGCATCTGGAAACTGGCAGTTGTCGGCGCTGAGCACTGAGGCCGTTGCAGCAATGCCATCGTCATGGGGGATGCTGTTGTAGAGTGCCGAGACATCCATTGGGACGAGGAGCGCTCCTGGTTCAACTGCTCCATGTGTGCCGAGTTTCTGTAGGAAGTCCGTAGTGTCGCGACAAAAGCTGGGGGTTCTTTGTACAATGGGTTTCGGGATGCCCTCGACATAGCGGGAGAGGTTCTCGCACAGGATCCCATTGCCCGATACGATGGGACGGCCGGGTGTGTTTGCCTTGTGTATGTTCGGGAGGCAGTAGAGATCTCCAATGCGGGGAGTACGTGGGATGAGAGCACGGAGGGTGCTCTGAAGGTCCGGATCAAAGGTCTTGATCAGAGTGTTGAGTTGACGGGTGTGTTCTTTGGTCGGATCGGCGGGTAACTGTCTGTAGTGTTCCTCGTTGTTTAGTTGTCGGTACACTTCTTTGCAGTCATCCGTTCTGTTCAGTATGATGATGGCCCCTCCTTTGCTGGTTTGATAATGTTGCGGTTGGTCTTGAGAGCGTGGATGGCGTTGCGTTGTACTTGGGTGATGTTCGGGGCTGTCTTGTGAGTGCGGCTGATGAATTTGGTGTTGCCGCACCTCCTGATGGCTTGGGCATACATGTCAAGTCGAGGGCAGCGGCCTTCCGGAGGAGTCCAATTCGACTCTTTCCTCTTCGGATGCACTGCGGATCTCTCTGTCGGCTGTTCCGGTTCATTGTCTGTCTCATTGTGTTTGCTGTTGTCCTCTTGGGGTTTGTGGAAGAACTCCCGCAGCCTCATTCGCCTGATGAATTCCTCTGTGTCTGCTGCGAGACTGATGTGGTCTATTTTGGTGGTGGGGCAAAAATTAAGCCTTCGGCTGAGAACTTCGATTTCATCTGGTTGAAGTGTGCAGTCAGACAAGTTGACAATGGACTTCCCTGCAGTGGTACTGTTTTCGACTGTGGTACCGGGGAAGGCTTGGTTGCTGCTGGTGGTGATGCCGAGTTTCTCAAGTTTCCTGTTCTTGGTGTGCATGTAGATGGTGTAGTTCCTTTGTCTAGTCTGCTTGGCAGAGTTTCGCAGCTGGGCTGCATCCTGAGCGCAAGTTGAGAATGTGGACTCTATCTTGGTTTCCAGGCTGCGGCGTTTGCTGTTGAGCTGGTGTACGAGGTGTTTGAGGAGTGTGAGAGAGGTGCGACGGCAAAGTCTCTCAGCGTAGTCTGTTATAGTTTGACCTGAGTGGGTTCGTGATCTGTAGTCCTTTCGGTATCTTGTCTGCTTTCTTGCATCTTTGTAGAAACTTGATGTCTGTGTCGATATGCGCGATCTTCTTGGAGATCCTCTCCACTTGGAGGTGGCAGTTTGCGGTGTCGATGGTAGTCATGATGTGGAGATGCCGGCGTTGGACTGGGGTAAACACAGTAAGAAGTTTAACAACATCAGGTTAAAGTCCAACAGGTTTATTTGGTAGCAAAAGCCACACAAGCTTTCGGAGCCTTAAGCCCCTTCTTCAGGTGAGTGGGAATTCTGTTCACAAACAGGGCATATAAAGACACAAACTCAATTTACATGAATAATGGTTGGAATGCGAATACTTACAGCTAATCAAGTCTTTGAGATACAAACAATGTGAGTGGAGAGAGCATCAAGAGAGGCTAAAGAGATGTGTATTGTCTCCAGACAGGACAGCCAGTGAGACTCTGCAGGTCCAGTCAAGCTGTGGGGATTACAAATCGTGTGATATGAACGCAATATCCCGGTTGAGGCCGTCCTCATGTGTGCAGAACTTGGCTATCAGTTTCTGCTCAGCGACTCTGCGCCGTCGTGTGTCCTGAAGGCTGCCTTGAAGAACGCTTACCCGAATATCAGAGGCCGAATGCCCGTGACCGCTGAAATGCTCCCCAACAGGAAGAGAACATTCTTGCCTGGTGATTGTCGAGCGGTGTTCATATGGACATGGATTGCTTTCTCATCTGAGGAATCATGAATGGTGCTGAACATTGTGTAAACGTCACCAGACCTCTTCAGTTCAGAGTTTATGATGAAGGAAGGTCATTAATGAAGCAGTTGTTAATAGTTGGGTCTTGGACATTACCCTGAAGAACTCGATGACTCCTGCAGTCTCTTTCTGACACACATCAAAAGGGGACGGCTCCAATTGCAGGTTCTCAAGGAAATCTTTCTCCCAGCTCGAGCATCATTTCAATGTTGAGTACCAATGCAGTTTGAGGGTGCCCCCTGAAAGCAACCCAGTCCTGGGCTCCTCCCACACTTCTCAGACCCATGCTGTGCAGGCTTTGATTTCAAATTGTAAAAACTTCAGGCTATGGTGCTGCAACCTTTTTGTTTAAAGACGAGCTGCAAACCTCTCCTTGTCACTTTTCGGGTTCCTCCAAATTTCCTGCAACTCCACAATTGTAGGAAAATGTCCTTCTGGTTATTCTTATAAGGAAAGGTTCGGTAGAGATGTGCGGGGGAAATGTTTTACACAGAGTGGTGGGGGTCTGGAATGCACTGCCAAGTGAGATGGTTGAGGCAGACATGTTAGCGACATTTAAGACTTATCTGGATAAACATATGAACAGCTGGGGAATAGAGGGATACAGACGGTTGGTCAAGATAGAACAACGTGATCAGCCCAGGCTTCGAGAGCCAAAGGGCCTGTTCCTGTGCTGTACTGTTCTTTATTCTCCAGCTTCCGAGTAACCCGAGATCCCATTGTAATTGTAATGAACATTTCAGCCACCTGAACTCATCAATACCATAGGTCATGTCCCATGTAGACCTCACCCCTCCCAATCTTGAGGATCTGTACACTATCATATACCGAGGACAACGCGCCACACACACACACAAAGTTTGACTACTCCTCTTTATCATGTTTTCCTGATTTACAAGCTCCCCTAACCGTACCATCTGCAACTCAGTACTGAGCCAGACAAGCCTATGGCCACTGATGGTAAGACCATGTTCATGCCCTGCATACTAAGCCGTACCTTATCCAAATTGAGCACTTAAACTTTGTCCCTCCCTGGGATAGTACAGTAATGTACATGTCTTGCATAGTGCTGTAGCCTGGTCCTGGAAGCCTCAAGACTGTCTTTAACATCTCACCGAATGTGAGGTCGACTCAGCCCAACAACTGTTTTTCATTTCTCACCTTGATCCCCTCGCCCTGACTAGTGATTATGACTTTCTTTCAAGGAGCTCTCCACTTCCTCTTTATACTCTCCCAGCCCCCACCTCCATTTGTCACTGTGCGATCTATCTCACCAGCCGCAGCAAACCTTGTATCGACCAATCTAATTTCTCACTAAGGTGATGCAAGATTAGAAGGTGGAACCAGCAAATAGACTTATATTGAGTATTCATGACATGGTAATGTACCCAAATGGCATTCCTGTCATGGATCAGTGGGAAACCCAACTCGCCATTTGTCTACCATGAATGTGGTGAGGGGAAAATTCCAAATTAATTTCCTGCCAGAAATCTGATTTTCGGCTTCTCTCTGTATTTTCTGCTCCTGCCCACCATGAAACCCGCCACAGGCAGGACCAGAAAATTCAGCCCTATGAAACAGAGTGACAATCTACTAAATCTTGTACTTGTTCTTTCAAATGTACATTTGTGAGAAGTTGCCTGTATAACATTGTTCTGTTAATATATATTGATGAGATAATTTGAATTATTTTTAATGTGTTGACTTGTATGTATTGCAACTAAACAGAAAACAACGTAATGCAAGAGAAGAATTTGACAAGTCAAAGTTTGAAGAAGGTGAAGGAGCACTAAATGAAAAAGCATTACATCAAAGCTCCAATGAGATACCTTTACGTGATCATCATCGCCATTGCGGCAAGGATACATCCCTTCATTCATTTGGCTCAGTTACATCTGAAAAATTAAATTACAAAAAGTCCAGCTCAGTTTCTGATACCTCTTCTCTTAACAGTGCTTTAAACGGTGGTGGAAAGAGCTGTATCGCCTCATCAGACTTGAAACAAAAATGCTCAGAACAGAATTTGTTCGAAAACTACACCTCGACTGGAACAAACACATCTGACCAGTTCTCTTCTGAAGAAATATGGAGGATGACTCTGAGCATTACATGGCGAAGTACTGATGAGCAGTGCACAGTTACTAGTAATACTGTGTATGAAACCTTGAGTGAGATAGAAACATCAGGATGCATGCCATCCTCCTGTCTAACATCCCCACCAGGCCAGACCTTGCTTGCCTCCACAGCAATAATTGACAAAATAAAAAGCGTGCCAGTACAGAATGATTTTATAAACAATAATTACACTAATGGTCTTCATGTAACAGTCTTCCCAGACTCAGAGACAAAACAGATGGAATCATTAGAAGTTTCTAACTTAAAGAACCAGCTACCTTTGCCTGAAATTTACCATTTGGGAGAACATGAAAAATATGCATTGGCAAGCAATACTAATTTTCATGTTTATCCACGCATTCAGAAAGTTGCTTTGCTGACCAAAGAAAATGTTGAAAAATTTGAGTTACTTCAGCTCAGAAGAAAACTTCATTCTGTTTCAACACCAGTTACTGAAGAGTTGGAAATTGACAAAAAAATTCAGGGAGTGAATGGAGAAGTTCAGCAAATGGAAAATGCGAATGATCAACCAATACCTTCAGTTCCTCCAAGCTTACCTAATAACCGGGTTGGTACTCTTGAGCTGAATGTTGCTCAGATGGCATTAGAAGGTCAGTGGGGATTGCCATTTATGCATAAGAAGTCACTTTCACTGATACTGCTTCCACTGTTATCCTTACCTAAGAAATCATGTATTGAACTCATTGGAAAGGATTTGAAAATGCCAGCCCTTCTGGAACCTGACATTTATGACTTGGAATTTAATTTGCAAAGGAGGATTGGAATTCATCACTGGAGACCAATATTAATCAAGGGGGTTAACCTCATAGATTCTGTTAATGTGAACATAATGAAGTCACTTTCAGAACCATTCAATGAAAGCCATGTATTGATTATTCCACCAGTCTCCATTTTTAGCACTAAGACATTGGTTAATTTAAAACCTCAATATCTTGATAAGAAACAGGCTCCACCATCTGTGACCCAAGCAATGGATTCTAAACAAATTAATTGTTTTGATGAGATCAAAACAGATAGAGCTGAATTTAGAACACAACAAAAAGCAAGTAACAGCCATTCATCATTTCAGTTCAGTAAATCTTGCAGCACTGACATAGCCATGCCGATAGAGAAGGTTCAGAACATTACAAATGAATCTGAAATGTACGTTGCTGAGGAACAGTTTGAAATTCCATCTGATATTCAAGAATCAGTCAGCAGTGTTCACCCAAATGAAATACCTTTAATTAACTTTACTCCTCTTGATAGAAGAAGTCAGAGGCCAAGGCCGCGATGTGTATCATTTATTGAGCAAGATGCTGTTGATTGCTTGGAGATGAAATTAAAGCAAAGACTTATTTCCCATCTCTGGCAATATCCAATTTCCTTTGAAAATTCAGTGAGAAAGGTGACTCCTAAAGAAACATTCACAACCAAGGCAAATGATGCCCAAATAAAGCCAGTTCATGTGGAATCAGTTTTCATTGATGACAAAACAAGGGACAGTCTTGAATGGCATGTTACACAGGGACAGCTCGAACACAACTGGGATTTATCCACAGATTTCCAGAAGCCAGCAGAAGCATCCCTTTCTTCAGTTAATTTGATTTCTTCACCGCTAAGTCTAATTGATACGGTTACTACCACCGAATTACCATTCGTAACTCCAGAACATAAAAAAATTGAAAGAAATGTGAATAGAAGAATTACAAGTAATAGGTGGAGTTCCTCCAGGTTTGTCCAGCAAACCTTAAATGGTTATAACGTTCCTGCACCGCTACAATCAAAAAGCACTGATAGAAATAATTCAGTGTTCAATAACACTGATATATCATATTCTTCTAAAATCATTCCCTATCAGGAAAACATGCTTCAGAATGAAAGCAAGAGCATGCTTCTGTCACTTGAACGTACTCGTAGGAATGGAGAAACAAAAAACTTAAAAGAGGGATTTGCTGTTACCAGCTTTAGGCCAGAATATGAAAATAAATTAATTATGTGCTTAACAAAACAAAAGGTTGAAATGAAGCTAAATTGTTTACCAAATCCGGTATTGGAATCGTATAATGATTCCTATTTTCTAACGTCAAAGAAACGTTTACCAGTATTGATTAGAGTTGGAAAAGGATATAAAAAGTCAAGGCCATTGTATATATCTTTTATGGAACATGATGCCGTTGCTCGATTGGAGGTAAACTTAAGCCAAAAGCTTATTTCAAGTTTGTTGGGATTCCCAACTTCATATGAAAAGTCCTTGGAAATAATGATCCCTAAAGCACCACCATTACCTCCACAACTTAAGACACGTGCGACTAAAATAGAACCCACGAGTACAGAAACTACTTTCCTTGAAGATAAGGTCAGAAACTATCTGGAAAGGCACGTTATACAGATAAAACTTCAGTTTAATTGGGGTCTACCAACAGAAATTCAGAGATCAAGAGATGCACTCATTCCACCTGCACCAAAGTTGATTTCTTCCCAGCTAAATCCACTGCCTTGTTCACAGTTAGCTGTTGTCCTAACTGAACTGACAGTTATAAGTGATAATCATAAGAAAATGTTGGACTCCAATATGAAGCAAAAGATTATTAATAACAGACGGGGTCTCCTTCCCAATGTTGTGCAGAGATCGTCAATTAATTTCTTGGATTTTAGTTTAATAAAAGATCTCATTGCCCATTCAGACATTATAAAAAGAAAAGCAATGTCTGTCAGCAGTGAACATCGTAAGGAGATACTGCAATACACCCCAAAATTGCCATTTCTAAAGAATAAAAGTAGGAGGAAAAACATAGATCTCAAGAAGATAGAACTTAAAGAAGTGTCCATGTGCATAGCAAGACAATGTTTAGCCATTAAAATGGATTATCTTCCTAATATAGTAAAAGAGATGTACAAAGTCACATATCCTTTAGAATCAAGAAAAGATTTACCAAAATTAATTACATTTGGCAAAGGTAATAAGAAACTACGGACATGTTATATACCTTTTTTTGAGCAGGAGGCAGTCGATTGCTTGGAGCTGAACCTAAAGCACAAACGGATTTGCCATCTCTGGGGGCTTGAGACATTACATGCAAAGTCATTACGGATGATGATTTCTAAGGTACTACCTGTTCCTCCAGTAATCAAGGCAACTGACGCTACAATACTACCTATGGCTGTAAAGACTTCTTTTATTACTAATAAAGCCGGGTTGATTTTAGAGTGGCACGTTACACAAAAAAAACTTGGAAGTAACGGGAGTTTTCCATTACATATTCAAAGATCACAAGAAGCATTCATTCCACCTGCTCCAAAACTAATTAATTCACAGATCAACCCATGTCCTAATTTTGATGTGAATGTTGTTACAATTGATCCTGCATTTCTCGACGTTGGAAATAAGAAACGAATGGAACTGAATGTAAAAAAACGGATCATAAATCATCATTGGGGTCTCCCGAAGCTTGTTCATTTGTCTTTAGAGAGTTTTATGTCTCATGCACCATCAGTAAAGGGTATCAAGTCACAGTCAGAAATATCAGAAGAAAGTGAGGTTTTGTTAAAGAGTAAGTTTAAAACAAGTTGTTTGCAAAGCAAGTTGATACAACTCAAGAGAGAAAAAACGTCTGCACCATTCTGTGACCAAGCTATCAAATTAATGAAAGTGAAGAGAAAACCAATGTTATCTGTGATTGCTACCCTGGAATCGCAGCATAAAGATCAGTTAGATATGTGTTTAATAAAACAATGTCTCGAAATAAAACTGGACAATTTACCAGCAATTGTACAAGAATGCTACAAAAATACATACCCCCCAACACCAAAAAAAACTTTAACAAAATCTTTTCCACCTGGTGAAGATTGTAAGAAAACAAGGCCATGGTATATACCATTCTTTGAACAGAATGCTGTTGATCACTTGGAAATGAATTTGAAGATGAAACACATTTCCTACCTATGGGGATTTCAAACTCCACATGAAGATTCAATAGAAATGATGATTCCTGAAGCTCCATCTGCACTTCCAGCACTCAAAGCAAATCGAGGCCAAGTACTGCCTGTGTCCATGGGAACCACTTTTATTAGCAAAGAAGTCAGAGATAAATTTGAATGGCATGTTACTCGAAAGAAACTTCAACACAATTGGGGCAAGCCATCATATTATCAGAAGTCAGTAGAAGCATTCATTCCAGTTGCTCCAAAGTTGGTTCCATCTCGGCTGAGCCCAAAAGCTGATTCTGTTTTGGTCATTACTCTATGTGAGTTGCCATTTGTAGATGTTGAAATTAATAAAATGTTGGAGCTGAACACCAGAAAAAAAACCATCAATCAAAGGCGGGGTCTCCCTAATTTTTTTCAGTCATCTTTAAGAAAATTTGTTGCTTCTGCACCATCAATGAATGATATTATGGAGTCAAAAAACATGGCAAGAAAGAAACCAAAAGCCAATAACATTGAAATAGAGAATAATGAAATGAGCTTTCAACAGAAAATGTTTGTACAACCACAAAGAGAAAAGACGTTCTCAGTACAATACAGAACAGGTAAAAGGAATTCAAAAACAGCTAAATTAGGTGAGCAGTTTGTCTTTGCTCATCTGAAACAAAAAGTTAAAAATAAACTGGATGTATGCTTGATGAAGCAATGTCTAGAAATGCGCATGGACTGCTTGCCAGAAAGAGTGAAGCAGTTTTATAAAGTCACCTATTATCCGACCTCAAAGACATCATTACCACAGCTAATTGTACCCAGAAATGGATTCAAAAAGCCAAGAGCAATGTATATATCTTTTATGGAACAGGATGTTATCGATCACTTAGAACTTAATTTAAAACACAAACAGATGACCAATTCTTTGGGACTTGCAACTCTGTATGAGGAATCAGTGGAAATGATGATTCCTAAAGCACCACCTATGCCACCACCTTTCAAGATGAATGGAGCTCAAATAGAGCCTGTGGGCGTGGAAATTAATTTCTCCAATGATAAAGTTCGAAAAGACCTTGAAAGGCATATTACACAGAAAAAGCTTCAGCAAAAGTGGGGTTTACCACTACATATTCAGAGATCACAAGAAGCTTTAATTCCACCTGCTCCAAAACTAATATTATCTGAGTTAAATCCCCAGCCTAATTTTGTGACTGTCTTTGCCCCGCCTGAGCCAACATTCCTTCACAATGAACATAAAAAAAGACTGGAGTTCAATCTAATGAAGAGAGCTGTAAATCAGAAATTAGGCCTACCCAAGCTCATTATGTCATCTTTAAGTAATTTTATGGCTCCTGCTCCATCAGTGAAGGACTTCATGCTACAAACTGAAATAATTAAAGACAAGAAAAAATTGAGCAACACTCCCATTGAAAAGGTAAAGAGTGATCTGTTTCCTCGAGGCATATTTCCACTGCGCATTCGAAGAAAGATTTTGTTGCCACAATCTAAAAGAAGTAGTAATAACAAGACATCAAACAAAATAGATGATTTTGCTGGTCTGAAACCAGCACAGAAAGATAAACTATGTATATGCTTAACAAAGCAAAGCCTACAAATCAAAATGCACAGTGTTCCAGAACTCGTAAAACGTTTGTACAAAGATACCTATCCTGTGCAATTAAAGAAATGTCTTCCAAGGCTAATTACACCCGGTGAAGGATTCAAAAAGCCAAGATCGTTGTATATATCTTTTATCGAACAGGAGTCTGTTGATCGTTTAGAATTCAACTTCAAGCACAAACAGATTATTCATCTCTGGGCACAGGACACACTGTATGAAAAGTCAGTCAAAATGCTGGTTCCTAAAGGACCAAATGTGTCGCCAATACGTAAATCAAATGGAGTTCAAATTGTAACTGTAGGTATGGAAACATCTTTCATTAACAATGATGTTAGAGACAAAATGGAATGGCATATTACGAGAAAAAAACTAGAGAATAATTGGGGCTTTCCATTACATATTCAGAAATCAATGGATACATTTATTCCATCGGCTCCGAAATTGGTTTCCTCTGATCTAAAGCCACATTGTATTCATGATATAATTGTGACATCAACTGAACCACTTATTATAAGTGCTGAAGATGGAAATAGATTGGAAATGAATACAAAGAAAAAGATCATAAATCAAAAATGGGGTCTCCCAAATCTTATTCAGACATCCTTGAAGGACTTAATTACTCCAACGCCATCACTACAAAGTGACACATTACAGTCAGGAAGCATAAAAGGAAGTAAAACATTCACTCACAATGTCATAGATCTTAATTCAAAAATTACTGCAGGGCACAAGAAGGAAAAGTTCCCTTCACTGCTTTGCCAGAAAGTTTATAAAAGAGCAAAGTTTAAGAAGATAAGTGCATTCCCAGATTCTTCCAATCTCAAATCAGAATGTAAAGATAAACTAAATATGTGTTTATTAAAGAAAACTCTTGATATTAAAACACATAATTTACCTGACATTGTACAGGGATTTTATGAACGTACTTACCCTACAGCAGCAAAAAAAGAATTACCAAAACTTATTGTTTCCAATGAAGGTTGCAAAAAACAAAGACCATGGTGCCTACCATTTATTGAACAAGATGTTATTGATCATTTAGAGCTGAACTTAAAGCACAAGCAGATTATCCACCTTTGGAGACTTGAAACTGTATATGATAAATCAATCAAAATGATGATTCCGAAAGGACCACCTATGCCTCCTGCAATCAAAGCAAGTGAAACTAAAGTAGAACCTGTGGGTATGGAAAGCACTTTCATTGAATATGATGTTAGGAGCAGAATAGAATGGCACATTACACAGCAGAAACTTCAACAGAACTGGGGCTTACCGTTGCATATTCAATTGTCAGCAGAAACCTTTATTCCACCTGCTCCAAAACTGATTCCATCCCATCTATATCTACAGTTTAGCTTTGAAGTAATTGTTGCTCCAACTGAAATGACATTTCTAAGTAAAGGACTTAGGAAATTATTAGAACTTAATACAAAGAAGAAGATAATAAATCACAAATGGGGTCTTCCAATACTTATTCAGTCTTCATTAAGAAAGTTCATAGCCCTTTCTACATCAAGAAAAGATTTAGTGTTACAGTCAGGAATAGTCGAAGCCAACAAAACAGAACCCAGCAATATTGATAGAAGAAGTAGGATGAGAATTCCTTCGCAAATGCACAAAAGTAAAGATGGTAGCAAAGACACAACACCGAGCAAAACAGCTGAAGTGGCCATTTTGTTCAACTTCAAACAAGAGTATACAGATAAACTTAATATGTGCTTCGGAAAAATGTGTCTAGAAATTAACATGCATTGTTTACCAGAAATAGTAAAAGAATCTTATAAAAAAAATTATCCTTCCATGTCAAAGAAGCTATTAAGGAAGATTATTGCACCTGGTGATGTATATAAAAAGCCACGTTCATTATATATAGCGTTTATTGAGCAGAGTGCAGTTGATCGTTTGGAGCTGAACCTAAAGCATAAACGCATTTGCTATCTCTGGGGACTTGTAACCCTAAATGATAAATCATTGGAAATGATGATCGCTGAAGTGCCACCTATGCCTCCAGCAATCGAGTCAAGTGGAGCTAAAATAGAACAAGTGGGTAGGGAAACAACATTCATTGATCGCAAAGTGAGAGATAACTTTGAAAGATATGTTATGCAGAAAAAACTCCAGAAAACCTGGGGATTACCATTAGATGTTCAGATATCAGAAGAAGCATTTATTCCACTTGCTCCAAAGCTAATCCCATCCCAGTTAAAACAAGAGCCTGCTTTTTCAGTCGTAGTTATTTCACCCGAGCTGCCATTTCTTCGTAATGAGCATAAGAAAATATTGGAGATGAATACAAAGAAAAAGATGATCAATTACAGATGGGGTCTTCCTAATCTTATCCAATCCTCTTTGAATAAGTTTATAACTACTGTTCCAGATGCATGCTGCAACATTAATGTGGGCAATAAAGAAAACAAAATGTTTCTTCACAACACATTGACAGCAATCAGAAGGGGGAAATCATCAGCGCTACAATATGAAAAGAATAACAAAAGCAAGAAAACTAAAAAAATGGATGAGAAATTTTCACTTGCGAACTTCAAACCAGAATTGAAAGACAAACTTGAAATTTGTTTAACAAAGCTGTCTCTAGAGATTAAGACCGGGTGCTTACCTAAAATGTTAAAGGAATTTTATAAAAATAGCTATCCTTCGCAATCGAGGCAATCTTTGCCAAAGCTCATAGCACTTGGTAAAGGACTAAAAAAGCCAAGACCGCATTGTTTACCATTTATTGAACAGAATGCTGTTAATCACTTGGAGATGAATTTAAAGCACAAACTGATTACCCATCTATGTAAATTTCCAAATCTTTATCAAGAATCAATTGAAATAATGATGTCTAAAGGTCCATCTGAACCTCTAATCATCAAGAGAAGTACAGCTCTAGTATACCCTGTTGGTAAAGAAACAAGGTTCGTTGATGATAAAGTTAGAGACAGACTGGAATGGCACATTACACAGAAGAAACTTCAAAATGGTAATTGGGGATTACCATTACTTATTCAGAAATCACAAGAAACATTTATTCCACCTGCTCCAAAGCTAATTCCTTCGGAGCTAAAACCACCGCCTGGTTTTCCTTTGGTTTTTGTTTCACCTGAAATGGTTTTCTTAATCTCAGAACATAGAAAAAGACTTGAGCTGAATACAAGAAAAAGAATCCTAAATTACAAGTGGGGCCTCCCCAGTGCTATTCAATCGTCTTTAAGTAATTTCCTAGCTTCTCCTATGCTGCAATCTGAAGTGTTGGAAAAAAGCAAAATATCTTCCAGCAATAGTCAAATGGAAGATGTACAAGTCGATGCCTCAATTAACACATTTTTACAGACGAAGAAAATAAAACTGTCTTCAAAACAGAGTCAGAAATATAGCAGTAATCTGAAACCTTGCAATGTAGAAGAGATACGGCTTTCCCCTATACTCAACCAAGAAAGTAAGAACAAGGTAGAAATATGTTTGATAAAACAGTGCCTTGAAATTAAAAATAGTGGTCTTCCAGAAATAGTGAATGAGATGTATAAAGCCACCTACCCTTCAATGTCAAAAAAGCCTTTTTCAAAACCAGTTGCCCCTGGCAAAAGATTTAGAAAGCCAAGATTGTCATACATATCTTTTATTGAACAGGATGCTGTTAATCATTTAGAACTGAACTTAAAGCACAAATTGCTTACCCATCTCTGGGGATATACAACCCAATATGAACAATCGATAGCAATTATGATTCCAAAAGTACCACCGGAGCCTCCAGTGATCAAAGCAAATGGAGTCCAAATAGAATTTGTGGGTCAGGAAACAACCTTCATTGACAATAAAACTAAGGACTTAATAGAATGGCACATAACACAGAAGAAACTTCAGCACAACTGGGATTTTCCACTCCATGTTCGAAGATCACAAGAAAACTTTATTCCACCTGCCCCAAAATTAATTCCATCACAGTTAAAACAAGAGGTTTTTTTGGTGAAGATCTGTGTGCCGGTTGAACGGCCCTTCCTTAGTAATGGACACCGGAAAATACTAGAAAGGAATACAAGAAAAAGAATTATAAGTTGCACATGCGACATTCCGAAGATCATTCAGTTATCTGTAAAGAATTTTATACCTGTTGTCCCAAAAACAGAAGATTTAATTCTACAGCCACAAGATGCGGCAATGCCCATTTTCATTGTGCCTACTTCAGACAGTATTATCCAATTAAGAAAATTGCCTTTATCAAAGTATCAAAAAAGCACAGAAGTGGAAAAAAATATCGAGGTATTTTCTTCTGATAATCACGGCGTTACATGTAGAGGTTCTATTGATTTCTGCTTAATAAAGCAGTGTTTAGAAATTAAAATGGAGCACCTACCTGAACTGGTAATGAATACCTACAGTGCTCTCAATGCTCAGACATCAAAGAAGATTTTGCCTAAAGCTATTTTACCTGGCATAGGTTTTAAAAAACAAAGATCAACATATATGCCTTTTATTGAACAAAAAGCAATTGATCGTTTGGAATTGAATTTAATGCACAAACAGATTACACATCAGTGGGGATTTCCAACTCCCTATAAAGGATCATTGGAAATGATGATTCCAGTGGTACCAGCATTGCCTCCAATAATCAAAGCCAGTGGAGCTCAAATAGAGCCTGTGGGTATGGAAAACAACTTCCTTTACAAGAAAATAAGAGACAAGCTCGAACTGCACATAACACAGAAGAAACTTCAGTACAATTGGGGCTTACCTTTGCACATTCAAAGATCGCTAGAAGTCTTAATTCCACCTGCTCCAAAACTTATTCTAACCCAGTTAAATTCCCAGCTTGATAGTGCAATAGCTGTTGCTCCTTTTGAACCGGCATTTGTTACTGACGAACATAGGCAAACCCTGAATCAAAATATAAAGAAAAGGATCATAAATCAAAATTGGGGTCTTCCAAAAGTTATTAACTCATCTTTAAAGCAGTTTATGGGTCCTACTCCATATGATGAAAGCTTCGTCCAACAATCAGAAAATGTTAAAGAAAGCAGCACAGTATTCAATAGTGCCAATTTGGGTAGAAGTTATGAAATATTTTCTCGGGGCACAACCTTGCGACTGAAAGGAGGAAAATTAGGTTCACAATTTGGAACAGACGAAATGCACATAAATAAAGTGAAAGAGATAGCTGCCAATGTTATCCTTAGATTAAAGTCTGACAAAAACCTTGATATGAGTGTGCTAAGGCAGTGTCTGGAAATTAAAACTGAATGCTTGCCTAAACTGGTAGAAGAGTTCTACAAATGTACCTATCCTTCAGTGTCAAAGAAATCTTTACCAAAGCTTATTGCACCTGGGAAGGGAATTAAAAAATCAAGAATCAGGTATATACCTTTTACTGAACAAGATGATATTGATCAGATAGAAATGAACTTGAAGCACAGGCAACTTTTATATCTCTGGGGACTTGAAACACAGTATGAAAAGTCAGTAGAAATGATGATTCCCAAGGGACCACCCATTCCTCCATCAATTAAGGCTAGTAGATTTCAAATTAAATCTGTACCTGGACAAACTTCTTTTTCTGATGAAACCAGCAACTTTCTAGAATGGCATATTTTGCAGAAAAAGCTTCAGTGTCCTTGGGGTTTCCCATCACATGTTCAAAGATCAGCAGAAGCATTTATTCCACCAGCTCCGAAGCTGATTTTAGCCCGGCTCAATCCAGGGTTTCACGTTGAAATAGTTATTGTTCCAATCGAGTTAGAATTCATGAATGATCAGCTGAAAAAGGCACTAGAAGTTAATATAAAGAAAAGGATTGTAAATCACGTATGGGGCATTCCCAGGCTTGTTGAGGCATCTTTAAATGAATTTATGGCACCTCCTCCACCTATAAGGGATTTTGTAGAACAATTTAAAATTAAAAAACAGCATAGAATGAAGTCCAGAAAGAAAGGCTTATCAAATGCTGATAAAACAGTTTCTTCTTCGTGCACATCTCTTCTGAACAAAGAACAAAATAATGCTTCATACTATGGAAGTTTGAAGGGAAGTGTCCAAATGAAAAAGAGAGAAAGGAGGAAGTCTACTCTTACTGAACTTGTACCAGAATGTAGTAATAAGTTAAATATGTGTGTGATAAAACAAAGTCTATCTATTAAACTGGATTGTCTTCCTGAACTGGTGAAGGAATTGTACAAACAAAGTTATCTTCCAGCATTGAAGAAATCATTACCAAAGCTGAGAACACATGTTGAAGGATTTAAGAGAACAAGATTACCATATATTCTGTTTGCTGAACAGGATATCATTCATCACTTAGGTACAAACTTAAAGCACAAACAGATTAATAACCTTTGGGGCATTGCAACTACATTTGACAAGTCAGTAGAAATGATGATTCCTAAAGCACCATCTTTGCTTCCAGCAATCAAACCAAGTGAAGCTAAAATAGAGCACATAGGTATGGAATTAGCCTTTCAGTCTACTGAAACCATTGAAATCCTGGAATGGCACATCACAGCAAAAAGATTTCAATCCCATTGGGGCATACCATTGCATATCCAAAGATCAATAGACAAGTTCATTCCATCACCTCCAAAACTGGTTCTGTCCCAATTTAGCCAGTATCTTGATATTGATATTGCTGTTTCTGTAAATGAGCTAATATTCCTAAGTGAGGAATTTAAGGAAGCATTGGAAATAAATACAAACAACCGGATCATAAATCACAGACAGGGTCTTCCCAATATTATCCAGGCCTCATTTAAGAGCTTTATAACTCCTTTTCCATCAGTAAAGGATTTCATGCCACTGGTACAGACTGGAGAAGGAAGTACAACAGCACTGAATAGATCTGAACTGAGCAAAATTGATACAGATGTATCTGCTAAACAGAGGTTATGTGCAAGCACAGTTTCTTCACCAAATTGTAAAGATGGTAAAGGCAGTGTAAATAGCATGGAAACATTTCCAGTCAATCCAAACTTGGAACCTAAAGATGAAGTGGATACAGATATGACAAAGCAATCTTTGGAACTGCAATCAGTGCACAGATGTTCTTACACAAGTAAACGTTTGCTGAAGCTAAATACCCCTTACAGAAGATTCAAAAAACAAAACCGAAAGAGTAAATGGAGTGATGATTGTCTTGAATTAGAGTGTTCCATAGCCTCACCCAGTTATAGGCCAAAATGCATGAAAACTGTGGGCTCTTCAACTTGGACAACAGATCCAAAATTGGCTGATTTGACATATAAACCAGTGACTATTGTGGGACTGTCTTTAGGTCCAACAATGATGGGAGCAAATGCAGCTTTATCCCCCATGACTGTGCAGGAGGATTTCAACATTTATCTGAAACAAAACATGGGTTCCGTTTTATTGCCACGTCTCATTCCTTCTGCTGATTGTGAAGAAACCTCATCAAAAAGTGCAAGAGAGATTGGGAATGATGTGTCCTGTTCAGAACAATTGACTGAGGAAGCAAAAAGTCATATTCAACAAGGTGAAGAACATGGATATGTTAAAATAATTGCAGGAGCTATTGTTAAAAATCAGAATGAAGAAGAAAAGGTGCAAGTTGATCTATCGGAAATAATTTGTGCACAGCGATCACCTACAAGACCTTGTGACACCTTGCAAGAGAGAATAATGATTACATCTCAAGATCCTGATGATGGAAACTACTTGTGTGTTTCTGATGAGGAAGTCTATGATGATTATTATGAAAACTTCAATAAATCATACCATACTTCCAGAACCCATGTTGCGAAGAAAAAGTCCAAGAAAACTTTTCAAAGTCGGTATTCAAATCAAACAAAGCCAGATAAAACTTTGGTGAATTCAAAGAGTAAATTTTCCAAGCCAGACTGTCAGAGATCAAGAATATTTAAACATGAAGAAGGGAGAAAACCTGAGTTATGTAACCAAAGCACTCTTTTTGTTAGCCCAACTGAAGAACGGTGTTGGTCAGACACAGACCAAAAGGAGAAATGTTCCTCTTACTCCTCATATTGTGACCAACCAGAAAGTCCAATGTCAACAAGAGAAATTTCTCACAGTTGTAGACATGATGAAAGGTCCCCACAAAGTTCCACATCTCATAATCCAGGATGTCAGCAAGTATTGTCGCATGAGGATTCTCCATTTGCAACAAATGAAGACTGTGAAGGTACAGTGTAAGATGATGTTTTTGTCAGACAGTTGAATGATATAAACATGTACAATTGACTTATTTTTTTTACTTTCAAAGTTTGTATAAGTAAAATGTAATTTAAGATATTTAGTTGTGAGCATCCTAAATTAACTAAAATTGGTAGACATTTTATGTTGTCCTAATTTGGAACTATGATATGGATAGCTTTATGTTGTAAGTGTTAAGAATTGGGGAAAATTAAGATTAAGAGATGAAATTGGAATATAATAAAAGGGAATTGATAAGGGCACCTGTTTGAAGGAATGTTTTGATGGGGAAATTAGCATCAACTATGTGACTGGGGGAAACAATGGGGTGTAGAAGAGGTGACTTCACAGTGGAAAGATAAGGGAATTGGCACTGTCAGAGGGTAAGAATGACACATCCATAACACAATAACTGGAGAAAGGCAGCAGTTACTGTTCACAGCCACACCCTTTAAAAACAGAGATGAGGAGGAATTTCTTCAGCCAGAGAGTGGTGAATCTGTGGAACTCTTTGCCGCAGAGGGCTGTGGAGGTCAGGTCATTGAGTGTCTTTAAGACAGCGATAGATAGGTTCTTGATTAATAAGGGGATCGGGGTTTTGGGGAAAAGGCAGGAGAATGGGGATGAGAAAAAAATCGGCCATGATTGAATGGCGGAGCAGACTCGATGGGCCGAGTGGCCTAATTCTGCTCCTATGTCTTATTCTATCTTCATTAGAATAGTTAATACAGCTTGCACCGATTTCTGGTGTGGAGCTGAGAGGTCCGGAAATCCGGCGGCCGGACACTCGTAGAGGCCATGGCACCCAGCGGGGAACCTGCTAAATGGCCTCCACGTGAGTCTCTCGGCAGCGCAGCGGGCTGGGAGAATTGCCCACCCCTTCTCCTGGAGTCCTGTGTAACTTTTGGTCTCCTTACCAAAGAAAGGGAATACTGCCCCAGAGGGATTGCAGTGATGATTCGATCGGCTGATTCCTGGGAATCAGGATTGTCCTATAGGAAAGATTAAGTAGCCTATATTCCCTTACAGTTTCGAAAAGTGAGAGATGATCTCATTGAAACATGTAAAATTCTTAAAGGGCTTGAAAGGTCATTGCTGGGAAGATGTTTCTCTGGCTGGAGAGCATAGAACAAGAGGTCACAGTCTTAGAATAAGGGAATGGCAATTTTGGACAAAGATGAAAAATATTTACTCAAAGAGTTTGTATCTTTAGAAACTCCACCTGAGAAGGCTGTGGATGATTGTTGGTTGAGTAAATTCAAGTGAGAGATCTTGGATACCAAAGAGTTAAGGGATATGGGATACTCACTGAAGTTGTTTAAAATCTCTCCTGTTAAACTTCCAGGTCATATACAATCAATGCATGATTACACTAATAAGGAAGAACTAAATAAATGTCTGTATAACTTCAACTAATAGGTAGACATTGATCTTACCAGTACTTAAGTGATGAGGATGACTTTCATAGTTGGCATGCGTATCAGATTCTTATCACACACCACCCTCTTTGGTATTTAGTTGCTGTCTCTTCATTATAACCTTCAGGTCTCCTGTACCACTGGGTCTCCTTCTGGGTCTCTCTCAAAGGCACTGATCATGTTACCATTCTCTGCCTTGGGAAACCACAGTTCCGATGATTTCCATATTGTCTCCTTTTACCATCGAATTTCAGTGCTAATTTTCACATTCTAAGATATTCTATTCTCTATTGGTACACTAGCTCTCTGGAGAGACATTTGTTTGTGTTACATCACTTCTTACAGCACTCAATGTCCGAGTGAATCTATGCAAGGCTATCACGCCACATATGTTAATTTACTGGAGCAGGCATTGCCACACCTGCATTGCATTCTTTTATTATGTCAATGAATTTCTAACTCTTCAGGACTTACTTTCTAAATTATCAATCTGATGTATCATTGCTGCATATTTTATTTATTTTACGATCTAAGGCACCCAATCTAAATTTATTTCTTATCCTGTAGTGTACTTTCAGGATAATAAAAAATGCCCCCAATGACTGTATGCATGTACTGATGTTGTATTCTTGAGCCTTACTTTCGAGAAAGGTCGCAGATAACATCACTGAATTGTATTGAATCAATACATCTCAGTTTAACATCTCATCCGAAAGACGATTGAGTAATTACTTGCACCATATTTCTAGTGTTTGCATCTTAACCCCTTAACCTCTCTTTAAGCCATTGAATGTAATGTCGAACAGAATTAATTTGATGGCATCAATAACATGAATGAAAACTATAGCACCTTTAGAAACCAAGTCATGCAGACTGTACATTATTTTGAATGGCACAGAACTTGATAACAGATACAGATTGCATCATAGATTTGAGTTCATACTTAATTTATATTTTTCTGTTTTAGTCTATTACCGATGTGAGAGTCCAGTGGTATTTCACACAGTACACGAGGAAGAATAAAACAAGAAAACGTGAAACGGGTAATGTATGTGTAATATTCAGTTTTTAATAGCCATTTATTACTTGCCAGAGTGAAATCCTAATAACATGGAAAATTGTTTTCTTGAATTGCAGGTTCATCAGCAGGATTTCACAAGACAGGACATCGATGAAGTAAATGAATATCTTTTTGCCTGCTGATATGATTTCATATCATCACGTGTAACATTTCACTTGCTTCAATAAACATCAAAATGGCAAAGTGAATAATTCCTGATCGCCTTGTAGATCATTGCAAAAATAATTTGAAAAGAGATTGTGAATGCGAAATAGCGACAGTCAGTCTTGAAACATTCACATACCAGCAACTTTAAATTTCACATAGGGTGGAATTTTACACTCTTGCTGACAAATTTGGAAGGGGACGTTGATGATGGGGATTGTTAAATCCAACTTGTAGTCTGCCTACATGGTCCCTCATAATCATAATTATGTGAGGAGAGTGGGGGTTGATATATATGCTGGATCATGCCCCTTTAAGAGAATGGGTCAGGTGACCTGGAACTCAAGCTCCACCCTGGATGGTGCTTGCCCAGGCAGAATGTGCTACGATGAAGATTATTGTCATAAACCGTTCCACTCACTCCCACTCACCTGACGAAGGAGCAGCGCTCCGAAAGCTAGTGGCGTTTGCTACCAAATAAACCTGTTGGACTTTAACCTGGTGATGTTAGACTCCTTACTGTGTTCTTCCATTGAGCCAATGTCTAATCCAATTTACTACCTCTCCATGTATCCCTAGCGACTGAACCTTCCTGACTAAACTCCCATGCGGGGCCTTGTCAAAGGCCTTACTGAAGTCCATGTCGACGACATCCACTGCCTTCCCTTCATCTACTTTCCTCGTAGTCTCCTTGAAAAACTCTAATAGATTGGTTAAACATGACCTACCGCGCACAAAGCCATGTTGACTCTCCCTAATAAGTCACTGTCTATCCAAATATTTGTAGATCCTATCTCTTAATACTCCTTCCAATAATTTACCTACTACTGACGTCAAACTTACCGGCCTATAATTTCCCGCATTACTTTTTGATCCTTTTTTAAAGAACGGAACAACATGAGCTATTCTCCAATCATCCGGCACCTCACCCGTGGATACCGACATTTTAAATATATCTGCCAGGGCCACTGCAATTTCAACACTAGTCTCGTTGAAGGTCCGAGGGAATACCCTGTGCGGTCCTGGGGATTTATAGAACATAGAAAAGCTACAGCACAAACAGGCCCTTCAGCCCACAAGTTGCGCCGAACAATTTCCTTACCTTCGAGGCTCATCTATATCCCTCTATCTTACTAACCTCCATGAACCTATCCAAAAGTCTCTTAAAAGACTCAATCGAATCCGCTTTCACCACCACTACCGGCAGCCGATTCCACGCACCCACCACCCTCTGAGTGAAAAACGTACCCCTAACATCTCCTCTATACCTACTCCCCAGCACCCTAAACCTGTGGCCTCTCGTGACAACCATTTCAGCACTGGGTAAAAGCCTGTGAGAATCCACTCTATCAATACCTCTCAACATCTTATACACCTCTATCAGGTCACCTCTCATCCTTTGCCTCTCCAAGGAGAATAGACCTAGCTCTCTCAACCTATCCTCATAAGGCATACCACTTAATCCCGGCAACATCCTCGTAAATCTCCTCTGCACTCGTTCTATGGCTTCCACATCCTCTCTGTAATGAGGCGACCAGAACTGGGCACAGTACTCCAGGTGGGGTCTGACCAGGATCCTATACAGCTGCAGCATTATCTCCCGATTTCTAAACTCAATTCCTCTTGATGAAGGCCAGTATTCCATACGCCTTCTTAACCACAGCCTCTACCTGCGACGCCGCTTTGAGCGTCCTATGAACCCAGACCCCAAGATCCCCCTGTTCTTCCACACTGCCAAGCGTCTTACCCTTAATATATTCTTCCATCCTATTCGACCTGCCAAAATGAACCACCACACACTTATCTGGGTTGAAGTCCATCTGCCACTTCTCCGCCCAGTCTTGCATCTTATCTATGTGTCGTTGCAACTGCTGGCATCTCTCTGCACTATCCACAACACCTCCAACCTTTGTGTCATCAGCAAACTTGCCAACCCACTTCCTCATCCAGGCCATTTATAAAAATCACAAAGAGCAAGGGTCCCTTAACAGATCCCTGGGGCACCCCACTGGTGATCGATCTCCACTCTGAAAAGGACCCATCGACAACCACGCTTTGCCTTCTGTGGGCAAGCCAGTTCTGAATCCACAAAGCAACGTCCCCTTGTATCCCATGCCCCTTCACTTTCTCCATAAGCCTTGCATGAGGCACCTTATCAAACGCCTTACTGAAATCCATATAAACCACTTCTACCGCTCTTCCCCCGTCTAAGTGTCCAGTCACATCTTCAAAAAGCTCAAATCAGACTCGTAAGGCATGATCTGCCTCGGACAAAGCCGTGCTGGCTACTTCTGATCATACTATTTCTTTCCAAATGTTCATGAATCCTGCCTCTCAGGATCTTCTCCATCAACTTACCTGCCACTGAGGTTAGACTCACCGGTCTATAATTTCCTGGGCTATCTCTTCTCCCTTTCTTGAATAACGGAACCACATCCGCCATCCTCCAATCCTCTGGAACCTCTCCCGTCTCCATTGACGATGCAAAGATCATCGCCTGAGGATCAGCAATCTCTTCCCTCGCCTCCCACAGTAACCTGGGGTACATCCCATCCGGTCCTGGCGATTTATCTCACTTGATGCTTTTCAACAGCTCCAACACATCCTCTTTCCTAATGCCCACATGCTCAATCTTCTCAGTCCACTGCAAGTCTGCGCTGCAACTACCAAGATCCTTTTCCACTGTGAATACTGAAGCAAAGTATTCATTGAGTACCTCTGCTATTTCAACCGGTTCAATACAGACTTTCCCACCGTCACATTTGATATGTCCTACTCCTTCACATCTTATCCTCTTACTCTTCACATACTTGCAGAATGCCTTGGGGTTTTCCTTTATCCTGTCTGCCAAGGCCTTCTCATGTCCCCTCCTGGCTCTTCTAATTTCCTTCTTTAGTTCCTTCCTACTCGTCGTATACTCTTCTAGATTTCGAACATTACCTAGCTCCCTGAACCTTTTGTAGGCTTTTCTTTTCTTCCTGGCTAAATCCGTTACAGCTTTCGTGCACCGCGGTTCCTGTAACCTCCCATAACTCCCCTGTCGCACTGGAACATTGCCGTGCAGAGCTCCAGACAAATTTTCCTTGAAAATTTGCCACATTTCTTCCGTACATTTCCCTGAGAAAACCTCCTTCCAATTTATGCCTCTAATTTCCTGCCTAATCGCATCATAGTTGCCCTTACTCCAGATAAACACTTTCCTAGCTCGGCTGATCCTATCTCCCTCCAATGCGAGTGTAAAGGAGATAGAGTTATGATCACTATCCCCAAAATGCTCTCCCATTGATAGATCTGACACCTGCCCAGGTTCATTCCCTAATATCAAATCAAGCACAGCCTCTCCTCTTGTAGGCTTATCCACTTACAGTGTCAGGGAGCTCTCCTGAACACACCTAACAAACTCCTCTCCATCTAAACCCCTTACCCTAGGGATATTCCAATCGATATTTGGGAAATTAAAATCTCCCATCACAACCACTCTGTTATTATCACATCTCTCCAGAATCTGCTTCCCAATCTGCTCCTCCACATCTCTGCTACTATTGGGCGGCCTATAGAAAACACCCAGTAAAATTACCGACCCCTTCCTGTTCCTAACCTCCACCCACAGAGATTCCGTAGACAGTCCTTCCGTGGCAACCATCTTTTCTACAGCTGTGACACTATCCCTGATCAACATTGCCACTCCCCCACCTTTTTTGCATCCTTCCCTGTCCCTTCTGAAACATCTGAAACCCGGCACTTGAAGTACCCAGTCCTGACCCTGAGATAACCAAGTCTCTGTAATGGCCACCACATCACACTTCCAAGCAGCGATCCACACTCTGAGTTCATCCATTTTGTTCACTATACTCCTTGTGTTAAAATAAACACACGTCAACCCTTCGGTCTGAGAGCTCCCCTTCTCCTTCACCTGCCTATCCTCCCTCTCACACTGCCGACCAGCCCCTCTTACTTTTACTCTAACCTCCTCTCTCCCAGTCACCACATTTTGATTCCCACCCCCCAACCATTCTAGTTTAAACCGTCCCCAGTAACCTTAGCAAACCTTCCCGCCAGAATATTGGTCCCCCTGGGATTGAAGTGAAACCCGTCCTTTTTGTACAGGTCGCACCTGCCCCTAAAGAGGTCCCAATGATCCAGGAACCTGAATCCCTGCCCCCTGCTCCAATCCCTCAGCCACTCATTCATCCTCCACCTTATTCCGTTCCTTCCCTCACTGTCTCGTGGCACAGGTAGCAATCCTGAGATTACGACCTTCGTGTTCCTTTTACTTAACTTCCCACCTAACTCCCGATATTCTCTTTTCATAACCCCTTCCCCTTTCCTGCCTACGTCGGCAGTACCAGTATGCACCACAACCTCTGGCTCCTCTCCCTCCCACTTAAGGATTTCTTGAACCCTGTCGGAAACATCCTTGATCCCGGCTCCAGGGAGGCAAACCATCATCTGCGTTTCTCGACTTCTTCCACAGAAACGCCTGTCTGACCCCCTCACTGTGGAGTCCCCACTCGCCTTCGGACTCCTTTCCTTTCCTTTTTTTGCTACAGGGCTGGACTCCGCACAGGAGGCACGACCACTGCTGCTTCTCCCAAGTGGGCTGTCGCCCCCAACAGTACTCAAACAAGAGTACTTATTCTTAAGGGGCACAACCACTGGGGTACTCTGATCCACCTGACTCTTCTCTTTCCTAACTGTGACCCACTCGCCTGATCCTTGTGGCCCCGGTGTTACCACCTGTATATAACTCCTATCTATCACCTCCTTGTTTTCCATGACCAGATGAATGTCCTCGAGCTGCAGCTCCAGTTCCCTAACTCGGTCCCTTAGGAGCCACAGCTCAATACACCTCGCGCAGATATGTACCTCTGGGAGGTTAGGCGACTCCACGACCTCCCACATCCGGCACTGAGCACAGCAAGCTGGCTTCACATTCATATTTCCCTTTTTCCTCAGAATCCGCAGGGGAAGAAATAAGAGTTAAACGTTGCAGGGGGGGACCTACCCTGCCTCTGCCTGTTTACGCTGAAGCCCGCTGAGCCAAAGCCTTTCAGCTCTCATTCTGCTCCCTTCTCACTCCACTGCCCGCTCTCAACGTTGCCCACTGTATACTGCAGCTTGCTTTTTAAACCTCCTGCACGCTTAAAAAAAAACTAAATTCCTTCCCAGGTCGCCCCGCGGGCGGCCTACTTCCGCTTTTCAAATCTAAACTCCTAAAACGACAAACCCCGCGAAAAAGTAAGTAAAAATAATCAATTTCTTACCCCTTTAGCTGAACACACAAATCGCTCCTCTCTTCTTTGCTCCTGTCGAACTCCTCCCCTTTAATCTGTATAGGTTCCATGACTTGTTTGCCTTATTTCCGTAGATTCCATGCCAGTTTCCTTAGTAAATACAGATGCAAAAAACCCATTTAATATCTCCCCCATTTCTTTTGGTTCCATACATAGCCGACCACTCTGATCTTCAAGAGCACCAATTTTATCCCTTACTATCCTTTTGCTCTTAAAATACCTGTAGAAGCTCTCAGGATTATCCTTCACCTTATCTGCCAAAACAACCTCATGTCTTCTTTTAGTCCTCCTGATTTCTTTTTTAAGTAGTTTCTTGCCCTTTTTATACTCCTCAAGCATCTTATTTGCTCCCTATTGCCTTTACATGTCATACATCTCTCTCTTCTTTATCAGAGTTCCAATATCCCTCGAGAACCAAGGTTCCTTATTCTTATTCACTTTGCCAGATTGGCATTGCCCAGGTGCCAGGGTGGCACTGCTCAAGGGGCACATCCCCTTGCCCTTGGCCTCCCTGGGGAGCTCTGTGGCCTCCAGTTCCAATGGCGAGGCGAAGTTGACTGCTCCCCTTTCATGGGGAGCATGTCTATTCCTCGCCGACACGAACCTTTCCTGGCGAGGTCATAATGGCAGTAGAACCCGGACGATTGAGCACTGGACTCGATAAGCAGATGTTGAACAGCATTTAAATAAATTTAAATACATTAACTTGCTTCTCCTCCATTTCTGGCGAGAGGTTGACCGCGCCGGAAATCCGGCGCTCGTAAAATGGCACCGGGCGCGCAAACTGGTGGCAATCGCACTAATCACTTTACCCCCCACTGTACCGCGTCCAAAAACGGGCACAACGGGTAAAATCACCCCGTCAGGAACAACCTGGAGCCCCAGTTCTCCCTCCACCTTTTGCACTTTCTTCAACAGCATCTCCAGAGAGCACCTTCGACTGACAGCCAAGCAGCACAGCATCTCCAGCTCCTTGTATCTCGTGACACGTACCATCGGACTGACCAGACCCACCAGATCACCCGGTGAGATGACCCGAAGTCCAGAACCAGCCCTAGACGAGAGGAGAAGCCCAAATGGACAAAGTGCAGATCCTGAAACATCAGCCAAAAAGACCGAGGAACAGCCTTATTGAACAGGTATTACCAGTCTTTTCAGACAAATAGTTTAAATGTAGTAATAGGGATCTTTGGATAGGGTGCAGCACACTGTTTACTCAGAGATTTAAGACTATTTACTGAAGAGTCCTGTAAAAAGAGTGATAGTTTTATAATTTAATTAAGTACAATAGTAGAGTCTGATAAATATTGGGCGGTATTTTACCATTTTTTGTGCAAGTGCTGGGCGGACTTGAAACATGGAGAATTTCAGATCTGTCTTTTGAGCTCGTTGTTCGCGTCCAATCCTCGTTGCAGAAGCCTGTGGGCAGGGATTAACATGCCCAAAACCCTGCAGCTTCAGTCAGAGTCTCCAACTGCGCACGCACAAAAAACAAATAATGCTGCTCCCCTGCCAGATCCCTCCCGGGCTGGATAATGCCTCCCCTGGCCCACACGGACATTGGAACCCCCCCCAACATTACTGACCCCCTTACTGCCCGCCACCCAGACAGATCACGCCCATCCCCCCAGTGATCGCAGACAGAGTGGCAGTGGACCCTCTCATCCCCCCACCGATCACAGGCAGAGTGACAGCGACTCCTCCCCCCCCCCCCCCCCCACCTTGGACCCTCCTGCACAATGTCCCCATCTCCCCATGATCCCCATGACTCCGATCACTGTATGCCACCTCCCTCTCATCATAGAGGCACAGACCAACACGCACATCAGCACACCTGCAAGTGCTCACTTGCTTTCCCATCAAGCTAACAAGCAAACTGAATTTAACTTGCTGGAATACTCTCCCAAACTGTCTGCAGCTGATCTGCCCTAACAAGGCTCCAAAAAACCCCAAGGATGGACAGGCAGGCAGACAGTGCAGGAACAAGTGGCAAAGTCAGCGCCCAAATTCACTGAGGGCGACCTCAGCAGGTTGCTGAATGCTGCAGTGGCAAGGCAGGGCGCACTCTTCCCCCCAGCAGGACGCAAACCCAGGGGAGCTGACGGCAAAGCAGCCTGGGAGTTAGTTTCTGCCTCAGTGCCATGGCACTGGCCCCCAGAACTGCGAAGCAGTGTCACGAAAAGGTCAATGACCTCATCCGGGCAGCAAGGGTGAGTGGTTAACCCCATCTAACATCTTTACCCAAATCGCCCCCAGATCCTCCTATCCCCAGCGCCCTGCATGCTTCCAGCCCCTGACCCCAAAGCATCTCCTCCCTCCCCCCACTCCTAAGAGTACCACTGCGCTTGCCCTCTGAGGACCACCACTTGATACTCTGCAGGAGTCACACCATCATTTATTTCATGGCTCCTATCTCCACAGGAGAAGAATGCCCATAACACTCGTGAAAGGGCGGACAGGGAGTGGTGATCCTGATCACCGGGTCCTCACCTCCTTCGAGGAGTGCGTGCTGGAGCTATCCAGAGAGGAGGACATCCGAGTTGCCAGTGTCAGCATGGACGGGCTGGAGTCGAGAAGTGAACACCTGTCAATCTTCCATTCAATTTAAGTCAATTATAGGGGGCATAGGTTTTGGGTGCAAGGGGCAAGATTTAAAGGAGCTGCATGAAGTATTTTTATTTACACAGAGGGAGGTGGGTGCCTGGGACTCGCTGCCGGGAGAGGTCGTGGAAGCAGATATGATCGTGACCTTTAAGAAATTTTGAAAGAAGTTTGACAAATACTTGAATGGGATGGGTATAGAGGCATATGGTCCCCGGAAGTGTTGGGAGTTACAATTCAGATGGCAACATGGTCGCTGCAGGCTTGGAGGGCCAAAGGACTTGTTTCTATGCTGTAATTTTCTTTATGCTTTGTTCTCCGTTCAATGGAGAAATGTGAATCAAGTTTTTTGAATCCCAGATTCCTCTCCTTCCCTTGCACTTACCTTGTGTACAGTATTGCAGGAGCAGATCCGGATGCTGCAGAGCCATCTGGAATCGAGGCCCCTACTACAGCTCCAGCCCATCCTGAGACTGACAGCTCCAAAGACTCCTTGGAGGAAGCGGGTGAAGGGACCTCCGAGGGTGGCACCTTTTTGGTGTAGCTTCCACTTCACAACTCACGATTCCAGATACTCTCACATCGGTGGGTGCAGTTAGTGTTGAAGTTTCTGGGTCACTCTCTGGTGAGCACGACACATCTGATAAGGTAAATCGGGTGAAAGAGGGAACGTTCAAGACCTCTGGCATGTGGGGGCCTGCTGGAAGTGAGGACTCAGCTGGCCCCAGGCTTCTCTCTCAGCTGCTGGAGATGCAGCAACAGAGCCAGGGAATGCAGGAGGCGCTGACAGCCACACTGGAAGGACTGCGAGGCTGTTGGGAGGAATCTCAAAGCTTTCAGACGGACCAGCTATTGCCTGTCTTGCGTGGTTCCCAGGCCAACGCTGCAAGGGTTGCATCCGCGGTGGAAAGCCAAGGGCAGGGATTCCTCACCATGAGTGGCAGGCTCCAAGTGATGGCCGAGTTAGAACAGATTCCCAGAGGGCCACAGCTGAGGGATTCAATAGGCTTCTCGAGGTTCTGCGGCCCATGGCTGAGAGGTTCGAGAGCTTGCACAAGACCCAGCGGGACAGCACTGAGACACAGAGGGCAATGGCAGCAGCCCTTGAGAATGTGGCCCAGTCACAGAGGGTCATGGCTGAGGGACTGCAGAGCATGGCCCACTCTCAGAGGGCACTTGCTGCAGCCATTGACAGGTGGGCCCTCGACTCAGGTGGCCATCACAGAGAGCTCGACCACCATGGGCAGAACGTAGGTGGACTCCAGGTCTGGTAGGGCCAAGTGACGCCAGAGCTTCTGGAGCTCACTGCAGAAGCACCATTATCCCATGGAGTGACCCAGGGGCCCACAGGAACCCCAAGGGAGGAGGAAGGGCTGGAGCCTATTCCGGAGCCTTCCAGCCACGAGGCTGTGGCTGCACCTTCTGACTCCCCCCTTCCTGACACCGGGGCATCTCAGGGGCAGCGGGATGAAGAGGGTGTCACGGGTACATCCCAGACACCTGGAAGCCGGCCAGGCCTTCAAGGTCCAGGCCCTCCAGAGGATGCCCACCAAGCACATCACAGGCCATGGGGCAAGGTAGGCAGCTGGCCCCCTCCACTTCGGATGTACATTCTGGGGAGACACAAATACATCGTGGTAAGCCACGTAAGGTTAGGAAGTTGTAGTTGCACTGAGATGGCACACGTGAAGAGCTGCACTGGTTACATAGATTTTTAAGCACCTTACAGTTTTCTGTTCACATGTTTTTCTGTTGGCACTTTTTATTTAGACACTTATTGTAAACAATAAATGTTTTTTCACCACCCACCTGTGACTAATTTGTCTCAGATTTGCTTTGAATGGGGATGCAGTTACCCTGACAGTCGGCGGTGGGATCCTTCATGTTGATGTCAGCTGGGGAGGCCCCTCAATGCTGTGTCATTGAGAAAATGAAGCCATTGGTTCCCCAGAACCCACGAGCGATTCCCTCCCCTCCCCCACTCCACCCGCCCCGAGACTCCTGTATGGGGGTTCACTGATCCCTTACTCACTACACAGACGTGGGCCCAGGTGCCAGCATGCATATGGAGCTCAGGTAGGAGTCAGACTAATTTGCACCAGGGCATCATCATCATGGTGCTGAGCGAGTTGATGTCAACCTCCTGCCTGCCAAAGAAACTTGCTAACACAGCATACCCAGGCTCACCACTCTGGTGTTACAATGTTTCAGGAAACAGTAGGATTTGGGGGTGGGGGCAGAATGGAACCCACGAGCAGAAACACAGGCCCCTTGTAAGCGAAGCACCTGGTGATCAGGTCCTCCCTCATCGCCCTCGCATGTCTGAATCTTGCTGCCAGCCCTCCAGCATCTGGGTGGTGTTACTCGGTGTGGTCCTCCTCCTCTTCCTCCTCCTCCTCCTGCTGGGCAGCCTCCTCCCCAGCGACGCCCGGCGGGTCAGCCTCCACGTCTTCTTCTTCCAATAAGTCAACTCTCTGCTGCGCCAGGTTGTGAAGGACACAGCACACCACCACGATGGTGGAAGAAATCAGGGGGGCGTTGTATTGTAGGGCCCCGCCAGAGTGGTCCAGGCACTGGAACCGCATTTTCAGGAGCGCGATGCACCTCTATTATAGAGCGGGTGACAACATGGGCCTCATTACAGCAGGTGTCCAGCTCAGTCTCAGGCCTCCGCACCAGTCATCAGTCAAGTCCAAAGCGGGTTACCAATGTCACCCATGAGCCATCCCTGCACCCTGGGCTCCTTCTCAAAGGCCTCCAGTATGTCTGAGCTCCTCAGAATAAAACTGTCATGCACGCTGCCGGGGTTTTTCGTGCAGACGTGCGTGATTTCATCTTGTCACAAACCAACTTAGGGAGTGGAACCCCTTTCTGTTGATGAATCGTCGTGGATTCCTGACCAGGGCCTTGAGGGCAACGTGGGTGCAGTCTATAGCCCCCTGCATATTGGGCATACCTGCAATGGCCACGAATCCTGCAGCCCAGGGTTCCCGCTGAGCCTGATCCAGGTGAAATTTGACATATTGGCCAACCCGGGCATAAGGGCATTCATGACCTCATTGACACAGGTATGGAGAGCTGATGGTGAAATGCTACATACAACTCCGCTGGGAGTCTGGAAGGACCCCGTGGCACAACAGTTTAAAGCGGCTGTCAATTTGACAGGAGTGGATGTCCACCCTGCCCCAAGGTACCAGATCCTGCAACAAGTGGCACAGGTGTTGCACTGTCTCCTTTCAGAGCTGGAACGGTCGGTGGCACATGGTGTGCAACATTTGTTCAAACAACACTCATGTGCGGAATTACTGGGATCTTTGAAAGCTATCCCGTTCGTTTCAGGCTGGGTCCTGATGTTCCTGGCTCCACAGTAGTAAAATAAAAATAATATTTGGTCCCTTTTGTGTAGGTGTTACCAATACGTTTTTGGTTAGTCTGCACTGCATGATGTAAATAGGGAGAGCATTGTCAGAGCATACTCCCAACTTAAGTTAAAATTTGCAACCAGAGTCTTGCAGCAGCGCACCATTCCTATTTTCATATTTGAACATACTTCGACTTCAAATTATTGGGCATGCTGTTTTCCCATTTACAGGTAGCTTAAAAATTGCATTCCGGAGAAAGGAGCAGTGATTGCCCCCATAATGTGAAGGAGATGCTGAAGCATATTATTAAAAACAAATGTACTTTCAATGAAATATTGCTTTTAATGAAAGTGTCCACTGTCTGATACATCTGTATAAAATCCACTTGTAAGACATGAAAGTTGAATTATTTTATGCTTGAATTTAATTTCTCAGAAAAATGTATTGTAGAAAAATCTGTAAAGGTCTGCTTTTATACTTTGCTAGAAATATGCACTTTTAGAGTGAACTTCTATGAATATTACAGTTGTTACTCTTAACGTTGCTTTTTAACAGCAAAGCACGAGCCTGGTAAACATTTACAATTATGTGCTGATTAAGAAGCAGTTTTAAATTAACTTATAAATTGACCACAGGAAGATAACTTCTATTTCTAATTCTTGGTAATCACACTGTTGCATAATCACAAAGACTTAATGTAATCACATATAAATTACAACACCGAAACAGGCTATTTGGCCCAACTTTAGAATATGGCATGACCGATAGCAAAGGTGACATTTACTGCCATCCCTCGTTCTGAGAAAGTGGTGATGGGTTTTCTTCCTGAACTGTTGCAGTCCCTGTAGTAAAGGGACTCCTCGGTGCTATTAAGTAGGAACAGGAAGTTTCGAGGATTTGGATCTAGTGACAATGAAAGAACGGTAATTCATATTTTCAAATGGTAGGTAAAATAACATGATAAAAGATATAGCGAGATTAACATGTAATTTAAAGGACCTTATCAGAGTAAAGATAGAGAGCTTTTAATTTTAGAAAGCATGAACTTTGAGGAGATCTTTAAAATAATGACAGCATTAGTCTTGGCCCATATGAACAATAATTTGAGGTTGGTAGACTTTGGAGGACCAGATCACATAAATATTATTTGGGTAAGAAGTAGTTTAGATATCAAGAGGTATTTTTCCCACTTCTTGACCAATAGAACAAGTTATAATCCAGAAGACCAGGTGAAGGATAGAACTGAAGCCAATCTTTTACAAGCATTAATTTACAGAGATATACGTTATAGTTACCTCCTCAGCCAAAAACCGCAGTTTCCGTCTTTCTTTCTATGGAGGCACAAATGAATTCCCCAGTTAATGTATACAGTGAAATACAATTAATATACAAGCTATTGTATGGTCCAATTGTTCAAAAAGGAATTGAAAGATTTTTTACTGTGGTCTATATACCGGTGAATCTGTCTCCCAACCATTGATTGCTATTAAGATTTGAAGAGGTGGCATAATTGTTGATACATTAGTCATGATTCACGATAGTCCAAAACCATCTTGATTCATGAACTGAGCCCTTAGATTGGAAAACTTCCAATTTCACTCCATTATTTAGGAGAGTTAAACTAGGAAATTATAGGTCATCAGCCTAACGCTGTTTTAGAGAAGCTACTAAAATAGAATGAACAGAATCCCGACAGTCGAGTCTGCACCGACCACAATCCCACCCAGGACCTGTTCCCGTAACCCCACGTATTTACCCTGCTAGTCCCCCTGACACTAAGTGTCAATTTAGCATGGCCAATCCACCTAATCTGCACATCTTTGGACTGTGGGAGGAAACTGGAGCACCCGGAGGAAACCCACACAGACACGAGGAGAATGTGCAAACTCCACACAGAGTGTGGAGGCCGGAATTGAACCCGGGTCCTTGGCTCTGTGAAGCAACAATGCTAACCGCTGTGCCAGCCCCATCTGTTAATGGGGTAAGATGACAGAACATCTGGACAAATATCGATCTGATCAGGAAGGGCCAGCATGGAACTGCAAATGTTGAACAAACCTCGCAAATTTTTGAGAAGGTAACTGTCATGATAATTGAGTGATTGTTGTCGTGGACTCTAATATTAGGTACAATATGGTACACTCTGCTTCACAGGGTTCCCTGACCTGGGGTTTGAAAGTCAGAAAGTACATGTAAGAAAAGTTGTAACAAGGCTTCAGATGCTTTGCAGTTGTGTGTTCATGTCTTGAAAATTAGTTAGTTTACAGCAATGATGTCGGTCATCCTGCATCATAAAAACAAGACGGGGGGTGTAATTTACCCGGCCCGCTGTGCTGCTCGAGTAGCGCAGTGTGATGGGAAAAACCGGCGAGAAGATGCCGGTCACGACTTTCCAAGACTGTTTTTTATGGCACAATCAGTCTCGCGCCAGGATACGATGCGAAGCTGATTACCCGATTGAAATTGACATTTGAATCGCATTAGTGAGCCCGTGACGGCATTGTCTGGGCTTGCTCATGTTTCTGACTCTGCCGGGGGATGTTCCCATCAGTGGGGATTAAAGCTCAGGGCGGATCCAGTCTGCAGGCAGACCGATCGGGGGCGGGGGCAGGAGGCGGGGGCAGTGGCGGGGGAGGTGGGGAGAACCGCTGCTCTGTGATCAGTGGGGTGAGAGGGGGATGATCAGGGCTGGCCATGGTGGGCGGAGCGGGGGGGGGTTGCGATCAGGGCTGGTCATTGGGGAGGAGGTGTCGGGGCCGGCTATTGGGGGTGTTCTGGAAGCTAATGGGAGGCTGGCAGTTTGGGGGGCAGTGCGCATGTGCCAATCTCCCTATCGGGCCGCAATCCCCCGCCCCAGGCAGACTCTGTGAAGCATGGAGTGCTGGAAATTCAAACAACTAACTTTGCCCAAAAAACAGATGGGAAAATCTCCCGTTTTTACGCCCGTCGGGCATGTAGTTTTCTTTTTTGGGAAAATCGCCCCATGGTGTTGGAAGTGAACTAAAGACAAAATGGACGCTCTGAAAAGACAGACAGAGCTCAGTTTGGAGGGTAACCTTGCCGACAACTGGAGGAGATTCTAGCAGCGCTTCGACCTGTACCTCACAGCGACAGGCAGTAATATGAGACACTCGCAGGTACAGTTTTTTTCCTTTCTTCATGTAGTAGGGAAGAAGCCCTAGAAGTTTATAACACATTCACATTTGAAAGTAATAGAAAATGAAATTACTTGAAAGAAGTAATGGAAAAATTTAAAGCTTACTGCAGTCCTAAGAAAAACATCAGATGTGAAAGATACAATTTTTTTGTGTGCATGCACGGCAGTACGTAACGGAGTTGAGAAGACTAGCTAAATCCTGTGAATTTGGAGAGCTTGAACAATCACTCGTCTGAGATTAAAACATTTAAATGGAGTTGATGTGGAACAGACCATTATGTACATAGTTGTCCAGCCTCCGGAAAGCAGTACAAGAACTGTGATAAACGAAATCACTCTGCGAAGATGTGTAACTCAAAGAAAGTGCACTCGAGTGCAACTGATGTCACAGACACTGAAACTGAACCTTTGGTTCAGTAACAGCAAATTCTATAGACAAATGGAAGGTTGGTTTAAAAATTGTCAAAAATTTAACATAGAAGCAGCTGCTCCTCATAGTTGAAGGGTCAATAACAAAGGGGCATAATTTTAATGTGTGGGCAGGAGATTTAGAGGAAATTTGCGAAAAGCTTTTTCACTCAGAGGGTGGTGGGAGTTTGGAATGCACAGCCTCGGAGGGTAGGAGAGGTGGGAAACTTCATAACCTTTAAAAAGTATGTGGATGAGCACTTGAAACGTCATAACATTCAAGGCTATGGGCCAAGCCCTGGAAAGTGGGATTAGTGTAGATTTAGTGTAGTTTCGTTGGTGCAAAGTTGATGGGCTGAAGGGCCCCTTCTATACTGTATGACTCCCAACAGGATGGTGAATTTCAAGCTTGACACAGGTGCACAAGCAAATACCATTACCATAAGCTTTCATTGTAAGATAAGTAAAAAAAACAGCTAACTAAAACAAAAGTGAAGTTGTCTACCTACACAGGTGCAAAAGTTGCTGCAGAAGGCGAATGCACACTTCAAGTGAACTACACAAAATAGTCACAAGCACTTCCATTTATCGTAGTAAAAAATTATTCTTCGAATCAAAGCTGGTGAAAATCTGAAGCCAATCAAGAGAATAATGACTGCCACGTCTGCTGACACCCTGAGTAAGTTCAAAGTGTGTTCAAGGCGATTGGTTGCCTTAAGGGAGAACACACCATCAAGGTTGATTAAACCGTGATACCCAAAATACATCCCCTCAGGAAAGTACCAGTAATGCTGAGAGTTGGACAGAATGGAGAAGCTTCCCATCGTAAAGAAAATTGAAGAACCAACGAAGTGGGTAACCCACTTGTTGGGATTCAGCAGGTCTGTCTGGATCCCAGAGACCTAAATTGGGCAGTAGAAAGAGAGCATTATCAGTTGCCCACAGTAGAAGAGATCATGTTTAAGCTTGCTGATGCTAAATACTGTTCAGTCTTGGATGCAAGTTCAGGCTTCTGGCTGGATGAACGCAGTTCCTTTCTCTGTATGTTCAATACACCCATACAGGCTACAGATTTTTATGTTTACCTTTTGGTGTTAATTCAGCTCCTGAGGTGTTCCATGGGACAGTGAAGCAGCTGTTTGAAGGGTTAGAGTGTGTAGAAACCTACACTGACAAATGTGCTGGTCTGGGGAGCTATACAAGAAGAACATAACCACAGAATGAGGTGGAGCTGAGAAGAGCAAGAGAAAGGAACTTCAAGTGGAAGAAGCAAAAGTGTGAAATAGCTCCCTTGGGACATGTGCTGACAAGTTAGGAACTGAAACCAGAGCAAAATTGAAGCAGTCGTGAAGTTCCCACCCACAACATGTAAGAAAGACTTGGAGAGGTTTTTAGACATGTTGATCTGTCTTGGGAAATACATTCCATAAATGTCAGACCTGACAGCACCTCACAGAGTTTCCACAAAATTATGTGGAGTGGCATGGGGAACAATGTCACCAAGAAGCTTTGATCAGTCTAAAGAAAACACTGACCCAGATACCAGTGTTAAAATATTACAATGTCAATCAACCAGTCAAGATATCAGCGGATATCTTGACAGGCTGATTGAAAATGTTCTGGGAGCTGCCCTCTTGCAAAATAAGACAGAAGTGGTGGTATGCTTCCAAGGCAATGACTGAAACAACAACATTATGCCCAAATAGAGAAATAAATACGAGCAATTGTGTTTGGCTCGGAACGTTTCCACCAGTTTATCCATGACAAAGACCTGGAGGTAGAGTCTGATCATAGGCCTTTGAAAACTATGCTTAAAAGCTCCTGAACTGAAGCAAGAATCCAAAGGTTAATGCTGCATCTGCAGAAGCACCAGGTCTGATTTAAATACAAACCAGGCAAAGAAATGTACATCGCAGACAACCTGTCACATGTATATCTATCCATCACGGAAGAAAAGGACAAAGAAACGGAAGCGCATGTTCACATGCTGACAAAACACTGACCTGTGACTATAACCAAACTGGATGAGATCAGGGAAGCGACCAAGAATTACGCCATCCTTTGAAGATGGCAGTGACTTGTACAAATTGGCTGACTCACAAGCCAGAGAAGAACCTCTTCTTCTGTACAAGAACTTTTGCGAGGAACTTCATGGAGCAGAAAAGATAGTAATTCCTGTCACACTGAGGAAAGAAATGGTGCAACACATACATGAAAGTTACCTCAGCATAGAAACATGCAAGAAAAGAACTCAACATGTAATGTTTGGCCTGGAATGGGAACACAAATTGGGGAAATGGTGAACCCTTGTGCCGTGTGCCAAAAGTACGCTAAATGACAACAAAAAGAACCACTTCAACCAAACACTGTTCGAGAAAGACCATGGCTGAAAATTGGAATGGACCTGTTCACATTAGACAACAGTTGAGTCCCTACTAGCTGTTGAGTATTACTGAGTTTTTAATTTATGTTGTTAAGAGGATAGTAAGAGCATCACTTTTTTTTTGCTCACCATGGCATACCTGAGGTGCTCATCTCATGTAACAGTGCACAATTCTCAGGCACTGAATTTTGCAAATTTGCACAGGATTCAGAGTTTTGGCACAATACATCAAGTCCCAAATATCTACAATCCAATGAAATGGTGGAACATATCATGCAGACCTTAAAACATCTGTTGAAGAAGGCAAAGGTAGACAAAAGAGACCTCTACCTATTGAATTGAACATGGGAGAGACACTGAGGATTCTGCAGGAAGGGATCTGGAATCCTGCCGTTGTCACAGGAATCACAGACCAAGGTCTTGCATAGCGGAGACTCCAAATGGACAACAGTATAGGAGAAACTGGAAATTCCTATGGACAACAAAAGAAATGTGACCCTGCTCTGAACCAGTACATGTAGCGAAAGATCAAGAAGCAGAATCCACCGGTGAAGCAATAGATAACCAGACAAAGCCTGAGACTCCTGAATAATACCTCAGAACATCCAGTGAAAGAATTGTGTAAAAACCACAGAGATATTGAGATGAATAAAAGATCAAACAGACTGATCAAAACAGTGTGAAAGAGTAAATAAGAGATTCTGTGTACACGAGTCGGCAGTATTCACAATCTATTTTGTTTTAACAGAGACTCGCCAGAAGTGCTTCTGGTTTATAAAAAGGAAATATTATGATAATATGTGGATTATGGTTGTGGACTCAAGTATTAGGTACAATATGGTACACTCTACAGATCAGGTAACATGTGTGAGGGAAGGTTGCAACAAGGCTGTAAATGCCTTGTCATTGTGTGTTCATGTTCTGAAAATGTTATTAATAAAATTGGTATCAGTCATCCTGCGTCATAAAAACAAGACAGTAACAAATGTAATAATGGAATACCAGTGGATTTTATTTATTTTAAAAAGTTTGCAAAAAGATCCTCATAAAAAGATCATTAACAAAACTGAGAAAGCATGGATTGGCAACAATTTATTGGCTTGAATAGGGAGTTTGTTGGGAGTAGGAGACAGGGATAGGGATAACGGCTATGTATTCTGATTGGGAGGATGTGATCAGAGGGGCTGGATTTTACGACCCCGCCAATAATATGCTCATCCATCACACACTCTGAATAAAGAGTTACACACATCACCCTATTTTGCAGTCCCAGCAGCACTCACTACTGAGCACTCAGCACTAGAGCTGTCGGCCAAGATTGGACTGCAGCGGAAGCTCTCATGGAGGCAACTTATTTCTACTGAGGAGCAGAAGTCCGACTCTCATCTTGTTGAGGATGCTCAGAGTGAGTTGTGGCTGTGGAACAAGCCTGGTTTAAAGTTGGTAGATTTGCAGGGAACAACTTCCAGAGTGATGAACTAAACACCCTCCCCCCACTGTAAAATCCAGTCCATGGTGGGGGATTTGTGCTGGGGCCTCAGATTTTCAATGGGAACTGAAAATGTAGATTTTCTGGCAGTACTGAATTAGATGAAACATTAGATTATGTAAATAGGAGCAGAAAATTGCAAGAATACATTGATACATTTAGTGAAAAAAATTGTGGTTGGTGGCGCTTCTACTCTCGACCTAAGAAATATTGTTGTACTTGCTAAGAGGCAAAAAACTAGAAACTGTAGATGAGCAGAAATGTTTAGATGCCCAACTTAAGAAACAATGAAAACCTGGAGCACGGGTACAAAAGAATTCAAAGGCCTGATAAAATGTCGGCCCTTACTTTTAAGAGGGTTGCAATACAAATGGATGGCAGAGCTCTGGTCAGACACAATTTGTCACAATCAGGCACTGTTTTAAGACCTGGGCTGAAAGGCCCTCAAGAAGGAAATATTGGCCTTGGATGGAATGCAATGCAGATTCACCAAAATTATTTAGGATCTAAAAGGATTAAAATATGAACATAGATTGCAAAAATTAAGATTGTATGTTCTTGACTATAGAAGATTAAGGGCTGATCCAATTTGGGTGTTTAAGAGGACCAAGTATATTTAAATAATCAAATAAATCGGTAGGATTCCCTGTTCTGGATTCCCCCATCAACTCCTCTGATGGGGGAATCCAGAACAATGCTGCATAATCTTAAAATCAGAGCGAGATCATTCAAACATGGTATCAGAAAGCGTTAATTTTTTCCACAAAAAGCTGTTGAGACTAGGTCAATTAAAATTCTGAAACTGTGATTTGTAGATCTCTGTTAGGCAAAATTATAAAAGTTACAGAACCAAGGTGAGAAGATGGAATGAAGAAATGGAAGAACCAAGACCTACTGGAATGACAGAGCAGGCTCAAGAAACTGAATGGGCTCCTGTTCTTCTGTCTAAAATTATTCACAAAACATTTTTCCTCTTCTGAGTGGCCCAACAATTTCCACTTATTACATGCTTTTTCTTTGTCACTATGTTTGCAGCACATTTTGTTTTAAGTAATATAAGTAAGCCGATCATTGCTGTTTGTTTCTTCTTCAGTCATTGATTGCAGCCTAAGTATTGGGATAAAAGTCTTCTGTCAGTTGTGAAGTTGCTGCCTGATGTGGGATAATAAGAGTAGTGAGATTTTTTTAAATCAGTACACATTAAGGCACTGACAGAATTAGCAACATTCAGTTAAATGACTTGAAAATAAGCTGGCAAGAAACAATTTCCACTTATGGGATGCAGTGATTGATTCAAATAAGTGATTATGATTGTAAAATATTTAATGCTGATAATTTAAATATTATTGATTTTAAGGAATATTGTTCACTTTGGTCAAAAAGCATTTTACACCAGGGAGCAATGTGGAAGGAGGATTATGCAAGGGGTGGGGGAAGGGCAAACACTAAGGGACTATGTGGAAAGAGGGTTGTGCAAGGAGTGGGGTGGGTTAAGGGTAAGGGAACCTGAACCAAAATGGGACCAGCGTCCTCGCAGGGAGATTTGCTAATACCATTGGGGAGGGTTTAAACTAATTTGGCAAGGGGGTACGATCGAGAGAGAAGGTTCAGCCTTTTGGAGGTGTACCTCCAAAATTAGAAGAGACAGCAAGTGAATCAGGAAGGCATAGAAGTTATGGACCACTTAAGGAACAAGGGAGTTTGGCAAGATATGATGGTATCTTAATGCAAGAAGTCTGACAACAAGGCAGATGAGTTAAGGGCATATAAATTAAACATGGGGGTATGATGTCACTAAAACAGAGGTAGGATTGACAACTCAATATTCTATATCGGATCTTCAGGCGAGCAGTGAAGGAGGTGAAAAAGGAGGGGGTGTCACAATTTTGATAAGGAAATCAGTTACAGCAGTAAAGAGTTAGTGTCTTCAAATGAAGCCATATGGGTAGAACGTAAAAATCAATAAGAAGCAATCAGATTGCTGGGAATGTTCCATAGGCCCCCTAATAGTCTGAGAGAAATAGAAAGCAGATCTGTAGGCAAATTTCAGAGAAGTGTAAAAATAATAGGGAGTGATAGTGAGGGATTTCAACTTCACCAACGTTAACTGGGGTAGTCATAGTGTGAAAGATTTAGAGGGAGCGGAATTTTTAAAGTGCACCCAGGAAAACCTTTTAAGCCAGAATGGAGAAGATCCTACAAGAGAGGGGACGATGCTGGACTTCAATTTATGTAAGTGGTTGAAGTATCAGTAGGAGGATATTTTGCAGACATCGATAATAATTCTGTTAGATTCAAGATTGTTATGGAAAAGGACAAATGGGCCTGAAATCTAAGTTCTAAACTGGAGAAAGGCCAATTTTAATAAGATCAGATATGATTTGAGCATAGTGGAGTAGTAGCAGACACTTTTAAGTAAATCTGTGACAGAAAGGTGGGACGCATTCAAGAAGGAAACAGGGAGCATATAGGGCCAATATGTTCTAAGAAAGAAAAACAGTGGGACCAATAAATCCAGTGAGTCCTGGATATCGAGGGACATAATACAGCATTGGATAATGAGAAAAAGAGAGGCTTTTGGTTGATATCAAGGTCTCAAAACAGCAGAAGCCCTCGGGTATAGTATGTGGAAGAGGGAACTTAAAAAGGAAGTTGGGAGAACAAAAAGGGGACATGAAAGGATACTGGCAGATAAAATAAAGGAAAATCATAAGTTGTTTTACAAGTACATTCATAGTAAAAGGATAACTATGGAAAGAACAGGGCCCATTAAAGACCACAGTGGTAATTTGTGTGTGGAGCCGGAGGATGTAGGTAAGGTTCTAAATAAATACTTTGTGTCAGTATTCATGAGTGAAAGGGACATTGCGGGTATAGAAATCATGGAAAAGGACTGTGATACAATTAAAGTAGCCCCATCCCCAAGCACAGCACCCACCATTTTCGCAAGGTGGAAGGCGGGAGGGGGGGGGGGGCGGCAGGCGGGGGGGCAGTTTTGGGGGTGGATTCCAAGTTGCACATCTGTGGCTCACTGAGGCTGCTGCCCATATTAAACAACAGCTGTCTCCAGTCATGTCTGATTTTTGTTAGCCAAGAGAGATAAATAGCAGGCAGATCTGATAGGAGCCGGTCTAAGCTTTGTCGAGTTGCTTGAATAGGTAGGACATTCTTTTGGTTATGGTCACAGGACACCTTGGTGGTCAGGTATCCTTTTGTGTTGTTAAAAGTAGGTATGAATATATGCAAAAAACAAACGCATTGGAACTATCAAGCAGATTTGAACTGTCAAAACCAACTGTGTAAAGGAGCTGTTGAGGTATTTAAAACTCCCATCCTTTATTTGTGAATAAAACTGGAGTGTTAAAAAAAATCAATGCTTGCTAATATCACTATCTTGACTTAAGCCTGAGGATTATCATTACTGGATTAGTGCTGCATGAATGATTTAATAAACTTCCATTATCACAGTGGAGTGTCTGCCATTTCAGTCATTTGACAGTCCTGAGTAGTTATCACCTCTTTGAAGTGGGACCAGGAATACTTGATTTTATAAGTAATTAAAGGAAATTAAATGTTTTTTAAAATCAGCATTTTCTTTTCAAATAGTGAATTCTTCAGTAGACCCATAAGAACTTTATTTGATCTCATCTTAACACAAATCCTGAGGTCTTTCTATGACAGATACTGGATGGATTGGCATAGTGTAAAGAAAAAGGATGGTGGGTGGGGAATGGAATGCTATGAGTTGGCATAAAGGGGCTATAAAGGGCCATGTAGAGTGGATGGAGGAAATAGCTTTCCATAGATGCTCTAAGGAGCCATGGGAGGTGGGTAAATGACATGGGGAGTGTGAAGGTTGGAGGGATGTTATTGTTTTCATTTAAAATGTCAACGCAGTGCTGGAACACTGAGGCAAGCCATCCACCCAGCCCACATCCACACCCAGCAGCCTCTGCATAGTTTCCAAAAATTATGGCCTGAATGTTTGCTCTCAGGTCAGGTTGAAAGTGCACTGAATTCCCATCCCCCTTCTATTAAGTCCTGAGTCAGAATGCTTGTAGGCTACCTTCCCACCTAAAAGCTCCAAATCTTGTTGGGTTTGCCTGCGGCTCTCTGAAGTGGAGAGGTGGTCCCTCGTTCAAAGACACTATGTGCCCTACTGAGGTACCTGGAATCAGGAAGGTGGGGCCTCAGAGTGAGCCATCCTTGCTGGTGATCCCACACCTCCCTCCCCCCATCTCCAATGACCAGCATTCCCCTTCCAGGGAACCCCACTTACCTGATTCCAGAGGATTAATTGTTGATTCCCAGTGCATTACTGGGAGTGGGCAGCTCTCCTCGTGGTGCTGCCGAACTACAAAGCTGCCAGCCTCAAGAATGGGATTTCTGCCCGACGTGGGCCTTACTTCAGTGGGAGCCCTGATGGTTTCGGAATAGTATCAAGCCTCCTGTGTAGAGGTAATGTGGAGCTCCCATTGGTTCTCCATTGGGTGGTTTCCATGTCCCTGCTATTAAATTTCACCCATAGCTTTGTAAAAGGTACTGATCTATTGAAGATTAAATAATCACTCATCAGGTTTATAAATCAACCGTCCATCCATATTAGTTCAGGTTTTAAGAATAGCAACACATGATTTTTATAACAAATTGCTTGGATTAAAGGGTTTCTCTCGATTTGAAATTAATGTTCTGCCTTGTGGTGCCCAGAAGTCCGAAATGACCATGCTATTTTAGACAAATGCAGTAGCTTTCATCCAATGTGTTGCAAATCAATGTTATTGTTGCCATGGTGCAGATTGTAGTGCAAAGTGAGTGATGTGGTATTTGACAATATAGTTCCTAAATCATTTTAGAGTAATATAACAATATAACAGTACAGTTGGCATGAGTGTGAATTGATCCCCGGAACTCTTTGTATTAAAATTCTCATCGGGAACTACATTGATTTGAGGAATTTACAAATACAGAATGACCAATTTTCTATGCAACCATTCCCAGACAATACAAGCCAAATATTATCTCGCTCCTGTTAGTGTATTTGTTTCAGAAATTGTGAAGCAAATAGGTTAAAAGTACACTTCCATTGATGTTTGACTCTGTATTTCTTAAATCAGTTTGTCGCATAACATGTTTTCAGGTTCCTATTCTTTTGAAATAACTTCCTCTTGAAAGAAATTTGAACCCTAAACGTGTCTCTCAGAATATGGTGCAAGTCCTGTAGGTGTCCTGTTCCTCTGACCCTGACATACTGTTTACCCCTGACCTTGCCAGCGCACAGTGCTGTGCCTCACTCACTCCCTCTTGGTGTGTGTGATCCTTGGCGATTGCTGCTCGCTGGAAGGATCAGCGCTGGAAGGATCAGCGCGGGAAGGCGAGCAGCTGAGATCAAGCTGCACATTGGGCTCCAGCGGGCGGGGGTAATGGCGCTTCATCTGGACGACTCCTTCCCTTACCAGGGTTTGCTGCCGAAGAAGGCGACGGGCGCCGCGTCTTTCCTCGCCCGGTACCCGGAGTACGACGGCAGGGGGGTTCTGATCGCTGTCTTGGACACGGGAGTGGATCCGGGAGCACAAGGACTGCAGGTAAAGGCAGGCGATCGCAAGCTAGGCCTCGTGAAGCCTCGGCCTCTCGGACACAACACAGCCACGTCGACTTTTAGAAGCAGCATTATATCGACCACCATTCACCTTGGAAACAAGATATTATTATCTTACACCACATTTAATACATGTAAAATAGCATTTGATTACAACCCGGATGTGTTAATAAATTATTGGATGGTGGTGATCAAGACTTAACTGGCCTCTTTCAAATGTGCAGTTTTAACACTTTGCTCCTCTCATCACTGTGAGGTTATTAATTCGTGCATATTTATTCACTCATTTTGATATTCCCACTTAATTAGTATAGTATATTAGATAACTGGCTGGACCAAGTATACTGGATATTGAGTTCACTCTTTGAGACCAATTTCCTCTGTGCCATGAATAGTATAAGTTTATTATCATGACTGTTAGAAGATTGTGGAGAGATGTGTGTATGCATATATATACATACACACACACACCCTTGGTCAGCTGGCATTTGGGGAAGGGATGTGTATTATAACAGTACTTGTGCTCAATTTCCAGTGACCGGAAACTACAGGCTTTCCTCTTGACAGTGCTATGACAATGCACAAGCCGAATTTCATGTTTGATCTAGAGTGGAATTTTGCGATATAAATAATTTTTCCAGTCACCCTTTTATTTCTTAGCAAGGTACCAAGGTTACACTTTAATGTACGGTTAAAAAGTTGTATGAATTATTTCATCCTTCATTGCATATTGTTTATAATTGCCCGTGGAAGCAATTGATCTATTATATCATTTTGGAATAAACAGACAATGCAGTTTCCAATATGACCTCAAGAAAAATAAAGTTTTTTTTCAGGTTCCAAAGAATATTATGTCACCCTCTCCCCTCCACCCCTCTCCAAAAAAAACCAAACTTCCCTGCCTGCTGATAAGTCAGAAAATGAAGGGAGAGTGACAGCTTCCAAAAATTAGGATACCTTTTAAATGTGTTAATTAGGAACCCAGTGGTGTACTACATACAGAAAAATGAAGAACTGGATGTAGTTTGATCCTAAATTTCTAGAATTAGATTGGTAAGTTATTAAAGTGAAGTTGAGGTCATCATAGACTTTTGACCTTTTCATTTCACTCATTTAAGCACATTTTAAAGTGTAATTAAATTAGAAGGCCAAAATCTTGTTTTTAAATATTTTTACATGTCTTGAACTGGAAATAATGCCTCATACACAATTATGGTTGATCATTCCAGTTACTTTCATGTAACTGTCACAGGACATAATGGATGTGAAAACTTAGAAACATTTTTGCTGCGGAAAGAGCTCATTTGGTCATCTTGGCCATGCCAATTGGGAAAATTGTCACCCAGTCCAATCTCTCCTTCCAGCTCTTGGTCTCGAGCCCTGTAAGTTAAGACGTTTAAAGTGCATATCCAGATTTTTCTTAAATGTGATGTTGCCTCTACTATGCTTCCAGGTGGTTAGTTCCAGAATCCCATCACACTCTGGTTGGCAAAATTGTATTGCCACTTTCTCTAATCTATAGAATGTATAGAACGTTGGTTCGGCCGCATTTGGAATACTGCGTCCAGTTCTGGTCGCCACACTACCAGAAGGACGTGGAGGCTTTGGAGAGAGTACAGAGGAGGTTTACCAGGATGTTGCCTGGTATGGAGGGGCTTGGTTATGAGGAGAGATTGGGGAAACTGGGGTTGTTCGCCTTGGAAAGACGGAGGATGAGGGGAGACTTAATAGAGGTGTATAAAATTATGAAAGGCATAGATAGGGTGAACGGTGGGAAGCTTTTCCCCGGGTGGGTGGTGACGTTCACGAGGGGTCATAGGTTCAAGGTGAAGGGGGGGAGGTTTAACACAGATATCAGAAGGACATATTTTACACAGAGGGTCGTGGGGGCTTGGAATGTGTTGCCGGGCAAGGTGGTGGAGGCGGACACACTGGGAATGTTTAAGACTTATCTAGACAGCTATATGAACGGAGTGGGAATGGAGGGATGCAAAAGAGTGGTCTAGTTTGGACCAGGGAGCGGCGCGGGCTAATTGTTCTTTGTTTCTCGTTTCAAGGCTTCATTCTATGATCATCTTGCTGGTGCCAGTACAGAGCGAGACTGCGGATAGTTGGGAACCTGTCTCGGGGGCAGGGAATTCATATGGTGTTCGTGGAAGTGGAAATGAATAGGGTTGGGAAGCATTTTCCGATCAGGGCCAGTGTGATCTCCTGGACTCATTTCGATCGCCTCAGGGGGTCGGAGAGGAATTTCCCAGATTTCTTTTCCCCATATTGGCCCTGGGGTTTTCACTCTGGGTTTTCGCCTCTCCCTGGAGATCACATGGTCTGGAATGGGGGGGTGGGGGTGAGTTAATAGGTTGTGATGAACAAAGCATCGTAGCTGTGAGGGACAGCTCGGTGGATAGGATATTAGTATGTAGATAGGCTGGAAAATTGGTCGGGGATCCTGGATTCAGGATTCAATCCTGGACCGGGGAGCGGCGCGGGCTTGGAGGGCCGAAGGGCCTGTTCCTGTGCTGTATTGTTCTTTGTTCTAATCCTTCTGCCAATTTATGCCCCCTGGTTATTTCTGCAAACAGAAATTGGTCATTCCTATTGTTGGAGTAAAATTGAGACTGTTCAAGCCATTATTGTGACTTATAAAACTTTTTAAGCCATCATTGTGAATGTAAAACTTTTTAAGACAAGAAAAGTTGTGTATGTAACTTTTGCACTCTGTGGTTAAGCACAAACACTCGAGCCTTGACTAGTGACAAGCTGGGGTGAGCCATGTCTCATTTTTAGTGTAAAAGTGCAAAGCAAGCAGGAATAGTCAGACAGCAAAGGACAAGAATAGTTAGGTCGCTCAGGGGCAGATGGCCTGAAATTGGCCTAGAACAGTGAGGTATTTTCAACGAAATGTTATTGATAACTAACTATTGTCAAGGGGCACACTTGGCCAAAGTATGTAACCGCCTACGGCTGGATGCAAAACTGCTGATGTTTGCGATGTTTTAACGGATATAAATGCACTTGCTGCCAAGCCAGATTGAGGAACTCTGCCCAGAGATCCTCCCAAAGCTTCGATTCAATAAACTGCATGTTGAATCTCAAGTCTGATCTCCGAGTGGTGACTTTTCCCACAACACCTATCGACGCCATCTAGGCTCTTCATACTTTTATACAATTGAGTTAAATCTGCCCTTAGGTCCTATTTTCCAAAGAAAACAACTCTAGCTTATCTAAAGGAGCTAATTACATTAGCTGATGTAAGCCTGCTATTCAAAAAGGGAGTTAGAGAGAAAACAGGGAACTATAGACCGGTGAGTCGAACTCTAGTTGCTAGAGTCTATTATCAAGGATTTCATAACTCGGCATTTAGAAGGCAGTGGTATAATCAGACAAAGTCAGCATGGATTTACAAAAGGGAAATCCTGCTTGACGAATCTATTGAAATTCTTTGAGGATATAACTAGTAGAGTTGACCAAGGAGAAGCAGTGGATGTGGTTTATTTGGACTTTCAGAAGGCTTTTGACAAGGCCTCACATAACAGACTACCATGTAAAGTTAAAGCACATGAGATTGTAGGTAATGTCTTGGGATGGATAGAAAACTGGTTAGCAGCAAGGAAGCAAAGAGTAATAAATGGGTCTTTTTCCGATTGGCAGTCAGTGACTCGTGGGGTTCTGCAGGGATCTGTGCTAGGACCCCAACTGTTCACATATATTAATGATTTGGAAGAGGGAACTGAGTGTATTATCCCCAAATTTGCAGATGATACAAAGTTGGGTGGGAGAGTGAGCTGTGAAGAGGATCCAGAAGTGGGGATCAGGATATTGAATTTGATGACCAGCCATGATCAAAGTGAATGGTGGAGCAGGCTCGAAGGGCCGAATGGCCCATTCCTGTTTCTATGTTAATCTTCACTTGTAGCTAAAATTTCCTGTTCTTGGACTACATCAAATACTCTACCCTAGTTGACTCTCCTTGTTATTTCCTGAACAAGTTGAATCATATTAGTCTGAAATGAGACCTATCTTTAACAAATCCACGCTGACTGCCCCTGGCTGATGAGTACCTCGAAATGACAATTTATTTGGTTTCTCAGAATTCTTTCACTTGCCCACCATTGAGGTTTGGCTGACTGGTCTGTAATTACTTGTACTATCCTGTGTCCCTTTTAATACAGCAGTATAACATTAGCAGTCCTCCAGTAATACCCCTGCAGCAAGAGAGGATTGGAATAAGATGGTCAGAACCACTGCTATTTCTTCCCTTGCTTTAGCAGTCAAAGCAAAAATTGAAAATTTTGACTGGTCCATTGGTGATGGTATTATTTGATGTCAAACAATTTTATATGTCTCTATGTGTATCATATCAGTTGTCAGGTACCTTTATATTTTTTAATTGTTATATGATGCAAAAAGGTTAAGTTAATTTTAGGTGAACTGAGCTGGATGGAATCTAAGCTTTATAACAACCGACAAAACTTAATACTTTTAAAGTAATTTTGATAGATGAAAATACGTGTCGGGGGATATGTAAATAAAAAGTCTTGTGTATGGTACACATTTCCTGTGCACAAATCTTTTAGGATTTTACCTCAACATTTATAATAACAGTTGGTTAAAAAAACACTGTAATTGGTTTCCTGTCAGGGTGTCGATGCAAGTTCTTGCCTTTTGTGGTGCAAATTGATGAGCAGAGGCATTCTACCAATTTTCACTCAATGTGAAGGTAACTTTGATTTTTAATCAATCTTATCTCATTTAAATTTTTAAAAAATTATTTTCTTTTATTATTCTCTCCCTTGCCACCGTCTGAAATTCTTCACAATTCCTATCCATGATGCAGCCTCAAGTCATGGGCCAATTTTTTTCCGCCTTATTCAGCTTTGCATTGCAACTCTCGTGTCAGACGTAGACCAGGTTCAAGTTCCGTTCCTGTCCTCTTCCTCATAGACACTGTACTGTTCCCTTCTAACACTTGCCTCAGCTTTCTGCACATAATCAGCTGGGCAGCAATATGCACATTTTAAAAACATAATATTTCATAAACTTAGATCAACTTTTTTGATGAAATAACTTTTGTATGTATATAGACAGAGACAATCATTTACAGAGCATTTTTTAACCAGTTGCCCATTATAAATGTTGATGTAAAATCCTGGAAGTGTGTACCATACCCAAACTTTTGAATTATATGTCTCCCCAACATGTTTTTCATGCATCAGAATTACATCCAAAGCATTTAGTTTTATTGCTTATTATAAATAATTTAGATTCCATCCAGTGCCATTGTTTTTCATGTTTATTACTGACCATAGAACCATTGAAAATTACAGCTCAGAAACAGGCCTTTTGGCCCTTCTTGTCTGTGCCGAACCATTTTTTGCCTCGTCCCACTGACCTGCACTTGGACCATATCCCTCCACACCCCTCTCATCCATGAAACCGTCCAAGTTTTTCTTCAATGTTAAAAGCATTTACCACTTTATCCGGCAGCTTATTCCACACTCCCACCACTCTCTGCGTGAAGAAGCCCCCCTAATATTCCCTTTAAAGTTTTCTCCTTTCACCCTTAACCCATGCCCTCTGGCTTTTTTCTCCCCTCGCCTCAGTGGAAAAAGCCTGCTTGCATTCACTCTATCTATACCCATCAAAATCTTATACACCTCTATCAAATCTCCCCTCATTCTTCTGCGCTCCAGGGAATAAAGTCCCAACCTATTCAATCTCTCTCTGTAACTCAGCTTCTCAAGTCCCGGCAACATCCTTGTGAACCTTCTCTGCACTCTTTCAACCTTATTTACATCCTTCCTGTAACTAGGTGACCAAAACTGTACACAATATTCTAAATTCGGCCTCACCAATGCCTTAGATAACCTGACCATAACACTCCAACCTTTATACTCGATACTCCGATTTATAAAGGCCAATGTACCAAAGGCACTCTTTACGACCCTATCCACCTGTGACGTCACTTTTAGGGAATTCTGTACCTGTATTCCCAGATCCCTCTGTTCAACTGCACTCTTCAGAGTCCTACCATTTACCCTGTACGTTCTACTTTGGTTTGTCCTTCCAAAGTGCAATATCTCACACTTGTCTGCGTTAAATTGCATTTGCCATTTTTCAGCTCATTTTTCGAGATGGTCCAAATCCCTCTACAAGCTTTGAAAACCTTCCTCACTGTCCACTACACGTCCAATCTTTGTATCATCAGCAAATTTGCTGATCCAATTTACCACATTATCATCCAGATCATTGATATAGATGACAAACAACAATGGACCCAACACTGATCCCTGCGGCACACCACTAGTCACAGGCCTCCACTCAGAGAAGCAATCCTCCACAACCACTCTCTGGCTTCTTCCATTGAGCCAGTGTCTAATCCAATTTACTACCTCCCCATGTATACCCAGCGACTGAACCTTCCTAACTAACCTCCCATGAGGGACCTTATCAAAGGCCTTGCTGAAATCTAGGTAGACAACATCCACTGCCTTCCCTTCATCCACTTTCCTGGTAACCTCCTCGAAAAACTCTTAATAGATTGGTCAAACATGACCTACCACACACAAAGCCATGTTTACTCTCCCTAATAAGTCCCTGTCTATCCAAATATTTGTAGATCCTATCCCTTATCACACCTTCCAATAACTTGCCCACTACCGACGTCAAACTGACTGTTCTATAATTTCCCGGATTTCTTTTGGAACTTTTTTGGAACAACGGAACAACATGAGCCACCCTCCAATCATCCGGCACCTCCCCCGTGAATACTGACATTTTAAATATGTCTGCCACGGCCCCTGCAAGTTAAACACTACCTTCCCTCAAGGTCCGTGGGAATATCCTATCCGGTCCTGGGGATTTATCCACTCTGATTTGCCTCAAGACAGCAAGCACCTCCTCCCCTTTAATCTGTAAAGGTTCCGTGACCTCCCTACCTGTTTGCCCTATTTCCGTAGACTCCATGCCCGTTTCCTCAGTCACTACGGATGCAAAAAAACCATTTAGTATCTCCCCCACCTCTTTTGGTTCCATACACAGTCTACCATTCTGGTCTTCAAGAGGACCAATTAAAATTCTCCTGAACACATTTTACAAACTCTACCCCGTCTAACCCTTCAACAGTATGCAAGTCCCAATCTATATGTGGAAAATTAAAATCCCCTACTATCACAACTTTGTGTTTCTTGCAGTTGTCAGCTATCTCTCTGCTGATTTGCTCCTCCAATTCTCGCTGACTATTGGGTGGTCTATAATACAACCCCATTAATGTGGTCATACCATTCCTGGTTCTCAGCTCCACCCATAGGGCCTCTGTAGACAAGTTCCCTAATCTATCCTGCCTGAGTACCGCTGCAACATTTTCCCAGACCGACAATGCCGCCACCACCCCCCCACCACCACCACCCCCCCCCCCCCCCCACCACCACCACCCCCCCCCCCCCCCCCCCACCTTTTATCCCTCTGCCTCTATCCCGCCTGAAACATTGGAACCCTGGAACATTGAGCTGCCAGTTCTGCCCCTTCTGTAGCCAAGTTTTACTAATGGCTGTAATGTCATATTCCATGTGTCTATCCACGCCTTCAGCTCATCTGCCTTCCCCACAATACTCCTGGCATTGAAATAGACACACCTCAAAAGGTTATTTCCACCACACTCAACCCTTCCATTTGTGATTTTGCTTGAACTAACCTGTCTTTTTACCCCTGCTCCACTATCTGCTCTGGTGCTCTGGTTCTTATCCCCCTGCAAATCTAGTTTAAACACTCCCCAATAACACTAGCAAACCTCCCTTCAAGTATATTGTGCATAATTTCAAAGTTTGTGCATGATAGAAAATTTGGAACTGTAGAAAACAGGAGGGCAGTACCAGACTTAAAGAGGGACATGCAAAACCAAAGAACAGTGCATGCTGGAAACCTGAAATACAAATACACGATGCTAGCCAAGTCAAGCAGCGTCTGTAGAGGAAGAAGCAGAGTTGGCATTTCAGAACTGTTATGTTTCATCAAGTCACTGACCTAAACTGTTAACTTCACAGATGCCTGACCGGCTGAGTCTAGCATTTTTGTTTTTATATTTCAGAGGAACACAGTCATTCTGATAAAATAGGCAGGAACATAGCAGATGAAAATTAGCAGAGGTATGAGACGATGCATTTTTGAATGAAGAATGAGAGGGCAGTATAAAAATAAATGGTATCAATTTAAATGGAATGCAGGAATATACAGACCTGGGCATTCACATACAAATTTCTGGGCAGGCGGCAGGACAGGTTGAGAAGGCTATTTTCTATTAACGATGTGGAGTCCTTATGGTATTTTCAACTCTCAAGGAATGACCAGGAGTTACTTGTAATGATGAATTTCTCCCCCAAGTGCTGCCTCTAGCAACCCGGGAGATCGGTGATTTAAATGTTCCACTGGAGCGGAAACTTTGCCATTGCTCTCAAAGAAGCCTGCAGCTTGATGTGGGACTCTGGAATAGTGGGGAACCTTAGAAATCAGGTGGAGTCTTGAGTGCGGGTAGTGACTAGGGAATGGGAGGAGAGGAAGACTGGGGAATTGGGGTGACAATGAAATCGGAGTATGGGGTGAGAGGGAGACTGCTATGGCAGATTCTGGCAGGGCTGGGAGAGGGGAGCGGAGCATCGAAATGAGTGAGCAAGCGGGGGAGCAAGTGGGGGAGGGGCTGAGACATGAGCGGGCTGGGCAAATGGAGCGAGTGAGCAGGTGGGCTGGGGGGCTTCGGCTTTGAAGCGAGAAAGTAGCATGGATTTGACAGACTGTGGAGAGCAAGTAGGCCTGGGGAGGGCGAGGGCCCGGGGAGGGTGAAATCCTGGTGGGCCCGGGGGGTGGGGAGGGTGAGGTCCTGGAAGGCCCACGGAAGGTGAGGTCGTGGTGGGCTGGGAGGAGACAATGTCGTGGTGAGGATGTGGGAGAGAGAAACGAACAAAGTGTGTTTGTGTGTGGGAGCGAGAGTGAGATACTGACTGAGTGGCAGCACAGTGGCACAGTGGTTCACACTGCTGCCTCACAGCGCCAGGGACCGGGGTTCAATTCCAGTCTCAGGTCACTGTCTGTGCGGAGTCTGAACATTCTCCCCTTGTCTGCATGGCTTTCCTTCGGTTGCTCTGGTTTCCTCCCACAGTCTGAAAGACATGCTGGTTTGGTGCATTGACCATGCTAAATTCTCTCTGTGTACCCAAACAGGCGCCTGTGTGTGACAACCAGGGGATTTTGACAGTAACTTCATTGCAGTGTTAATGTAAGCCTACTTGTGACGAATAAACTTAAACTTGATATGAAGGGTGAAGGCGAGAGACTGAGTGAGTGAGTGCGAGTGTGTGCAAGAGACTGAATGATTGTGAGGCTGAGTGTGATAGAGAGGGAGTATGAGTGTGAGTGATCGCGAGATACTAAGTGTGAGTGAGTGTGAAATACTGAGTGGGGCGAAGTTTCCTGTTCCGCCCACCATGAGAACCGGAGCGGACGAGAGGCTGAACATGGAAAAGTCCGTTGACCTCGGGCGGGATTTTCCAGTTTCGGGGCGAGCGCAGCCAGAAAATCCCCCCTAGTGAGTGAGCTAGTGAGTGAGTGCGGATGAGTGCGGGAGAGTGAGTGAGTGAGTGCGGGAGAGTGAGTGAGTGAGTGCGGCAGAGTGAGTGAGTGCGGGAGAGTGAGTGAGTGAGTGCAGGAGAGTGAGTGAGTGAGTGCGGGAGAGTGAGTGAGTGAGTGCGGGAGAGTGAGTGAGTGAGTGCGGGTGAGTGAGTGAGTGCGGGAGAGTGAGTGAGTGAGTGAGTGAGTGAGTGCGGGAGAGTGAGTGCGGGAGAGTGAGTGAGTGAGTCCGGGAGTGAGTGAGTGAGTGTGGGAGAGAGTGAGTGAGCGGGTGAGTGAGTGCAGGAGAGAGTGAGCGAGCGAGTGAGTAAGCAAGTGCGTGAGTGCGGGAGAGAGTGAGCGAGTGCGGGAGAGAGGGAGGGAGAGAGATATGACTTACTCTTTTTTAATTTAATTTATTGTTAGGACATTGCTTTACTTTTCCTCACCAATTCTTTTCCCTTAAAACCTCGACATGTTTTTGAAATTGAGTTTATTGCTGTGCCAGAGCTTTTCTGTGTGAAATTTGTTCCTGAACCCCCCTGAGTGAGAAAAATATGCAAATCTCCCATCCCAGCCACACACCGCCACCCCCCCCCCCCGCCGGCCATCCCACCCCACCCACCCCCAACCACCCGAGCTACACCCCCCCATCCCAGCCACCCCCGCCCCCTCCCCCCTTCCAACCCCAGCCACTCCCACCCCGGCCAGCCCCCCTCCACCCTGGCCACCCCCACCCATCACCATCACCACCCCAGCCACACCCCCCACACCGGCCAATGCACCCCACCCCTGCCTGGCCACCCTGTCCCCACCTCCACGCCGACCACTCCCCCCCCGCCCCACCCCGGTCACCACCCCCGCCCCCACTCCCCCAGCCACCACCACCTCCCCACCCCTGACAAGAGAAAAGATTGGACAAGTCAGGTCTAACACGTTGCTAACCTTCATTATTAGATGGTATCATTGTCCTTGTTATAGCCATCTTTTTTCTGATTTTTGAGATGTGTCACAGACAAGGCTGGGATTTATTGCCATCCGTACCTACCCTGTGAAGGTGACAGTGGGCTTGCTTCTTTAATCATTCGTCAGATAAAACTAAATGACTTGCTCAGCCACTTCAGCAGCAGTTAAACATGAACCACAGTGGCGGGGAACTGGTGTCACGGACTGAGCTGAATGGGTGAGAATTGGAAGTATGCTTTCCTCAAGAGCATAACTGAACCAGTTAGGTGTTTAAGACAATCTGCCAGTTTCATGGTCACTTCCACTTGTATCATTTTTTAAAATTTCTAGATTTTCTTAAAAATGGCCATTAAATTCTCAAAATGCCACAGTGAGATTTGAACTCACATTTGCCAGATTATTAATCTTCAGATGAAATCAAACAAGCTAGCCAGCTGTATCAAATTGCTACAGAGGTTCAAGGGAAAGGCCTAGCATCACTCTCAGGGCAATAAAGGCTGATCTTGTCAGAGATAATTATGTTCCAAAATGGTTAAAGACAAAACAAAGCAGATTCGATTTTTTCAACACCTCAGTTATCTCCATGATTAATTTCTTTCAGTGCAGCCAACAGCCTTTTCAAAGCATATTTAATATTGTGAGCATATGGAACATAAAATGGCCACATTTTTGCTTAATGGCTGTAATTCCAATAGCCAGATTAATCCTTCTGTTTGAAAGGTTGTAAGTAAGCCATTACACATTTTTAAAGAACGTAAATCCATTACCTCACTAGTTGTGCAATTTCTTACTTTTATTTCATTAACACAGGAGTACTTTCAAGTTCCAGTGTGCCTCAGATGGATTTTCCAATCTTGTGAATTTTACTTTGAAATTATACCTCTTTTGAGGCATCTAAAAGCAAATTAATAACTGTGTCATTCCTTAAACTTCATGTACCTGGACCCTGGTACTAAACAGGAAATCAATCATTCGGGAATAAGATAAAGAATTTATTCGCGTGGGCACAGTAGTTTCCAGAGGTCGCTTTGACAGTGCAATTTGCCCAGAATCGGCAAAAGCAGTATAAAATGGAATTTCAAATCAAGTTTCAATGATTTTTTTGTACTAGTTTATAAACATAGTGCTGGAATCCAACCTGGCCAACAAAACTGACCTACATAGAGAGCAAATTAACACCATGGTATGTTTCCACTAATTCTTTTTTAGCTTACTTGGTGGATATGGGCATTACTCACAAGACGAGAATTTGTTATCCATCCCTAATTGCCCTTAAATTGAGTGGCTTACTATGTCATTTCAGAAGGTAGTTAACCATATTGCTGTGGATGGAAGTTATGTAGGCCACATTAGGGAAGGATAGTAGATTTCCTTTCCTAAAGGGCATTCGTGAACTAGATTTTTTTTCTTATTCATTCATGGGACATGCACATTGCTGGCTGGCAAGCATTTGTTGCCCAAATGCTAGGCAAATCGTAATTACCCTTGGGAAGGTAGTGGTGAGCTGCCTTCTTGAAACGCTGCAGTCCACTGGCTGTGAGGTGACCCACAACGCCATTAGGGAGGGAATTCCAGGATTTTGACCCAGCGACTGCGAAGGAACGGTGATATATTTCCAAGTCAAGATGGTGAGTGGCTTGGAGGGGAACTTGCAGGTGGTGATGTTCCCATGTATCTGCTGCGCTTGTCCTTCTAGGTGGAAGTGGTCGTGGGTTTGGAAGCTGCTGATCTTTGGTGAATTTCTGTAGTGCATCTTGTAGTTAGTACACTACGGTCAAATGTGGCCTTGATGTCAAGGGCTGTCACTCTCACCTCACCTCACCTCTGGAAATCAGCTCTTTTGTCTGTGTTTGAACCAAGGCTGTAATGAGGTCAGGAGCTGAGTGACCCTGGTGAAATTTAAACTGGGTACTGAGCAGGTTATTACTGAGCGAGGACTGCTTGATAGCACCGTTGATGACTTTTCCATCGCTTCACTGATGATTGAGAGCAGACTGATGGGGCGGTAATTGGCCAGGTTGGATTTGTCCTGCTTTTTGTGAAGTGGACAATATGGCACTTGGTGTGAGTTAGAGTAAGAGCAGAAGAGATTTGGATGATCATGTATCAGGGTTTCAAGAGTAGGCAGGCGTGTGGATGGGTCATTGTTATGCAGGTTGAAGTAAGCAGTCTTTATCCTTAAAAGGATGTGGCGTCAGAAGCTCAGCCCAGAGTCAAGTAAGATAGAAAGAATTGTATTAGCTTTATTGATTGCTGCTCTGTTTCATGTTGGACATGTTTAGCATCAAGTCTATTAAGACTCCTGGTTTTGTTGCAGTTTTAGCTTTGCTATTTAAACACAATTCACTGAGTATGTGTAGCATCTCTTTTTCCTTCCTCAGCTTTGGTCAGAGTCCATCTAAAGAAAGGATATACTGGCCTTGGATAGGATGCAGTGCAGTTTCACCCAATTCATATCAGGTTCAAAGGTTTACATTATGAAGACAGGGTTCATAAAATTGGGTTTTACTCCATTGAGTTTAAAATATTGAAGAGCGATGTAATTGAAGTGTTTAAAATGATAAAACAATTTGATAAAATAGATTTGCTCTTTCCTTTGGCAGGTGTATCCAGAATGTGAGGACAACTCTAAAATTAAAACTAAGCCATTCAGTCATGAGCTCAGGAGACAATTTTTAATACAAAGGGTATTGAATATCTGGAACTCCCGGCCCCATGAGGCTGTAGTTGCTGGCACAGTTGAAACTTCCAAGACCAAGATCCATAGATTTTTATTCAGCAAGGAAATTGGTGAATGGAGTTCAGGTACAAATCAGCCATGATCTAACTCTCGTCAACAATCCTTTGAGAAATTTCCCACTCCTCCAATGACTCCCCTTGT